>NC_060149.1:524912405-525533238 GCF_021461385.2 Schistocerca piceifrons | reverse complement strand
CCGGGAGGACACTTTCCAGATCTAGAATGACTCCACCGGGTATGCACACGGAATGCACATTGGTTTTCTTACCCTCCTGTCAGCAAAGCCCTAAGGGGCCCCATAATGCGCCTAACGTTGGAGCTCCCAGCTACCAGTAATCCCACCCTCTGCTATTGCCTGGATCTTGCAGGCTGAGTGGTTTCCTCTGAAACAGAAAAAGCGACAGCATCCGGCTCAGCGACAGCGTTAGCCTCAGGCAGTGCCTGGAACCTGTTTATCAGACAAACTGGGGTGGCCTTACTTGCGGCCGCTTGGGAAGTCTTTTGCCGCCTGCTTCACCCTGGGGCGACCTCTACATTTTGATGTCAGAAGTGTGTGTCACCACTAACTTTCAGTGACAGCGGAACCTTATCAGCCACCCTCCCTGGAGACGACGACTGTCTGATACCTGAGGGACACAGTTTCGTCGACAGACAGCATCAGTATGCAGTGGGTGATTGCACGGACGGTTATTTTTTCCCCTGCGAGTATCGCGTTCAGTCAGTCCACCTTTTACCAGCTTTTCAGTTATGTTTTCATGTGACATGTGTCAAGAAAACTCAGACTGTGTTCTGAGGATGTGTAAATATGAACGTTATTTTTCTCTATCATCAATGGGTGTGGCTCATTGCCTGGAAGGGCATAAGGTAATAACCATGTGTAGCTTCTTAGCAGGGCAAGATGAGTTATGTTCAGAAGTCGGAGTTTTGTGGTAGTTTACGCGGTTTTGAATGGGGAATGTATTTCATTTCGAGCAATAAATGTGGCTCACTACGTTTAAGCACGTTAAGTAGTAGACATGAGTAGAAGCTCAAGTGGAGAAGTTAAGTTACAGTAAGTGTTAGGATAGAATTAGATTAAGTGTCCTTGTCGTCGTACTGTTCTGTTCTCCTCGTTTGTTGTTTGTATAATTAGTGTTGGATACCCTGGCGGCGGGGTTGCGAATTTCTGCAGCCTGGAAAGTGCATATGAAGTGTTGGCAGAAGAACCAACACCGTGTTGCTAGAGGAGGCCGAAATGCACGCGTTTATTTACACGCAGACTGGCGTGAGGTCTGGAACAGGTCAGAGAAATAAGACTAGCAAAACAGGGGGTACTGGTAGAATACTTAACTTTAATCCACAATCGGTGTACATCTCTCTTGACTGTACATAATTTCCATTTCAATATACACCGGTAATGGCGCTTTGCTAGGTCGTAGCAAATGACGTAGCTGAAGGCTATGCTGCCTATCGTCTCGGCAAATGAGAGCGTATTGGTCAGTGTAGCTTCGCTAGCAAAGTCGGCTGTACAACTGGGGCGAGTGCTAGTAAGTCTCTCTAGACCTGCCGTGTGGCGGCACTCGGTCTGCAATCACTGACAGTGGCGACACGCGGGTCCGACGTATACTAATGGACCGCGGCGGATTTAAAGGCTACCACCTAACAAGTGTGCTGTCTGGCGGTGACACCACAGCATATAACCATGATTTTTTTTGCAGACTGCACCTGCCGACAATAATTTTGTTGTAGATACTTAGGAGGTTACACAGAAAGCTATCAATAAGGCTGATTGCATTGCAGATGTTTTAGGTACTGAAATTGTAAGGACGCATTTTGTATTTCCGAAGAAAACAGGTTCGGCACCATCTGTGGCGGCACTGACTCCTCAGAAGGTGGGAGGAGAAGAAAGAGGAATGTGTTTGTAAGGTTTATGATCGGGCCGACAAGGCTTGTGCCAGGGGATCAGGGGATTGACATAAGTGAGGACACTTGCAGTGTAATATGTGATGCAGGCGTAGGCTGCTGTGCAATTCTAGGGTTAGACTTTCTGATCAAGCATCATGTCGAAACTGACTTTCGATGAAGCGCCGTGGTACTCAGGGGGATAATGTTCAAACTGGTGGTAGCTGTCACTAGTGAAATAGTGTCGCAAGTTTCGTTTGTCATGAAGGACAAATGCGGGCGTAATCACTAAGGCTTGATTTGCATGATATAGTGCGACAAGGCAATTGGAAGTTGTTTTAGGTGACAGAAGGTGTTGCTAACTTACACGATTCTGGACGTCGCGTCCGGGTAGGGAATCGTCGTTGAGTACGCAGCGTTCAGTGATTGACAGCACATCTCCTGTCTATACCCACGTTTAGACGTTATCTGAATTCCGTCCTTGTGGCTGGGAGTTCGCGTTTCTTGTCTGTCGTACACAGAGAGGAGAAGATAGTGATAGATTATACTAGATAGAGGACAGCCTTCTGCAGTCCTAGTGTTTAATGAGGTTTTTATTTTGTGACTGTAGTTCTTCCATCGTCGCAGACGTCTACTAGAGCCATCACTCCGACGCACGGGACGCCGTAAATTCGGTGATATTGCTAATTGCTTCGGCTTATTAGGGCTATAATGCTGATCAGCTGTGATCACGTAAGTTTCATTTCCACTGAGGTTGCTTACCCCTGTAGATCATCTTTGAAAGTGGTGTCTTCTAGCGTTTGGGACGTAGATGATATCAGTCATTTCGCGTTGTTTATATTAGATCGCGTAGCCATAAAAAGGGGCAGATTTGGGCAGCTGATCAATAATATTAGTCAGGAAATTTATTTGTATGTCTGATTGTTCATTGCACATCGACATATAAACGTTTTTAATGTATAAAGGAGTTTTAACCTACAACAAATGTATAAGCAGTAAAAACATTACAAGTTACTAGTTCCCTTAATCATTCATTTACTTTTAATTTGTAATTTGTATGTCAAAGAGCAAGAAGGAGAAAATATCACCGTTAAGAGACCCCAAGATCTGCTTCAGGGGGTAGTCAGACAGTGGAAAACCTTCATTTTCCCTTTCAGTATTTTCCATTCCGCACATTCCTTTTCACACACAACTGGAGCAGCATCTTGGAAACCATACAAATACTTTCAAGAAAACTTAAATTCATTTTCGGTGTTAGCAAATCCCTTTTTTTCATTAATACTTTTCTTGCTATAGTCAGTCTTCATTTTATATCCTCTCTGCTTCGCCCATCATCAGTTATTTTGCTGCCCAATAGTCCTTTTAGTGTCTCAGTTTCGTCATCAGGCCGGCCGGCGTGGCCGTGCGGTTCTAGGCGCTGCAGTCTGGAACCGAGCGACCGCCACGGTCGCAGGTTCGAAAACTGCCTCGGGCATGGATGTGTGTGATGTCCTTAGGTTAGTTAGGTTTAATTAGTTCTAAGTTCTAGGCGACTGATGACCTCAGAAGTTACGTCGCATAGTGCTCAGAGCCATTTGAACCATTTTTTTTTCGTTATCAGATTCCCTTAACACTACCAGATTTAACCCTCGCAATACCAAGGGTTAGGGAATGGGTGCTTTATGCCTACCTTTTCAGAAAACTGTAATCTAGTCATATACATTCTATTTTAAAATTTTGAAAAATATATATTTGTTATTTTAATGATTTCTTCTGGCAGATTCCATAATGGTTTTAAATTTTTCAGTAAAACTTAACGCAAATATTTAGGTCTAGTCAGTGGAAGTGAATTTTCAGAACAGGTGTCATATTAATATTTCAGGTTTATGACACTTCTTACACATAAATATATCTTCAAAAAGCATGTTGTGCGTAAAAGACAACGAAAATTAACGAAATCCGTATATCTTTGTGTTCGTTATATATTAGGCCCCCCTTTTGTAGTACACGTTATGGAAAATCTGTTGGTAATGCTAGGTTTTTTCGACTACGTTCCATTACCTTTCATTTAGTTCCATTAAGGGTTATCTTATAATCCCTTTTCAGGGCACTGTCTATTCCATTCAACTGTTATTCCAAGTTCTTTGCTGTCTTTGACAGAATTGCAGTGTCACTGGTAAACTACAAAATGTTTGTTGCTTCTCACTGATAATTAATTCTGTTTACAAATTTATCCTTGTATGCTTTACTGCTTGTTCGGTGTAGAAGTTGAATGACATCGAGTGTAGGCTACCCGAATGTCTCACTCCCATCTACAAATCGCACAACTAGACATCCAGCGGATGGAGTAACTGAATTTATGTGCTTGAAAAAGATTTGTTCTTTGATGGGGTGGGGCTGTGAAATACACGTCCAGCTTCATTAATCGTCTCTTATTTTTACCTGAGGACAGCAAAATTCATATTTCAGTACATATACGGCAAAAATTCAAACTTTCACTTAGGAGAACATGGATTCCCTATTATTCACGTGTTACCGGTTGTGGAGGAACATGTAGGAATGAGCATCTCTCCTATTTCCAAACGTTAAATGTTATTTTTGTGACTTCCAGAAGAGGAGCGTACATTCAGATAACTATTTCTAGATCGAAAGGTAAGCCAGTTCCGTTCGAAACCACATGCGAGAACAAAGAGAAAAGACGGTTGAAGGTACAGTAAACGGAAATGTCGTTAGTGTCTTGTGGGACTGGAGAAGTATGAAGCAGCTTGCTTCTCAGATAGCTTTCTGCACAAAGATATTCTAAAATTGTCAGCTGCTTATTCCGGCGAGTATCGTTAGACTGGCTCAGTGATCTATCAAGAGCATTAAGAAGACCAGTTTTCTTTACGTAAGTGACGCATTCTTTCATCGCAGATGTTATGGTGCTCCCTTATTTCCAAGTCCGTATCGACATTAGGGCTGAGTTTTCACTCAGACGGCGCTTTGGCATTAGCCGGTTGTTTTCCGTGTGTGATCGCAGGCCAGATCTTAGCTGGAGGCGTGAGAGGAGGAAAGAGGGCCGGCCGTAGTGGCCGAGCGGTTCTGGGCGCTTCAGTCTGGAACCGCGCGACCGCTACGGGACTGCTACGGTCGCAGGTTCTAACCCTGCCTTGGGGATGGATATGTGCGATTTCCTTAGGTTAGTTAGGTTTAAGTAGTTCTAAGTTCTAGCGGACTGATGACCTCAGATGTTAAGTCCCGTAGCGCTCACAACCATTTGAACCATTTTTGAGGAAAGAGGGCTGCCTTGGCGTGGAGACAGTTTGGCTCGGCTGGGGTTGTTTGCGTCTGGACGCCGAGTGGGGCCCGATGGGAGGGTCGGACCGTGATTTTACGGTTATTAGTGAGGACAGCGGCGTGGTGTGCCGTTGAACTTGATTGGCAAGGGGAGCAATATCTCGCCTGTTGTCGTTTGTCGAGCCTGAGAATGAAATAACTTCTATGTGCGGCGGGATGCCTTTTCGTCCGCCTGTCTCTCCGTCGTTGGGATAACTATCCTCGTTTACCGTCCCATGGATGTATATCGATGGGGTACGCTGCTCTCCGTACTCTGCTAGACGCTGGTGATGGAAGTGTGTCGGTCAGCGGCACGTTAGTCTGGGTGCTTTAAGTTTGATCTTCAAATGCATAGTCTTCGAGTGGCACTCCTTAGAGTGTGTCTTGCGCAGTTAGATTGGAGTTTGTCTTGTGGTGCTTCCGCTTTTCGGTAACGAAGGTTAAGCTTGATTCGGCACTCCGTACGACGCTTGGCTCCTCAGCAGGCGGGTCCGAGCACCTCCGCGACTAAACGGAAGCCTTTGGACTGAGAGGTCTTGTGTTTTGCATATTGTTCATAAATTGTTGTTTTGGTATTAAGCTGGCTTAGCTTTCTTATGGATTTCCCGGCATTTGGTCTGTTGTCCGGCCTGGTCTAGGTCTCGTTATTTCAAAAGTTGGTCCTTGTTTTGGCTTAGTACGATTTTGGATTACTGCCTGGTGGTTCTGGTAGTACGACAGGTGGCTGTGGTTGTGTTGCATTTTGTACGGGGCTGTCTGCTCCGACCATGGAGAACCATTTGTGTGAACTGCTTCGCTGTGGAGTACTGATCGGGCAATTCTTGGTCCTCTGCTGTATTAATTAATTTTATTATTATTTTAAAGTAACATTATCACTTAAATGATTTAATTCTTGTTGCGTTAGTTGCACTTGGGCACTGAGAAATGTAGTGGTGTACTTACGGAAGATTTAATAGTGGCACATGTCCTTTACCTGTTTCATAATCTGTTAATTACCGAAAGACCTTAAGCTCATAGTCTTATGATGTGAGTTTCTTAAATTATTGTATTTTTATGCCATGTTATTGTTTTTTTTTTAATTTGCTGATCACTGGTGTACTGGTCCAAGTATTAAAATGTTTCAGGTAGCTATTACTAGTGTGGAACGTGCGGAACCGCAACAGAGAGGGTAGAAGCGTGCCTGACGTGTCCATTGTTGGCGCGGCCTGGTGTCCGTTGTCTGCTTTGGTGCAACTGAGTTAAGTATTGTTACCTCCTCCTTTGCCGCCCCTTCGTGTTCTTCTCATAAACATTTCCTTCAAGGCATTTTTGTTAATTTTATGTTAGTATTATTTTAATTTCTTACATTGGTAAAACCGATGAATATATTTCTGTTTTGGCGCCGTCATGCTTCCTTTCTTGTCCCTGTTGATACGCTATCATTGTACTTGTGTTGGTAACCCACATCAGCAGTCAAAAGACCATTAATACATCCTCCACATTAAAATTTTTTCATAGCCCTATATTTAGCATATGGCAGGAACAATTCAATCGTGAATAATCGCGCAGTGCAACGACAATGTTGGTACCTTGATCAGTTGCGTGCTGCATGTCTTTCAAAGTAGAGTGGTGGACACCAAAAGACATAAATCATCCAACAATTCTGTTAGAATGCTTGCGCCCGTTTTTGGTTCATCTGGAAACTGAGACTCCAGTCAATAAAACAGGAGACAGTACATTCCAGATAATTGCATCCTTCTCGCACTGGATGCTGAGTATTCAACTTCTGTTGTATGAGCAGTTACCTCAGGCATAATTATATGTCGTAGGCTTTTACCACTTTATGCCATGTACCGCTACACAGTTGTGGGGTGAGAAACAATGGCCTTTGCAGTGTCAATTAACGTCTGAACAAGATCCATAAGACCTTCACATCTTATAGCTCCGTATGACATTATGTCTCGTGCACACATAGGCACGCATTTATCGACAGATATCTCCTGAGCAGGTTTAGGAAGTCGTTTCACGTCCACACAAGACCCTTGTTTATTAAACACGCATGGCTGGCGAGAAATGTGAGAAGTGCCACTTGACGCTTCAGGATGAGAGTAAATTTCACCGCGCAGCGAACAGCAAACAAAATCAATGTTTTTCCTAACGCCATACACAATAGGCTTTAACATGGTCCAAACTAAACTTTTAAGATTCACTTCCGGCTCTGTGGTTCTCTACTCACCACGGATTAGTTTTTCTTTTACTTCCCTTTTCCTTGACATGTGCTTCTTCTTCTTCAAACCAAGTTTAGGTTTCGCGGTCATTTTGTGCGTTACGAAATAAATGAAAAAATCCCACCACACCACAAAACTCTGGCGGTTTAAGGCGCTGCAGTCATGGACTGAGCGGTTGGTCCCGGTGGAGGTTGTAGTCCTCCCTCGGGCATGGGTGTGTCTGTGTTTGTCCTTAGGATAATTTGGTGAAAGTAGTGTATAAGCTTAGGGACTGATGACCTTAGCAATTAAGTCTCATAAGATATCACACGCATTTGAACATTTGAACTAAACTCTGCTCTACTAACCGCTCCTAGCTCGTAGCTCACAACTTCGGTCAGTGCTACCAACAGCCCGTAGGCCTCAGGACACCAGCGCTCGCGCACGGCACTGGTGCAGTGACGTCACAGGCTCGCTCAGTGCGGAGCAGTGAGGCCGCGGCCCGTGGGCTGCGTCTCCTTGCTCCACTCTGCTGAGCCCTTTGCATACAGGTTCTTTCGCAACAACAGCACTGCTCGGCCCTTGGGGTGACGTCAGGGACTCGCTCGGCCGCCCAAGAGTCCTGTAGTACAGTGCAGCCGCACCTCACGGGCCAGGCGTCTGTGCACAACTCTGCACCTTGCTGCCTGTTGGACCTCGATGCGACTGTACCGGTTGAACCGGCAGCGCGAGGCAAGGCTCGCACGTCTGTCATTGCTACTGTCCTGGACGGACCGCGCCTCAATGCCCACTTCTGCTACAAAGTGCATAACCAGAGTTCGCACTCCGCCGGCTATCATCGACCGCTTGACATCATACAAGCCAACTGCGACATCACTTCAGCAGTGGCTGCATCAGTTCCCATGGGCAGACACGTCCCTGAACTGACATGACCTCTTATCCTCAGAAGAATGATTCCTTGTAAATTTTAAGTTACTATATTTTGAACAAATATCTCCTGTGCCAATGAAAATGATTTGTCAAACTGTTTATTTAAAACATGTCAAATTGTGTATTGTTTTTTCTTGTATACACCAATCTTGTAATTTTGTTGTACTGACGACTTGAATGACTACGCATGTAACAGCCAGTATCGTAGAAAATGTAAGACACCAAGAAAAATTTTCTTTCTTTATGTTTATGACATACGTGTGTAATAGAAAGTCCACAAATGTTAATAAGTACGTATAATACATTCTACGACAAAGAATAATAGAGGATCCTTCCCAAAAGGCAGTCGCCATAACCTTTCCGGCCGAAGGAATGGTCTTCGCCTCTTTTAGTGCAGATTCTTCCTTGGTAACCCATTGATTAGGTTATTGTTTGGTCTCAGGAGTATATTATTGAATCCATGTTTCATCTGCAGTGACGAAACGACACTCAAAGTCGTGCGGATTCTTCTGAACAGCTGGAAACCATCCTTGCAACACTTCGCACAATTCCGTTTTTGGTCAAGCATGAGCAATCGCGGAAAGCATCTTGCAGATAGCTTTCTCGTGTCCAAATGTTCATGCAAAATATTACGTACCTGTTCATTCGAGATGCCCGCAGCACAAGCAATCTCACGCACCTTAGCTCGTCTGTCATCCATCACCATATCATGGATTTTATCAATGATTTCCGTAGTCGTACCTCCACAGGGTGTCCAGAACGTTCAGTGTCAAATAGCTCTGAGCACCATGGGACTTAACTGCTGAGGTCATCAGTCCCCTGGAACTTAGAACTACTTAAACATAACCAACCTAAGGACATCACACACATCCATACCCGAAGCACGATTAGAACCTGAGACCATAGTGGTCACGCGGTTCCAGACTGTAGCGCCTAGAACAGCTCGGCCACCCCCGCCGGCTCGTTCAGCATCACGTGTGATCATATGGCCACTCCTAAAGTTTTTAAATCACTTATAAACTGTCCTAATGGAAGGCGCAGAGTCACCGTATGTTTATCTACCTTCTGCTTAGTCTCCTGAGGCGTTTTTCTTTCATAACGTAAAGTTTAATCACCACACGAGATTCTTTTTTTGTCCATTTCTTGACAATCACTCGACTTCCTTGAATGCCAATCACAAAGGAATAGACCAATATGACAAACTTTTTGAGCGTTCTTTCCAAAGATGCTACTAACTAAATATTACCTCGACAGGCAATGCTAACGTGGAGCCCGTCCGCCATTGGTGTGATCCAAATACTGATTAGCAATTTATTAGATCTTTCATGGTGCACCAAAGAACCTAGTCTTTCAGGAACGAAGTCCGATACTGAATTAACTATACAGCATAATTCGATTTACCGATCGCGTTATGCACTTCCCTTATGAAAATTACATTGGACCCATATCTGTAACTTTGCGTTTCTCTCGAACACCAACCTGGAGTAATAGGAAATCACAACAGGAATCAACAAGGACTGCTCGGTTAATTTTAATTGACATTACTGAGCTGACTACCTGCTGGTAAGTGGTAGGTGATCATGACTATTTGCTTTACATTCTCTATCTTCCTTCCACCTTCGCAAGCAGGAGAGGTAACAGTTACAGCTCACAACTTCCACTCGCTCATCCACCTGCCAGAGAGGTTGTTCTTATTGTGTGGTTGCAGTCTAACGTCATACCAGAGACACATCTCTTTACAACAACAAAATATACAAGTACCACTACATCAGTTCGTTGCATCATAAAATAGTGTGAGATAAATACGTTGTTTCTCATTCGAGAAAAAGCAGTGCCGTTAATTTAAAGCAATAGAGAAACGTCTTTTGCCACGTCAACAGCCGAGGGCGCTGAATCACACGATATCTACCTTACTCATGAGTTCTCCCAGTAAAGAACTTACATACTTGTGGACCAGAAGCCTACTTATCCCTCCCGCCTGATTCTCCAATGTTGTTGTTGTGGTCTTCAGTATCAAGACTGGTTTGATGCAGCTGCCCAAACTAGCCTATTCTGTGTAAGCCTCTTCAGCGCTGCACAGCTAATACAATGTGCATCAGTTTGAACCTTCTAACTGTATTCAAGACTTTCTCTACCTCTACAATTTTAACACCCCCACTCCCAACACGCACATATACACACTTCTCTCCAGTACCAAACTAACAAGTCTTTGATGCCTTAGGATATGCCCTATGAAACGAAGTTGTGCCATAAACTTATTGCTTTCCCCAGTTCGACTCAATATCTTATTATCAGTTATTCGATCTGCAGTGCCTTTTCTATTTTTCGGCGCTGCTGTGTAAAATTGTGACGTTGCAAAATGTCTTGGGAATGGGACAGCTCAGAGCCGACCAAACACCATTACGTCAAATGCAACAATGCCAATTGCAGATTCCCACATGGTGCTCCAGGAAAGGGGCTGGCACCGCCATAACGACGACATAGCTGAAAGGCGTTGGTAGGCCAGTAACTACACATCCAATCAACAGACTTCTTATGGTCTACATGGATACAAGTTGTGATTTGGAAAGAAATAACGCTCAGTCCCAACATAAATTACGATTATTTTCAGTCATAGGTGTCTCAGTCTGGTAGCTACTATTTAAGAGGCGGGGTGTTGGCGTTCCAGGAGGCGATATGAGGCTACAAACAGCAACCATGGTATTTCGCCTCCACTAACTGTGGGATCCTGCTACTGGTTTTAAGATCAGTGCTGTGAGCTTAGCATCTTAGAGGGTGTGGGCCAACTACCAGGTGCAACTAGCCTTCAGCCATAGAAGGCAGTCGTTTGAAACCATGGCTACCAGTTGCGTCAGTTCCTTAACGCTCACTGTCTTCAGCACACACTATGGAGGATGTTGCACCACAGAATGTTCTGGTTTGTTCTGCAGTTAAATGTATGACTGATAGTGAAGTTTTTATCAGCAGCCATCGATCAACAACCCGAGAACAATCCACCACCTCAACTCTGACTTCCACGTGTAGATGTCATCCATCCTGGACCTCCACATTTTGATGTGAGAAGAGTGTGCCACGTCTAAATTTCATTGATAAGGGAACCTTACCGGCCACCCTCCCTGGGGACTATTAATTTCGACTACCTCAGGGTTGCAGGTCGTCGACACACAGCATTAGTGTGCAGTGGGTGAGTGCACTGACTGTTCCATTTTTCTCCTTGCGAGTATCACATCCAGAAAGTGCAATTTTTAGCAGCTTTCCAGTTCTGTTTTCATGTGTGACATGTGGCAAGTAAACTCGGACTGTGTTCTGAGGATGCGTAAATATGAGCGTTAATTTTTCCTATCCTAAAAGAGTGTTGCTCATTGTCTGTATGTGTGTAAGGTGTTAACTATGCGTAGCTTCTTAGGAGGAAAAGATGAGTTTTGTCGTGAAGTCGGAAGTTTGTGGTACTTTTCGCCATTTTGAATGGGCAATGTATTTCATTTTGAGCAATAAATGTGGCTGACTGTGTTTAAGCACGTAAAGTGGTAGTCATAAGTAGCCGCTCACGTAGGGAAGTTACAGTAAGTGTTAGGATAGAATTAGATTAAGTGTCCTTGTCATACTTTTTTGTTCTCCTAGTTTGTTGTTTGCATAATTAGTGATGTATAACCTGGCGGAGAGGTTGCGAATTTCTGCAGCCTGGACCAGATGTGGAGGGAAGTGCATGTGTCGATGATTTTTGTGTCGTGCAGAGTGCAACTGCCGACAGTAACTTTGTTGTAGATACTTCGGTGACACAGAGAGCTATCAATAGGGCTGATTGTATTGCAGATGTTTTGGGTACTGAAATGGTGCAGACGCATTGATATTTCCGAAGGACGCTGATTGGGCAATATCTGTGACAGCACTGCCTCCTCAGAAGTTTGGAGGAGAAGAAAGAGGAAATGTGTTTGTATGGTTTATGATCGGGACGACAAGGCCAGTGGATCAGGAGATTGACAAAACTGACGACACTTGCAGTGTAATGCGTGATGCAGGTGAAGGCTGCTGTGTAATCCCAGGGCTGGAATATCTCATCAAGCATCATGCCAAAACCGAGTTTCGATGACGAGCGGTGGAACTCAGGGGGATAATATTCAAGCTGGGGGAGCTGTCACCAGTGAAATACACTGGCAAGCTTCATTTGCCATGAAAGACAAATGCGGGCTAAATCATTAAGGCTTTATTTGCATGATATAGTGCCACAAGGCACTGGGAAGTTGCTAACTTATACGATTCTGGACGTCGCGTCTAGGTAGGGAATCGTCGTTGAGTACACAGCGTTCAGTGATTGAGAGCACTTCTCCTATCTATAATCAAATTGAAACGTTATCTGAATTCCTTCCTGTGGCTAGGAGTTCGCGTTTGTTGTCTGTAGAATACAGAGAGGGGAAGATAGTATTAGCTTATACCAGTCAGAGGACCACCTTCTGCCAAGCTAGTGTTTAATGAGTTTTTTATTTTGTGGCTGGATTTCTTCCATCTTCGCATACATGATCGAGAACCATAACTCCGACGCATGGGATGCAGTACATTCGGTGAAATTACTAATTGCTTCGGCTTTTAGGACTATAAAGCTAAACAGCTGTGATCACGTAAGTTTCATTGCCACTGAGGTTGCCCATGAAATGGGGCAGATTTGGGCAGTTAATCAATTATATTAGTTAGGAAATTCATTTGTATCTCTTTATGTCCATTTCACATCGACATATAGACATTTGTAATGTATAAAGAAGTTTAATCTACAATAAATGTATAAGCAGAAACATTAACATTTAATAGTTTCTAGTTCCCTTAATCATTCATTTAATTTTTTCTTGTACTTTATATGTTAACGAGCAAGAAGGAGGAAATAATACCACCGTTAAGAAATCCTAATATCTTCAGGGGGTAGTCAGACAGGGTCAAATCTTTACTTTCGCGTTCAGTATTTTCCATTGCACACATTCATTTTGACACCGGCCTGGAGCAGCATCTCGGAAACCATACAAATAAATTCAAGAAATACATCTTAACAGTTAAATTTATATTCGATGTTGGCAAATGCCTCGTTTTCATTAATACTCTTGAATCTACAGTCATTCATTTTATATCCTCTCTACTACCGCCATCATCAGTCATTTTGCTGCCAATAGTCCATTTAGTTTCTCATTTCGTAATCAGATTCCTTAACACTACCTGATTTAACCCTCGCAATACCAAGGGAGATCGAAGGGGCACTTAGGGCTACTTTTGCAGAATACTATAATCTAGACATTGTATTTTAATTTTTGAAAAAAATAGATGTGATTTTTATAGATATTTTCTACCAGACTCAGTAATTGTTTTAAATTTTTCAGTGAAACTTAACGACAAAAATTTAGGTCTTGTCGGTTGATAGAATTTTCAGAACAGATCTTATTCATATTTCCGGGTTTAAGACCCTTCTTACACTCAAATATATCATTAAAAAGCATGTTGTGCGTAAGAGACAACGAAAATGAACGAAAGCCCTATTTTTCTGTGTTGGTCATATATTATGCCCCCCTTTTGTAGTACACGTTATGGAGAATCCGTTGGTACCGCTAGGTTTAATTCGAATATGTTCCATTACCTTTCATTTAGTTCCATTGAGGGTTACCTTATAATCCCTTGCCAGGGCACAATCTATTCCATTTAATTGATATTCCAAGTTCTTTGCTGTCTCTGACAGAATTGCAGTGTCACCAGTAAACTTCAATATGTTTAATGCTTCTCCCTGATATTTCATTCTGTTTACAAATGTATCCTTAAATGCTTCACTGCTTGTTCAGTGTAGATGGTTAATGACATCATATGTAGGCTACCCGAATGTCTCACTCCCATCTTCCCATTGCACAACTAGAAAACCAACAGATGGAGTAGCAGAATGTATGTGCTTCAACAAGATTAGTTCTTTGATGGGGTAGGGCTGTGAAATACATGTTCAGCCTCATTAGTCCTCCCTTATTTTAACCGGAGAACAGCAAAATTCATATTTCAGTGCATATACAGCAAAAATTCAGAATTTGATATAGGAGAACATGGATTCCCAAGGATTCACATGTTACAAGTTGTGGAGGAACATGTAGGAATGAGCGCCTCTCTTATTTCCGAACATTAAATGTTATTTTTGTAACTTCCAGAAGAGAAGATTACATTGAGATAACTGTTTCTAGATCAAAAGGTAAGCGAGTTCTATTCGAGCCGACTACCGAGAACAAAGAGAAAAGACGGTTTGAGATGCAGTAAAGGGAAATGTTGTTAGAGTGTATGTAGTATTGTAGAAGTATGAGGAAGGAAAAGTATTATATACTTTTCATGATGTACACCTCTTATCTTCTGATATAATTTTTAAATGACGAATGGTGGGCAGAGGAAAGTTGCTACCTCACAGTATCTCAGGACAAATCGCTCTTCATCTAAGTAAAGTTTGAGGCATTAATGTAAAAGACCGATTTCAGAAGCTTCTCTGTCCTGGGGCGCCTGACTCAAATGCCTTAACATTGTCATTGTCCATGTCAACAGAAGTTGAAGTGCAGGGGATTTCTCCAGTTCTGGTTCCTTAGATGCCGCTTTGAAGAGCTATAAAAGCCCTAATGTTTTAAAAGCTATAAAATAAATGAGTGTGAATAAGAGTTACAGTAATAGAATAGTATACACATCAGTGTGATATCAGTTCCTTCATTTCGGGCTGTTTCTCCTTTCCCAAAGAGCTTTTCGCATGAAGACACTCTAACGTTGTCAGCTGCTTATTCCAGCGATTATCTTTAGACTGGCTCAATTGTCTATTAAGAGCATTAAGAAGATCACTTTTCTTTTTGTAAGTGACGCGTTTTTCCACCGCAGTCAAAAGACCATGAACTTATAGACAACTGCCGCATATTTACTCTGCATTAACATTGAGTCGTAGCCCTGTATTTTGCATATGACAGGAACAATTGAATCCTAATATATCGCACAATGCAACGACAATGTTGGTAACTTGATCAGTTGTGTGCTGCAAGTCTTTCCAATTTCTTCAACTTCTTGTTTTATACATTCAATAATATTTTTTATGCCAATTTGGTCCTCTATATACAACAGGATCTTTATAATTTCCTTTTATATATTTAATATAACAAGAAAATCCACTTTGTTCATGTTTTTGCTATTTCAAAAAATGGTTTAAATGGCTCTGAGCACTATGGGACATAACATCCTAGGTCATCAGTCCCCTAGACTTAGAACTACATAAACCTAACTCACCTAAGGACATCACACACATCCATGCCTGAGGCAGGATTCGAACCTGCAACTGTAGCGATCGTGCGGTACCAGACTGAATTGCCTAGAACTGCTTGGCTACACTGATCAGCTATATTTCAAAGTATATGGTTTTTCTGGATGTGGTACACAATTATCCATTTTTAAAAGTAAACTTTCAAAATCATCATAAATAACAAATGCTGCTGCAAACATCATCGAACTGTTCATGCAGATGGTTGTTGTCCTTCAAGTAACCCCATCTGTTGACTCAGGGATCGAGACTTGGCTGCACGATCCGTTACAGCCATACGGATAAGATGCCTGTCATCTCGACTGCTAGTGAAACGAGGCTGTTGGGATCCAGCACGGCGTTCTGTATTACCCTCCTGAACCCGCCAATTCCATATTCTGCTAACTGTCATTGGATCTCGACCAATGCGAACAGCAATGTTGCGACACGATAAACCGCGATCGCGATAGGCTACAACCCGAACTTTATCAAAGTCAGAAACGTGGTGGTACAGATTTCTCGTCCTTACAAAAGGCGTCACAACTTTTCACCAGGCAACACTGGTCAACAGTTGTTTGTGCATGAGAAATCAGTTGCAAACTTTCCTCATATCAGCGCATTGTAGGTGTCTCCACCGGCGCCAACCTTGTGTGAATGCTCTGAAAATCTGATCGTTTGCATATCACAGCATCTTCTTCCTCTTGGTTAAATTTCGCGTCTGTAGCATGTAATCTTCATGGTGTAGCAATTTTAATGGCCAGTAGTGTAATATCTTGTTCAAAATTATTTTTACCAGCAATTTTTTCAGTTGGAAGTTCATAATAAGAATTGGAATTTTAGGATTTTTAATATTTTCACATTGTTCGAGTTCATATGATTTATATTTAACAACAGGTACACGAATTTCCATAGATTCTATTAAAATTTTTCCTTCTTTTGGTAGGGTATCTTCTATTTCAACACCAGCATCATTTGTATCAAATCAACATAAAATTGCATCTCCAGAAGATGAACTAAGTGTTAAAATTACAGTTAAGTTTCCTTCACACATAATAAAATCCACCAAGTTATGATAATGGATAAAGTAGTTAATTGTTTGTTTTTTAATATTTATCTTTCCTCTATTAAGAATATGTCCTATTAAACTTATTTTGTCAGTAACAGATGTTAACAGTAAGTTAAATGTAGTAAAACTGAAAAACAAACAATTTATTTACATAATTAACAATTAATTTTTTATTTGATTTTCCATAATCTGTACCATCATTTCCAATAATACTAAAATTCATGTATAATTGTGCATGATTTGGATGAAGCCAACCATCATTAATATTTATTTCAATTTATGTATCTATGTTAGGATAATTTTAGTTATTTTTAGTATTATCATTAACAGGAAATGAAAAACTGAAATCTTTAAATTTTATTCATGGTTACTATAGCAATTATTTATTTATTAAGGAAAAATTTAATAAGATAATTTTAAAATAACTATTGCTGTAGCACCATTTAAGTCAATTATATTATCATTTTCAACAGTTTCAGTAAGTTCTAAATCTTGAATTGTATCAAAAACGGTAGCATTTACAGAGTAATTTTGTTCGTAAATTATTGGTCCACCAATTTCTGCATTTTGTTTAACTGAAGCAATAATAATAGTTTCCTTACGAAAATGATCATCATGTTTTACATACATACCATCAGCAAGATTTAAATTCAAATTTTTTAATTCAAAAGCAATTGTCTTAGGAACATCTTTCGCTGTAGCTTTATCATTAGCTTGAACAATTTAATTGATTGATTAGCAGTAATTCTAGGTGAAATATTAGCTGAAAAAATTATCATAATAAAAATCCAAAAGCAATTCCATTTCTAATTATATTTTAAATAATTTTCCACATACATTTAGGAAAAGTGACAAATATGGTAAACGATTAGTAAATACTTTAATTAACGAATTACCATTGAAAAGCATCTTCCAGGCTATAATTATTGCTGCCCAGGTACAATATTAGAAGAAAGATTGGATAAAGGTGTTAAAGGTATAAACCCATTTGATGAATCTTGTAAAAAAATATGATATTGCTTATAGAGATAATAAACATTTAGAAAATAGACACATAGTTCATAAGGAAATTCGATAAGCTGCAAAAGAAAGAATTTATGCAAATGTTGCTTCATTTGGTGAAAGAGGTGTAGCAACAGCTGTTAGAGGAATAATGTATGGAAAAAGAAAATATAATATGGGAATGAATTTTCATATTGATGAAAATGTTATGGATTGTAAAATTCTTAAATAAATTTTTAAGTATATAAAAATGTTTAGAATAATTTTTAATCTATATAAATAACACTTTATAAATTTTAAACTATAAAATAGTCTTTATACATTTTTAATCTATATAAATAACTTTATACATTACTAACCTATATAAAAAATCTTTACTAAATTTTTCAACTACATAAATAAATAACTTTACAATTGAGTATGGTTTGGTACCTAGTGGCATACAAAACCAAAAATAAATTAGAGTTAAATAATGACCAGTTAAATGCAATTGAACCATTTCTAACTCAAGGACAAAATCGTAAAAAAGATAAAAATGTTTGAAATTTACTTATTAATTAGGTATTCAAATTGTTAAAAAAATTATTCAATATTTATCAAAAAAGAAAGATGATGGAGGATTAACACATGAAGGTGGAGTTTTTCCATAATTATTAGCTGCTTTCCCTTATTTAGCAACAACTGGTTCATGAAGGATTAAAAGAAAAAAATGGCATGACTGAAATGGAAGTAAAAGTTGGTAATGGAATAAGGAAAACAAAAAAAATTCAAAAAGTAATTGACAAATATACTAATGCATTAAGTAATTTTGATACAGAAACACTAACTAAATAATTACAAATTGGAACTATCGTGGTGTATACATGATTTTCCAATCATTAAATATACCATTAAAAATTGAACATGGTATAGTAAATTTAGATACATGTGATAACCCTGTTATTCATTGGATTTGTTATTACAGCATTATGATAAAAACGTTGTTTTTTATTCATTTGGTGGTAATACACCAAAACAAATTTGTTGACTATTTGGGGTAAAATGAACTATACTACAGTACAGTACTGACCACTATGTGGTCATCTACGTATATTTGTTTGAAAATTGCTATGTGAGAATTATAGTTTTAATGGTATTTTGGATATCATAAATGGACATTTTTGGAAATGAGATATATCTAACAAAAGAAAATAAACAAGTACTTCATATACCAACATTTAATTTAGAACTGAAAAAATTGACAAGAGTAATAAACAGCTACAATCATATGGAAAGATAACTAATGAATTCTACAATTTCAAAAAGATTTTAATAATAATTATATATATATATATATATATATAATATAACTAAAAGTTATATTGGTTAAAAAATAGATGACTTGGTATTGTAAATAATCCAATTGATGAAAATATGTAATTAACAAAAATTATTTTGATAGTTCATTATGAAATTTTGTTACAAAACCAAAATACACAACCATTTTACCACATTCCAATAATTATTTTACAAGTAAAACTCCATTTTTGATTGACATAAGAGTCTTAAAGAAAAAATAAATGTTAAACAAATAATTGAATTATAACAAGTGGGAACAAAAAATGTAAAATTTTGTATGTTATTTAAATTTAAAATTGTTTATTGTTGTTGGTAAAAGTGCATATATAGGTTTAAACTTTGATGATTTTGATATAACAGTAATTGCAGGTGATAAGCTATATCAATGGTATAAATTAATCACTCAATAATGGTACACAAATCAATTTTATGACTAATATTGAAAGATTCTGTTGACACTTTTCCTGTATATGTAAATATAATTCTACTTGGTGAAATAATTTAAATCTAAAATTTTAATCTAAATAAGTTTTTTATATATATAAATGGAAAATCAGCTTCACATGACTATCATATTTATTGTTTAAAGTGTAAAAACTTTACTGAAAACATAATGCTTATAACGTATAAAAAATTGGAAGACAAAGAATTGAAGCTATTTGCACAATTTAAAAAAACGTAAATAAGCTAAAAATTTGTAAATAATGAATATTTAAATATTAATATTCTGGTAATTTGAAACGAATTTGAAATAGAAACAACTATTATATAATAATTTATTAACAATGATTGATGATTTTTCGAAATTGGCATTTGCTGTTCCTATTAAAGATAAAAGAGATAAAAATATTGTTGATGCTATTGAAAAAAATTATAGTTAGAAAACAAAATAATTTACAAGCTGATAAAGAATTTTATAACATAGAATTTAAAGAATTAATGAAAGAATATAAATTTAAAACATGTGTTGTTGAACAATTTAATGCAACACTTAAGAAAAAATGTGGAATAAATGGCTTTACAAGGAAATTATAAATGGTAAAACATCAAGTTGATTAATACAATAATACAAAATAACAGACAATAACAATGAAACCAATAGAAGTAAATGAAAAAAATTAAACTAAGTAATAATGTATCTAATCAAGAAACTAAGTAAATAGGTGATAAACTTAGAATTAGTGATGTTAAAAATCTTTTTAAATACGAATACACAGCTAATTGGTCAACAGTGATGATTGAAATTTTAGAAATTTATTCCAATCCAAATACATATAAATTAAATAATATAATTAGGATGTTTTTAAGAACTACAGAAAACAAAATATTCTGATTTATACTTAGTAGAAAAAATTTCAACAGCAAAGATAATGAAGTTTATGTTAAATGGATTGTTTTTGATAATTCTCATAACAGTTCGTTAAATAAAGATAAATAGATGTTATAAAGATAAAGTAATTTTCTGATGAAATAGTTAACTATTTAGTTTAACAATTAATTATTTTATAAACAATAAGTGTGTTATAAAATTTAGTTTTGTATTTAGTTTAACAATCAATGAGTTTTTATATAAGTATCAAGTATTTCCATCAAATTTTGACTTTGAACAACTTGTACTTTAATTAAGTCATCTTTTAGTTTAATTCTTTCATCCTTTAGTTTAATACTTTCAGCTTTCATTTTGATCCTATCACATGTAATTTAAATATTTCATTGTTTATGTTATACTATATTTGTCGTTTTTGTATACAAAAATTTATGTGTTTAATGTGAGTTTCGTAATATTTTAATTGATCTTTGTTAAAAGTTTCCAATTATATAGAAAGTTTTATATTTAAAATAATTTTTATAATTTTGCTTGGAAATAATTTTACTAATTTTGTACAAAATTGTCTTATTATTAGTAATAGAAATAATTTCATAAATTTTAAAACTTACTATATCATAATGTGTCTATTTTATTTTCAAATTCATATCTTGTATTATCGTGAGGACATTTTTGGTTATTGAATTATACTTATTTCATGTTTTTTACTTTTAATTAAATTAATTTTTCTGTATTGTTCTATATTGTTAAACAATCTATCTTTGTAATCCGCTAATATTATTTAGATTTTAACAACACATTTTTTATAGTCCTTAAAATTTTTTCTGTATTTCATCACCAACTTTATAGGCATACATTTTTCCTCTTAAACCACAAAATTCTTCAAATACTTTTCCATTACATTCATCTTTCATTTTACCAACAACATTTTCTTTATATATGGATTATATGTATATATTATCAGTTGGATAATCACCTGTATCAAAATAATCGATAATTATTTTTTATCTTCTTAGGGATGTTCAATTTTAAAATTATAAATGTAACTATCTGTATCTTGATAACATAATTCAATATTCTTCATATTTGGGTACCATAGTTCGATAGTGAAAAATCATACAATAATTCCTTAGATAAATCAAGTTAACTTAATACTACATAAATAGATTTATCAAATGCTATATTAGTTTTATTCATATTAATAGCATCCAGATTTTCATTAAATATAGCTCTACATTTAAAGTCTGCTTTAGCTATATGTTTAAAACATATTTTAGTATTTGAAACTAATTTTTTATGATGTCCATTTTTATATTTTACATTGTTTCACCAAATACAGTATTATTCATTAAATTGTAGAAATATTTTTCAAAATTGTTTGTGGCTTTTGTTCTTAACTGTGTTGCAATCTGTATACAGTTTTAACCACTGAAAATTGTATGTATTTTTTTAAGTTGCGTTCCTACAGATAAATATACAGGGTGTTACAACAAGGTACAGCCAAACTTTCAGGAAACAATTCTCACACACAAATAAAGAAAAGATGTTATGTGGACATGTGTCCGGAAATGCTTAATTTCCATGTTAGAGCTCATTCTAGTTTCTTCCACCTACGCTCAATGGAGCATGTTCTCATGATTTAATACGGGATACTTTACCTGTGCTGCTAGAACATGTGCCTTTACAAGTAGAACACAACATGTGGTTCATGCACGATGGAGCTCCTGCACATTTCAGTCGAAGTGTTCGTACTCTTCTCAACAACAGATTTGGTGACCGATGGATTGGTAGAGGTGGACCAATTCCATGGCGTCCACACTCTCCTCACTTCAACTCTCTTCACTTTCATTTATGGGGGCATTTGAAAGCTCTTGTCAATGCAACCCCGGTACCAAATGTAGAGACTCTTCGTGCTCGTATTGTGGACGGCTGTGATACAATACGCCATTCTCCAGGGCTGCATCAGCGCAGCAGGGATTCCATGTGATGGAGGGTGGATGCATGTATCCTTGCTAGCGGAGGACATTTTGAACATTTCCTGTAACAAAGTGTTTGAAGTCCTGCTGGTACATTCTGTTGCTTAGTGTTTCCATTCTATGATTAATGTGATTTGAAGAGAAGTAATAAAATGAGCTCTAACATGGAAAGTAAGCGTTTCCGGACACATGTCCACATAACATATTTTCTTTATTTGTGTGTGAGGAATGTTTCCTGAAAGTTTGGTCGTACATTTTGTTAACACCCTGTATTTTAAGATTGCTATAATGTACTACATAATTATGTTTTTTACCTAAAGTACTTATTAATGTACTTTCATTTCTACCTGGAACAAGTTTTGATTCAGGAGCTAATGTTAAATCTCTATGTAAATCATGTAATTCCTTTTGATGTTCTGAATCTACTTCAAATATACATCCATTTTCACAATTGATTGAAATATCATTTATTTTTGTACAGTTAAAAGTATTTGTTTCTCCCATTGAAATGCACCATACATTAAATATAGAATCATAGCACAACCGTTTAAATTATTTGCATCTAGATACATTATATAATTTGATAATTCTTAATTACTAAAATGTTTTAAATATTTATTATCTGCCTTTACATGTCTGTGATAACATTGTGAAATTCCTCCTCTTATTCCTTTTTTAGCCAATAGAAGCATATCATAATCATTTAATAATTAAATTTCTTGTTCAGTAATTTTTAACATTGCATTCCAAGACAAACCAGCAGCTGTGTAATACCAAGAAGGATCTAGATTTTGTGTATTTATACATGTTTTTCTCAAATTTTCAAAATATTAGTTGCCAATAGTGCATTAGTTTTAATTTATAAATCATGAGAGTCACCAGGTTTTTTATATTAAATTGTTCCCAAACTAATTTTTCATGTTCATAATCTTCATCAGTTACATTACAATCATTTAATTTATTTTAAAATTTATCGTTTTTTGGTAATTGTGTTTCTTAAAATTTTTTACGAGAATCCATGTAATCATTTGGATAAACATCATTTCTAATTACTAAATTAAATAATTTTGGAGAAAAATAGTTTTTTATGTTTTTTAACTGCTTTTACTTTAAATTTCCTGAAAGTATCAAGTGAAGAAGCTATAAATTTAAATGTATCAAGAAATCTGATTTTCAAATTTTTTGTATGTTTACCAAAAATTATGTATTTATTTTCATTGTTTGGTATTGTTTCTATTTCTTTATTATCATAACAAAGTTCTTATACAAACAGATGAGAAACATTACCAGATACATTATGTACAATGATTACATTTATTACAATTATTGCTCAATGGAGCAATATATATTTCAGTTACATGTTCATCATGACAAAGTTTTTTATTATATTTTGTATAGTTATATTTATGTAACGTACAAAATTTTGAATTATTATGAATTTTATTTTCTTCAGTTGTAAGTGGTTCCTTTTCTTCAACTTAAGAATTAATTTTTCCAATTTCTTCAACTTCTTGTTTTATCCATTCAATAAATTTTTATGGCAAATTGGTCCTCTATATACAACAGGATCCTTATAATTTCCTTTTATATGTTTAATATAATAAGAAAATCCACTTTGTTCATGTTTTTGATATGTCAAAGTAATGGTATTTCTTGATGTGGTTCACAGTTATCCATTTTTAAAATTAAACTTTCAAAATCACCATAAATAAAAAATGGAACTTTTTGTGTATATTGATAATTATTAAAATATACACTTTCTCCTTTATTTGGCATTTAGTCGTTTTTTAGTTAATCAATTTGATGTATGTTTATCTAACTTTTCTTTACTATTGAAATGTAGTGAACATAAATCAGAAATAAATTTTAATGTTTCATGTTTGGTGATTCGACTTGATACAAGTCTAGATAAATTTTTTTTATAACAATAGTGGAAATATTATCTTTCTTGAAATAAAGAAAGTTTACAGGTTTTTCCCTTTTTCATTATGTAAGTTTCAATGGATACACTAGATAATTTTCATTATCAGCAAATGAATAAACATTAATAGATCCATAAATAATATTTGCTATTTATGGAATCTGATCAACTAATACCGGAAATTCAAAGTTTCAAGCTTTTTTACCAAGATCAAGACCAACATCCCTATATTTTGTTATTTTTTCAGCATTTTAATGTACAGGAAACAAATCTGATTTTATATAATATAAAAAGTATATTTCATCATTACTTTTTACATTAATAGAAGCTTTTTTGTTTTTTGTTACTTCAGGTAAATCAATATAAGATGATCCTTTTAGTGGAATATATTTATTAATTTTAGTTGTAAAGCAATAATTGTATTTAATTTCCATCCTGATCCATGTGTTTGAAATTTCGAGAATTTTTTTATAAAAAATACCTTTTACCTTTTTTAAATATTTTACTATATTCTTTTTCTGTTAAAGAGGAATAGTTTCATGTTTGTTGCCCAAATTCTTATACTTTTTCATTTACTTCATTTGCTTGTAGTTTATATTCATAAAATAAATAAATATTTATCTTTAAATCATTATGCACTTTTAAACTGTCTTTTACAATATTTAACATTTTTGTATTTACTACAGATAAAAAATGTTTAGGATCATGTATATCTAAACTATTTTCCAAATTTAAAGTTTATAATTATTTTCAAATGCTTTTTCAACACAGTAATTTTCATTTGTTTCTCTATCTTTTTGTTTCGTTTTTACAATTATATTTGAAGCAAATAGAAATTTTCTTTTTGAAGTTTTATCTTCTTTAGTTGCAAAAAACACATAATAAATATATTATGGTAACTTTTCAAAAAAATTTCTCTTATATCTGCAAGACCTGTAGTGAGTCTTAGAAGTGCATTCACATTTTTTATTATTTTTAACATATTTATTTGATTTTCACGTACTTCTTCAGGTATATAAATTTTAACAATATTTGTTCAATTTTATTACTACAGTTATATAATTCTCATAATTTTCACTTACTTCAGGTGTATTATTTCCAAAATTATTTCTATTATTTCAAATAATAAATTTAATTAAATATGCTTCACAAAGTTTGATTATCCTTGTAAATTAATTATTTTACAAATTTCATGTAGTATCTCGTTAGTGAATTGTTCTAGCTGACTGGAAATATATCTCTCCATTTTGCTCTTTTATTTATTTCAGAAAAAGGTATTTCTTAATAAAATAATAATTATTTAATAGATGGATAAGGATTATTATTTAATAGTTAATTAACAAAAAGCAAACTAGATTATTATTTAGTTTAACAAATACTTTTTAAATGATTTAGTTTACTATTTAATTTAATAATCAATTTAATTTAACAATCAATTAGTTTTTAAAGGATTATTTTAATGATTTATTTAATTAATCAGGAAGAATTCTTCTTCTTTAATAGATAATTGTTCATAAAATTTCAGATGCTTCTTCTTCTTTAGCTTTCTTATTCTTAATATATTCTAAACTTCTTTTATTACATTTATTATTATGTTTATCTTTATGTGATTGATTTGAGTTAAAGCAATTTAAATCTTTAATATCTTGACAACTTTTAAATTTCTTTGTAGACATAGATTTTTCTTTAGCTACAACTCCTTCATTATTCCTTGTTATATTTATTTTTGTATGTTCTTCACTTAAATTTCGAACTAAATGTTCTTCGAAACAATATTTAGCAACACTTTTTCCACATACACAAGGAATTCGACTTTTGTTGTAAAATTTCACTTGATTTTTATTTATAAGTTACCTGCATATAGTTCTATAACCATCTTTTGTATATTTTGTAAAGTAAAATTATCAATTGATTTCTCTGAATTACAATAATTTCAAAATTAAATTTTAACACTATATTATTGTTGAACTTGCTCAATTTACATATAAAAAATTTATTAGCTTTTTAAAAGAGTAAACTTTAATTATTTTAACAATTTTTATAATTTTTAGAATTTTTACAACTTAAATATATAATTAATCAGAATTATATCCATAATTATATGCTGGTTCATCAAAAGATAATGCTTCAAAGATAGCATTAATATCAATTATCTCAATTTCTTCTGGTTCTTTATAATTAATAATACTTCTAGAAAGTTGACAATCTTCTTTTTCCTTTAACCACTTATCAATACATTCATCATGAAATTTATGATTACAATATATTATAACAAATTGATTACTATTTTCATCACTTAACCAAATAGGACAATCAATATCTTTTTCACATAGCTCAATTATTTCATAAGTATCTTTTTGTTTAGTTTGCATTTCTTTTCTGTTCTCCATTTGTAAGAAATAATTTTTTATTATATTTATAAAAAAAATTAAAAAAGGATATTTTTCAATTAATGAATTAGCTATAAGTTAATAAAAATATATTATTTTAAATAATTTTACTTTGAGAATGTAAGTAAATAATGAAAATGTATTATTTATTAAAAGTTCACTATTTTAAATAAACACATTCTGAACTCTGTATCATGAAATTCATTATTTCTGTTTTTGAGATTCATCATTCCGTTACATGCCAATTTGATTTGTCCTTTTATAATTATTTCAAAAATAAGGTCATCAATTAATTTAGAAAATCTTTTTGGTAAAATAGTTTTAAGATCATTATTAAGTTCTAGACTATGTTGTTCTCCAAAATAGTATTTAAATATTCACAGTTTGTAATATTATATAAAACATTTATCTCTACCTAATTATTTTTCTAATTCCTTTAGAAATACTTAAATTATTTAGCTTCTTGATTAAAGTAATTTCCTTTGATACAGGAAAAATTTTAACTAGTTTTACAAATACATTTATAGTTTGTATTAAACATTTTTAAAAAAGTTGTTTTTTTTTAACTTATATATTTTAATTAATTTACTTATATTCACAGTGTAAAATGTTTAATAATAGTGTACTTTGTTAACTTAATCAATTTAATAAATTTATTTACTGTCACAAACTTTTTTTTAATATATTTTTTTTAACTAATACATTTTAATTAATTTACTTACTTACTTAATTAATTATTTATTTAATTCTTTAAATCCGTTAACATTAATAAAATCTGTTGATTTAATTAAATATACTGAATTTTAAAAATCAGTTGCTTTATATATAAAATGCAGAATTTACTTTAACATTGAGTTAGTGTGCCAGAACCTACAAAAACAATCTGCTCATGCTGGTAAATGCCTTTCACCGATCATTCATCGTACCCACAGCCTGCCATTGGATAGCCACATTGTGTACCATGATTCGTCACTCCACACAACGTTTTTCCACTGTTCATCGTCCAATGTTTACGCTCCTCACTCTAAGTGAGACGTCGTTTGGCATTTACCGGCGTGATGTGTGGCTTATGAGCGGCTTGTTGAGCATGAAATATAAGTTTTCTCACCTCCCACCTAACTGTCATAGTACTTCCAGCGGATCCTGATGCAGTTTGGAATTCCTGTGTGATGGTCTGGATAGATGTCTCCCTATAACACGTTACGGCTGTCGGCTGTCGGCTGTCGGCTGTCTGTCAATTAACAGACAAAGTCGGCCTGCACACTTTTGTGCTGTATGTGTCCCTTCATGTTTCCCCTTCACTATCACAACGGAAACAGTGGACCTAGAGGTGTTTATGCGTGTGGAAATCTCGCAAACAGGTGTATGTGACAAGTGACACCCAATCACCTGAGCACGTTCGTAGTCCGTGAGTACGGCGGAGCGCCTCATTCTGCTCTCACAATGTCTAATGACTACTGAGGTCAGTGATATGGCGTACCTGTTAGTAGGTGGCAGCACAATGCACCTGATATGAAAAACGTATGTTTTTGCGGTTGTGCGGGTACTTTTGATCACATATTGTATATTCATATGAACAATGCAAGAGATTTATAAGCAACTACGCGATATAACATATTCGTTCTTCATTCAGGCATGTTGTATTATATGCAGAAAGTCATACAGAGAACGAAGCCTCAGCATGGACGCCTTAAAAACGTGCAAAATGTGTCTTTACATCGTGGGTGGAGAAGGAGGAAACAGTCGATAAAGTTCCCATGTATCTGCTGATGGGAAAACCAGTTGGGTACAGTGGGTTCTGAAATGGTGGAAGTCGAGAGGAACAACTTGTCTCAGACTGCAGCAAGAGGGAACAGAAGTTCTATGTACACCTGAGTCTAGTGTCGCTTGCAAGAGGGTATTTAGTGGAGCTGAACTTTTCACTGTGGTCAAACGAAACTGAATAACTATGGAAAATGTGAATGACCTACTTTTGGCGCACTCCAATACTATTGTAAGTTTCAGATACATTAGCATAACATCCTATTTTCTTATCATAAATCTCTAACGTCTCAATTTCCTGTTTAAGGTGTAAATTTATTCAGAAGTTCGTTACAGCGCTACGAGATGAAGGATATTCCTCTATATACTTGAAGCAAGAAAGTTTTCAGTAAATTACATATGTCCTTATTGTCTGAAATTTGTGTTCCTTGATTACTTTGTTGCCTTGTGATGACTGGGTGTTGTGTGCTGTCCTTAGGTTAGTTAGGTTTAAGTAGTTCTAAGTCCTAGGGGACTGATGACCATAGATGTTAAGTCCCATAGTTCTCAGAGCCATTTGAACCATTTTATTTCAAGAGCGATTTGGTCTTGCTGTGGATGTCAATGGTTTGCCTGGATTCAACCATGATTTACGACGCTTAGGATCCATTATTCGTCACCTGTCACTGTTCGATGGAGAAATGAGTTTCTTTTCTATCTTGCGAGTAGCATTTCACAAGTGGTCTTCCAATTTGCCTCCTGTCTTTCTTTCAGTTCATGCGGAACTCATTTTTCCCACTTTCTGCACCTTTCCCATAGCTTTCAACCGAAGAGAAACGGCTTTCTGCGTCACACTCAATTGTTCCGCGAGTTCCTGTTGAGTTTGAGTATAATCTTCATCCAATAAGGCCTGCAGTTCGTTGTCTTCGAATTTTTTCGGTAGTTTCTCGCGCTCGTCGTTTCTCACATTAAAAACACCACTTCAGATTTTTTTAACCCCTCGGAACACTGTATTTTCCCAAGAGCATGTTCGCCGAAAGCTTCGACAAGCATTCGATAATATTCTGCAGCAGTTTTCTTCAAATGATATCAGAAAACCAATGCTACCCGCAAGTCGTAGTTCGTAGGCACAAAACTCGGAATGTTTATGGGTTTGAAACAGATACCGATGTGTTGAACTTGGATTACTGTGTGTTGACATTCGTCGTCAGCCGTTACAGGAAGCAGATGGCGCTGCAGACGCGGTCTCACGGGTTCTACACTGACGACTAGCACCATTATAGGGAAATTCCGGTTTCGTTCTTCTACACATGGTATATGTTGAAATATTATTAACGAATACATCTTAAAGGCGGACGCTAGTCTGTGGCGACAGACTGATCTGTAGCGCAACCTCGGATCTAGGTTGAAGGTACGACACATTGATACACGACGTCACATACTGCATTCGATAGTGCATAAGCAATACTTTTATCGACGTATGCTTGATTGTTCTTTTTTTTTTACTGGTGGCTTTTGTAAACTAATTACGCTGTTATCTATAAGTAGTGTGCTGTTTTTGTAGTATACTGGAGTACTACTCGTCCACGTAAAGGAATCAACAATCAGAAATGTTAAAATACACTACATCAATGGAGAACAAGAAAGGGCTAATAAAAGATAATTAGTGTGTTCGGAATGTTTTGTAGACTGATGGGAGTGTCACAAACAACATACTAGAAATGCTGACTAGTTGACAGATGGGTGTGGGGGTGGAGGGGTGTTGAACATCACTTTTGTACTTGAATAACAAACTGTGCCAATCAAAAACACATACCCAGAACAAAATTTAACTACATTGTATTTCGTACAAAAACATCCCGTTCATTTTTTTCTCTAGGACTAATACATTACTGGCCATTAAAATTGCTACACCACGGAGATGACGTGCAGGAGTGCTAGTTCTGCAAGGTTTCGCAGGAGACCTTCTGTGAAGTATGGAAGGTAGGAGACGAGGTACTGGCGGAATTAAAGCTGTGAGGAGGGGGAGTAAGTCGTGTTTGGGTAGCTCAGTCGGTAGAGCGCTTGCCCGCAAAAGGCAAACATCCCGAGTTCGAGTCTCGGTCCGGCACAGAGTTTTAATCTGCCAGGAAGTTTCATATCGTTGCTAATTTAATATTGTAATGCACGAGCCAGTCTTCTAATTTGTTTTTAGGGTTCAATACACTGTGTTAGCTTACATGCTTTGTGGGCAGTGAATTTATCTAAGGCCGATTATCTCAAATTTGTTCCTTATCCGATTTTTTGTTGACCTATAGTACCATGTGGCTGAGTATTAGCTACGAGTTCTGTGCATTTTTATCATTTCAAAGTTCGTTTGAATTATTAAAGCAGTTATTCGTCAAATCAAAAACCGATAATTGATACCTACATCGCTCTAAACCAGTGGTTCCCGAGCTTTCTTAGACCATTACCCCTTAGTGCAATCAGACCCTAGCTAGTACCCACGTCCTCACCCCTCCCCGTCTGCCATCTGTTATCCCCTCCCCCACATTATCACAAACTTAAGCAACTAACTAAACTGTAGAATGAAAGACTTTTCTTGGAAAACTTTTCTTTTTAAAATTGTGAAAGATGAATTCTATTTAGAATGAATCATAAACAAATTCGTGGTACATCGCAAGTGCTGCCCACAACTCCTTCTCAGATAAGTAAGCTAACTATCCACAGTGAGGATAGACACTTGTTACAAAAAATACTTCACATTAATTACCCCTCCACCTGACGTGCACACTGCAACCTTATTTAAAATGAAACAGGTTCAAATGTGTGCACTATACTTATTTTTTGTGAATCATTTAATTGCTGCACTCCTTACTTCTGAACCGGTAGATATTGGACGGCTTCACGCTGTTAATGCTTTGTATCTAACCGCTCTAATAATAATAATAATAATAATAATATCACTGTTTACAGCACTAGAGTAACCTGTATGTACTTAGTGCTGTGTCATACTGCCAATTAATTCATGTATGTGTCTCAACGGGAGTAATGAAGCAATTTCTGGACGACAGCAGTCTACAACTTGGAGAAGACATTTCCTTTATATATTTAGCATTTGTTACGTATACGTTTCATTTTCATCATCAGCAATGTGCGAGACAAAGCACAACATGAGTGTGTAGTGCGTGGACTATGTGACGAACCTGAAACCTCCACCGCATTAATGACACTAATTGAGAAAAAGTAGTTATTGACAACTTATATAATCAATATTAAAGTCTTACAAAATTGTGATAATAGTAATGATCTTTTAAAAATAACTTAGTTTCGTGACTGACACGGAATCGAATTGTTTAATTTTTACCTCTCAGAAAATTTCGTTTTACCCCTCAGGTGGTAAATACCCCTAGTTTGGTAACCACTGTTCTATACATTGCACATAGAACCTACTTGGTTTTTTAAAATTTGGTAGTGTAGAGCAACAAAACAAATAAGCTTATTTTATTCTTCAATGCTTCCCATTTGCCTTTCAGCAAATTTCGCTATCACTCGATGAAATTATATTTCATTCTTTTAATATCGCCTACTGTATAACCGCAGTATTGTATCGTATATGTCCACTGGATCGGCAGAGAAACGAAGACACAAAAGGGAACCGTTAAGCTACAACACGTTATACGACAATAGTTCACCAACAAGAAAGTAACCTTCACTCTAGACGGCTCGTATCAAAGGTACTGTAAGACAGGTAATAGCTACACTGTAGAAATGATTAACGACTGTAATAATACACTTACAAAAATAAATACGGTATGATTAGTTACTTCCTTATTTGTCATCAATAGAGCCCTCTCTTATTGATCGGGATCTTACGACTACCTCGAGCTACATCAGGGAATTCCCCTGCAGGTTTTTCAGTGTTGTCAATTACGACACTTAATGTATGATTTGGCCAATTAACGTTGTTATTGCTCACTGTAGCTTTGGACGCCAGCGTCTTTCCACTGAACGGTAGGTAGAAGACCAATCACACCTAGCGACAGATGTTTGTACACGCTGGAGCGGCGCCCCCTAATGCGCGGGGCACGTATCATTGTCTAACTCCTGCTAAGTGACTAATCCGGCACTGCTTAAGAGCTCTCAGCACTTGTTCATCTTCGCTACTATGAAACACATGTCTTCTGTGAACAAGTGTCGATATCTCTTAAAATTAGAGCCCGTTCTTAATGGCTACTTTTTTTCTTGTTTTGGTCCTTACTACTACCTCTGATCGTTGCCTACTCTACAGTCTCGGCAACAACAATACCGGTACATGTATTCCACTGTCAGAGGTATCAGAACGATTTTCGCTTATAATTTTCGGCTCGGTCCTTTATGAAGCACGGTCCCTTACTCAAATTGATACTCTCATCATTCTCCATCATCCCAGAATGTTTATAAGATCATCACGAAATAACCCTACATATAACGGGTCTCTCTCCTAAGAGTCGTTAGGCGCATTTTCTCTGGTGTTTCGGCAGATATTTGCAATTTCGTGTTAGCACTGTGTAGCTGGACTCAGCTCTAATAATTACTGTTCGTCACGGCTTTCAGGCAAAGCCCAGCGTCAACAGAAAGCATCGATTTGTTTTCCATTAAAATTAAATTATTTTTAAATCGGAATTTTACATACTCATTAGATAAAGCGCTCCCGAATTAGTCTTGTGCGATATTTGTTTGATCGATGTACCGGTTGGTTACAATAAACCTTTCCCTATTTAATACGTTATAACACGGAAACTAACTGCCGTACGGGACCAAACTTAATAGCGTTACTGTCAAGGGCATGGGGAAGATAAATAATGCAGAATCAGTTCCCCTGAAACACTTTTAATGTGCTGCTACGATACATTATACCATTACATAGCGATACCATTACTGGCACAAAATGGGCTCAATAGGGCGCCCATCAGTGTCCAGGAGAATCTGAAAGCGCAGGATTCCGTTCCGCACAGCTGGACGAAGCACATCCGTAGGTATGCTGGCTACCTCTCTCGATATGCTGCACCTTCGATCAGCACATGTATGAATGTCCCCTGGTTAACCGTCTCTTTCAGGTATCCCCATAACCAGAAATCACAAGGAGTGAGAGCAGGTGATCGTGCCGGCCAAGTATTTGGGAACGATCGGCTGATAATTCGATCGTTTCCAAATGTGTTTCGGAGAAGCAGGTGAGCTTCACGAGTGACGTGCGGTGGCGTCCCATCTTGCATGAAAACTGTAGAGTTCAATGCGTCTCTCTCCTGTAGTGCTGGTATGACATGCTGGCGAAGCATATCGCAGTAACGCTGGTCAGTCACACTGCATGTCCTTCTCATCTACATATACATTTACATCATAATCCACAAGCCACCTAATGGTATGTGGCGAAGGGTACTTTTGTTACCACTGTCTGATCCCTCCAACCCAGTTCCACTCACGAATAGTGCTTAGGAAGAATGATTGTAGGTAAGCCTTTGTATTGGCTCTAATTTCTCGAATTTTCTCCTCGTCGTCAATACGTGAGATGTATGTGGGAGGTAATAATACGTTGTTTGACTCCTGAAAAGTTCTGTCCCGAAATTTCAATAGTAACTCTCTCCGTGATGCACAATGCCTGTCTCGTAACGTCTGCCAGTGAAGTTTGTTTAGCATCTCTGTAACGCTTTCTCGCCAGCAAAACGATCCCTTGACGAAACGCACCGCTCTTCGTCGGATCTTGTCTATCCCCTCTATCAGTTCAACCTGATAATGATCCCAGATGACCGAACAGTGCTCAAGAATCGGGCGAACAAACGTCTTATAAGCCACTTCTTTCGTGGATGAGTTACATTTCCTCAAGACTCTTCCAGTGAATCTGAGTCTGGTTTCTGCTTTTCCCATTATCTGTTTTATATGGTCATTCAACTTAAGGTCGCCCTGGATAGTTACACCTAGATATTTTACGGCAGACGCTGTCTCCGGCTGTATGTCATCAATAGTGTAGCTGTACAGTAGTGGATTTTTTTCCCCTATGTGTGTGCAAGATGTTACATTTATTTACGTTCAGGGTCAACTGACACAGCTTGCACCAATCATCAATTTTCTGCAGGTCGTTCTGCAAATTCTTGCTATCTTCTGGCGTTGATACTTTGGTATAGGCAACTGCATCTTCTGCGAATAGCCTTAAAGAGCATCCGACGCTTTCTACTAGATCATTTATATATACTGTAAACAGTAACGGTCCTGTCACACTTCCCTCTGGTACTCCGGCTGTCGATTTTGTTCCGTTAAGAGCGACGTGTTGAGTTCTATCTGCAAGAATGTCTTGAATCCAATCGCAAGTCTGCTCCGATACTCCGTTAGCTCGTATTTTTTTCATTAAATTGCAATGTGGGACGGTGTCAAATGCCTTACTGAAATCAAGGACACGGCATCAACCAGAGTGCCGTTGTCAACTGCGCTGTGGATCTGATGGAGGAACAGAGCGAGCTGAGTTTTGCAGGACGTCTGTTTGCGAAATCCATGTTGATTTTTATAGAGGAGTTCATTATCCGAAAACTTCATAATTCTTGAGCATAAAACATGTTTCATAATTCTACAACAGGTCAACGTCAACGATATAGGTCTATAATTGTGAGGATCTGTCTTACGCCATTTCTTAAAAACGGAAATGACCTGCGCTTTTTTCCAGTCCTTAGGTTCCTTTCGTTGCTCAAGCGATATGCGATAACTTACTGCTGGAAGGAGAGCAAGTTATTTCGCATAATCTTTATAGAATCTTATAGGTATCCCATCTGGTCCTGACGCCTTTCCACTATTAAGTGATTGTCGCTGCTTTTCAGTTCCACTGTCGGCTATCTCAATATCTGCCATTTCGAAGTTCCCACGACGATTGAGAGGAGGGACAATGTTACGATCTTCCGCGGTGAAACAGCTTCGGAAGACCGAATTCAGTATTTCGGCCTTCTCTCTGTTATCTTCCGTTTTGGTGCCGATGTGGTCGCTGAGAGAATGAACACATGATTTTGACCCATTTACTGATTTTGCATCTTCGGGTTTTTACTCAGGTCGGTTGACAACGTCTTACTTTCAAAATCATTGAACGCTTCTGTCATTGCTCTCCTTACGCTCATTTTCGCTTCGTTCATCTTTTGTTTGTCAGCTAGTTTTTTACTTATCTTGAATCTGAGATGAAGTGCTCTTTGTTTACGTAGCGCTTTTCTAACATGGCTATTAAACTATGGTGGATCCTTCCCATCCCTTAAAGCCTTACTCGGAACATAATTGTGTAGGGGGTATTGAACTATGCCTTTGAATTTTTTTCCATTTGTTCTCCACATCTTAGTTCTCATGACCGAATACTTGATGCTGATTGCTGAGATAGTCTGAGATTTGTATCCTGTCATCCTTGCTGAGCAAATATATCTTCCAACTTTTCTTAAGATTCCTTGTAGGATCGGTCGTCATAGATCCTGTCACACCCTTATGATCACTGATACCTTCCTCTTCGTCAACTGATTCAATAAGGTAAGGTCTGTTTGTTGCCAATAGGTCTAAGACGTTACCCTCACGAGTTGGTTCGCTAACTATCTGCTCAAAGTAATTTTCGGACAAGACATCCCGAACAATTCCACACGAATCCGTCCCTTCCTCTGGCACTAGTTTTGATAGCATAACACTCCCAATTTATACCTGGTAAGTTGAAGTCACCCACTATTACTACGGCATGATCAGGAAAGTTACGAATGATATTCTGCAAGTTTTGTCTGAAGTGCTCCACAACTACAGATCCTGACCCACGTGGTCTATAGAAGCACCCGATCACAATTTTTGACCGTTCTTTGATACTCAATTTTACCCACATTAATTCACATCAGGAATCCGTGATAACTTGCTATATTTTATCGAATTTTTTACAGTAATGAACACACCGCCACCATTGGCGACTGACCCGTCCTTACGACAAACAGTACAATCTGAACTTAGGATTTCGTTCACACTGACGTCTGGTTTCAAGCAGCTTGCTGTTCCCAATACTATCTGTGCATTATAACTTTCAATAAATAATACTAATTTTGGGTCCTTTTCTTGGATGTTCCTGCAGTTTATTGAAATCATATTAATCTTTTCTATCTCTGATTTACGAGGACCAAGATTCTCTAAGGTGACTGTGGCTGATTTAGCAGGCACATCGTCTTTGGTCATAAGGGAGGGGTTCTCTAACCTAAAAAATCTCGATGTGCACTCCATACGTACTCCGCTACCCTAGTAGCCGCTTCCTGTGTGTAATGCACGCCTAACCTGTTACGGGTGCCCTACAATTCTGCACCATACAGCAGAGGTCGAGAAATTCGCATCCTAAACCGTTGCAGAGTCGTCTGAGCCTCTGGTTTAGATCTTCCTCTCTGCTCCAAACCAGAGGACCGCGATCAACCCTGGATACGACGCTACAAATAAACAACTTAGCCTGCACCCCGCGTGCGTTGCTAGTTGCCTTCACCAAATCAACCATCCACCGAAAGGAGCCGTGGATGGTCTGACAACCCAAGCAGCAGGCGTCATTCGTTCCGACATGCGCCACTATATGCAGCCGGTTGCACCCAGAGCGCTCGATAACCGCCGGCAGGGCCTCCCCCACATCACGGATGAGACCTCCAGGCAAACATACAGAATGCACTCTCGAATTCTTTTCCGCCTCGCCTGCTGAGGGGCTCCATCACCCGCCTAACGTTGGAGCTCCCAATGACAAGCATACCTACAATCTCTACTTGTCCAGACTGGGCAGGAAAAGTGACCGCTTGCCCAACGGGGCCACCAGGGGTTCAAGTGGCGCCGCGACGTCACCGCAACTTCGAGCTTTAGCTAGATGCTTGCCGACGGTAGCCAACGCAGCTTCCAGCTGTGTTTGGACAGCAGCTAACTCTCCTTGTGTCCGCTCACAACAAGCACAGCCCCTAGCCGTATCGTACTGTGTATAAAACAGATATAAGGTCTCAAATGGCGCTACTGAGTTTGAATTGTATACAAAATATACCAAAGGAGAATAAAGTTACACTAAAAGTTGCTGTGCAGATGTCTCACTGTACTCTGAGCCTGCAAGCTATTAAACAGAAGTAAATTTCTCTACTGAAATTGATGTTTTTACGGATACTTGTTATTAGAAATCCTGTTTACCGAAAAGTTACTGCACGATATAGACATCCATACTAGAATGCACTGATCTAAGCTTTATGCTGTGTACTAGCACAAAATAAAAACTTTGTGGCATGATGAAGTCACCCTACATTCACAAGACTCACGCTAAAACAAAAACTACGATTAATTTTCTAACCACTGGTCTACACAGTAAAATACACCCGTATAATTCACTTCTTTGCAGAAGCGCGTACAAAAAACAAAGACTAAATTAAATTTTCTGTTTATCAAACAGCTGCTGCTGCTACTGCGCGTCCTTTCGGCTCGGCGGCTGCCGTCCTTGAGCGCCAACCTGTTCAAAAAAGAAATGGCCAGTACCATACGGTGACACGTTGATCATACAGAGGAACTTCATACGGAGTGACTTGAGGTGAAGATCCCCACACTCGGTCATTCTGTGTGTTCACCTCACCTGTCATAGAAAAATGAGCTTCGTCTGTCCATAGGATGGTCGAGGGGCAGCCTTCGTCAACTTAAATCCTTGCGTGAAAGTGGAGAGCGAAATCAACACGTCGTTGTGCGTCCTATGGTGCAAGCTGCTGTATGATGTGGATTTTGTACGGATACCACTTGAGAATGGTTCGAAGCGCCTTCCACACAGGGGACCACGGGATGTTCAACTGCCGGGGCACAGCACGCGCACTGCCTGACGATCGGGAATTGCGCTCAGCGTTGTCTGCCATAGCAACAGCCTGTGGTGCAACGGTCGTCGGCCTTGTCCCGGAGTGGCACCCAGTTCCGCAGTTGATTCGGACTTCTTCATCATGCCCCGCACAGCAGGTGGAGAAAGAGGACCCTTCCGTAATCTTTTCAGCCGGCGATATTATCGAAGTGCAGCTGCAGCATTACTGTTGTTTTGATAACAGAGGTTCACCAATAATGCCCTGCTCCTTTTGTCCTAGCTCATATTGACACAATAACAAGTGCACTGTGACTGGTCAGGTGTGTGAGACTGTGGAGCACGATGACTAATCATTGTACCTTGTGGCCATAGTTGGAATTGGACGGTAGTGCTGTGACTCATGGAAATCATGCACTACATACTGTGGTTATTAATCCTACCAAGTTTGGTATTCGTACGTTAGATAGAATAAATGTTATAACGTGTTAAATATGGAATGTTTAATTATAACTACCCGGTATATTAAATGGGACAGTAAAACAAGAACGAGCAGTAATCCAGCAGCGGCCGAGTAGCGCTGCATGCTTGGCGGTAGCAGTCAGCCCGAGCCAGGACAGTGCTTTCTGGAGTACTGACCTCACGATCCTTAGGAGACTGGGTGGTTGGTGGATTTGGGGGAGGGGCTAAACAGCGAGATCATTGTTCTACATCTACATCTACATCTATACTCCGCGAGCCACCTTACGGTGTGTGGCGGAGGGTACTTATTGTACCACTATCTGATCCCCCCTTCCCTGTTCCATTCACGAATTGTGCGTGGGAAGAACGACTGCTTGTAAGTCTCCGTATTTGCTCTAATTTCTCGGATCTTTTCGTTGTGATCATTACGCGAGATATATGTGGGCGGTAGTAATATGTTGCCCATCTCTTCCCGGAATGTGCTCTCTCGTAATTTCGATAATAAACCTCTCCGTATTGCGTAACGCCTTTCTTGAAGTGTCCGCCACTGGAGCTTGTTCAGCATCTCCGTAACGCTCTCGCGCTGACTAAATGTCCCCATGACGAATCGCGCTGCTTTTCGCTGGATCATGTCTATCTCTTCTATTAATCCAACCTGGTAAGGGTCCCATACTGATGAGCAATACTCAAGAATCGGACGAACAAGCGTTTTGTAAGCTACTTCTTTCGTCGATGAGTCACATTTTCTTAGAATTCTTCCTATGAATCTCAACCTGGCGCCTGCTTTTCCCACTATTTGTTTTATGTGATCATTCCACTTCAGATCGCTCCGGATAGTAACTCCTAAGTATTTGACGGTCGTTACCGCTTCCAATGATTTACCACCTATGGCATAATCGTACTGGAATGGATTTCTGCCCCTATGTATGCGCATTATATTACATTTATCTACGTTTAGGGAAAGCTGCCAGCTGTCGCACCATGCATTAATCCTCTGCAGGTCTTCCTGGAGTACGTACGAGTCTTCTGATGTTGCTACTTTCTTGTAGACAACCGTGTCATCTGCAAATAGCCTCACGGAGCTACCGATGTTGTCAACTAAGTCATTTATGTATATTGTAAACAATAAAGGTCCTATCACGCTTCCTTGCGGTACTCCCGAAATTACCTCTACATCTGCAGATTTTGAACCGTTAAGAATGACATGTTGTGTTCTTTCTTCTAGGAAATCCTGAATCCAATCACAAAGCTGGTCCGATATTCCGTAAGCTCGTATTTTTTTCACTAAACGTAAGTGCGGAACCGTATCAAATGCCTTCCTGAAGTCCAGGAATACGGCATCAATCTGCTCGCCAGTGTCTACGGCACTGTGAATTTCTTGGGCAAATAGGGCGAGCTGAGTTTCACATGATCTCTGTTTGCGGAATCCATGTTGGTTATGATGAAGGAGATTTGTATTATCTAAGAACGTCATAATACGAGAACATAAAACATGTTCCATTATTCTACAACAGATTGACGTAAGCGAAATAGGCCTATAATTATGCGCATCTGATTTATGACCCTTCTTGAAAATGGGAACGACCTGCGCTTTCTTCCAGTCGCTAGGTACTTTACGTTCTTCCAGCGATCTACGATAAATTGCTGATAGAAAGGGGGCAAGTTCTTTAGCATAATCACCGTAGAATCTTAAGGGTATCTCGTCTGGTCCGGATGTTTTCCGCTACTAAGTGATAGCAGTTGTTTTTCAATTCCGATATCGTTTATTTCAATATTTTCCATTTTGGCGTCCGTGCGACGGCTGAAGTCAGGGACCGTGTTACGATTTTCCGCAGTGAAACAGTTTCGGAACACTGAATTCAGTATTTCTGCCTTTCTTCGGTCGTCCTCTGTTTCGGTGCCATCGTGGTCAACGAGTGACTGAATAGGGGATTTAGATCCGCTTACCGATTTTACATATGACCAAAACTTTTTAGGGTTCTTGTTTAGATTGTTTGCCAATGTTTTATGTTCGAATTCGTTGAATGCTTCTCTCATTGCTCTTTTTACGCTCTTTTTCGCTTCGTTCAGCTTTTCCTTATCAGCTATGATTCGACTACTCTTAAACCTATGATGAAGCTTTCTTTGTTTCCGTAGTACCTTTCGTACATGATTGTTATACCACGGTGGATCTTTCCCCTCGCTTTGGACCTTAGTCGGTACGAACTTATCTAAGGCGTACTGGACGATGTTTCTGAATTTTTTCCATTTTTGTTCCACATCCTCTTCCTCAGAAATGAACGTTTGATGGTGGTCACTCAGATATTCTGCGATTTGTGCCCTATCACTCTTGTTAAGCAAATATATTTTCCTTCCTTTCTTGGCATTTCTTATTACACTTGTAGTCATTGATGCAACCACTGACTTATGATCACTGATACCCTCTTCTACATTCACGGAGTCAAAAAGTTCCGGTCTATTTGTTGCTATGAGGTCTAAAACGTTAGCTTCACGAGTTGGTTCTCTAACTATCTGCTCGAAGTAATTCTCGGACAAGGCAGTCAGGATAATGTCACAAGAGTCTCTGTCCCTGGCTCCAGTTCTGATTGTGTGACTATCCCATTCTATACCTGGTAGATTGAAGTCTCCCCCTATTACAATAGTATGATCACGAAACTTCTTCACGACGTTCTGCAGGTTCTCTCTGAGGCGCTCAACTACTACGGTTGCTGACGCAGGTGGTCTATAGAAGCATCCGACTATCATATCTGACCCACCTTTGATACTTAACTTAACCCAGATTATTTCACATTCCCATTCGCTAATAACTTCACTGGATATTATTGAATTCTTTACTGCTATAAATACTCCTCCACCATTGGCGTTTATCCTATCCTTGCGGTATATATTCCATTCTGTGTCTAGGATTTCGTTACTGTTCACTTCCGGTTTTAACCAACTTTCCGTTCCTAATACTATATGCGCACTATTTCCTTCAATAAGAGATACTAATTCAGGAACCTTGCCCTGGATACTCCTGCAGTTTACCAATATTACGTTAACTTTTCCTGTTTTTGGTCTCTGAGGACGGACGTTCTTTATCAACGATGATAATGTCCTCTCTGGTAAGCCGTCAGGTATTTTATCGTTTCGCCCAAGGGGGGTCCCTCTAACCTAAAAAAACCCCCGTGTGCACGCCACACGTACTCTGCTACCCTAGTAGCTGCTTCCGGTGTGTAGTGCACGCCTGACCTGTCTAGGGGGAAATATGCGGATGGAAATCGGCCATGCCCTTTCAAACGAACCATTCCGGCATTTGCCAGTAGCGATTTAGGGTAATCACGGAAAATCTAAATCAGGATGGCCGGATGCGGATTTGCACCGTGGTCCTCCCGAATGCGAGTCCAGTGTGCAAACCACTGCGCCGCCTCACTCGGCTCGTTAGGAGAAATACCCTGCATACACAGATGTGGCAGAAACCAGAAAAAAGTACTGCTACATTGTTAACTAAGTGTTCGTGTGTATTTGCTCCTGTAAACCGACTCCTCTTTCAAATCAGATTGTTCACATTCTAGCAATTTGTATGTTAGGGTTGTTGTTGTTTAATATGGTTGCCGTGATCTAAGTGGAACTATCATTATATCATCGGCAATACAAATCGGCTTTTCCGCTATCGTTGCCGGCCGGAGTGGCCGAGCGGTTCTAGGCGCTACAGTCTGGAACCGCGCGACCGCTACGGTCGCAGTTTCGAATCCTGCCTCGGGCATGGATGTGTGTGATGTCCTTAAGTTAGTTAGCTTTAAGTAGTTCTAAGTTCTAGGGGACTGATGACCTCAGAAGTTAAGTCCCATAGTGCTCAGAGCCAGTTTTTTGCATGTCTTTCAAAGCAGAGTGGTGGATACCACGAGACGTAAATCGTCTAAGCAATTCTCTTAGAATGTTAGCGACGGTTGTTGGTTCATCTGGAAACTGAGTTGTAAACAAAATGCGAGATCTGAGAGTCCAGTCAATGAAACATGTCAGATAACTGTTTCTTCTCCTGCTGGATGTCCACATGTGCGTAGTTGCTAAGTATTCACCTTCTGTTACATGAGCAGTTACATCAGGAATAATTATATGTCTTAGGCTTTTAGGCGTTTAGCACTTTCTGCCATGTACCGCGACCCGGTTGTGGGGTAAGACATAATGGCCTTTGCAGTGTCGATTAACGTCTGAACAAGATCCATAGACCTACACCTCTTATAGTTCATTACAACCTTACGTCTCGTGCACACATAGCCACGCATTTATCGACAGTTATCTCCTGAGCAGGTTTAGAAAGTTGTTTCTCGTCCACATAAGACCCTTGTTTATTGGACAAGCAAGGATGACGAGAAATAAAAGCTTTTCCTAAGGTCATTCACGATAGGCTTTAACACGGTCCGAAGTGAACCTTTAAGATTCGCTTCAGGCTGTGTGGTTCTCTACTCTCCACTGATTACTTTTCCTTTTACTTCCCTTTTTATTGACATGCGCACCGCGTTCATTTTGCGCATTACGATAAAAATGAAGGAATCCCACCACTCCACTAAACTCTAGTAGTCTAAGGCGCTTCAGTCATGGACTGTGCGGCTGGTCCCGGTGGAGGTTCGAGGCCCTCCTCGGGCATGGGTGTGTGTGTTTGTCCTTAGGATAATTTAGGTTAAGTAGTGCGTAAGCTTAGGGTCTGATGACCTTAGCAGTTAAGTCCCATGAGATTACACACACATTTGAACATTTGAACTAAACTCTGCTCTACTCACCGCTCGCAGTCCGTAGCTCACAACTGCGGTCAGTATTACCGACAGCCCATAGGCTGCAGCACGCCACTGCTTGCGCAAGGCACTGCTGCAGTGACGTCACAGGCTCGCTCAGTGCGGGTGGGCTGTGTCCCCATGCGCGACTCTGCTGAGCCCGTGGCATACAAGTTGTTTCGCAACAGCACTGCTCGGCTCTTGGGGTGACGTCAGGGACTCGCTCTGCCCGAGACTGCTGTAGCCCATTACGACCGCACGACTCAGCACCGTGCGGCCCGTCGGACGTCCATGCGGCTGCCCCCGCTGAACCAGCAGCGCTAGGCAAGGCTTGCACGGCTGTCATGGCTACGGTCCTGGAAGGGCTGTGCCTCGATGCCCACCTCTGCTGCAAACTGCACAACCAGAGCTCTCGCTCACCCGGTTGTCACCGTCCGATTGACATCTTACATGCCAACTGCTACATATCTCCAGCAGAGGCTGCATCAATTCCCATGGGCAGCCACGTCCCTGAACTGACTTAACCTTGCTGTACGCGATTTGAATGACTACTCATGTAACAGCCAGTATCGTAGTCAAATATATCCTAGGAAAATGTAAGACACAAAGAAAATTTGTCTGTCTTTCTGTTTATGAAATATGTGTGTACCAGAAAGTCCACAAATGTTAATAAGTACATGTAATACGGACCTATAATGAAGAACAGAGAAGCCTTCACATTTTTTCTGCAATCAGCTAGGTGATGCCTTCCTGTTTCGTATCGTCCTTTGTTCTTGAGCTTTCGCTATGTAAGCATCTATCTTGTTAGCTCATAAGAACCATGAATATACGAAGGTAGTTTTAAAAGTCATTGCAAAAATAAAAACTGCTTACATGTTTCACGAAAAACTTTTTTTATTTTTCAACATAGTCTCCTTTTAGACTTATACACTTCGTCCAATGCTGTTCTAATTTGTTGATCCCTTCCAAATAGTAGGAATTGTCCAAGTCTGCAAAGTAGAAAATAGTTGCTACAATCACCTCCTCGTTTGAATAAAATCTTTGTCCCTCCAGCCATTTTTTCAAATTGGGGAACAAATAGTACCCCGAGGGAGCCAGGTGTTGAGAATGTGGGGGTGGGGGATGTGAAACCAGTTTGAATCCTATTTCCATTAATTTTGCGACCACAACTGCTGAGGTGTGTGCTGGTGCATTGTCGTGATCGAAAACGACGGTCCAATAACGATGAATAATATTCACCTGTAATAGTTTTACTCTTTTCCAGATAGTCGATGAGGATTATCCCTTGCGAATCCCAAAAGACAGTCGCCATAACCTTTAGGGCCGAAGGAATGGTCTTCGGATTTTTTGGTGGAGATTCTCCGTTGGTAACCCACTGTTTAGATTGTTGTTTGGCCACAGGAGTATAGTAATGTATCCATGTTTCATCCACAGTGACGAAACGACGCTCAAAGTCCTGCGGATTCTTCTGAACAGCAGCAAACCATCCTTGCAACACTTCGCTCAATTCCGTTTTTGGTTAAGCGTGATCAATCGCGGAACGCATCTTGCGGATAGCTTTCTGATCTCCAAATGTTCATGCAAAATATTATTTACCCGTTCATTCGAGAAGCCCACAGCACTATCAAACTCACGCACCTTAACTCTCCTGTCATCCTTCACCATATCATGGATTTTATCAATGATTTCTGGAGTCGTAACCTCCACAGGGCGTCCAGAACGTTCAGCATCACTTGTGCCCATACGGCCACTCCTAGAACTCATAAACTGTTCTAATCGAAGGCGCAGAGTCTCCATAATGTTTATTAAGCTTGCCTTTAGTCTCCTGGGGCGTTTTGCCATTTGTAAAGTAAAGTTCAATCACCACACGAAATTCTTTTTCGACCATTTTTTGACAATCACTCGACTTCCTTGATTCACACGAATGCCAAACACAAAGAAATAGACCAATATGACTGAAACTTGGCGTGCGTTCTTTCCAAAGATTCTACTAACTAAACATTACCTCGATAGTCGCCGTCGGTGGTATCTCTCGGACACTGCACAGACTTCTCAAACGCCTCTCGTATTTAAGTATATTTAAATTAATACCTTTCAGAAGCATTAATTTAACAAATTACACATATCTCTGTGTGTTAATGTCTTTATCAGCTTTGTATACAGCTATTCGTAAAAGAAATGCAAAACTGCTGACGTGGAGCCCGTCCGCCATTGGTATGATCCAAATACTTATTAGCAATTTATCAGATCTTTTATGGTGCACCAGAGAACCTACAGTCTTTCAGAAACGAAGTCCAATAGACTACTGACTATACAGCATAATTCGATTGACCGATCGCGTTATACACTTGCCTTAGGAAAATTACATTGGAGCCACATCTGTAACTTTTCGTTTCTCTCGAACACCAACCTGGAGTAATAGGAAATCACAACAGGAATCGACAAGCACTGCTCGGTTAATTTCAATTGGCATTAATGAGCTGAATACCTGCTGGTAAGTGGTAAGTAATCACGACTATTTTCTTTACATTCTCTATCTTCCTTCCACCTTCGCAAGCAGACAATGTAACAGTTACAGCTCACAACTTTCACTCGCTCATCCACCTTCGAGAGAGGTTGTTCCTATTGTTGAATAGGGACCACTTATACTGTGGTCACTGTGTATAGTTGCAGTTTAACGTCATACCAGAGACACTTCTGTTTACAAGAACAAAATAACGCAAGAACCGCTTCCTCAGTTCGTTGCATTGGCTAATAGTGTGAGATCAATAGTTTTCTCATATGAGAATGAGCAGCGCCGTTAATTTGGAGCAATATAGAAACGTCTGTTGCCATGTCAACAGCCGAGAGCGCTGAATCACACGAGATCTATCTTACTCATGAGTTCTCCCAGTAAATAACTTGCAAAATTGTGAACCAGAATCCCACCTCTCCCTCCCGCCCCTTTCCCCAATGTTGTTGTTGTGGTCTTCAGTCTGAAGACTGGTTTGATGCAGCTTTCCAAGCTAGTCTATTCTGTGCAAACCTCTTCAGCGCTGCACAGCTAATGCAATGTACATCAGTTTGAACCTGGTAACTCCCTCTACAACTTTAACACCCTTTCCCCTGCCCTACACCTACATATACACACTTCTCTCCATTACTCTATTACAAAACTGACAATTCCTTGATGCCTCAGGATTTGCCCTATGAAACGAAGTTGTGCCATAAGTTTCTTGTTTCCTCTATTCATAATGCTTATGTCTCTGTGTGTGTGTTTATATTTCTCTCTCTCTCTCTCTCTCTCTCCCTCTGTGTGTGTGTGTGTGTGTTTATATTTCTCCCTCTCTCTCTCTCTCTCTCTCTCTCTCTCTCTGTGTGTGTGTGTGTGTGTGTGCGTGTGTGTGTGTGTGTGTCTATGAAGGCTGTGGCCAACTGCTACATTCTATTAATTGTGTCTGTCTGTAACGTGATGTGTCTTCTTTATGGTAATTAGCAGTCTTTCTTTTCTTACATTTTTTATGAATTTGTTTTTAAAATTTAATCTAAAAGAAACTGATTTTTCCCTCAGGTGGGTTCTTTAAATTAAAATTTTATGGTTAACTGATTATCAATCATTTCCATATTCATCTAAAATTTATGATTCTTCTGATATTTTATTTATTTTATATTCGGTAAAAATTTACATTTTTAATGATACTATTTATTTTTGTTGATAAGATTCGGTTTTTTATTTAATTTTTGCCAAAATAAATATTCTATAGTGGAAATTGATTTGGAACTTAGTTGATTATAGATAGAATCTACTATTTCTGTGATATATATTCCAGAAAATTAGGGCGTTTCAGAGACCTACCATTAGTCTATGCTCCTGTTTCTGTTTACCTTCACAACTGGAAGAAGAAAGGAATGAAAGGATAGTGGTATCAGTGGTACCCCCCGCCACGGACCGCAATGTGATTGCAGAGTGTACATATGAATATTTTTCATAACATGGTTGGAAAGACGCTGAAACAGCAAGTCCTTCGAAAATCCTTTTTCGTAAAGTGTCCACACATGCGAAACAAAAACTGAGTTGGAATATAATCCCGGATTACAGTTATACTCAGTGACAAAGTATTTACTTTCTGTGACACAGAAAAACAAGCTGTTGTACATTTCTACTTCTGCGCATCGTCATCCGTCAGTGGTTGAAAACTGACATTCCGTCATTCCCAGAGAATGATGCCTCCATCTCGCAGATCACAAAGTAAACAAATTTGCTCACTAATCTGTGGAACGTGTGACCAAAGCGCGTCTGCAGACAGCGTGGGGATTGCGTGCTGACCGTTAACGTTTTCACTGGCGCAGCGTTCCAGGGCATCCGCTCATTTTGCCGTAAAAACCCGGTGCTTGCGAAAGGTACTGCTGTTGTCTTCCGGAGAAAAGTGTCACAAAAGCACAATGGGATTCTGCATCCAGTACCTATACTGCGTATTTGCTTTGAAAATTAAGTGGGTTCGCATCAGAAGCAGGGTGGTGGCAGTTGTCGATACCAGATGCTTGCACACAAGATAAGCATGTTTTAGTCTGGCGATATCGTCTAAATATCGTCAAAATACCACAATATAGTCAAGTTTGGATCTTCTACAGGGTGTTTCGCTATGTTTTGACGATTTCAAATTTGAATACCGCACACTAAAAACAAGATTCAGCGATGGTAACACCGTCTATTAGTTGTGTGAAGAGTCAAGTTTCATCCGAGATACAGATCAGTAATCATGTCGAAAGAGTCGAAGCACATCGTGCTTTCGCAGAGGTGTGCTATTTTCGCTAAGGTGAATCTGTCGTGCGCGTGCAACGTGTGTTTTTTCGGCATTTCATGATTCACCCGAGGTATCTAATCCTTGCTCCTGCTGAGTTAGGTAAGAAACTTCTGTACAACTGCCAGTGCATTGGGTCGAAAGTCAAATGGCCCTCGAAAAACCGTCGGAACTGCCGAGAACATAGAATGTTTGCGCCGGCCATGGTGGCCGAGCGGTTCTAGGCGCTTCAGTCTGGAACCGCGTGACCGATACGGTCGCAGGTTCGAATCCTGCCTCGGGCATGGATGTGTGTCATGTCCTTAGGTTAGTTAGGTTTAAGTAGTTTTAAGTTCTAGGGGACTGATGACCTCAGATGTTAAGTCCCATAGTGCTCAGAGCCATTTGAACCATAGAATGTTTGCGTAGCTGATTACAAGCAAACCCTCGTCATAAGTTTGGGAAATTTTTTTCAAAACGACGCTGCGACATGCCACACATTCGAGATGACCTTGCAAATTCTCTGTGAAGCGTTTGGTAATCACAAAATTTCCAAATGCGCTTGTATCGAATGGCCGTCCCTACTGCGCGATTTAACCGTGCCATGTTTGACCTACGGTGTTATTTGAAGACGAGAGCGTACTCCGACAAGCCGAGAAGCTTGCAACAGTACAAATATCGAATTCACGATGAAATTTCCAGAATTTCTCCAGCAGTTACGAAAGATGTGTTCAAAAATTGTGTGAAACGCCTCGAGTATTGTGTAGCAGACAATGGTCGCCATTTATCCGATGTAGTATTTCATAAATAAACTTTAATAAATGTTGTAACTCGTGTAAAATGTTCAACTTTGTTTCGAGATTATTTTGTGTGTTATTTAAATTTGAAACCGTCAAAGCATTGTGAAACATCCTGTATTTCAGATTCGTCTACTTTCAGTAAATCTGCCGTCAGACTAACGTCAACCGGACGTTCTCCATACCTCTCTGTCCTGAGCATCATCCTTCATTTTCTTTTAACTTCTTCCTCTCTTCACATATATTAGTATTCCAAAGGTTTTTCCTCCTCACTCTGTCTTTCCTTCTGCTTTCTCTGCCATGATTATCTGTAGTAGACAATACCTACGCAATATGTGTCCCATCCAAAATGTTTTCCTCTTCTGTGTTATCCTCATAAAGTTCACTTCCTCTCCTACCTTGCTCAGCACCTCGTTGCTCGCTCTACAGATCTATTTCACTTCATCCATTCTTCTCCATAATTACGTATCAATACATTCTAAATATCTTTGTTGTTTCTGTCTGACTATCCAAGTTTCACAGCCATGTAACAGATTCCTCAGAAAACATTTGGCGAATCACTTGCTAAATGTAGTGGGTATGCTTCTGTAGTCAGCAAATCTTTCACTCGCCCGAAAGCAATCTTTCCTAGGGAGATTCTGTGTTTCACGCTCTCTGTACGACTTCCACTGCATATACTGGAATAAGTGAACCGGTTCTAATCTCATTCCACCTACTGATATATTAATCGTCCGTATCCTTTTCCGATTCTTTTCACTTTGGTCTTGCCAACATTCAGCTTCATACCAAACTCTTTACTCTCACTAACAATGCTCTTCATCATTACTTGGAGCTCTTCCTCGGTTTCTGCTAGCAAAATATATCAGCAGCGTACTGGGTTTTTATTATTTATCTTCCTAATAAAAGTCCTTTTGACTTTTCCAAGGCGTTATTGATTAGCTCTTGACCATGTAGTGTTGGTGAAATATAGTAACCTTGACTGACACCTCTTCAGTATCATCTTCATCTGTTCCAACTACCGCCTCTGTCCCACATAGAGTTGGTGTATCATTTTCTGTCGTTCCAGTCTATACCAGTGTCTTTCAGAGTCTTGTACAGCATACACTAGTAAATTTTGTCAAATGCTTTTTCCTAGTCGACAAAACAAATATAAATTTCTCTATTCATTTCCAAACATCTTTCTTCCATCATTAACAGACACCAAATTGCATCGCTGGACCCTCTTCCTTTTCTACATCCGAACTGATCTTCTCCTATATTCCCCTCTCGTTTCCTTTTTCTCTCTGCACTGTGCTAGTCACAGCCTTGGTTACATTGCACTTACACTGAAGAGCCTAAGAAACTGGCACACCTGCCTATTATTGTGTAGGGCCCCCGCGAGAACGCAGAAGTACCGCAACACGACGTGCCATGCACTCGACAATTGTCTGAAGTAGTACTGGAGGGAACTGACACCATGAACCCTATAGGGCTGTCTATAAATCCATAAGATTATGAGGGGTGGGGAACTCTTCTGAACAGCATGTTGCAAGGCATCCTAGATATGCCAAATAATGTTCATGACTGAGGAGTCTGGTGGCCAGCGGAAGTGTTTAAACTCAGAGGAATGTTCCTGGAGCCACTCTGTAGCAATTCTGGAAGTGTGGGGTTCGCATTCTCCTGCTGGAATGGCCCAAGTCCGTCGGAATGCACAATGGACATGAATGGATGCAGGTCAGCAGACAGGATTCCTACGTATGTGTCACCTGGCAGAGTCGTATCTAGACGTATCAGGAGTCTCATGTCACACGCCCCACACCATTACAGGGCTTCCACCAGCTTCAACAGTCCCCTGCTGACATGCAGGGTCCATGAATTCATGAGGTTGTCTCCATATCCGTACATGTTTATCCGCACGATACAATTTTACGTGAGACTCGTCCGACCGGGCAACGTGTTTCGAGTGATCAACAGTCCAATGTCGGTGCTGACGGGCCAAGGCGAGGCGCAAGGCTTTCTGTCGAGCAGTCATCAAGGTTACACGAGTGACCTTGAGCTCCAAAAGCCATATCGATGATGTTTCGGTGAATGGTTCACACGCTGACACTTGATGGCCCAGCATTGAAATGTGCGGCGATTTGCTGAAGGATTGCATTTCTGTTACGTTGAACGACTCTCTTCAGTCGCCGTTGGTCTCATTCTTCCAGTATCTTTTTCCGACCACTGCGAGGTCGGACATTTGATGTTTTACCGGATTCCTGATATTCACGGTACACTCGTGAAATGGTCGTATTGGAAAATCCCCACTTCATCGCACTCTCGGAGAGGTTGTGTCCCATCCCTCGTACACCGACTATAACACCACGTTCAAACTCACTTAAATCTTGATAACGTGCCACCGTAGCAGCAGTAAAAGATCTAACAACTGGGCCAGACACTTCTCTTCTATAGCAGTTTCCAACCGCATCGCCGTATTCTGTTTGATTGCATGTCTCTGTATTTGAGTACGCTTGAATGTACCAGTTTCTGTCGCGCTTCCGTGTAAAACTAATTGTCCTTAAATCTGTATACTGATTGGCATTCCCTTTGTCTGAAAAAGAAACCATGATGGTCGTAAGGAGATCTTCAGGCCAGCTACCTTTGTCATATATTCTACTGATCAGATTTGTGATTCTAGTTATAGAATTATTCCCTAAGGCATTCTGTGCCTCAGATTATATTTTATCACATCCTTTTCCTTTCCTTAATAGCTTGGATCGCTTTCTCCACCTCTCATTTTACTGTTATTGGTCCCCAGCAATTTTCGTCACAGTCTTCTTCATCCTCTCCCAGCCTTCATGATCAGCCATAGAATCATATCGATCTTCGGTGTATGGTTTCTATACACATTTGTTTGCTGCAGTATTCGTTGTTACCTTTCCCTGCTTCTTAAGCATTTCTTGTTTGCTAATTTTTCGCGCTATTTTCATTGTTATACACTTTGAAGCTCTGTATATTTGAGGACCTTTTCCTTCTCTTTCTAATTTTATGCTTCCCTACATTGATTTTACATCCAATCTTCTCATGCTTTGTGAGTAGTCCTGCTCAGCTTCTTTGCCTTAAGTTTCCAGCATTGCATCTCAGACACATAGCTTATTCGGACTCATCTTTCCCATATTTTCTCCCATACTATTGGTAAATCGAACGGCTTCTTCATTTTTCAGTTTCGCTAGACTCCACTTCTTCACAAGTTGTTTCTTTTTAATGCGTTTCAGTCTCGTTCTTATGTCTGCTGCAAGGAAGTTGTGACCTCTACTGGCATCTGCTCCAGGGAAAGTTTAAGACATCCTGGTGCTGTTTTTAAATTTTTGATTGGTTAATATGTGATCTATCAGGTACCTGGCTTTTTCACTAGGACTATTCCATGTATACAGTCTTCGTTTATGATTCCTGAACTGGGATCTGGCTGTGAGCACATCACTCCGGAATATTTCTTCTCAGAAACATACATTCAGTGAAGCGTTTTGTCCAATGTGAATCGGAATACCACAATGGTCTTGAATGCTGTGGTTTCACATTACCTTCCGCATCCTATGCCGTTGACCTCCAATACATTCTTCCTTATTTGAAATGATTTCTCATTTCAAGGGTGTGAAGGTGCCCTGAACTTTTTAAGACCCAAGAAAATTTTTCTTACTTTATGTTTATGAAATATGAAATGTATGGACCAGAGAGCCCACAAATGTTAAGAAGCACTTGTAATACTTTCTATGATAGTAAAGGAATACTTCACATTTTTTCTGTGCATAGCAAGAAGATGCCTTGCTGTTTCGTGTCGTCTCTTGTTCTTCAACTTTCGCTGTGTAAGCATCTATCTTGTTTGATCTTAAGAACTGTGAATACATTTACGTTTTCTTATATTCGCATGTTTAAGATGTATTTATTTAATGCCCCAACATATCCTTTTCCATTAATCTCTTGTAATTAGCACCTTTGTTTGCAGCTATTCGTGAAAAAAATGCAAAAGTGCTGACGTGGAGCCCATCCGCCGTTGGCGTTATCCAGATACAGATTAGCAAATTGTCATATATTTTATCGTGCACCAATGAACCTTCAGTCTCTAAGAAACGAAGTAGACACTCGAATAACCATACAGAATAACGCAATTGACCGATCGCGATATGCACACACCTTTCCAAAATTGCGTTGTGGCCACGTCTGTAACTTTGCGTCTGGAGATACTGGAAATCACAACTAGAATGCTGAGGAGGCAATGGATATTGCACTCTCGGTTCAAAAGAGAACGCGCAAATGACAGACAAAAGTTCATAGAAATTCGTGTGTCTGTAAAAAGATCGATGCATGGAACTAACAATAACTACCGCCGTCATACCGAAGAAAAGATCTGGTCCAGAACCCGAGAATGATCTAGTCCAATGTAAAATCGCTAGTAGGAGCTATAGCATCCATCCAGACACCCGTTGACCAGTCTGTTGTGGCTGTTGAAGATAGCAAAACGAAAGCCGAAGGTTTAAATTCGGCACGAAATCGTTCACGCAAGAAAATCGGCCAAACATTCCGACGTTTGATCACAGCAAAGAGATCCGTATGAGCGACATGGTAATAAGAATTCCTGACGTAGAGAAACAAATGAAAGCGTTGAAAACAAGTAAGTCGCCAGGTCCGGACGGAATTCCAATTCGGTTTTTCAAAGAGTACTCTACTGCACTGGCCCCTTACTTAGCTTACATTTATCGTGAATCTCTCAACCAGCACAAAGTGCCAAGCGACTTGAAAGAAACGCAGGTGAGTCCTCTGTACAAGAAGGGTAAAGGAACGGAACTGCAAAATCCTATTGATTTGCTGCAGAAATCTACGACATATACTGAGTTCGAATACAATAAATTTCCTAGGGACCGAAAAGCATATGTCCACCAATCATCAAGGTTTTAGAAAGCCACACTCGTGTGAAAGTCAGCTTGCTCTTTTCTCACATCATATACTGTGAACTATGAAAGAAGGGAAACAGGCATATTCCATATTTCTAGATTTGCGGAATGCACTTGACACGGTATCTCACTGAAGACTATTAACGACAGAATCCAGTATGTTGTCCTCGACAGCGAATGTTCATCTGAGACAAGGGTATCGTCAGTAATGCCCCAGGGAATTGTGTTAGTACCGCAGTTATTTTATACATACATAAATGATTTGGTGGACGGGGTAAGCAGCAGTCTGTGGCTGTTTGCCGATGATGCTGTTATATATGGGAAGGAGTCGTCATTGAGTGACTCTAGGAGGCTGCAATACGACTTAGAAAAAATTTCTAATTGGTGTGATGAATAGCTGCTAACCCTAAATATAGAAAAATTATGTTAATTCAGATGAGTTGTAAAAACAAACGCATAATGTTTGAGTACAGTATCAGCAGGCGCTGTTTGACACAATAACGTCGATAAAATATCTAGGAGTGACTTGCAAAGAAGCATCTAATGGAAAGAGCACATAAATACTGTAGTAGGGGAGGCGAATGGTCGACTTCGGTTTATTGGGAGAATACCGCAAATAGGACGTTGGTACGACCTATTCTTGAGTACTGCTCGAGTGTTTGGGATCTGTACGAGGTCGGTTTAATGGAAGACACCGAAACAATTCAGAGGCGGGCTAATATAGATTTATTACCGGTAGGTTCGAAACACCCAAGTGTTACGGAGATGCTTCGGGGACTCAAGTGAGAATCGCTGGACAGAAAGCGACGTTCTTTTCGAGGAGCACTTCTCAGAAAACTTAGAGAACCAGAATTGGAGGCTGACTGAAGAACGATTCCACCGCCGCCAACGTACATTTCGCGTAAGGACAACGAAGATCAGATTAAAGACGTTCGGACTCGAGCGGAGGCATACAGATCGTTGTTTTTCTCTTGCTGTGTTTGCAAGTGGACCAGGAAAGGAAATGACCAGTAATCGTACAGGGTACCCTCCTCACGCACTAGACCCTTGCTTGCGGATTATGTGTGTAGATTTAGAATCAACATGCAATACTTGGCTAATTCAGTTAACATTGCTGTGTTGACCTCCTGCTGGGAAGTGGTAGGTGATTACAACTAGCAGTACGGAAATACTTGAGGTAAGAGAAGAATTAGTATTGCGCTTCATTGCTAAAATTATCGAGTGCTAGGCTGCTTTTCTTACGCTTTTATTCAGAAATTCTGCAGTACATTATTCTTCCTACCTTAGGTGGCTACATATTTTCACATTATACGGTTTACAGCTAATAACAGCGAACGCAACTATACGCATTTTAGCTGATGTAAGAAGTACGACTTTTACACATCTCGCGCATAATAGCGTGTTCCATTATTGAAGCAAGAAGTAGTTGTGCTTTAGTCATCCTTCAACGATAGTATTAATATTTTCCGCTGCGAGTTAACGCTATTTAAAGCAAAAAAACGCTTCACTGCATTTTGTTAATTTCTAAACATTATGGTGAAGATGAGGCAGAAACAAATAATGAACGAAGCAAATCTTAGTAATATATTGTCGAACTAAGAAAGCAGTGAAGTGGAGAGCAACACCATTATGGAAGACATTAATGTTTCAGCGTTTGAAAAGATTACGCCAGATGAAAATAACATAGTTCAGCTACATACTGAAAGATGACAAATGCAACGGTTCCACCTTCAGCTGACCTGCATTTTGTTATTTTCTAAACATTATGGTGAAGATGAGGCAGAAACAAATAATGAACGAAGCAAATCTTAGTAATATATTTTCGAACTATGAAAGCAGTGAAGTGGAAAGCAACGCCATTATGGAAAACATTAATGCTTCAGCGTGTGAAATGATTACGCCAGATGAAAATAACATAGTTCAGCTACATACTGAAAGATGACAAATGCAACGGTTCCACCTTCAGCTGACCTGCCGATTTCACCAGCACAAAATTCTGCTGAACTCACTACGCATGGAATGATGCAAAAAATTGATACCTGGGAGGCCAAAAGCAACGCACAAGCTCTCGTTGTCCACCTCTTCCAATCCATCGCAGTGGGATGGTGCTGTTAAGATAACGCCATACCTCAAGGTGAACGTGAGCCGGGGCATAAAAATGAAATCACTGGCATCTTCGTGAAGTTGAGGAAACAACCAATGTTGCAACACGTTTAGGTATGACATTCCAATCAGTTTCCTCTGCAAAAAAGAAAGTTCCATAAACCGTATGAACAGAAACGGCAGAAAACACATTCAGTTTCGGCGAGTCTCCCTCGGGTTCGACGACGACGAGGCCAGGATTATGGACCCCAAATACTGACGCTATGGTGATTTACTTTACCATATAGATGAAACGTCGATTGCTTTGAAAAGATGAGCCGTTCGGAAAAAGTGTCCTCTGCCATGTGCTGGAGAACTGAGATGCAAAATCTGTACCTCCCCTTACGGTCGCCGGGATGCAGTTGCTGCAGTAACTGCAATTTGGAAGGCTTCATATGCAGGCGTCGTTTCAGAACACGTTGTTTGAGGAAGTTGAAGTTCCCGACCTGCACGTCTTGTTGGCTTGCGAGGGCTCCGTGTAAACGCATCTCGGATGCTCTCGACATTTTCATCAGATCTGGGTGTCCGACCAGTGCTCTTCCCATTGCATATGCAACCACCTTCCAGGAATTTCGTGTACCAGTCATAAATCTGCTTGTGCAGAGGCGGCTTCTTGCTGAATCGACGGCGGAATGCACGTTGCACTTCAACAATGAATTGACTTCACGCAAATTCCAACACACAAAGTGATTTCTCTTATGATGTAGTCAAAATGGCTCTGAGCACTATGGGACTTAACTTCTAAGGTCCCCTAGAACTAAGAACTACTTAAACCTAACTAACCTAAGGACATCACACACATCCATGCCCGAGGCAGGATTCGAACCTGCGACCGTAGCGGCAGCGCGGTTCCAGACTGTAGCGCCTTGAACCGCTTGGCCACCGCGGCCGGCGTATGATGTAGTCACCACGTTGCTACAAACAGCACTGCAGCTGTGCCACACGTTGAACCTTCCTCATCCAGTGACATGCGCAATGTGTTTCTAACTTTTAGGGGCACTACTGCTGAGACAGAGGGGGGGGGGGGGAGGGGCACTACTGCACATCGCTTCTTTTTTCGAACACCTTTTGTAAATGTGATCTGTTGTAAACGTAGAAGTTAGCAAATTATTGCCCTCTCTGCAACCAAGCAAAAGCTGTTCTTATTTTATTTCTTCCTTTTTACCCTTTTTTTGTGTACAGACTATATTTAGTAGAGTAAACGTAGGTTATTTACTGGTAACGTGACAATTTGGAAGCTTGTACTCTCTTAGTTGTGAGGCAATGCGCTAGCTTTTTGTTGTGCAGTACTTTGCAATAAACCAGCGGAGACCGCGAGACTTGTAAATGAAATAATAAATATTACTCAGAACAAACATATAATTGTCTAACGAAATAAAAAAAGTACTTCTGTCACACGAAAGATTCGAACATACAGCCTCATGCGCCATAGTAATACACGCAGGCTCGGAGCCACACCGACGCCAATGTTTTACTTGGTGCAATGTGCAGGCACTCTAACGGCGGGATTAGGATCGACAAGCACAACCATTGCACATGCGGCGAGGTACATCATCTGCGGACGTCACGTGTTCAATATTTGTCGTCAACTTTTCGGGTGTTTCCGACATTTACGGCCCCATGTGTCTCATGTTTAGTTACTTGTCTCAGCGTCATCTACGTCGCTTCGTGGGTTTTTAGAATGCTAGTAAGACTCACAGATATACAGGGTGTAATAATTAAGGGATCACCAATTTAGTATTGGAGGGCAGCGTGGAGGGTAAAAATCGTAGAGGGAGACCAAGAGATGAATACACTAAGCAGATTCAGAAGGATGTAGGCTGCAGTACGTGTGGGAGATGAAGAAGCTTGCACAGGATAGAGTAGCATGGAGAACTGCATCAAACCAGTCTCAGGACTGAAGACCACAACAACAGCAACAGTAACCCATGTGCTTGCAACGGTCGTACTGATCGCTGGAACAGTTGATGTTACCTATAATCAAGCAATGACATACGTCGCATTGCAAAGGAAACATGTAGAACATAACACTGGCGGTGCACAACGTAACCAGACGTCAGGAAGTGAGCATGTTCCCCATGAGTCTAAAGTTCAGTCATTTAAAAATTCAAAATTATTTTGAAAACCAGTGTACATAAATCAAACGTATGCAAAAAAACCTGCAATAAACGAAAACGTTTCCATCAATATATATGACGGAGAAGGGATGTTAATGTTCGAAAAGAGTTTCAGCATACTTTTTCACTCATTTGTCTCCGATGGAGTTACTACAATTAAAAAGATCATCAACATGTCTGTAGCTGAAAGTGATCGACTTGCGCTGAGTAAAGAATCAGTATAACTAAAATTTCTCTCAGAAGCAGACAAAATGCCTGTATACACAATGCTTCTCCGGCGACTTTCTGAAGAGTAGGAAACTTTTGGCCGCTCGTTTTCCAGTAAGAGGCCACATTTTCTTCCATTTTGCAGTTCTGATTTAAATATGTTTCCGACACGTCTATTGGAGCAATACTATCATCGACATCTGCTCACTAAGGAAACTTCTTTACTTTCTCTGATAATTGAGTTCTTGTGGAATTTGATGAATGAATTCCCTTTTCGTGGCTCATCCGATGGTAAAAGTACAAAAGCTCTTTAATACATCATTTTGCAAACAGCACCACTCTAAATGTGAAAGTTTATTGAAACTAAAACCAGAGGTCCTGTCGCTGAAGGTATTTAAACTATTTTATTCAGTTTCAGAGCTCCACCAAGGTCTCTCACAGATTCGATCGGTCGATCTCACAAAGTATTCTCATGTATTCGGCTATGCTTTAAGGGAAGGAACATCGACTCTGAACGTATGAGGCTTGAACTTAATTCTATGACCGACCTCGGGAGTCGTCAGTTCTCTTTGGAACTGGCCACTGATGAGTTATTACCATAGCAATAAATGGATTTTACATCTTACCTCTGCCATTACTTTACGCCTCTTACCTTCAGATATCATTTTTAAATGACGAATGGTGGCGAGAGGAAAGCTGCTACCTCACAGAATCTCTGTACAAACAGCTCTTCATCTAAGTATAATTTGAAGCGTTTATATAAAAGCCCGATTTCAGAAATTTCTCTGTCCTGGGGCGCCTGACTCAATTGCTTTAACATTGTCATCGTCCATGTCTACAGAAGGTGCAGTGTAGGTGATTTCTCCAGTTCTAATTCCTTGGACGCCGCTTTGAAGAGCTACAAAAACCCTTATGTTTTAAAAGCTATAAAATAAACGATTGCGTATAAGAATTACAGTAATAGAATAGCATACATACCATGAAAAGTTCGTTCATCAGCGTGATATCAGTTCCTTCAGCTCAGGCTATTTCTCCCTTCTCAGAGAGCTTTTCACACAAAGACATTCTAACATTGTCAGCTGCTTAGTCCAGCGAGTACCGTTAGACTGGCTCAGTGATATATCAAGAGCATTAAGAAGACCACTTTTGTATACGTAAGTGACGCGTTCTTTCGCCGCAGTCAAAAGGCCATGAAGTTATGGACAACTGTCGCATATATAATCCGCATTAAATTTATTTCTTAGCACTGTATTTAGCATATAGCAGGAACAATTCAATCGTGAATAATGGCGCAGTGCAGCGACAATGGTGGTACCTTGATCAGTGGGACAATTGACGCATGTATACTGCGCATTAAAATCATTGGATACCAAGGGACAGCCGGCCGGAGTGGCAGTGCGGTTCTAGGCGCTACAGTCTGGAACCTAGCGAGCGCTACGGTCGCAGGTTCGAATCCTGCCTCAGGAATGGATGTGTGTGATGTCCTTAGGTTATTTAGGTTTAATTAGTTCTAAGTTCCAGGCGACTGATGACCTCAGAAGTTAAGTCGCATAGTGCTCAGAGCCCTTTTACCAAGGGACATAAAACATGTAAACAATTCTCTTAGAATGTTACCGCCCGTTTTTTGGTTCATCTGGAAACTGGGTTGTAAAGACAATGCGAGATCTGAGAGTCCAGACAATAAAACAGGAGACAGTGCATGTCAGATAATAGTTTCTTCTCGCGCTCATGCTGGATGTCCACATGTCCGTAGTTACAGAGTATGCGCCTTCTGTTATATGAGCAATTACCTCAGGCATAATTATATGTGGTAGGCTTTTAAAGCTTTCTGGCATGTACTGCGACACAGTTGTGGGGTGAGATATAATGGCTCTACTCACCGATCATAGCCCATAGATCGCAACTGCGGTCAGTACTTCCAACAGTCCGTAGGCCGCAGCGCACCAGTGCTTGCACACGACAATGTTGCAGTGACGTCACCGGCTCTCTCAGTGTGGAGCAGTGAGGGCGTGGCCCATGGCCTGCGTCTCCATGCGCAACTCTGCTGAGGCCATGGCATACAGGTTCTTTCGCAACAGCAATGCTTGGCCCTTGGGGTGACGTCAGGGACTCGCTCGGCCCGAGACTGCTGTAGTCCAGTGCGGCCGCAGCTCGCGGCCGGGCCTGTGTGCACGTCTCTGCACACTAATGCCCGTCGGAACTCGATGCGGCTGTCCCGGCTGAACCGGCAGCGTGAGGCAAGGCTCACACGTCTGTCATGGCTACGGTCCTGGACGGATGCCCAGCTCTGCTACAAAGTGCACAACCAGAGCTCGCGCTCAGCCGGTTGTCACCGACCTATTGACATCATACAAGCCAACTACGACGTCACTTCAGCAGTGGCTGCATCAATTCCCCACAGGCAGACACGTCTCTGAACTGACTTAACCTCTTATCCTCAGAACAATGAGTCCTCTGATATTTTTAGTTATTCTATCTTGTACAAGTATCTCCTGTGCCAATGACAATGATTTGTGAAACTGTCTATTGAAAACATATCAAATTGAGTATTGTTTTTTCTGGTATACACCAATCTCGTAATTTTGTTGTACTTACGACTTGAATGACTACTCATGTAACAGCCAGTATCGTAGTCAAATGCATCGTAGGAAAATGTAAGACACCAAGAAAATTTTTCTTTCGTTATGTTTATGAAATATGTGTGTATCAGGTAGTCCACAAATGTTAATAAGTACATGTAATACTTTCAACGATGATGAAGAACAAAGAAGCCTTCACATTTTTTCTGTGACCAGCTGGGAGATGCCCTCCTGTTTCGTATCGTCTTTTGTTCAGCTTTCGTTATGCATTCATCTATCTTGGAGCTCTTGTTGCTGTTGTTGTGGTCTTCAGTCCAGGGACTGGTTTGATGCAGCTCTCCATGCTACTCTATATTGTGCAAGTTTCTTCATCTCCCAGTACCTACTGCAACCTACATCCTTCTGAATCTGTTTAGTGTATTCAACCCTTGGTCTCCCTCTACAATTTTTACCCTCCACGCTGCCCTCCAATACTAAATTGGTGATCCCTTGATGCCTCAGAATATGCCCTACCAACCGATCCCTTCTTCTAGTCAAGTTGTCCCACATATTTCTCTTCTCCCTAATTCTATTCTATACCTCCTCATTAGTTATGTCATATACACATCGTTTTTCAGCATTCTTCTGTAGCACCACATTTCGAAAGCTGCTATTCTCTTCCTGTACAAATTATTTATCGTCCACGTTTCACTTCCATGCATGGCTACACTCCACACAAATACTTTCAGAAACGACTTCCTGACACTTAAATATATACTCAGTGTTAACAAATTTCTCTTCTTCAGAAACGCTTTCCTTGCCATTGCCAGTCTACATTTTATATCCTCTTTACTTCGACCATCATGAGTTTTTATGCTCCCCAGATAGCAAAACTCATTTACTACTTTAAGTGTCTCATTTCCTAATCTAATTTCCGCAGCAGTACATTCCAATATCCTCGTTTTGTTTTTGTTGATGTTCATTTTATATCCACCTTTCAAGACAATGTCCATTCTGTTCAGCTGCTCTTCCAGGTCCTTTGCCGTCTCAGAGAGAATTATAATTTCATCGGCGAACCTCAAATCCTTTTTTTTTTTTTCTCCATGGATTTTGATTCCTACTCCGAATTTTTCTTTTGTTTCCTTTACTGCTTGCTCGTTATACAGATTGAATAACATCAGGGATAGGCTACAACCCTGTCTCACTCCCTTCGCAGCCACTGCTTCCCTTTCATGCCCCTCAACTGTTATAACTACCATCTGGTTTCAAGACAAATTATAATCAGCCTTTCGTTCCCTGTATTTTACTCCTGCCACCCTCAGAATTTGAAAGAGAGTATTCCAGTGAACATTGTCAAAAACTTTCTCTAAGTCTACAAATGCTAGAAACCTAGGTTTGTCTTTCCTTAACCTATTTTTTAAGATAAGTCGTAGGGTCAGTATTGCCTCACGTGTTCCAACATTTCTACGGAATGCAAACTGATCTAAATGAACGTTCAAAATGGCTCTGAGCACTATGGGACACATCTGTGGTCATCAGTCCCGTAGAACTTAGAACTACTTAAACCTAACTAACCTAGGACATCGCAGACATCCATGCCCAAGGCAGGATTCGAACCTGCGACAGTAACGGTCGCACGGTTCCAGACTGTAGCGCCTAGAACCGCTCGGCCACTACAGCCGGCTCCGAGGTCGGCTTCTACTAGTTTTTCCATTCGTCTGTACACAAGTCGTGTTATTATTATGTCGCAGCCGTGGCTTATTAAGCTGATAGTTTGGTAATTTTCACATCTGTCAACACCTGCTTCCTTTGGGATTGGAATTATTATATTCTTCTTGAAGTCTGAGGGTATTTCGCCTGTCTCATACATCTTCCTCACTAGATGGCAGAGCTTTGTTAGGCCTGGCTCTCCCAAGGCTGTCATTAGTTCTAATCGGATGTAGTCTACTCCTGGGGCCTTGTTTCGACTTAGGTCTTTGAGTGCTCTGCAATACTCTTCACGCAGTATCATATCTTGTATTTCATCTTCATCTACATTCTCTTCCATTTCTTTAATATTGTCCTGAAGAACATCGCCCTTATATAGATCCTCTATATATTCCTTCCACCTTTCTGCGTTCCCTTCTTTGCTTAATACTGGATCTGAGCTAATGATATTCATACAAGTCGATCTCTTATCTCCAAAGATCTTTTCAAGTTTCCTGTAGGCAGTATCTATCTTACCTCTAGTGATATGCGCCTCTACATCCTTACATTTGTCCTCTAGCCATCCCTGCTTAGCCATTTAGCACTTTCTGTCGATCTCATTTTTGAGATTATATTCATTTTTGCCTGCTGCATTAACTGCATTTTTCTATTTTCTCCTTTCATCAATTAAATAATGGGCGTTTCAAAAGGTCGTACAAAAATTAAAAACTGCTTACTTGTTTTGGGGTAACCCGTTTTTACTTTTCAACTTAGTCTCCTTTTAGCTTTATACACTGCGTCCAATGCTGTTCTAATTTGTTGATCCCTGCCGAATAATAGGAAATGTCCAAGTCTGCAAAATAGCTAATAGTTGCTGAAATCACCTCCGCGTTTGAATAAAATCTTTGTCCCACCAGCCATTTCTTCAAATTGGGGAACAAATAATCGTTCGAGGGAGCCAAGTCTGGAGAACTGGCGGGGGGGGGGGGGGGGTGAATCTAGTTGGAATCCTATTTCCATTAATTTTGCGACCACAACTGCTGAGGTGTGTGCATTGTCGTGATGGAAAAGGACGGTCCAACAACGATGAATAATATTCACCTTTACCAGACAGTCGGTGAGGATTATTCCTTGCGAATCCCAAAAGACCGTGGCTATAACCTTTCCTGTGGAAGGAATGGTCCTCGCCTTCTTTGGTGCAGATTCTCCCTTGGTAACCCATTGTTTAGAATGTTGTTTGGTCTCAGGAGTATAGTAATATATCCATGTTTCATCCACAGTGACGAAACGACGCTCAATGTCCTGCGGATTCTTCCTGAACAGCTGAAAACCATCCTTGAAACACTACACACGATTCCGTTTTTGGTCAAGCGTGAGCAATCGCCGAATGCATCTTGCGGATAGCTTTCTCATGTCCAAATGTTCATGCAAAATATTATGTACCCGTTTATTCGAGATGCCCACAGCACTAGCAATCTCACGCACCTCAACTCTTCTGTCATCCATCACCATATGATAGATTTTATCAGTGATTTCCGGAAGTGGTAACATCCACAGGGTGTCAAGAACGGTCAGCATCACTTGTGCCCATATGGCCACTCCGAAAATTTTGAAATCACTTATAAACTTTTCTAATCGAAGGCGCAGAGTCCCCGTAATTTTTATTAAGCTTCTCTTTAGTCTCCTGAGACGTTTTGCCTTTCATAAAGTAAAGTATAATCGCCACACGAAATTCTTTTTCGTCCATTTTTTTGACAATCACTCGACTTCCGTGATTCACACGAATGCCAAACAGAAAGAAATAGAACAATATGGCTGAAACTTGGTGTGCATTCTTTCCAAAGATGCTACTAACTAAAGATGACATCGATAGGCGCCGGTGGTGGCATCTCTCGGACTTTACACAGACTTTTCAAACGCCTCTCGTAGTTGAGTATATTTAAATTAATACCTTTCAGATATATTAATTTAACAAACTAAACATATCTCTCTGTATCAATGTCTTTATCAGCTTTGTATACAGCTATTCGTGAAAGAAATGCAAAACTGCTGACGTGGAGCCCGTCCACCATAGGTGCGATCCAAACCCTGATTAGCAATTTATGAGAACTTTTATGGTGCACCAATGAACCTACAATCTTTCAGAAACGAAGTCTGGTATTCAATTAACCATATAGAATAATTCGATTGACCGATCGCGTTTCTCTCGAACACCAACCTGAAGTAATAGGAAAACACTACAGGAATCAACAAGCACTGGTCGGTTAATTTCAGTTGACATTACTGAGCTGACTACCTGCTGGTAAATGGTAGGTGATGACCACTATTTTCTTTACATTCCCTATCTTTCTTCCACCTTCGCAAGCAGGCGAGGTAACTGTTACAGCTCACAACTTCTACTCTCTCATCCAACTACCAGAGAGGTTGTTACTATTGCTGGCTGAGGAGCACTTATACTGTGGTCACTCCATGTATGGGTGCAGTTTTGAGTCATACCAGAGACACTTCTGTTTACAACAACAAAATAATACAAGAACCGCTACCTCAGCTCGTTGCATCGGCCAGTAGTATGAGATAAATAACTTTTCCCATACGAGGATGAGCAGCGCCGTTACTTTAGAGAAATATAGAAACGTCTTTTGCCATGTCAAAAGCCGAGGGCGCTGAATAACACGACATCTACTTCACTCATGAGTTCTCCCAGGAAAGAACTTGCAAAATTGTGGACCAGAAGCCTACCTCTCCCTCCCACCCACTTGCTCAATGTTGTTGTTGTGGTCTTCAGTCTGAAGGCTAGTTTGATGCAGCTGCGCAATCAACAGACTTCTTATGGTCTACATGGGTACAAGCTGTGATTTGCAAAGCAGGAATACTCTGTCCCAACATAAATTACCATTATTTTCAGTCAAAGGTGTCTCAGTCTGGTAGCTACTATTTAAGACGAGAGGTGTAGGCCGCTCCACAAGGCGACATGAGGCTACAAGCATCCACCATGGGATTTGGCCTCCACTAACAGTGGGATCCTGCTGCTGGTATTATGATCAGTGATCTGAGCTTAGCATCTTACAGTCTGTGGGCCAACTACCAGGTGCAACCAGCCTTCGGCCATAGAAGGCAGTCGTTTGAGGCCATGCCCACCTGTTGCGTCAGTTCCTGAACACTCGCTGTCTTCAGCACACACTATGGAGGACGTTGCACCACAGAATGTTCTAGTTTGTTCTTCAGTACAATGTGTGAGCAATAGTGAAGTTTTTATGAGCAGCCATCGTTCATCAACCAGACTACAATCCACCACCTCAACTCAGACTTCCCTGTGTATAGGCCATCCGTCCTGGACCTCCACATTTTGATGTCAGGAGTGTGTGACCTCTATATTTCAGTGACAGGGGTACCATACCAGCCACAAAGACTTTCGACAACCTCAGGATTGCAGTTTCGTCGACACACAGCATCAGTATGCAGTGGGTGAGTACACTCATTGTTCTTTTTTTTCCCCCTGCGAGTATTACGTCGAGTCAGTGCACCTATAAGCAGCTTTTCAGTTCTGTTTTCGTGTGTGACATGTGGCAAATAAACTCAGACTCTGTTCTGAAAATGTGTAAAAAATGAACGTTGTTTTTGGTTATCATCAATGAGTGTGGCTCATTGTCTGGAAGTGTATAAGGTGTTAACCATGCATAGCTTCTTAGGAGGGAAAGATGAGTTTTGTCGAGAAATCGGAGTTTTGTAAAGTAGTAGTTATGAGTAGCCTCTCAAGTGAAGAAGTTAAGTTACAGGAAGTGTTAGGATAGAATTAGATTAAGTGTCCTTGTCGTCATAGTATTTTATTCTCCTCGTTTGTTGTTTGCATAATTAGTGAGGTATACCCTGGCGGAGAGGTTGCGAATTTCTGCAGTCTGGACCAGATGTGGAGGGAAGTGCATGTACCGATGAATTTTGTGTCTTGCAGAGTGCTACTGCCGACAGTAATTTTGTTGTAGATACTTAGGAGGTGACACAGAAAACTATCAATAAGGCTGACAGTATTGCAGATGTTTTGGGTACTGAAATGGTACAGACACCTTTGGTATTTCCGAAGGCCGCAGATTCGGCACCATCTGTGACAGCCCTGCCTTCTGAGAAGGTGGGAGGGAAAGAAAGAGGAAATGCTTGTGCCAATTGATCAGGAGATTTCCAAAGTGACAACACTTGCAGTGAAATGCATGATGAAGACGAAGGCTGCTGTGCAATCCCAGGGCTAGACTTTCTCATCAATCATCATGACGGAACTGACTTTCGAGGACTAGCGGTGGAACTCAGGGGGACAATGTGCGAGCTGGGGGAAGCTGTCACCATTGAAATACTGTAGCAAAGTACGTTTATCATGATAGGACAAATGCGGGAAAAATAACTAAGGTTTAATTTGCGTGATATAGTGGCACAAGGCACTGAGAAGCTGCTTTAGGTGACCGAAGGTGTTGCTGACTTATACTAATCTACACTTCGCCTCCAGGTAGAGAGTCGCTGTTGAGTACGCAGCGTTCTGTGATTGAGAGCACTTCTCCTGTCTATACTCACGTTGAGACGCTATCTGACATCCGTCCTTGTGGCTGGGATTTCGTGTTTCTTGTCTGCAGAATTCAGAGAGGAGAAGATAGTAGTAGATTATACCAGTCAAAGGACCGCCATCTGCCCTCCTAGTGTTTGAACGAGTTTTTAATTTTGTGGCTGGAGTTCTTACATCGTCGCAAAAATGTACGAGAACCATCACTCCGACGCACGGGACGCTGTACATTCGGTGATATTGCTACTTGCTTCAGCTTATTACGTCCATAAAGATGAACAGCTGCCATCACGTAACTTTCATTTCCGCTGAGGTTTCACACCACTGCAGATCATCTTCGAAAGTAGTGTCTTCTAGTGTTTGGGACGTAGATGATCTCAATCATCTCGTGTTATTTATATTAGTTCGCGTAGCCATCAATAGGGGCAGATTTGGGGCAATTGATCAATAATATTTGTCAGATAAATCGTTTGTATCTCTTTATGTCCATTGCATATCGATATATAAACATTTGGAATAAATAAAGGGGTTTGAATCTACAATAAATGTAAAAGCAGAAACATAATTAATATTTAGTACTTACTAGTTCCCTTAATCATTCATTTATTTTTATGGTCTAATTTATATGTTGTAGAGCAAGAAGGAGGAAATAATATCACCTTTAAGAGATCCTAAGATCTGCTTCAGGGGGTAGTCAGACATGGCCAAATCTTTTTTTCGGGTTCAGTATTTTCCATTGCGCACATTCATTTTTACACCCGCCTGGAGCAGCAGCTTGGAAACCATACAAACAACTCCAAGAAATACTTCCTAACACTTAAATTTATATTCGATGTTAGCAAATTCCTCTTTTTCATTAATACTTTTCTTGCTATAGTCAGTCTTCATTTTACATCCTCTCAACTTCGGCCATCATCAGTTATTTTGCTGCCCAATAGTCCTTTTCGTGTCTCATTTCGTAATCGGATTCCGTTAACACTACCTGATTTAACCCTCGCAATACCAAGGGAGAAGGAAGGGGTACTTTTTGCCTACCTTTTCAGAATACTGTAATCTTGTCATGTACATCATATTATAAAATTTTTGAAAATAAATATATTTGTAATTTTAAGTGATTTCTTCTACCAAATTCCGTAATTGTTTTAAACTATTTAGTAAAACTTAGCGTAAAAATTTGTGTCTTGTCGGTGGATGCGGATTTTCAGATCGGGTGTCATATTTATATATTCAGGTTTAGAACCCTTCTTACACATAAATATATCTTTAAAAAGTATGTTGTATTAACGAAATCCGTATATCTTTGTGTTAGTCATACACTAGGCCACCAATTTGTAATACACATTATGGGAAACACGTGGGTAATGCTAGGTTTAATTCAAATACGTTTCATTACCTTTCATTTAGTTCCATTGAGGTTTATCTTATAATCCCTTTTCAGGACACTATCTATTCCATTCAACTGTTATTCCAATTTCTTTTCTGTCTGACAGAACTGAAGTGTGACCAGTAAACCTCAAAACGTTTATTGTTTCTCCCTCATATTTAATTCTGTTCATAAATTTATCCTTGTATTCTTCACTGCTTGTTCGGTGTAGATGTTGAAATACATCGAGTGTAGGTTACACGAATGTCTCACCCCATCTTCAAATTGCACAACTAGAAATTCAGCAGATGGAATAACAGAATTTATGTGCTTCAACAAGATTTGTTCTTTGATGGGATGGGGCTGTGAAATACATGTCCAGTCTCATTACTCCTCTATTCTTTATACCAGAGGGCAGCAAAACTCATATTTCAGTGCATATACGGTAAAAATTCAAACTTTCATTTAGTACGACATGGATTCCCAAGGATTCACCTGTTACCAGTTGTGGAGGAACATGTAGGAATGAGCGTCTCCCCTATTTCCGAACTTCTTATGGTCTACATGGTTGCAAGCTGTGATTTGCATAGCAAGAACGCTCTGTCCCAACATAAATTACCATTATTTTCAGTCAAATTTGCCCCTGCTTCTGGTTTTAAGATCAGTTCTGTGGCTTATTATCTTCCAGCCAGTGGGCCACCTCCAGGCCAACTACCAGGTGCAAACATCCCTCCGCCATAGAAGGCAGTCACTTGAGACCATGGCCACCTGTTGCATCAGTTCCTTAACTCTCACTGTTTTCAGCACACGTTATGGAGGATGTTGCACTACAGAATGTTTTAGTTTGTTCTTCAGTAAAATGTATGACTAATAGTGAAGTTTTTATGAGCAGCCATCTATCATCATCCTGACAACATTCCACCACCTCAACTCAGACCTCCACATGTACATCTACATCTACATGGATACTCTTCAAATCACATTTAAGTGCCTGGCAGAGGGTTCATCGAACCACCTTCACAATTCTCTTATTTTCCAATGTCGTAAGTAGGGGGACAAGGGGGTGTCAGGTCACTCTGCTTTGTTGCCAAATTTATTCAAGATGGCGGCGATGACGTCATCCAAGATGGCGGCATGTAGACTTGGCAACATCGCATGACGTCATCCAAGATGACGGCTTTTGGCGGGATAATAGGCCAATTGTGCTATGTCCACTAGCCTAACCTCAAGAAAAAATGGCGGCAATTTTGAATTTTGGCGAGAAAATAGCCCAATTGTCCTACGTCCACTAACCCAAGCCTTCAGAAGAAAAAATGGCGGGAAGTTTAATTCCAACACGATAATGCATGCAAAAACCGTACTTGCCTTTATTAGTATTGATTATCATTTATTAACATTCATAATCATGTATTATTATTTATTATTATTTATATCATGCACATGTGAATGCAATCCAACTGTGTTAGTTCATACCCTTGCCCCCAGAGAGCGCCACCAAGACGTTATTAAAGATGGTTGATTTTGGTGGGAAGAAAGCCACTTGTGCTACCTCCACTGAACTACCATTACCGTTCTCCTGTACATTCAGTCTTCGCTGAGCTGTCGTTGCCATGTGTTCGATCATAGTGATGGATGTGGGTGATAGAGCAGCCTTCAATAACTACATTTCATGTAGACATTCGAGGGAAGACTGTACCCACAGTTCACTACATGAGGTGTGGAAGCGTATGATAATGGAGGAGTGTCGGAGCAATAAGTACAAGAATTCTGTTCAGCAGATTTCGGCATGCAGAGGGATGGAGCCAGGATGCATCCCGTAACCAGCATATGCTCATGCGCATGCGCAAACTGCAGGCTTATTTACCATCAAACATTCCCTCTTCCAAAACGCAATAGACGTTCAGTTGACACCAATTCGCTTCGGCGTAAGCATATTCGTATACAACGTATATACCATTGAAAACCATCCTGCAGAATGTGTTCAATCGATGAGTTATTGGTGTTTGACCTCGAAGAGTTTAACAGCAGTGTAGTTTGCAAGCATACAGCCGAGGACTGCCCGCATAACCTCCTACATGCTGAATGGAAACGTGCATTAATCCTGGAACATATGAATAAGAACAAGAACACAGTCCTCCAAATAAATTCCCTCCAACGAAATGCTTTAAAAATGCATTACCCATCTCATGGAAACATCTGCTACTGTTGGAACTGTCTACCTTTTCTAAAGCCCACATATAAGCTCCCAGCCCTCCGATCCAGCAGAGCGACGAACTGATCTAGTTCACGAGTTCTCTGCTAGAGGGCACTTCGATAGGTCACGTGTTCACGTCATTCAACCAATAGCAGCACAGCATCATGATGACGTAGTTGGCTCCTATATAAGGAGCACTCAGCAGCTCCTCCATCTCTGTTCCAGTCGGTCAAGATGAAGCGTCAGTCACCACCACAGCAGAATAATTGGAGGAGCAAGCAGCACCAGTAAAGTACGTCCTCAAATTATCATTATTATTATTGCTCTTATTATTATTTCTCTACCAACATCACATCATTTCTAATGGATATTCGTCTTGGTCCTCCAGCAGCTCCACCCATGACGCCGGCATCAGCGGGTCCCAGCATGTCCCGGTCCACGCACGTGAAGGCCTCGGACTCGTCCACGCAGGATCCTGTAGCTCAGCTTCTCAGCATGCTGGAGCACGATAGCCAGGTGTTAATGTCGGTCGGTGCCAGGGGCTGTCTTTGACGGGGCTTCACAGTACTGGGCTCCTTCATACGCGCCGTCCACTGATCATAATCTCACAAGGGACATCCCACAATCAGTGCAAGAACAGCAGGCTAAGAGCGCTGGTGTGGATGTCGTGGATGAGAAGATACCGACCGCCCCTTCACCTCATCCTTTACTATTCGCCTCAAGCTATATGTTAACAGTTAGTGGTTCAAAACGTATCCATGTAGGACTTGAAGTTTCACAATACGGTAGCCTCTCAACTGTTTTAGTGCTGGAAAATGTGCTCAAAAATACTAAAGTGATATATTCTGACTACAAGTGGGATGAACTGTGTCGTTTAAAAACACACATCAAGAATCCTATGACTACCGAATATTATCCATCCCACTCCTACCAGGACATGTACTGTGGCAGTCTAACTGTGAGTATTCTATCAATGTATGATGATGCTACACTAAAAATTAAAAGTGCTGATAGTTATAGTATTTTCATGCATCAACCCACTGTTGATAACTTGTTCAATTTAGACATGGCTCTAACTAGTACGATAGAGAGACTAAATGGATGGTGCCCATATGTTCAGGCGGTGTACACTGACATCATTAACTGGCTTCACAAATGTAGCATCCACATAGATGATATAGAACATTGTTTTAGTATGTGTATAACACCAGTGCCCAAGTCTTGTGCTATTCCTCGAATAAGTGTTGAAAATGTCGAACTCAAATTGACTGACGGAATACCGGACTATTGTAATTCACCCATAACATTACGAGATACAAGTGCTGAATTTCAAGCATACAAGAAGCAGCTATTTTCCAAATACTGTACTGCTGCTGCACCGCTTAAAAAATAATGTACTGATTTTTTCTCATGCTGATCATATTTGTAAATATTTTAATAAGTAAATATATTATTTTATAATATAAAATTCGTCATTGCGTGTTTTTTATTTATCAAGACAAAATGTCACCTACGTTAATCTATGTGACAGCCTTCCCTTTAAATATACCACCTCTAGTTCATTCTATTGTGTAGCCGTTGTAGCTCAGTTGGTAAGGTGACTGCGCTATAGTGACTACACACAAACACATATTTTTAATCATATAAATCGTATTCCACACCTTGACGTACCACAGTAGGTATCATGGCGGGCTGGGTGAAACACCCTCGCCTCAAGGGCTTTGTTGTAGGTGACTGGTCCTGTGCTGATGACCAAGACCAGATGACCAACAAGAATGGACCAACCTTCCTGACAGCATACGAGCTATAATTGTAGGTCGATCCAGCTGTAGTAAGACAAATGTCCTCATGGCTCTGTTAACGCACATAGACGGAGTCCACTTCGAGCACCTTTTCGTCTTCTCCAAAACACTATTTCAGCCCAAGTACCAGTTACTGAAGAAAATACTGGATGGAGTAGGCGGTGCAACGTACAGAGCCTTCAGTGAAAGCGACGACGTCCCCCCACCTGAAGTGGTAAAGCCTAACACCGCCTTCATATTTGACGATGTCGCTGTTGAAAAACAAGATCAAATCCGTAAATATTTCTGCTTTGGCCGTCATATGGGTGTTGATGTATTTTATCTGAGTCAAACGTATTCCAGGATCCCAAAACAGCTGGTGAGGGACAACGCAAATCTCATTATAGCATTCAAACAAGACAACCTCAATTTAAAGCTCATTTACCATGCTCACGTACGGACCGACATGTCATACAATGAATTTGTAAAGATATGTGCTGATTGCTGGAACCACTCCCAATACGGCTTTCTCGTTATTGATAAAACCCGTAAACTAAATGACGGTAGGCGTAGCCGGAACTTCCAAGACCTTCTCCATATACAAACGTACGAAAATACCTTATCCCATCAGTTAACATTTCACAATGGAAAAATTGGCACGCATGGCGGACGCTCAGTCTGAGAGATTAGGTGTGCAAAGACAGAGTGCCCGAATGTACACTGATATCAAATTTAAAAATCTTGAGTCCAGACTAGTTAAAGTGGCAAGGGAATTAAAGGACACTCAGAAACTTCTTGCCATTAACCAAAACCGGATAGAGAACAGAATTAGCGCAATTGAGGGCATGATAGAAGCCGAGGGCGTTGTTATTGAAGAAGGTGGCGTAGGAAAAAAAGGAGAAGTACAACAAAGCATATATAAAACCACGTGATATTCAGATCTCTGATTAGTATCCTTCGAGATGTCGACAAAGCATAAAGTCATTCAGGCGCGCTAAGCAGTTCGAGAAAAATTACGTTTGCTGAAGTCGGGGAATATAGATCGTGAGCAAACACTAAATGAAACTTTTAAACCTGTTATCGAATCTATCACCAAGATAGCTTTGCATAATAATGACCCAATCGCAGAATTCACCAACCAGTATCCGACCGTTAAGATAGATAGAACATTTGGTGTCATCAGGGCGAGACCGTACATGCCGGGCTCTCAAACTATAACTTTATCCGATAGCACAATACGCATCGGGGATACAGAGTTTGAAAGAACACCTGCCTGAATGAACCTAATCTTCCTAAGGCCATCAAAAAACTTAAAATACTCAGCCGATGATGGCAAAGTCTATCGGGAGATACGTAACTCTACTGATCTGTACAAAAATCCCGACAGAACACTGAAAAAGCCTGAATACCCTGAATACTCTAAATACACTACCATTATACGAGTACAACCTTTGCTGAATTAGCAAGCTAAAAGTGTCGATGAGGGTGTAGAATTTCAGCATAAAGGAGTGAGCAATCAAGTCCCACAGTATATATATTACGATGACCCAGATGAACTAATAGACAGACTTCGACTGTTGATGGCTTCGGCTGCTGCAGGCAATACAGCTCATTCGAATGAGGTTGTATCCATAATCTCAGAGCTTCGAGAGAGAGGTATCATCGAATAAGTATGGATACCGTGGCTCGAGAACTGCACAAGCCAGCACGCAAAACATACCATCGTAGACGTATCATGATTAAAGGGCTGGATGACCTCTGGCAAGCTGATCTTGTAGATATGAATCGATATTCACCTCATAATAATAAATTGAAATACATTTTAATGGTTATTGATACATACTCTAAATTCGCATGGGCATTACGTGTGAAAACGAAAACCGGTAGAGATATTGCTGTGGTGTTTGAGCGTCTGCTGCAGACAGGAACGAATCGATGCCCGGCCAATCTTCAAACCGATCACGGTGGGGAGTTTTACAATGACCATTTCAAGACTGTGATGGCGCGGTATGGCATACACCACTACTCCACGTTTACCCACCCTAAAGCTAGTATCGTCGAGCGGTTGAACAAAACAATCAAAGCTCAAATGTGGATGCAGTTTAATCTTCGCGGTTCGTACAAGTGGGTAGATATCCTCGCACAGATAACTGCAAAGTATAATCGAACCAAACATAGTACAATAAAAATGAGACCGATCGATGTTCGCGATCATTCACTCATGGACACAGTATATTTCCGGATTAAAATGCTCGACCCTCGCCAACAGAGGTTCAACATAGGCGACTTAGTATGTATTTCAAAACACAAGACAGCGTTCGAGCAATCGTACTTACCAAACTGGTCGGCTGAGATATTCACAGCATCCAAAGTGCAGCGAACCAACCCTAGGACATATATCTTAAAGGACGGCAAGGGCGAAGAAATTGCAGAATGCTTTTACACGGAGGAATTGCAGAAGAGTTCTGAACCAGATGTATTTCTTATCGAGCGCGTGATAAGACGTCATGGGAATAGAGCACTGATTAAATGGCTAGGATTTCAATCATCAGAAAACAGTTGGATCGAACCTGACATGTTAGTATATAACAGGGAGAGTAGACCTCTATCTCCTAAGTAGTGTACCATGCACGACAGGAGGCACATCATAATAAGAGGTGGAGGTGGTGTTCTCGACAAGTTGCCTGTTGAATTGCACATTCCCGGATATAACTTCTGTGGGCCTGGAACATAGCTTCAGAAGCGCCTGGCACTAGGCGATAAAGGTATTAACCTACTAGACGAAGCCTGCCTTGAGCACGACCTCGCATACGCAGCAAATAAGGATCTCCCAGCACGCCACGTCGCCGACCGGATATTAGCAGATAAAGCCAAGCAAATAAGGCGAAGAAAAGATCTCGGAATAGGCCAAAGCGTGGCTGCATTCGTGGTTGATAAAACCATGCATGGAAAAATTAAGTTGGGCTTGGGTGTGATGAATTTCAAATGAATTATGAAAGCAGTGCGAACAGCTTTGCGAGCGAAGAAGAACAGGAAGAAGAACAACAAACCCAGTTGTTTGAAAAACTGTATTCTCACCTCGATGTCTGCAGCTAAACATGTGTTGAATGGTGGGAACAAGAAGAAAAACACGGCTTCAATTAAACCACCTAGGGTCCTACCACTACCAAAGACTTCGGGCAGAATTATCCCGTTCCTCGATCTAGCCCTAGCAGCCCTGTCCGCTGTAGGTTCACTCACAGGCGGGGACGCAGCTGTCGCCAAAACGGTCAAAAACGCACAGAATGCACAAGCCCAACTAGAGGAAGCCAGAAGACATAATCGCGCTATGGAGGCAGCAACTATCGGAAAAGGCCTCGTCTTGAAACCATACAGGAAAGGACTAGGTCTCTTCACAAATAAAAAAAAAAAATAGCCCGTTAGTTATCCTACCCGACCGAGCGCTCACGAATAAAGATCTAGTTAAAATTCTTAAACAAAAACTTCACATTCTTGGATTCCGTGGCGTCTTTATGCGGAATACATTACCGAAGACCATGTGGTGGACTAATGAGTGCGGAATTGTAAATTTAGATGTTGCTGGGGTCCAGGGACCCACTGGGTAGCGTATGCTGAGAAAAGTCAAAATACAGTTAAGTATTTCGATTCATTCGGCGATTTATAGCCACCTGAAGAATTAGGACGCTACTTCATCAGCAAAAGACGCGTCTTCTACAATGTCTGGCGATATCAGGACTTTAACACATAACTCTGTGGTCATCTCTGCGCTATGTTCCTCATCACAGCGACGGCGAACCCCCTCTAGAATGCGTCATCGTCAGATCTTGTGCGCGAGATATAAAAGAGCTGTCATTGAACACATGACCATCATCTGATGTTTAGATGCAATGTCGTACACTCTGACTTTAAAAGAGCGAGGATCAGTATTACGCGCAAGTAACTTTCCGCCGATTGATTTAAGGGCAGGGGACTGGAGTATTACACTGATTGGTCTAGAGACGTATAACAGCATTCCAAATATTACACAGAGCAACAATAAACTACATCTTGAAATTGACGGCCGGAAGGAGATTCTACAAATACAACCTGGTGCCTACGATATTGATGATTTAAACGAACTCTTAAAACAGCCAGAAAAAGGTATTGAACTACAGACAAACATTAATACCCTTAAATCTGAAATACGGACAGAGAGTGCTACGATTGACTTTACACAGAGACATTCAATTGGTCCACTACTAGGTTTTGCGAAGGATCGTGTTTTGGTGAAGGACGGAAGTAAATTTTACGCATCAGATCATGCTGTAGATATACTCCCAGTGAGTACATCCACGTTGAGTGTAATATTGCCACAAACTCATACCTGAACGATAAATTGATTCACTCAATTTACGGATTCTTTCCTACAGTCGGCACAGGGTATAAATAGTTCAAGCCTCCACAAATGCTATATATCTCCCAGTGACTGTTCAGACACTGGACTACCTTGAACTGCGTATTGTGGACCAGAATAATCAGCTTGTTAACTTTGGAGGAGAAGAGACCATTGTATGCCTGCATCTAAGGCGCGATGGGAATAAGGTATAATGCTAGCACACCAGGCTCACAACCCGTCAGTGGAATGCGGAAGGGCAAGGTGATAAGACGCCTTAATTACGAATCCCTCATTTCAACAGGTTTAAAACCGCAGAATGACGTCGCTCAACGTAACTCTGTCAGTAGAGTATGATGACCGAATTATTCGTCATGAATACCACTCACACAAACCCTATGCTTCAAGCACATTTAACAAAAATGATGAAATTAGGATTGTTATCTAGCATCAGGACGCGGTAACACTGCCTAGCAAGAGCTTCCTCTATCTGGACTACACATTTAAGAAAGCTGACGGGGCTGCCGTAGCGCTCTCGAAGCTCACTCGAAATGCCGTGGCATTCCTGTTTCAAGAGATGCGCTATGAACTCAACGGAACTGAAATAAACCGAACACGCAATGTTTGTATTACATCAGCCCTTAAGACGTACGTTTCAGCCTCACCCTCTGATTCAAACAGTTTGGAAAATGCTGGGTGGTTCATAGATGGAGCGGAAGGGAAGGGTGGACAAAGCCGATTTACCGCTTGCGTGCCGCTAAACATGCTTATGGGTTATTTTGAGGATATGCAGTGAATAATTATCAACGCTAAACAGGAAGTTATTTTGGTGAGAAGTGCAAGTGACGCGAATTCATTCTCTCAAACAGCTGCAGAGAATGTTCACATCAAGGTTAATAGCATATCATGGAAAATGCCTCACATCACTGTTGCTGACGAGGAGCGCTTGAAGCTCTTAAAAGTTCCGAATGCTGACACCCACCTACCACTACCTTTCTAATCATGGGAACTTTTTGAATACCCAGTCCTACCTACAGTGTCCACACATACTTGGGCTATTAAAACATCAGTGCAGTTGGAAGCACCTCGATTCATCATACTCGCATTTCAAACTCAAAGGCGTGCTAATGTATCAAAGGACTCAACTGAATTTGACCACTGCAAGTTAACTAACGCCAGAGTCTACTTGAATTCAGAAGACTACCCATATGAGAATCTACATCTACAGTGGAACAGCAATGTATACAGTCTGGCATTTGACATGTATGCGAGATTCCGAGCATCTTACTATGAATTTGTTGAAATTGAAGGATGTCTACTCAGCCCACAGAGTTTCAAGAAGCTAGGGCCAATAATCGTGATTGACTGTTCAAAACAGAATGAGATAATTAAATCAGGACCTATAGATGTACGGATTGCATCAGAATCTTCAGCAAACTTCCCTGATCAGACTTTGGAATATGTTCTCGTTCTGCATGATCGTCTCGTTAACTACTGTCCGTTCACTGGTGTGGTGCAACGAGTTGTATAAATTAATACGCACTCTACTAGCTGTAGTGTAGATCACGATGTCACCTGAAGGTGTGAGTATCGTAGCTGACGTTCAAGGATTGTACTATGATGTAATTAAAGACTGTGCATTAATAGCATTCACGCAAAGTGATGGTGTAACAGGAACATTTGTATCAAGAGTTGAATCGCCGAAACCATTTAAAGACGTCAAGTGCAATAAGACAGTCAGAAGTGCGATGTGGCTAACAAAATTTTATCATGGTATTATGTGGGATGCCCCTGGCATCTCTTATAAACATTTGCTGCAATTGCTGAGCGTATTTGATGACCAGGAGACAATAATCTACGTTAAAGTCGATGAGAAGAGTAGCTGGCTGCGTCGAATCTTCAAATATGCGGCTATCCATAACCTGGAATACTACGATTGTCCACCTATCCATCAACTTAGACAGCGAACGTGTGAAGAAGAAAAAAATAGTTTTGTGTCTGCATCTGAAAATGTAAAATTACTTTTAAAATGGCTCACAAATAAATAAAAAATTTTTTTCTCCATAAGAATTCTTGTTGTTTTCTTTCTCTGACACCTACGTCCATAGAAGTACGTTTATTGGTGATACTGTGCGTGAAGTGCATTCCACTGGAGCTGTCTGAGCCAGTTTACCTTGAAAGGGTACAGTACCAAATGGTTCAAATGGCGCTGAGCACTATGCGACTTAACTTCTAAGGTCATCAGTCCCCTAGAACTTAGAACTACTTAAACCTAACTAACCTAAGGACATCACACACATCCATGCCCGAGGCAGGATTCGAACCTGCGACCGTAGCGGTCACGCGGATCCAGACTGTAGCGCCTCTAACCGCTTGGCCACACCGGCCGGCAGGTACAGTACCGCCCGACATTGAAAATAGGTACTACATACTTCATTATTTTTGTCAGAACAACACATTTTTTTTGTAAAATAACTCAATTTCAATTAATACAGCGAAGCCGGTTACCAGTGTGGGAAGGAATGACAATTTATTTATTTAATTGATCACATGTGCACTCCCACAAAGTAAATCCCTACTTCCAGTTTGGTGAGATCTGTGAAATGAATGAATGTATGGTCGTCTGCTAACCGCAGATAGTGAATGTGAATATATGATCATCTATGAGACGATCCTTTGGCCACCTTTGGTGGGACCAAAGAGATGAAATTTACCTGAGGTTTGAGCGCCTGAATTGTAGCTGACGAATACGGTAGCGAGGTGCTACCCCACTTCAGCAGAGGTGCGAGAGGACCTAAAGAACGGCCATGTTTCAGCACTCTGCCGCTGGATCTTGTGCTGTTAAGACCTGTCTTGGGTGTGCTCCGTAAAGACAAAAGAGTGTAGATATGGTATGCATGTGGAATATATAAGAGTAGTTTGAAATAATAATTTCTCTATTTCAGGAACTTTTGTGGGGAGAATTAAATGTCAGGCAGGTAATATTAATGGGATCGTAGTAATCTTCGGAAGTGACCAACGGTCACAATGAAACCACGTGTAGCAGTAAGTTGAAATACTTCCGTGTGCTTAAGATAAGCTGAATTACTAGCGTGTGTACAGTAAGTTGAAATATTTAAGAAATAGCGTGTGCAGAATTTGAAATTAGAGGCGAGTACTTCCACGTGGTGAGTACTGTGTGAGTCTCAATCTGTGTATGAGACAAAGGATAAAGAGAAGTACTCGTCCATGGTATCAGTTGAGGACTCGTGTGTGTGATGAATATGTTCTTAATATTACTTTGCGAGATATGCTTCCGTGTGACGCTAGATTCAAACTCTGAGAGAGAAGCAAGGTGAGTCGGCCATCTATCCAGCAAAGCCACTTGGCTTGCATTGCACAGGAAGACGTGCATATATCTCCAGAGTTCATAGTTGTTGTTGTTATTCTGGTCTTCAGTCCTGAGACTGGTTTGATGCAACTCTCCATGCTACTCTATCCTGTGCAAGCTTCTTCATCTCCCAGTACCTACTGCAACCCACATCCTTCTGAATCTGCTTAGTGTATTCATCTCTTGGTCTCCCTCTACGATTTTTACCCTCCACGCTGCCCTCCAATGCTAAATTTGTGATCCCTTGATGCCTCAAAACATGTCCTACCAACCGATCCCTTCTTCTAGTCAAGTTATACCACAAACTTCTCTTCTCCCCAATTCTATTCAACACCTCCCCATTAGTTATGTTGAAAGGGTCCTGTAGCCACCTTTCATTGCCAACTCTCGTAGTGGTCAAGTCGGCAAAGAGGTTTCCGCTACTTGTGAGAAATCCACCTGCGTTAGGTTGGTGGCGGAAATGGCATCCTGGGGTTTTCCGGTCCACGCGGAGCGTGGAAGAGGCTGGAGAAGCGGGAGGCGGTCTGCCGCCGGTACGGGAAGCGTACACAGCTGTGCTCCAGTCGAAGAAGGGTGAGTTGGACTGACCGCGTGGCGCGTTGTCACATAGAGAGGGTAGCTTTAGCTTTTGGTCTCGAATTTCCTCTTATAAAGATTTATTTGCTGGGTTGCAGCAGGGAATGCAAGGCGTTTGTAGACTTTCAGTTTGATTCCCAATGCAGTCTTGACTTTGATCCGTGAGAGGAACGCGGCACAAAGGAGTTGCATATGTTGAAGTGCCCTCGGTTCAGTGTGAATGTTTATGTGCCTACAACTGTGTGTGTATGCTTCTAATCTTTTCCGGATCTTGGTAATTTTTGTGTATTTGTATATTTTCTTTGTCTCATGTGATTAAAATTTGGCCACGGTCCATAGAAATTGTCTTCTCGGACCGAGTGGGCACGCGAGTCTGTTATGAAACGTGTAGCATTTCACAAGCAATTGTACACAGTTAGCATGCAACAGCAGTCTATAGATGCACTACATCAATGTTTTAAGGAATAAATAATTTTGCCTTCAATCTTATCTTGTGTACCGATGTTACGTCGCCGTTACCTTCGCCATTTACCTTGTAGTTTTCCTTGTTGGCCCACCTATAGCGTTTCCATGTGCACAGGTGTAGTGATTAGTGCCCCTTTTTTTATCTGAAACAAATGCTTTGGAATAGATCGTGTTTTCACGAATCTTGCTGCAGGCTGCACTTACGCATGGTGTTCACGCCCTCTTTACTTTACTCAATATTTGATTCACGGGAAGAATGCCTGGATCATATTAATAACTACATCCCAATCTTCATCAATGACTTTACAATGAATGTTCTTTTGCGAATTTTTCTTATTAATAAATTAAGTAATTTTCCGACTCAGTGCTACCTCTTCTTTGTCGTGTGGTTAGAGTTGGTGGCGACCCTATCTTTTATATTGATTTCAGTGTCAAGTAGCATTTTCTTATTCAAAGTGCGCGTGGCTCTTTTAGCTATCAGGATACATTCAAAGGGCGCTTCATGCTTCTTGCACATAGCGTCCTTTTATTCACGCCACTTACAATGTGATCTACCCATCTAATCTTCAGCATTCTTCTGTAGCACCACATTTCGAAAGCTTCTATTCTCTTCTTGTCCAAACTATTGATCGTCCATGTTTCACTTCCATACATTCCATTATCTTCGTTTTGCTTTTGTTGATGTTCATCTTATATCCTCCTTTCAAGACACTGTCCATTCCGTTCAACTGCTCTTCCAAGTCCTTTGCTGTCTCTGACAGAATTACAATGTCATCGGCGAACCTCAAAGTTTTTACTTCTTCTCCATGAATTTTAATACCTACTCCGAATTTTTCTTTTGCTTCCTTTACTGCTTGCTCAATATATAGATTGAATAACATCGGGGATAGGCTACAACCCTGTCTCACTCCCTTCCCAACCACTGCTTCCCTTTCATGCCCCCCGACTCTTATAACTGCCATCTGGTTTCTGTACAAATTGTAAATAGCCTTAGCTCCCTGTATTTTACCCATACCACCTTCAGAATTTGAAAGAGACTATTCCAGTTAACACTGTCAAAAGCTTTCTCTAAGTCTACAAATGCTAGAAACGGAGGTTTGCATTTCCTTAATCTTTCTTGTAAGATAAGTCGTAAGGTTAGTATTGCCTCACGTGTTCCAACATTTCTACGGAATCCAAACTGATCTTCCACGAGGTCCGCTTCTACCAGTTTTTCCATTCGTCTGTAAAGAATTCGCGTTAGTATTTTGCAGCTGTGACTTATTAAACTGATAGTTCGGTAATTTTCACATCTGTCAACACCTGCTTTCTTTGGTATTGGAATTATTATATTCTTCTTGAAGTCTGAGGGTATTTCGCCTGTCTCATGTCTTCAACTACATACTCTTCCATTTCCATAATATTGTCCTCAAGCACATCGCCCTGGTATAAACCCTCAATATACTCCTTCCACCTTTCTGCCTTCCCTTCTTTGCTTAGAACTTTGTTTCCATCTGAGCTCTTGATATTCATACAAGTGGTTCTCTTCTCTCCAAAGGTCTCTTTAATTTTCCTGTAGGCAGTATCTATCTTTCCCCTTGTGAGACAAGCCTCTACATCCTTACATTTGTCCTCTAGCCATCCCTGCTTAGCCATTTTGCACTTCCTGCCGATCTCATTTTTGAGACATTTGTATTCCTTTTTGCCTGCTTCATTTACTGCATTTTTATATTTTCTTCTTTCATCAATTAAATTCAATATTTCTTCTGTTACCCAAGGATTTCTATTAGCCCTCGTCTTTTTACCCACTTGATCGTCTGCTGCCTTCACTACTTCATCCCTCAGAGCTACCCATTCTTCTTCTACTGTATTTCTTTTCCCGATTCCTGTCAATTGTTCCCTTATGCTCTCCCTGAAACTCTCTACAACCTCTGGTTCTTTCAGTTTATCCAGGTCCCAACTCCTTCAATTCCCACCTTTTTGCAGTTTCTTCAGTTTCAATCTACAGTTCATAACCAATAGAATGTGGTCAGAATCCACATCTGCCCCTGGAAATGTCTTACAATATAAAACCTGGTTCCTAAATCTCTGTCTTACCATTATATAATCTATCTGATACCTTTTAGTATCTCCAGGATTCTTCCAGGTATACAACCTTCTTTTATGATTCTTGAACCAAGTGTTAGCTATGATGAAGTCATGCTCTGTGCAAAATTCTACAAGGCGGCTTCCTCTTTCATTTCTTCCCCCCAATCCATATTCTCCTACTATGTTTCCTTCTCTCCCTTTTCCTACTGACGAATTCCAGTCACTCATGACTATTAAATTTTCGTCTCCCTTCACTACCTGAATAATTTCTTTTATCTCGTCATACATTTCATCTATTTCTTCATCATCTGCAGAGCTAGTTGGCATATAAACTTGTACTACTGTAGTAGGCATGGGCTTTGTGTCTATCTTGGCCACAATAATGCGTTCACTATACTGTTTGTAGTAGCTAACCCGCACGCCTATTTTTTTATTCATTATTAAACCTACTCCTGCATTACCCCTATTTGATTTTGTATTTATAACCCTGTATTCACCTGACCAAAAGTCTTGTTCCTCCTGCCACCGAACTTCACTAATTCCCACTATATCTAACTTTAACCTATCCATTTCCCTTTTTAAATTTTCTAACCTACCTGCCCGATTAAGGGATCTGACATTCCACACTCCGATCCGTAGAACGCCAGTTTTCTTTCTCCTGATAACGACGTCCTCTTGAGTAGTCCCCACCCGGAGATACGAATGGGGGACTATTTTACCTCCGGAATATTTTACCCAAGAGGACGCCATCATCATTTAATCATACAGTAAAGCTGCATTTCCTCATGAAAAATTACGGCTGTAGTTTCCAATTGCTTTCAGCCGTTCGCAGTACCAGCACAGCAAGGCCGTTTAGGTTAATGTTACAAGGCCTGATCAGTCCATCATCCAGACTGTTGCCCCTGCAACTACTGAAAAGGCTGCTGCCCCTCTTCAGGACCCACATGTTTGTCTGGCCTCGCAACAGATACCCCTCTGTTGTGGTTGCACCTACGGTACGGCCATCTGTATCGCTGAGGCACACAAGCCTCCCCACCAATGGCTAGGTCCATGGTTCATGGGGGGGGGGGGAGTTCATAGTAGGAAAGTAGAATTACAAAGTGGGGCAGTGTCGTGTGAAACTGGGATAAATGCTAATTGAAGTGGGAAAACTGAAAGTGAGAGTGTTGTGACTATTTATTGTATTGTATTCCATGTTGTAGTGTGGTGTATGTCATTTAATTTGGGTATGTGTGGTTTGCATGGGAGAGTAGCAAGGTAGTTTCAAAAGATTAGTGGGTTATGCTTGTTCCTTCTGTACCGCTCGATCTGGAGGAAACTTTCGTGATGATGATTGTGAGAGTCGAAGTGTGAGATATAATAAAAGATCCAGCATCCTATCCGGAAAGTGCACTGTAGCGTTAAATAATTACGAGACCATAAGGTAGAGAATCACCACTGTAAAGCCATGCCCACTGGGCGGAATTTCTCATGTGTTATTCTTGTAGGTTATAGAATTTGTGTGTTTAGGTTGTAGAATTTATCGGAATAAATAAGATAGTGAAAAGAAAAAGATTGGTGGACTTTTCCTTCGAATTGTATGATGTCATGATGTCCTGAATTTATAATGTGTGCGCCATTCATATTCAGTGCGGTGGCCACGTGTTGATAAAAGCCATTAAATAAAAGACGAAAAGAAAATGTGGTATTGCCAGTGCGTAGTGAACAGTCAGAGTTCTGTAAATTACTGATAGTCAGATGTGCCTTTCTGTTGTGTATCATTCATACAGGAGGTTGATTAGTGACTTAATTGTGAGTACGAGAGTTCATGTTACTCGATAAATATAAGAATGAATCCACTCGCTTGGCAGACCACTCATCTTGCAGGCCTGACTGCTTGATGCCACAGTATGAGCAAGGCACGTGGGTGCCTCTCATAATTTCGACCCTGCCAGGATTCTGCTGTTAGGGTTTGCTGTTAAGATTTTTTTATGGAATGTATTGTGATAGCGCTAAGAAGTAAAATTTTTTTGTTTGCAATTTCTTTCTGTATTGGTGAGGATCTTTTATTTTTTTTTTATGTAATTGCTTGCTATGTCATCTAAAGTTGGAAGATCGTTGTATAATTTTTTTTGGTGTAATGTCTGTAGTAACTACATTGCAGTCGAAAAGTGTAGTCATCATGGAGAATAGTGATTCTGGCGTGAACGTAGCAGTGGGGCAGGAAGTAGCTGTCGACCATGGGTTAATGAGCGAGAACGGCAAACACTCGGAAGGGGCTGAATTGTTCAGCGGACCGCGGCTAGGTGATCCTTTATGCGGCGGGCTTTGTCCACAAATGTGGGCTTTTCCCGAAGACGCGGGCGAGCCGGGACTAGGTCAGGTATGCAGTGAAAGTGAAGCTACCCTTGGCGAAGCTACAGTTTCTCAGGCAAACGAGGTGAGCGCACCGAATGTAGCAAATGACAATGTGCTACTGCAGTTTTTACAGAGGATGGATAGAGATAATAAGGAGAGAGAAAGGGAGAATAAGGAAAGATTGGAAGCGATGGTTAGGGAGATTAAGGAAAGATTGGAGGCAAATAAGGAAAGATTGGAAGCGATGGATAGAGATAAGGGAAATAAAGATGCAATGAGGAAGCTACACACAGTTATCGATGAGCATCTGTCCGCAGTTAATAATCGGTTCGATGAGGGGGAGGAGAATCTGGATGCGTTGAAGCAAGGATGTGATGCCGTGAAAGAAAAAGCCAACAATTTGGAGGTACGAATAAGTGCAATAGAGAGTGATATTACAGAACGTAGGGACGTGTCGCCGGATGAGCGAATCAAAGAGATAAACAAGGGGCATTAGACAGCGTGGAAGCTCAAGTCTCCCGGTAGGAAGTGGTGCTAAATAAACACAGGGATGATGTTGTGGAGGTAGTGGTCAGAATGAATACGATTAGCACAGATGTAGAAAAGATCAGTATGAGAGGCGAAACAGGCTCTGACAGTACACAGTGAGAGGTTAATGCCGACCAGGAGGAGATACAATCGCTATTACAGTTTAAAAAGGCACAATTAGAAACAAATAGGATACATAGGGAAGAATTAGCACAGTTGCAATTAGCGTGCAGAAGCGAAGGTGAAACACCACCAGGTAGACTGCAGAGGGAGAGTGAGATAAATTCAAAAAACGAAAATAGGCAGAAAGAGGAAGACGAACTCAGAGAGTTAGAAGAACGGTTGTGTTGGATAAAACAAGTGGCAAACCCAACTGGGTATAGTCCAAGGTCGGAAAACATAAATGTGGAAGAAGAATGTAGGAGGCACTTCTTGTCGGTACAAATGTACACTTGTTTTCTGGATCCTGATAATTACCAACATCCATGCCTGTGGCTGTCTCAATTTCTAGATTCATTACCTTCATCGTGGGGACCGCTTCTGAAAATGAAGTTCGTGTGTAACCATTTGAGGGACGAGGTTAGAGCGAAAATGCAGGAAGTTATTAAAGACTGTAGTAGCTACAAAATATTTTGTGACAAGTTTTTAAATGAATTCTGGTCGAAAAGTAAGCAGGACCAGGTTAAGCAAAGCATATTGATGATGCCAAATTGTAACGAAGGTGGTATAAGAGATCCAGTGTCGTGCTATCAGGAAATGCTGAGACGAAATAGGTATTTGGATGTGCCATACGGAACTGGGGAGCTCATTAGAATCTGTATAACGAAGTTGCCAGTGAGATTGTGCAGAGATATAGTGATAGCAGGCAGAGGCTTAGACGATTCCGCGTCATTTCAGCACTTGTTACAGGAACTGGGTAATGAGAGTAACATTGTGAACGGCGACACGACTCATAGGTCAGACAGAGTCGAGGATAGGAACCGCAGAAACTATCAGAATGACAGGAGAGCATGGAATCAGAGGAATGACGGAAATGGAAGATGACGAGGAAATAGGGGGCAGAATTCATGGGGATATCGACCGGCAAACCGGGAAAATAGAAGATGGGACAGAGATGGAAGAAGAGGGGATAATGAAAATGATGGGCGAAGAGAGGATAGGCAGTCATTGGGTTCACGACAGGACAATCACTCTCACAATGACGGAGGGACAAGAAAGTGACTACATGATAGACGGGTACAAACCAGGGCTCTTAATGATGTCAATATTAGGTATATCGATTACGGAAAACTAAGGGAGAATCTGTTAGAGGAGGTAGGAGATGTGGGGAGTGAAGTCCACCCAATAATTAGCGTAGAAATAAATAATATAATCGTACCTTGTGTCATCGACACAGGCAGTGTAATGAGTGTTTTGAGGGAAGATGTGTTTAAGTGTTGTAGTCTTACAAAACCATGGCCAACGTTGCCATTGCAAAGGACAACAGTGAGAGGGGCAGTTACAGGAAAGGGAATTGAGGTGAAGTTACAAGCGCAGGTAGACTTTGTGTGCCAGGCGAAGAGGTTTAGTACAGTGTTCACAATTGTGTCATCTCTAACTGTTGAAGGGATATTAGGCGTTAATTTTTTGAACCAATATAAAGCAGTCGTTAACATGAGAAATGGTTCGATGGAGTTGAAACGAGATTCGGAGGAAATTACATTAAGATTCGACGATTGCTTATATGCTAAAGATAACGCACACTTAGCATTATGCCTGGCCAGGCACAGAATACGGGGTTCGAACAAGAGAAGAACGAAATTCATAAATGTTTGGAGGAGGAGATCAGGGAGAAAATCTGGCATTTAAGAGGGACCACGGTCTACGGGGAATTGCAGAAAATTTTATGCGAGAATAGAAAGGTATTTAAACATGCTGCGGGTACAATAAGAAATTTTGTGTATAGATTCAAGGTCAAGCCTCATAAACAGTTTAGTGCCCAAGTGTATCCGATACCTGTAGTGTACAAAGAAAGAGTGGAAGCTGAGATCGAAAGCATGCTACAACAAGGGATTATCGAACGAGCATCCAGTCCGTACAACAGTCCTTTAGTTTGTGTTGAAAAAAAGGATAGGTCAATTAGATTAGTTTTGGACGCAAGAAGGATTAATAAGATAATAGAGCCAGAGACAGATCGGCCGCTGACACTTGACGAATTGCTACAAAAGTTCCACGGGATCAGAGTTCTCAGCTCAGTTGATTTGAGAATGAGTTTCTGGCAGGTGGAGTTAGATAGGGGGTGTAGAAAATACACTGCTTTCTTGTGCTACGGGAAATCGTATCAATTCCGGAAACTACCATTTGGGTTAAATGTATCATCCGCGGCATTTATCAGAGCGCTGAATACTGTCATTCCTAATGAAATAAAAGATAAGGTAACACAGTACGTGGATGATGTCCTGACAGCCGAAAGAAACTGGGAAGACCACAATAGAACGTTAAGCATATTGCTCGGTGCACTGGAGAGACATGGGGTAACCGTGAATTTGGGAAGGTAGATTGAGGGAATTCGGAGCAACAGATTTGTTTGGCCCACTACCTAAGTCAGTGCAGGGACATAGATATGTTTTAGTAGCAGTGGAATTGGTGTCAAAGTATGTGACTTTTAGCGCATTGAAACGTGCGACGGGAAGGACAGTGGCAGCAGCGATCGTTAAAAACTTTTTGCGAGAAGTAGGAACTGTAGAAAAGTTCATAGCTGACAATGTACCACAATATAGATCCAGACAATGACTAACCACACTGAAGAGAAGAAGGATAAAACCGGTGTTCATATCCAGATACCATGCTGCAAGTAAACCCAGTGAAAGAGTGGTAAAAGAACTGGAAAAGTTGTGTAAGATCTATTGCCATAGGCAACATAGAAGTTGGAGTAATTTTCTCAATGATTTTCCGCACATCCTCAATGAGCTACCACATGGAGCAACTGGTTTATCACCAATTACGGTACTAAAGAATGAACCACCACCAAATCGAGTCAGGGAGCTGGTAGATTTTCCGCGATCAGGAAAGCAGAGGCACACAGAAATTGTCAAGGTTGCGATAGAGCGTATTAAGAAAGCAGCTAAGGATAGGCAGGAGAAGCAGAAAGGAAAGATCCGTAAGATCGAATTGGCAGTAGGAGACAAGGTTCTAATTAAAACTCATCGATTATCAAAGAAGCACAGATTCCTAACTAGCAAATTCTTTATGGTGTATAGCGGACCATTCAGAGTGAGGCGGATTGTCCATGAAAATGCTGTACTGATTGAGACGATCAAGGGAAAACAATCTCGTGGGCTTCATCACATTTCTAACATCAAATTATGGAAAGGTTAAGGATAGATCGAAAGTAGGCAATTTATGGTAGTCAGTGTATTTATTTGTGGTGTGTAACGTTGTGCAGGGGCAAATCGAACATAAGAATTTTCAGGCGGGATGTCAGGAAGTATGACGGAATAGACTGGTCGAATGAGTCATGAACAGGAGTCGCCAGAGTGGTGTATGTACGTATTTTTTGTCATATGAATCAGGATCAAGCAGAAACGACGTGATGATTAATGAGTGGATAAAGATGGTAGACAGAGAAGCGACGTGATAAATAGTAGTGGATAAAGGTGATATTTAAGGAGAGAAGCGACGTGAAGCAGTGTGATTAATAAAGAGAGATTCGACGTGATGAAACAGTGGTAAATAAAGGTGAGAAGAATTAATAATGTGGAGATGTCTTAGATGTATGTTACAGAGAGGCCTGTGTATGCTGCAATAGAGATTGATGCCAATGGCGAAGGAAGACCAGGAAATGATGAAGTAGTGGATGGACGGAGAGCCGAAATACGAATGACGAGATGAGGACAACTGCACAACGTGAAGGGACATAAAGGGAGTATGAGATCCAGATGGTGAACGTTGTGGAATACTGACGTAAGATGTAATATAAGTGTAAATCTAATTCTTACCATAACATTTGCAACGAGAAAAAAAGTAATTTTTGTTGTTGTTGAAGCCTGGTGCCAGTATAACTATTCAAAACGGTACCAAGAATGTGTACAGTTATTTTGCAGGATGAATAATTTGTGTATTTTTTGTTCTTAGGTGAAATGTCGCAATTCTAAGTTGATATTTAGGAGGATGAATAATCGGTAAAGTGAATGCAGAGGTAAGCCGATGGAGAAAGGTGCCAGAGTGAAAGGACGAATTCGGAGACTGGAATGGTATCTCCGAAACAGCTTCATGTGTTATGTGGTTCAGTATAAGGGAGCAAAGGTATGGTATGTTGTCGTGACTCAATATTTGATTCACGGGAAGAATGCCTGGATCATATTAATAACTACATCCCAATCTTCATCAATGACTTTACAATGAATGTTCTTTTGCGAATTTTTCTTATTAATAAATTAAGTAATTTTCCGACTCAGTGCTACCTCTTCTTTGTCGTGTGGTTAGAGTTGGTGGCGACCCTATCTTTTATATTGATTTCAGTGTCAAGTAGCATTTTCTTATTCAAAGTGCGTGTGGCTCTTTTAGCTATTAGGAGACATTCAAAGGGCGCTTCATGCTTCTTGCACATAGCGTCCTTTTATTCACGCTACTTACACATGGCTTACTCTGCTTACGGATTTCGGTAAACCAGAGATCTTCTGATACGCAGTGAGGATTAGTTATTTTTCGGTTGGATGTGCTAATTGGTATATTGTCTTTCTGTGATACAGAATTTACGTGAATTTATGATATAGGTGTGCATTTTCTTACATGTTTTATCTTGTATATGGATTACTGTATAGATATTGTGATTTAGTATTCAATTGTGTTACAAGTGTGGGTTGACTCTTGTCCTGTGGCGTGTATCGGTGTCATATAGTAAATCTTGGGTGCTTTGTGGGGACCGTGAGTCCATTAGGAGACTTTGGCATTATTATTGTTGTATTTTGGAGCACAGAGTAACTAACCTTATGATGGAGACGCGTAGCTGTTCAGGGAGCCGCAATCGGAAAAACCTGCCAGACAATAACCCTGAACAAGGATGAGGTCAAAACGTAGAGTCCGACCAGGAACGAAACGCGAAAAACGCAAATACAAGTGTTGTTCATACTGAGCCCGCTGTAGCGATTTTGAATCATTCGATAGATGCAAATTCATTACAGGCTATGCTACGACAATTACTAGACAGTAATAGGAGACATATCGAGGAAGTGAATAAAAAACAAGCAGAAGAAAATAGGAGGCATATCGGGGAAGCGAATAAAAGATTGACTAGTGAAATAGTACAGGGTGTTGTGGAGAAACTGTCGATCATTGACCAATGCTTCTCCGCCTTAGAAGAGGGGCACCAAGTCATTAGTAAGCAGGCGATGGAGCAAGAAGAAAGGTTCGCTGGGAATATACGTATACTAGCAGAACAATGCCAGAGTGAACAAGAGGCTCTTGAGTCCCGAGTAGGACAAAATTCCGCCAGGGATCTCCACGCATTAGCAGAACAATGCCAGAGTGACCACGTGGCTCTTGTGTCCCAAATAGAGGACACTGCGGCTAAGTGCCCGGTCCACCTTAGCGCGCAGGTAGAAACCCTCAGCCAGGCGATAATAGCTCTCGAGCGAGAGCAAGGGCTCACGCAAACAAAACAAGACACGGCCCACCAAGAGATGCGAGAAGAAATAGCCAGGATCTCAGACGCAGTGGCGCGTAAGTCTGACAATAATAGGGAAACGATTACCTCGTCATCAGCGGATGCAGACGAAATACGGTCGATAACGAAATGTCGGCGTGGACAGTGTGAAATAAAAATACAACAAAAAGGGGTTATTGAGGGAATATGTGAGCGCATGGCCTGTTTAGAACTTCACCTAAAAGGGTTAAAGGCCCATGAAGTTGAAAGAAATGAACGAAAGGGCCATTATTCGGACGATGATTCCGGGAACGATGGCGAATTTGATCATCGTCATGATCACGGATCTCGTACCAGGTGGGAACGGCGCGGATCCCCTCAGGAACGTTCGCCAAGGGAAACTCACGAATTTGACTTTAAACATTTTCTGACCATGAGGAAGTTTGAAGTCTTCCGTAACTCGGCTACGGGGATTCACCCGCGAGCCTGGTTACAGCAGTTCGAAATCTCCCTCCTTCCTACGTGGCCCAGTGCGCACAAAATAGAGTATATGTGCGGTTACCTCGTAGGTGAGCCAGCGGCGCGGATGAGGTCAATTGCACGCAATTGCTACACTGTTGGGGAGTTTCGACAACACTTCCTGTCGACCTATTGGTCAGTGGCAGCGCAAAGTCGTGTAAAACACGGACTCATTATGCTACCAGAGTTAAACAGGTCAAAATTCTCCAGCCCTGTGCAGATGTTCGAGCACATACTGCAGGAGAATGAACATCTTGACGATCCTTATGGACCTGCGGAAATTATTCGTATTTGCCTGGGAAACCTTCCAATGCAGTTGCGGCACGTTATCCTTGCTGGACGATGTCAGGATGACGTAGAGGTGTTTCGCAGTCTCCTTTTAGAGCTTGAGTGCGATGCGAATGGCACCACGCAGAATTACGGTCAGAGCGCCTACGAGCAGCGGCCGCGAAAGCGAAGCCGCAGCCATAGAGACAGGTGGCAATACAGACGTAATGAGTCGCCTGAGAGTTACAGAATGCGCGAGCGTTGGCAGCGTCGCGACTCCTCACGGAACGCGGGCAGAACGAACTATGCCAATGGTCATCATTCGCCTAGAGGAAATCAAAGACACCCCTGGGAGTTTAGAAGATATGGTAATGAGAAGAGATTTAGGCGCAATTACAGCGGACCCAGGAACGGTAGTCGTGACCGACCCCAGAATAATTATCGAACAAGCAACAACAGGGTTGCCGTAAACAGTACGGGTGGTCCGCCAGTGGGTGTTGAAATTCGTCCCGCAAATCCGCGGCACAATCCGACAAATGCCTCTAATCAAAGGGATCAATGACTGTTGGCTGGCTCTGTTGGCGTCAAACCTAATGAGGACCGATGATATTGATGTGCATTTGAATAAAGGAAGACGATATTAGGGAAGATTTGTTGAGGGAGGGCCACAGTATTGGTGTGTCTGCGGTAAACCCAGTCGCTTCTGTTTCGTAAAATTACAGTGCGTATTTTCCAATGTTTTGATTCACTCTGGTGTGATTAAAATTAACGTGTGTATTTTCTATGAATTGTAAAGGGTCCCCCAATATGTGTGTAGTTATTTCTTCTTGTCAGCAGAAAGGAGTAGTGTTGTGCAGTTTCAAAACATCTGAATGTGAATGATTATGAGGCTCATATGAAGCGTTTCCTATTACAGTAAGACGGCTTTCGTTTTTGATGACTAAAAAGGTATTGGGTGTGTTGGCGTGGCGAGTCAATGGTCGTAAGGTAATTCTTGATGATAAATTACAGTTTTAGTGTTCTTATTCCCCTTAGGTGAGCATGATTCAGTGAGATTTTAGAAATGTACTGCGATGTTAATGAAGCAACTTGGTGACTTGTAGGTGAAGGATTTGTGTATGAAGGGAGATTAATAGTGTTTGATTTTCAGAGTTGCCATTTTATAAGATATTTGGAAAGTGTAACTTGCCGTCACATACTACTAGGTACGGTTGAGGACACCAGGGCGTGAAACCCCAGAAGATGTATATGGAAACAGCTTATAACCTCAAGCAGCTTGATATTTAATAGAGAATTAATGCGACTACCTCCAAGCTAAAATAACATGACGGTAGGTGAGGACCCCTGGGGACATGTGGTGAGTAAGTGTGTAATCATTATGAGTATCTTATGATTCTTATGATGGCAGTAAGTTGGGTACTCATGGCTCTGGACAATGGATTTCTGCACAATGCTATATATATATATATATATACATATATATATATATATATATATATATATATAGAGAGAGAGAGAGAGAGAGAGAGAGGGAGAGAGAGAGAGAGAGAGGTACTAGAGGTACTAGAACGTAACTATAGTATCTTACAAGGTAAATAATATCTCTAGTGAAGTTCCACCGTAAACACTTTTTTAACTAATGGCAAACTTATTTTTAGTTCAAGATGGTGCCTCTAAAATATTTTCCACTAGCAATTTAAATTATATTTCATTGAAGGAAGTGGCTCTAGACATTTTCCACTACAACAAGTAGGTGAACACATATTTCTCGGTATAAAGATTTTTTCCACAGTCAAGTGGATATATATATATATATATATATATATATAAAGAATTTAATTGATGGAACTCACATTCTTAGAAAACTAGTTCTGATTGGATGGCTAGCGGCAGGTGAAACTTACAACTACTGCTAAGATCAAAGCAGATACGAACTGCGAAAATTGTATTTTCGTCTTCTTCTATTTGATTATATGAGGTGTAAAATTTTTATCTGTTTTCAGTCATATAGCCATTGACTAGTAATAGTAGCAAAAAAATATAGAAACATATATAAAGACTTTTTCTTATAAATGCTTTTATTTTAGTTTTTTATGTTTTTTATGATTTTTGTTAATTCTTTGATAGAATAAATAATATTTACACACATGCACACTTAACATAGGCTCGCACACATTCACACACACTCAGACATTCACGGAAGTACGCAAGCTGATACACACTACAAAACACTCTCATCCAGTATTTACACTATGATAAAAGGGTCATACTACTACTCTGCAGACACTCTTACCGTATCTCTCTCTCTCTCTCTCTCTCTCTCTCTCTCTCACACTCTCTCTCTCTCCCTCGCAATCAGAGTCCCCCACCCCTTCTCTCGCTTCAAGTGAGTAGTGCGAGAACGGGCGAGTTTCAGTGCCGTAATCACAGATGACCCTTTTATCGTCATGAGGCGACAGACCGCTTTTTAACTGCAGCACAGTGTACACCTCGTGCGCTGTCGATCGAATACTAGTTTGGCGGACCATATGCAGCGGCTGCAGCTCAGCACCACGAACACCACCACGTAGGCACTGCAAATAGTCTTCGATAGACAGAGCTCGTGATGCCATCCGTCGTACCCCTTAGCCGGTCTCAGAGTGGGACCTTCCAATGTGCGATATGCATATATCTTGGACCGAAGAAGTACAAACTCCGCTATCGGCAATCCATTCCACTCGTCTTTCATGAAACCGATAACCTTCTTGTTTTGCGGAACAATACCATAAAATTAACGGCCGCATGAGAAGACGTGTCGAATTCATTGGCGTGGGTCCTAATTACTTCATATGGATCGCAGTTCTTCACCCAATAGATGAAACTATCTGTATTCATGTAAAGTAATTTAGGATGTGCGAAATGAGTTTGTATAGGTCTGGTATGCACATCCCCACATAGATAGGTTTAGTAAACTCTACTGCAGTTTTAGCCATCTCCACAGCAACAAAATTCTTATTGAAAATAGTGACCCGTTTAAAATTTGGTCTGGCAATGCATTTTCGTACGCCATAACGCCCATCCCATTGCGTTCTAATAAAAATTTCACGTCGTTCCCTCAAATTCTCCATAGTTTTTCTGAAAATTGAATTATTCATTAATTTATAAAAATCTTTCTCAAAGTCACACGACGCGGAAGTTCTCTGTCTCGTATTCAGATCAATATATTCCTTCAACCAGAGGGACTGCTTGAAGGAGATGGCCCGGGTGATTTTAACCAGCTCCATACCCAAGCTGAGGCATTGCTGGAGGTTAAGATAGTGAATGATGTACCTCTGCTTGTCCCCCAGCGTTGTCATCAGTTTCGGTGTGGATCCTCCTCGTGGAACTAGTTGCTCTGAACACAGCGGCAAATCGGCATGCAAACTAATAGGGTATTTGAGTTCTGCCTCCACAACATACCTTGATTTTTCCACCTAATCCCTTGCATTCATCTTCAGACAGCCATGCAAACTCGCTAATGGGCAGACATTGCTTAATAGCGTGTCCGTATAAGCTATTCACATCGAGATACAATATATAGCTTGAATCAAGGGATACGTTAAACCTGTCACCCATTCATTGGTTATTTGCTTTTGCGTGTCTATGAATATATTGGCAGAGCCCCCCACGGATCCCTCTCTCAAAGAAAAGAAGCATGTCAGGATCGGTCAATAATTCGATACTGCCCATCGTTTTCTTGAGCATTGCGTCCCAAGACAACCCAGGTGCCGTGTAATAAAAGGGAGGGTCCAGAGAATATGTGGTCATACATAGACTCTGGAACTTCTCGAAAACGACCGCAAGCAAACGCACGTCTGTGTCCATGTAAAGACGTGCGTACTCTCCTAAATTAGAAATATTGAATTCCCGCCAGACATTCACGGCATGCTCATACTCTGCATTCGTTATCGTGTCGCCTGTGAGGTTACTGGAGAATGCAGTTATGTCGGGTAGCCTGGTTTCGTCGAGTTTGGCCATACTATTCACATACTCGTATGGGAAAACCCCTTTCCTAGTCACAAGTTGCAACTTTTCCTTGTCGGGAAATGCAGCTCGAGTGATATGCATATCCGCCGGAGGTAGAGTTTCAACAAGTTTCTGTAGTGGTGCCTGCATAAAACGTAGTGTATCGAGGAAGTGCAGCGTAATTCTTGCCATCATTCGTTTGGAGAATGATATATACTTCTCGACGTTCTCAGGTAGGACACTCACCTGATCTTTCTCCAAACCGAAATCTGCCAAGTGCTCAACTAGGAAATGAGCTTCATACCCACTTAAATTATGAGAAAAAACTGGTACGTGCCTAGGTAATTAGTACTTCAAATTGCACGCATTGTGAGCAGCGCCACGTAATTTCCCTGTAAGATGACAGTGGTTCCTACGAGGAGTTTCCGCTTTTCTGTCCAACGGCAGCCCACAAATATGACACGCGGTGGCTTTATTATACATATCTTCATTCTCCTTATACTTCATAAATTAGCTTTCCTGGGGTGGCATAATAACACGTACCGCATCCTTGGAAGTACTGTCTACCAGATGCGTAGCTAATAATTGTTCAGAGGAGAAATAATTGAGACACCTTAAACAAATATGCTTTTTACACCGTATGTCACTTAACTGGGAATAAAGGAGGCGGGACATGTCCTTGATCCAGACATAGTGATAATTATCGCCTTCAGAGAAGAGCAGAATATTTACATGCAGCTCACGCTCACTGGCAAATTTTGAGAAATGGAGAGATCCTATAACAACATGCTTGTCTTGCTCGTCTGACTTGCTTTTCTTCTTCTCCAGGCCATAAACGTGTACCGATGTTCCAGTATTTTGTGCCTCGAATTTAGGTATGTCATGGATCTTGATGGGGAACTCAACAGCTTCAAAGTTATAATATGCGTTCATATAACACTGACTTTTTATGTACCCGGACGATGAGGGTTATCTGTATAATTATAGTTTCTTTTGCAAGCCGGGATGGACCATGCAAAATAAGTGTGATCTTTTCTATTTTGAACATTAATGCACGCCCTCTTGTTATCTATATCTTGAGAGAGCTTGATATAGCTAGACCCTCCATTTAACAGATCGTGGACATGTATATGGATGTCCAGGTGTAGAATTCTGCTGAGTGCCTTAGCTGAGCCGTTGACTACCATCTCGGAAAACCGGCCCAATATGGCACTCAAGGTGGATTTACGAAACCACTCGGCGATCGATGTGCTCTGCGCTATCACGCAATTATCCCCCCAAAGATAATGGATGCTGGTCTCTCCATCGCCAGAATGATCTTTGGGGAGGGGGGATGCGATAACTCAATGCATAGAACTGCACTGCACTTAACGGCGGGGTAACGCGGATTATCGACTATCTTGAGGAGCTCGGTTTCCAGGACAGGGAGGCTCACGTTTAAAAATCCAACAGGATCGCGGTACCCCCCTGCCGGCTTTTCGATCCTAGCGACCGAGATACGCTCCTCGAAGGCGTCGGCTATCGGCGAGTATTGTAACTGCGGTATGGTGTCATCGACCTGATCTACTTGACTAAAAGGGCGGGTTAGAGAACTGCCACTAGTGACAGGATGATCACTATTACTGCTAATAATACTGGGGGTCCAACCAGTGGATGACGGTGTTAGCAATGGTGTGTCATCATCATGTAATGGGAGGGGTATGCGTGTTGGTACACGAACATTGCGCTGGCGGTGTCGTGGATGGTCAGCTTGTGGAGGCGGAGGTGGCGAGGAGAGACCAGTGGAGCAGCCAGGCCGCAGCGAGGGACCCCTGGCAGTGCTGCTAACCGCTTGTTGTGATGTACAAGGACGACAGGTAGTTTGGGCTGCCGCCGCGGCCTGTCAAGCTGTGTTGATTGGTGCGATGGAAGGTGGGGCGTCTCTTCGCCCACCCTCAAGCCCGCGCCTGCAACCGCTGCTCGCGGAACACGGGCAATGCCGTGAGATATACCTGTAACGTAAATATAAGTTTAATGATCTGGATTTAAAAGTGGGATAAATAATAACAATTATTATAACAGTAAATAATGGTAATTATTTTGGACTAATGATGAAAACTATTCACCTTTTCCGATCTCATTCCACAGCTTCAGCAGTTCATTGCCGCATTCGACAAGCCCCTCGAGCCAGTCAGGCATGTCCAGTTCGTCCTCATCTAAAAAGTTATTACTGTGTTCGGCTCCCTCGTTCTGCGTGGAATTAGGATGATCTAGAAACAAAATATATGCTAAGGCTAGATCAATGCACTAGGAAAAAGCGAATATATATTAAAAGAACAAGAAGAAATAATTATTTAATTTTTTAGCGAGTATGATCTTTTTTATTATTAGAGATGAACTCACATTCACGACGAGCTCTCTCCATTTCGAGTTGGCGATCAAGCTCTTCTAGCGCTGGGCCGATGTAATCTAGAAAGATGGAATATAATGAGTATAATATAAAGTAAAAAATGTTTGTAGAAGAAGTTTGGTGATACAGAAATGAGAGGACGAAAGCAGATACATAAAAAAAATGAAATTTTTATGGAGAGCGAGTATAGCACACACACACACACACACACACACACACAACACACACACACACACCACGTGCAAATCGGATCTTTATGTAGAGCTATCCAAAACAGATGTAGCGCTCGTACACGGAGTTAAAGGGTAGAGATATCAGAACAATGAAAAAATGTACTTACCAGGTAATGGAACTTGTTCAGGACAAGGCTGATTGACGCCACCTGCTCGCTCCTCAGACTCGAGGATAATGTCCACGAGTTCAGCTATAACAATGAGATATATATTTAATAACCGGAATATATAAGATATAAAGGAAAAATATTAATCAAAAATAAAAATTATTTACTTACTCGATAATGGTGAATCGTGGAGTCTAAGTCTCTTCGCAGCAGCAGATTCCTGCCTGTTGAATCTCTTCATTTTAACAGCAACAAAACAGACACACAAATGCACGATATGGAATGCAAGTGACGTGTGAGAAAGATGACGGGGGGGGGGGGGACTCCTTATATAAGTGTGATGACGTAGTATCACGTGATCACGTGATCTTAGGATGAACGAATGGCTATTGAGAATTCTGTGGGGGAGGTGAATGAGTTCACTAGCGCCCTTAGTAGCTGAAATCTGAACTAGTCAGATGGTTGCAGGACATGGTGGAGGGCTGAGCATTTTATAATTTATAAAATTATAGACAAATAATTCATAGTATCGTTGAAGATCTTATTTAGATTAGAGAGAGGATTATAGTGAGATCATTATGTGTGTGTTAGGATGAATGATTTATTATTATTATTATTATTATTATTATTATTATTATTAGTATTATTTAAAAGTATGTTATATAGGCGTAATTCGAGGTTGATGGTATTAAGAATGGCATGGAAGGAAATGTTTTTGGAGATGAATATTGTTAGCTACTTTTTTATTGGCGAGGAGTTTATGGTAGGGAGCGAATATATTTTGAATGAATAAAGGGGAGGTTAAGTATTTTGGGACCATATAGAATTCGAGTGAGTTGAGAAGTTCGCTAGGAGCGTGCGATGGCTCCCGCATGTGCGCGTGCGCATGATATCGACTGGTTTTTTTATTTATTTGAGTTGAGAGCTTCGTGTTAAATTGACTTGCGGAGGTACGTATCTTGACGGGAGCGACGGTTCACGCGTATGTGTGTGTATCCGCGAAGATCTCAGATTAGGTAATCGGGATATGTGGGGTGAATAATGAGAATCGGGTGATCAGTGAACTTAGTGAGAGCATTCTTTGTCCCACAGAGCCACGTGGTCGATCGCGGGTTGTGACGTCAAGGAAGTTTCCATCTCGGTAGCAAACAATCCAGTTCGAGTGTGTTGGTTCCTGTTTATCTGTGAGGGAATTCCAGAGCTTATGGGGCGAAAGCGTAGTTTGTGCTCCATCCTCACATGTCCGGGGGCGCCGTGGAGTCGGGAGCATGTGGCGTAATGGTGGTTTGGACAAAGAAAGCGTGTCGGTTCCTGTCCGTCGGTGCTAGGAATTTGCGGACTTTAGGACCGATATAGCTTTTAGTGTGTCACGTGATAGAACTTTCCGAACATCTCGGGCGGTTGTGTGAGGTAGGTATCGGCAGGTTGGAACCTGTTCAGAAAAAAAAAAAAAAAATTGGGGTGGAACGTGTCATTTGTCCAGCACGTGGTCCTGTCCAGCATTAAGTGCTCGCGGGCGAGTGAGAATGTTTACGTCGCCGGACTCTGAGGTGAGCGCGGCTGACAGTTTGTGGCGGGACTGTGGGACGCCAGTTAGCGACTACCTACCTGGCGTGCTGGGTGGGTACTCTGCGGGCCCGCCGACTGGCGGGGCACGGAGCGGGCTGAGCCATGCGCGCGTACGTCAGCTGCGCTCTGGAGTTCGATGGGTAATGCATTTTTAAAGCTTTTCGTTGGAGGGAATTTATTTGGAGGACTGTGTTCTTGTTCTTATTCATATGTTCCAGGATTAATGCACGTTTCCATTCAGCATGTAGGAGGTTATGGGGGCAGTCCTCGGCTGTATGCTTGCAAACTACACTGCTGTTAAACTCATCGCGGTCAAACACCAATAACTCATCGATTGAACACATTCTGCAGGGTGGTCTTCAATGGTATACACGTCGTATACGAATATGCTTATGCCGAAGCGAATTGGAGTCAACTAAACGTCTCTTGCGTTTTGGAAGAGTGAATGTTTGATGGTGAATAAGCCGGCAGTTTGCGCATGCACATGAGCATATGCTGGTTACGGGATGCATCCTGGCTCCATCCCTCTGCATGCCGAAATCTGCTGAACAGAATTCTTGTACTTATTGCTCCGACACTCCTCCATTATCATACACTTCCGCACCTCATGTAGTGAACTGTGACTACAGTCCTCCCTTGAATGTCTACATGAAATGCAGCTATTAAAGGCTGCTCTATCACCCACATCCATCTCTATGATCGAACACAAGGCAGCGACAGATCAGCAAAGACTGAATGTTCAGGAGAACGGTAATGGTAGTTCAGTGGAGGTAGCACAATTGGCTTTCTTCCCACCAAAATCAACCATCTTTAATAACGTCTTGGTGGCGCTCTCTGCTGGCAAGGGTATGAACCTCCACAGTTGGATTGCATACACACTTGAATGATATACATAATAATAAATAATAATAAATGATTATGAATGTTAATAAATGATAATCAATAATAATAAAGACAAGTACGGATTTGCATGCATTATCGTGTTGGAATTCAAACTTCCCGCCATATTTTTCTTCTGGAGGCTTGGGTTTGTGGACATAGCACAATAGGGCTATTTTCCCGCCAAAATTCAAAATTGCCGCCATTCTTTCTTGAGGTTAGGTTAGTGGACGTAGCACAATTGACCTACTTTCCCATCAAAAGCCGCCATCTTGGATGACGTCATGCGATGTTGCCAAGTCTACATGCCTCCATCTTGGATGACGTCATCGCCGCCATCTTGAATAAATTTGGCAAGAACGCAGAGTGACCTGACAGCCCCTTGTCCCCATACTGTCGTATAACACGCGGAAAGAATGAGCACCTATATCTTTCTGTACGAGCTCTGATTTCCCTTATTTTATCGTGGTGATCGTTCCTCCCTACGTAGGTCGGTGTCAACAAAATATTTTCGCATTCAGAGGAGAAAGTAGGAGATTGGAATTTGGTGAGAAGATTCCATCGCAACGAAAAACGCCTTTCTTTTAATGATCTCCAGCCCAAATCCTGTATCATTTCTGTGACACTCACTCCCATATTTCGTGATAATACAAAACGTGCTGCCTTTCTTTGAACTTTTTCGATGCACTCCGTCAGTCCTATCTGGTAAGGATCCCACACTGCGCAGCAGTATTCTAACAGAGGAGGGACAAGCGAAGTACCCCCTTGTATCGTAGTGTCCTCCTTAGTTGTTTTGTTACATTTTCTAAGTGTCCTGCCAATAAAACGCAGCCTTTCTTTACCCTTCCCCACAGCAGTTTCTATGTGCTCTTTCCAATTTAAGTTGTTCGTAATTGTAATACCTAGATATTTAGTTGAATATACGGCTTTTAGATTAGACTGATTTATCATGTAACCGACGTTTAAACAGTTCATTTTAGCATTCATGTGGATGACCTCACACTTTATGTTATTTAAGGTCAACTGCCACTTTTCGCATCAGTCACATATTTTTTCTAAATAGTTTTTCAATTTGTTTTTACCTTGAGATGTCTTTATTAGACGATAAACGACAGTGTCATCGGCAAACAACCGAACACGGCTGCTCAGATTGTCTCCCAAATCGTTTATATAGATAAGGAACAGCAAAGGTCCTATAACACTACCTTGGGGAACACCTGAAATCACTTCTGTTTTACTCGATGACTTTCTGTCAATTACTACGCACTGTGACCTCTCTGACAGGATATCGCAAGTCCACTCACATAAGTCAGACGATATTCCACAAGCACGCACTTTCACTACAAGCTGCTAGTGTGGTACAGTGTCAAAAGACTTCCGGTATTCCAGGAATACGGAAGCTATCTGAAATCCCTTGTCAATAGCACTCAGCACTTCGTGTGAATAAAGAGCTAGTTGTATTTCACAGGAACGATGTTTTCTAAACCCATGTTGACTGTGTGTCAATAGACCGTTTCCTTCGAGGTAATTCATAATGTTCGAACACAATATATGTTCTAAAATCCTGCTGCATATCGACGTGAACGGTATGGGCCTGTGATTTAGTGGATTACTCCTACTGCCTTTCTTGAATATTGGTGTGACCTGTGCAACTTTCCAGTCATTGGGTACGGATCGTTCGTGGAGCGAACGGTTGTATATGATTGTTAAGTATGGAGCTAATGCATCAGCATTCTCGGAAATGAATCTAATTGGTATACAGTCTGGACTAAAAGTCTTGCTTTTATTAAGTGATTTGAGTTGCTTCACTACTTCGTGGATATTTACTTCTACGTTACTCAGGTTGGCAGCTGTTCTCCATTCGATTTCTGGAATATTTACTTCGTCTTCTTTTGTTAGGCATTTCGGAAGGCTGTATTTAGTAACTCTGCTTTGGCAGCACTATCTTCGATAGTAACTCCATTGTTATCGCGCAGACGAAGGCATTGATTGTTTCTTGCCGCTAACGTACTTCACATACGATCAGAATTTTTTTGGATTTTCTGCCTGGTTTCGAGACAAAGTTTCGTTGTGGAAACTGTTATAGGCGTCTCGCATTGATCTCCGCGCTAAATTTCGAGCTCCTGTAGAGGATCGCCAATCTTGGGGATTTTGCGTCTGTTTAAATTTGACATGTTTCTTTCGTTGTTTCTGCAACAGTGTTCTAATCCGTTTTGTGTACCAAGGAGGATCAGCTGCGTTGTTTGTATGTTTATTTGGTATAAATCTCTCAATTCCTGCCGATACTATTTCTTTGAATTCAAACCACGTCTGGTCTACATTTATATTATTAATTTGGAATGAGTGGAGATTGTCTCCCAGGTAGGCGTCAAGTGAATTTTTATTTGGTTTTTTGAATAGGTATACTTTTCGCTCGTTTTTCGAGATTTTGGGGATTACAATATTCAGTCTCACTACGACAACCCTGTGTTCACTAATCCCTAAATCGGTTTTGCTGCTCGTTATTAACTCAGGATTATTTGTTGCTAAGAGGTAAATTGTGTTTTCACAACCGTTTACTATTCGCGTGGGCTCATGAACTGCTCGAAATAATTTTCAAAGAATGCGTTTGGCAAAATATCGGATGATATTTTATGCGTACTTCCGGAATTAAACATGTATTTTCGCCAACATATCGAGGGTAAATTAAAGTCACCACCAACTATTATCGTATGAGTCGGGTCCGTGTTTGAAATGAAACTCAAGTTTTTTTTAACCTTTCAGCAACTGTATCACCTGAACTGTGAGGACAGTAAAAGGATCCCATTATTATTTTATTCCGTTTGCCAACAATAACCTCTGCCCATACTAACTCACAGGAAGTATCTACTTCAATTACGCGTCAAATTAAACTACTTCTGACAGTAACAAACACGCCACCGCCAACGGTGTTTAGCCTATCTTTTCGATACACCGTTAGGTTCAAAAATGGCTCTGAGCACTATAGGACTTAACATCAGAGGTCATCAGTCCCCTAGAACTTAGAGCTACTTAAACCTAACCAACCTAGGGACGTCACACACATCAATGCCCGAGGAAGGATTCGAACCTGCGACCATAGGAGTCTCGCAGTTCCGGACTGAAATGCCTAAAACCGCTCGGCCACCGGGGCCGGCACACCGTTAGGTCCTTCGCAAAAATTTCAGCTGAGCTTATATCCGATTTTAGCCAGTTTTCAGTGCCTATAATGGTTTGAGCATCAGTGCTTTCTATTAGCGCTTGGAGCTCTGGTTCGTTCCCAACAGAGCTACGACAATTTACAACTGTTATATCAATGAGTCCTGCATCTACGTTCTTTCTGTGTTCAGCTTGCACCCTTTGTGACTGAAGCCCTTCTTGTGTTTTCCCAAGACCCTCTAACCTAAACAACCGTCCAGTCCACGCCACATACCCCTTCCACCCGTGTAGCCGCCTCCTGCGTATAGTGGACACCTGACCTATTCAGTGGAACCCGAAACCCAACCACCCGTTGGCGCAAGTCGAGGAATCTGCATACTACCCGCTCGCAGACCCACCACTCGGCTCTGTACCAGAGGTCCGCAATCAGTCCTGTCGACTAAGCTGCAAATGGTCAGCTCTGCTTTCATCTTGCAAGCAAGACTGGCAGCCTTTACCACTTCTGTTAGCCGCTCGAAACCAGAGAGAATCTCTTCTGACCCAAAGTGACACACATCACTGGTACCGATGTGAGCAACCACCTGCAGTTGGCAGCACCCTGTGCTCTACATGGCATCCGGGAGGACCCTTTCCACATCTGGAATGACTCCACCCGGTATGCACACGGAGTGCACATTGGATTTCTTACCCTACTTGTCAGCGAAGTCGCTAAGGAGCCCCATAACGCATCTATCGTTGGAGCTCCCAACTACCAATAATCCCACCCTCTGCGATTGCCTGGATCTTGCAGGCTGAGTGGTTTCCTCTGAAACAGGACAGGCGACAGCATCTGGCTCATCGACACCTTCAGCCACAGATAGTGTCCGGAAACTGTTTGTCAGACAAACTGAGGAGGCCTTACGTGCGGCCGCTTGGGAAGTCTTTTGCCGCCTGCTACGCCCTGGGGCGAGCTCTACATTTTGATGTCAGAAGTGTGTGTCACCACTAAATTTCAGTGACAGAGGAACCTTACCAGCCACCCTCTCTGGAGACGATGACTCTCGGCTACCTGAGAGTTAAAATTTCGTCGACAGACAGCATCAGTATGCAGTGGGTGATTGCACTGACTGTTCTTTTTTTTCCCCTGCGAGTGTCACGTCGAGTCAGTCCACCTTTTACCAGCTTTTCAGTTCCGTTTTCATGTGTGACATGTGGCAAGTAAACTCAGACTGGGTTATGAGGATGTGTTAATATGAACGTTATTTTTCTCTGTAATCAATAAGTGTGGCTCATTGTCTGGAATGGTATAAGGTGTTAATCACGTGAAGCTTCTTAGGAGGGGAAGATTAGGTTTGTTTAGAAGTCGGAGTTTTGTGGTAGTTTACGCCGTTTTGATTGGGGAATGTATTTCATTTCGAGCAATAGATGTGCCTCACTACGTTTAAGAACGTAAAGTAGAAGCCATGAGTAGCCACTCAAGCGGAGAATTTAAGTTACAGTAAGTGTTATAGAATTACATTAAGTGTTGTAAGGTGGCATGATTTTAAGCCACATTACAACTACTACTACGGAAAGGAGACCCTTTGAGAGGTGGCATGAGCCCCCTCTCATATTTCTATGTTACGATTCTCCTCTCTAATTGCATGCGGTGGAGAGTTGCTATTCCTTCACACGCGGACTTCCCACGCAGCGTCTCTCGTCACCCGGGTGGTCCGGTGACAGGCGGGCTCTACTGATCTTGAGAGGGTTAAGCCGACGTGTGTGAGGCAGTCGAGAGAATGCTTTCCAGACGCTGACATTGTCAAGAGACACGCCCGCCGGGGCCTGAAGTAGCGGCTGGGCTAGAGGTTCCGTTACTTCCCAGAAACTTAGCGAAAACACTTTCTGGCGGGCTACCAGCGAGGCGTGGGAATGACTTGTGTACCCAGGCAGTTGTGTCGGGAAAATTCCCGCGCTTTCTGCAAAATAGTAACTGTGATTGGCTTGCTCAGGGCATAGCTTTGTGACGTAGCAAAATCAGCGCAGAAATTGGCGCCAAGAATCTCCATTGGTGGAATGGTAGTGCTCCGGCAATGGGGTGGAATTTTCCGCCGGCTTTCGAGTTGCTGATTGGAACGTTTAACCACGGCCACTGTCGTGGGGGCGGGAATGTTCTGTGTTCGGCCTGTACGGGTGCTCTTGTGGGAGTCGGCTCTCGCCTTTCGGTCGAGGATGTCGAAGCAACCAGCCATCGCCTACGGTACGCCAGATCGTGTTCTGGCAGTTAAGAAGACAGTTTGGTAATGTATGCCCGCAGCACCGACAGATAGGGGTTTTCCTAGGTGATAATCAGAGCTCAGCAGAGCGCGCCTGTTCGTCTTTTTCTAACTTTGTTCTGTCTTGAGTACCAGCAATTAATGTTGGGTTAGTTGTGTGTCTCTCTTATGATTTGAGTAGCAAGGAATTGGCTCCACATACCACTTCATCTTAAACCTCACAATCTAGTTTAGGGACAACTTCACCTTTACAGTGTTTGTATGAGTATCGAATTTGAGCCAATTTGATGTATTGTAAATGTTTCATGTGTTTTGGTTTAGTATTTTGTGTTTAGTCTTAATAAATTATATTGTTATTTTGGACAGAACTTTCATTCTGTTAATCGGTAGAGCAAATCTATCATTCCTCACTATGTTAATGAAACCTTCGTTTATTTAACTTATTTATCAAATTAAAATATTGCAGGTGCCAAACTCTTTTCTACTCCACTTGCAGGGTTGATTACAGTCAGTTCGTGTATATTTTTTAATCCTTGTGCAACAGCAAAAGTCGGAGTTAGAATAGGGGGGGTTTAGAGCATCATTTACATATGTAGACTCTAGAATTTAGTGTTAAATACACTGCTAGCCCCGGCACCTCGCATAATATGGCGACCCTTAGCCTCGGATCTTTCCTGTGAATCGCTGATAAGCAAGTATCATTAGTAGTAGGGACATTCAGAATTTTTTTGCTTAATTTTTTATTGATTAATGCCCAAGTTTTTTTCTGGTAGTTCCACGTTTAGTTTTAAGAAGTGGCGCATGATTACAGTTTTTGTTTTCAGTGTATATATTCTTTTGTTCATTGTTTTTGTGTTCGTTTGATGGTGTGTCCGTATCACGTCACACTTTGTCGGGTTTGTGTTCGGTCTCTGTAACACAACAAATCGTGCGTATAATTACAGCGTTGGAGAGGCGTTGTTGAAATTTTATGTCTATGTGTAAAAATATATAGAGTAGATTAATTTTATTGTGCATTTTACATAAATTTGTTTTTCATGAATGATAACGAGAAGTAAGGCACGACTATAATCGAGCGATGCTAAAACAAAAGAGGATAGCATAATGGATAAGGTGCAGTTTACTGACGGGAATAGGTTCGGAGATGAGATGGGCACATGTTTAGCGGGACAGGACGCCAGGGTCATTGATGAGGAAGGCGATTTGGACGCGATCTCAGAGCAGCGTTGCGGCCGTGATTATGATAGTGAAGTAGAGGATGAAACAGAGACAGGCACACAGGTCGAGACGGTAGCAGAAGTTTATAATCAAACGAACGAGAGCAGACAGGGGCTAGCTCGGCCACGTCAGAGCTCTAGCGCCCAGGTTGTCAGAGTTACATCTTCCACGTTTGAAGAGGATAAAAAAGATGACGTAAACCCAATACTGAGCTTCCTACGATCAATGAAAGAAGAAGCTGACGAACAACGTAAGAAGGAAAAGGAATAAGATGAGAAACAACGTAAGAAGGAGAAGGAAGAAGATGAGAAACAACGTAAGAAGGAGAAGGAAGAAGCTGACGAACAGCGTAAGAAGGACACTGAGGCAATAATTTCGCATATAGGGGAAATTCGTGGGGAGTTACTAACAATAAAGAAAGAATGTGGGGAAGCAAAACAAATGTCAATGGTAGCACAAAAAGTAGCAGGCCTAGCCAGAACGGCAGCAACAGGGGCAATGAAAATCGCAAAAGTAACTTCTCAACTCGCAGGTCGCTTGCGACGTGCGACACAAGCCCACTCAAAATCCCTAGCGTTCTTAAAAACCCAAGGTAATATTGCGGTTACGAACATCACGAAACGAATGAAAGAAGTAGAGAGTCGGATAGCAAAACTAGAGCGAAACGGGCACACGAGCACTGCGCGTTCGGATACCAATGATGGAGTACACAGAATTGTGTCTCCGAGGAAAAGCCCGCCGTGCTCCAGCCCAGTGACAGAGTGCGGAAGTAACAATGCACACGCAGAAACACCTAGTATTAGCTCCAATAATTGTAGCCCACTTAGGAGAGTGAATTCTGAGTGCCACTGCCACTGTGATACAGAGGTAGCACATCACAGTTATCAGCAAGATAGATCAGGACACTCAGCCGACGTGCAAGTATCGGAAACGAGTGACAATACCAGTGCGAGGATCGGACAGGATTTTGATCACAATCACTTCCTGTCGATACTAAAATTCCAAAAGTTCAGAGATAATGGAGGGTCGATGCATCTCAAGAGCTGGGTGATGCAGTTTACAAATTCATTACCGTCATCATGGCCAACCCTGGCAAAATTAGAATTCATGTGTGGACACATCGAAGGCCAAGCCGCGGAAAAGATGCGGGGTGTGGCAGCGACGTGTCAGACTTATCAGGAATTTGTTGATGCGTTCCTGGAGATCTACTGCTCAAAGGAAACGCAAGACAGGATTAAAGACGAAATAATATTTTGTCCTGAACTGGAAGTGTCCGGGCATAAGAGCGCAACCAAATTTTTTGATGATTTACTCAAGAAGAATCAGTTTTTAGATAGTCCATATAGCAAGGGAGAAATCATCAAATTTTGTTTTTCCAAATTGCCTGTTAGGTATCAACAGACACTTGTCGGCAAGTGTGGATCTGACATCGAAGCATTCAAGAGTCTATTGCGCGAACTCGAAGTAGTCTTCGATAAACAAGGCGCAAAGGACAGGAAGAAGGCGCAAAATAACAAATACCACGGGCCAGCAAGGGCAGACGACAACAGATCGCATAATCGCGCTCGTCAGTTACGAAACCAGGGTTACGGAAATCAAGGTTACGCAATTCAAGATTATGGAAACCAGAGACACGGAAACCAGAACGTCAGGGAACAGGGTCAATCTAGACAAGGAATCTGGGACAGGAGGAATAACGAACGGCGAAGCGACCGTAACTGGAGAGAGCGAAATCAAGGACCACAGGAGAACCAGGAGATTGAAATTAGACTTGCAAATCCTAAGGCACGTCAGAGGAGGAGGAGTCTGACAAGGGATTGGCGCTAGTACATAGGACTCCACCACATCTCTCACACAAAGAAGTTCGTGGAATAATAGTAGTTTATGTGGTGTACAAAGTAGAATAGGCAAATATATGAACCTTTCTTCGGGGAACAATAATCGTTGCATTAATAGATTAAGATTGTTAAAGTATTAACACGCTGCGTTTTCTCGCATAATAATTTACTGCTGTTAATTTTTTTTGTCTGTGTTCGGGATCTCCTCTGTCGTTGCGGTAAGAGGCACTACCTTTCCATGAGCAATGTTTTTGTCCTTTCCTATCTGGAGTCCATGTTAAGGGATAAAGATAAGTGACGAGATGTCGCACAAACGGGCGCACACAAGAACGTGCTCTTAGAAGCGTTCTGAGAAGTCGTGATACGCTCCATAGCGGCCACAACCAGTTCGTGAGACGTTCATACCAATGCTTGCAGGCACGCGTCAGTGCACTGCAAGATTGTGGTATATTGCGTGATTTCGAGGATGAACATGGGCAGTATAGTTTTTTCAGAGCTGCGCCAGCATCGTTGTCTTGCAAGTCGGGGTGAATCTGTGAGCGTTTGACGCCAATGGTGCCCTAGACGATAGAAATGCGGGCATAAAGCCTACCATGCCAATGTGCAGGTTGGGGATTTAGCGTGCTGCTCGTGACTGTCACAGATGAATAACCAAGGAATTATACTTGGAGATTCGTGACATACTGTGTAGCTGGCGTGTGTTGGGCGACTCAATCCGCAACAGGAACCAGTCCTGGCTTGGTCATATTACATTGCCTCTGGAAATGTGTGCTTTGATCGCGAATACTGCATAACATAGAAAAAGAAGTTGCAGCTATAAAGTTATTGTCTTGTATAGCCATGGCTAACCCAGTCTCTGGAGTTTCAGTGAGGTGTAATGAGAACTCGGAGGCCACGTCGTACGGCGCGCACATCACTGTCGTCAATAGCTGCGATTGTATAAGGTAAACAAAAAAATAAATAATAAATAAATAAATAAATAAATAAAAGGGTACGATATATTAGGATAAGTTAAACTGTAGGATTTAACAATAACTAGATTAATATTGTGTGGGTTTTCTACCACATGTGTTTGGCGCGCGACTGTTGGGATGTTGTTTTTCAGGTCATCAAATCACAGACCCGAGATGGAGGGACGACCAGCGAGCGAACGTAGAATAGTTGCATGTTCTTTATAGCTCAGTAAAACTTCAGCCTGCATAATAACATAATTTATTCCGAAGACATATAACGTAGATCGTTGGCATATGGTAGTTAATTCTTGAGACTGTCTACTGTCGATCCATATAAGTAATAGTAATATTGGTGCGGGCCCGCACATTTAGTTGTTCATCCATTACATAGCATCAGTTATCACACACCATGTACAATACTGAGATCGATCTCTACACATACATCAAAATAAATTATTTCCATGTCTAGATTAGATGTTATAATGATAGCTACAGATAAATAACTATAAAAGTAAAATAAGAGTGTCTGAAATGACAGACCATCAATGTGTCATTATGTAAATTTATTATAACATAGAAGGTCATGGGAAAAAGTTAGGCATAAGATTTTTGTCAGAACTGTGCAGTTGACGGGTATCGTGGTAATGCAGAGGCCAGCCAGCACAAAAAAACAATAGGTCCTCGGCTACCTGCAGACGGACGAGCGTCCGGTCCTGCAAGCTGACAGTATTGGGCCGTATACCTGAGGGATTAGGCGGGATCCTCGCCAGGCCACAAGCGAAAGTGAGGCTGGCCGTTGACCCTGAAACACGACCCACACGCGACAGCCTGCTAGCTCTCCGGACGCGGCAGCCGTTTGGAGGGATTCCCTGCGGCAGACCACATTGTCGTGAGTACACGAAGAAGATCACATATCGTGTCAGAACCTGCGCCTCATGTGCCTCAGGACAGAAAGGGACGCTCCATACTCACCTGTTTGGGTTTTTACAACTCACTAGCATTGGCCAATCTGCATACACAAAGCAGTATCGTGCCACACTAACAAATGTATAGTCTCATTTCTAACTTCTCCTCTCTATTAGAGAGCAGTTTTAGCAATCGTCGCTCCTAGTTCGATCCTGTATGGATGACCTCACACACTTGTGGAGTCACTCCACGTGCCATCATCCCTCGTCGAACTGCAATATTGGGAAACGTAAAGTACTATCCAGCGAGAGAAGAGACCTAGACTAGTGATGTATCCCAACAAATAGATCTCAGAGACAATTAATCGACGTGAGGAGAGCCTATCACTGTGTCTTCCTACCGTACTGCCGTGATCATATGCGTAGGTCTTGGTGCAATCTCAACAGAGTACTGCAGATGCTCCAGAACACCCTATTGCCGTTACACCAACGTAGCAACAACACCCGACGTTTAGCCCTATGTGATGTCAGTACTGTGGAGTATGTGAAGTGCTTCGAATATTTCTAACAATGTGATTTAGTGCCTCATTCTCAGCACAGTCGTGAACTTTGTGCAATGTGCACGCACAACTTGATGCCCCATGAACCTTGTTTTTTTTCTTAAATTTCTTTCTCTAGTGTTGTTTTTGTAATGTATGTTATACCTTGTATGTGTTTGTGTTTTACACTGTAATTCTTATTACAAATTACTGTATTATTCTCCACACCATGTTTTTTTGTATTTTGTATTTATTGTTGTGTGTATGCAAACAGTGTGCCTGAAGTCCCCATAAACTGTAGCAGATACCACCACTGTCATTGTGAATGGACCATCAGTTCAGGGAACATTTTGTAAAGGTTATTCTTGCTGCAGGGAGACAGAATGAATCGGAGGTTGTAACTAGATTCTGAAAGCTCACAAAGAGATTGTTAACTTAAATAGTAACATGTGTGAGTGAGTTCAGGTTAGTTTCATGATTCAAATTGTTGTAAAATCTTGCGCATTTAATTGTGGAGCACTCCAACTCTGATTGTAAAGAATAAACTGCTCCATATTTGGCTCACGTGCCCGGGCCATATTTAGAGCATGAATGTCTGTGTGAATTGGTGTTTGGAAGGGGCTCCCTGGGTATGGATGTGTGATGTGAGTGTTAGTGTTCCATATTAAGAAGGTGAAGTTAGCTACATCATAAATAATCCTCCCTCTATGAGCTGCATTTTTCGGTTACAGTGATTCTTTTATAGAGTGCAGCATGTGGAGTCAGTTTGTAAGATTGTTCTTGGGCGATTGACTCACTACCTTGCTCCTAAGTGAGCCAACCGCTCACCAATTACAATCTAAAATGGCGTAGGGGCAATGAGAGGTGGCATGAGCCCTCTCTCATATTTCTGTCTTACGATTCTCCTCTCTAATTGCATGCGGTGGAAAGTTGCTATTCCTTCACACGCGGACTTCCCACGCAGCGTCTCTCATCACCCAGGTGGTCCGGTGCAGGTGGGCTCTACTGATCTCGAGAGGGTTAAGCCGACATGTGTGAGGCAGTCGAGTGAATGCTTTCCAGACGCCGACATTGTCAAGAGACACGCCCGCTGGGGCCTGAAGTAGCGGCTGGGCTAGAGGTTTCGTTACTTCACAGAAACTTAGCGAAAACACTTTCTGGTGGGCTACCAGCGAGGCGTGGGAATGATTTGTGTACCCAGGCAGTTGTGTCGGGAAAATTCCCGCGCTTTCTGCAAAATAGTAACTGTGATTGGCTTGCTCAGGGCATAGCTCCGAGACGTAGCAAAATCAGCGCAGAAATTGGCGCCAAGAATCTCCATTGGTGGAATGGTAGTCCTCCGGCAATGGGGTGGAATTTTCCGCCGGTTTTCGAGTTGCTGATTGGAACGTTTAACCACGGCCACTGTCGTGGGGGCGGGAATGTTCTGTGTTCGGCCTGTACGGGTGCTCTTGTGGGAGTCGGCTCTCGCCTTTCGGTCGAGGACGTCGAAGCAACCAGCCATCGCCTACGGTACGCCAGATCGTGGTCTGGCAGTTAAGAAGACAGTTTGGTAATGTATGTCCACAGCACCGGCAGATAGGGATTTTCATAGGTGATAATCAGAGCTCAGCAGAGCGCGCCTGTTCGTCTTTTTCTAACTTTGTTCTGTCTTGAGTACCAGCAATTAATGTTGGGTTAGTTGTGTGTCTCTCTTATGATTTGAGTAGCCAGGAATTGGCTCCACATACCACTTCGTCTTAAACCTCACAATCTAGTTTAGGGACAACTTCACCTTTACAGTGTTTGTATGAGTATCCAATTTGAGCCAATTTGATGTATTGTAAATGTTTCACGTGTTTTGGTTTAGTATTTTGTGTTTAGTCTTAATAAATTATATTGTTATTTTGGACAGAACTTTCATTCTGTTAATCGGTAGAGCAAACCTATCATTCCTCACTATGTTAATGAAACCTTCGTTTATTTAACTTATTTATCAAATTAAAAAATTGCAGGTGCCAAACTCTTTACTACTCCACTTGCAGGGTTGATTACAGTCAGTTCGCGTATATTTTTTAATCCTTGTGCAACAGCAAAAGTCGGAGTTAGAATAGGGGGGTTTAGAGCATCATTTACATATGTAGATTCTAGAATTTAGCGTTAAATACACTGCTAGCCCCGGCACCTCGCACCTTTAATAACATAAACATCGAGACAGGAAACCATTAACGATAGTGACATCGGCTAGGGACCTTAATTTGTAGCAGAATATCTGCACGTTGGACGATAGTGAAGCGGACGGAGACGGGAGGCTGGCAGGAGAACGGGAAAGTCACAAGCGAGGCAGGCAGGCCTGAGAGCTGTAGACAACATCGAACGTAAGCTCCTGGAAACCCGTGGCGGGTGGACCGCGGCTTAGCGGGAGCCACGTGGCCGAGGACAGGGAGAAGTCACAGGGGCTCGCTCTTAAAACGCGTGGCGGAGTGTAGATGGTTTCCCGTATGGCCGTAGCAGAAGTTTATGGAACAATCCGGAAACTTCTAGAAGCTTCGGTCGATTGCAAAACTGAGATTGGTCGGCGCTCGGAAACGAACGCCTTCCAACAACATGATTGGCCACACACTTTAAAGGGGGGGGGGGGGGGAAGAACAGGAGCTACGAAAAAGCGTTGCGTCTATGGAACACTTGTTCCTGGGGCGTCGAGGAGAGAGATTGGTCCTGGCGAGGTGTGCGACCTCGTTACTGGGACAGAGTACTTGTAGCGATAGCCTGAGGATCGTTTGGTGGTCCACGACAGCCGTAGAGGTGCCTACGGAAGCTTTTGGTGACGTAGAATTTATGTTATCTCGCTGAGGCGAAAACCTTTGCAGCGATAAGCGTTGGATCACTGTAGTGGTTGTGCATTCGCAACGGCGGTTAGGAAAGTATAGTAAATTGCTGAACACGTGTCTTTTTCGTTCTGTGCTGAGGCTTCACGTTGCTAGTCGTGAGTGTAGTTCTAAATGTAAATGCAATTGCCAAGGCTGATGTCAGTATTACGCGTTGAATTAACATCCGCGAATATATCAAAGGACAGGCGATTACCAAATGTGAATAGGCAGAACTAAAATGTTGCTCGTACTGTGTATTCTTGTATAGGGTAAATTGCAGAAGAGTAAAGAACTTAACACTACTGAGTGTATCATTTCATAGCTAGTACTTTCCTTTGTCATTTTATTATTTCCGTATTTTGTATATCATGTTTGCAACCCCCTGGTGGAGGCAGTATTTGTAGGTCAGCACATCTGAACGTTCTAGCATATACTGAGGATATGGTTAGAAACCAACCAGATTTGCATACGACTACTTGATGTCACATGTAGAGCAAATGATAAGCTTTCCCTTCTGGGGAGCGTATAAGTGTCAGTGCGACTAATTAGCGTTATAAAATCCGTTGTGCAAAATTATTCACTTATACGTTCGGCTCGCAGGCTTACCCATCAGCAGAAAAGAGCAAAACAGAAGCGGTAGCAAAATGGCTCAAATGGCTCTGAGCACTATGGGACTTAACATCGGAGGTCATCAGCCCGCTAGAACTTAGAACTACTTAAACCTAACTAACCTAAGGACAGCACACACATCCATGCCCGAGGCAGGATTCTAACCTGCGACCGTAGCGGTCGCGCGGTTGCAGACTGAAGCGCCTAGAACCGCTCGGCCACTGCGGCCGGCAGAAGCGGTAGCATACAGTGTCCTTGTCGTCGTACTGTTTTGTTCTCCTCGTTTGTTGTTAGCGTAATTAGTGAGGCATATCCTGGCGGAGAAGTTACGAATTCCTGCAGCCTGGACCAGATGTGGAGGGAAGTGCATGTGTCCACGATTTTTGTGTCTTGCAGAGTGCAACTGCCGACAGTAATTTTGTTGTAGATATTTAGGAGGTTGCACAGAAAGCTATCAATAACGCTGATTGTATTGCAGATGTTTTGAGTACTGAAATGGTACAGACGCATTTAGTATTTCCGAAGGACGCAGATTCTGCACCATCTGTGACGGCACTGCCTCCTCATAACGTGGGAGGGGAGGAAAGAGGAAATGTGTTTGGAAGTTTTATGATCGGGCCGACAAGGCTTGTGCCAGTGGGTCAGGACATTGACAAAAGAGACAACACTGCAGTGTAATGCGTGATGCAGGCGAAGGCTGCTGTGCAGTCCCTGGGCTAAACTTTCTCATCAAGTACCATGCCGAAACTGACTTTCGATGACGAGCGGTGGAACTCAGGTGGATAATGTTCGAACTGGGGGGAGCTGTCACCAGTGAAGTACACTCGTAAACTTCGTTTGTCATGAAGGACAAATGCTGGCAAAATCAGCAAGGCTTAATTCGCATGATATAGTGGCAGAAGGCACTGGGAAGCTGCTTTAGGTGACCGAAGGTGTTGCTAACTTATACTATTCAGGACTTCGCCTCCGGACAGAGAGTGATTGAGAGCACTTCTCCTGTCTATACTCACGTTGAGACGTTATTTGAATTTCGTCCGTGTGGCTGGGAGTTCGTGTTTCTTGTCTGTAGAATACAGAGAGGAGAAGATAGTACTAGATTACACTAGTCAAAGGACCACCTTCTGTCGTCCTAGTGTTTGAACGAGTTTTGTATTTTGTGGTTGGAGTTCTTATACCGTCGCAGACGTGTACGAGAATCATCACTCCGACGCACGGGACGCAGTACATTCGGTGTAATTGGTAATTGCTTCGGCTTATTATGACTATAAAGCTGAACAGCTGTGATAACGTGAGTTTCATTTCCACTGAGGCTGCACACCACTGTAGATCACCTTTGAAAGTAGTGTCTTCTAGTGTTTGGGACGTAGATGATATCAGTCATATTGCGTTAATTATATTAGATCGCGTGGTCATAAATAGGGGCACATCTGGGGCAGTTGATCAATAATACTAGTCAGGAAATTCATTTGTATCTGTTTATGTCCACTGCACATCGACATATAAACATATGTAATAAATAAAGGGATTTTAATCTACAATAAATGTATAAGCAGAAACATTAATATTTAGTAGTTTCTAGTTCCCTTAAACATTCAATTATTTTTATGTTGTAATTTATATGTTAAAGAATAAGAAGGAGGAAATAATATCACCGTTAAGAGATCCTAAGATCTTCTTCAGGGGGTAGTCAGAGAGGGTCGAATCTTTATATTTGCGTTCAGTATTTTCCATTGCGGACATTTATTTTTACACCCGCCTGGAGCAGCATCTTGGAAACCATACAAATACCTTCAAGAAATACTAAAACTTAAATTTATAATCGATGTTAGCATCTAATATTCTTCGTGGTGTCTGTTGTTCTAAGTCGTGTCTGTCTCCCTACTACTTCGCGCAACGACGCTCTGAGCGTGTTTTATAGAGAATTGATTAGTTTGAAGCTGGGACCTGTTGCTGGTAAGGAGATGCCAGACCACACATGACATGTAGAGTTCAGAAGAGTTCAGTGAGACTAGCGATGATATAACCAAATAATTAATGATTTCAGAGTCAGCTCGGCTGCACTCCCTGTGAAAGAATCTTAATACTAACTAAATTTAGTGGAAGGGGTTCAAGGCTTTCCTATTTTTAGTTAGCTGGTAAAATAACGTCGAAAAAGCAGTTAAGTTTACCATAGGAAATTTTATTCTACTCACAAAACATTGTTTATAAATTGCAAAATTGATAAAAGGAAATATTTTAATACAGGATGATAAAAACCAACTGCGTTCAACAAAAATGTGAACGAATATTCCCTGAGTGGGTTTCCAGGTTCTACAATGGATCGAAGGATGACATATGCCATATCACATCTATAATCTAGGTTTAAATTAAGTTTCACAAAAGACAAAACTATCAAAATGGTCTGGTGTGACCCTCAATTATCTTTAATTACTTATCTAACTTGTCGTAAATTACAGTGGTTGATGTGGATTCTCAGTAATTATATAACAGAAAAATCATCGCATTTCAGATTTTAACTTACGTAGCAAATGTGAATACCATGAGCTTCAATTGACGATCGACACTAGTATTACGTAAAAAAAAGGGATGTAACAGATGAGACTTCTGCAGTTCTGAGTGAAGCCTTATGCGCTCAAAAATGCGGCATCGCGTGCGCTCATTACCTTGTCTGTTTTCGTCAGGGGGCGGTGGCCGGCACAGCTCCGTACAGCTCGCTGTCACGGAAGCAACTCTGTCCTAACTTCTCCTTACTACAATTTACCAAAGTTGGTTTAAAAAAAAAAACTATCTGGCTGTGTTTTCATCTGACCAATCAGGGTCTCAATGTTAACCTTTAGCTCCGCCTACAAAAATTCTGTCTATCCAATGAGAAACGTTATACTTTTCGTGGTGGGGCAATGTTTTTAACGTTTGCAACGTAACAGAGACGCGAAAAAGTCTCACGCTAAAACTTGCGGCTGGTGTGGCTCTTTTAGTGTTATCGTAAGATCTATACTGTTCTTCTGGAGGGCTCTGGCTTTAACATGGGCTGGGGGGTACTCCTGGTGGTTAGCTGGAGACGTGGGTGTCCGTCACTTATCGTAGGGCCTTCTAGCTTAACACGGTTCTGCTCGGCTTCTGTTCTCGTTTCTCCCCTCATAACTGCGTCTGTCTCACGGTGGGAAGGTATGACATACATTTAGGCATTCTTGTGTTAGTCTGTGGTATTCCATTTGCTCACTCGTTACTCGTATTACTTTGGTTAATTTAATGTCACGATTTATTCGGAGCTATGTGACATAATACTGGATTTGCTTATCATGTCAGGGTTTTCATGAAAGGTGTGGGATTTGTCTGACACCTTACAAGCAAATACCTCTTTTTCCATTAATACTCTTGTTGCTATAGTCAGTCTTCATTTTATATCCTCCCTACCTCGGCCATCACCAGTAATTTTGCTGCCCAATAGTCCTTTTAGTGTCTCATTTCGTAATGAGATTCCTTAACACTTCCTGATGTAACCCTCGCAATACAAAGGGAGAGGGACGGGGTATTTTATGCCTACCTTTTCAGAATACTGTAATCTAGTCATGTGCATATTATTTTAAAATGTTGAAAAAAACATATTTGTGATTTTTTATGATTTCTTCTACCATATTCCGTAGTTATTTTAAATTTTTGAGTGAAACTTAACGAAAAAGTTTAGTCTTGTCAGTGGATGTGAGTTTTCAGGGCAGTTGTCATATTCATATTTTCAAGTTTAGGACCATTCTTACACATAAATATATACTTAAAAAGTATGTTGCGCGTAAAAGACAACGAAAATTAACGAAATCCGTATATCTTTGTGTTGGTCATGTATTACGCCCCCTTTTTGTAGTACACGTTATAGACATTCCGTTGGTACTGCTAGGTTTAATTCGAATACGTTCCATTACCATTCATTTAGTTCCATTGAGGGTCATCTTATAATCTCTTTTCAGGACACTATCAATTCCGTTCAACTGTTATTCCAAGTTCACACATGGCTCACATGGCTCTGAACACTATAGGACTTAACTTCTGAGGTCATCAGTCCCCTAGAACGTACAAGGGAACCTCCCCATCGCACCCCCTCAGATTTAGTTATAAATTGACACAGTGGATAGGCCTTGAAAAACTGAACACAGATCAATCGAGTAAACAGGAAGAAGTTTTGTGGAACTATGAAAAAATAAGCAAAATATACAAACTGAGTAGTACATGGGCAAGATAGCCAACATAAAGGACAACAATAAGCTGGTGAGCGCCGTGGTCTCGTGGTTAGAGTGAGCAACTGGCAAATGAAAGGTCCTTGGTTCGAGTCCTCCCTCGAGTATAAATTCTACTTTCTTTATTTTCGCAAAGTTACGATCTGTCCGTTCATTCATTGACGTCTCCGTTCACGGTAATAAGTTTAGTGTCTGTGTTTTGCGACCGCACCGCAAAACCGTGCGATTAGTAGACGAAAGGACGTGCCTCTCCGATAGGAACCTAAAACATTTGCTCGCAAGGTCATAGGTCAACGGATTCCTCCACAGGAAAACACGTCTGATATATTCTATACGACACTGGTGACGGCATGTGCGTCACATGACATGAATATGTTGTCGACCCACCTAACTTGCACACTTGGCGAATGGCTAAAAAGATTCTTCTACCTTGCCCAATTTAGGTTTTATTGTGGATGTGATAATCACTCCAAAAAAAGTGATGAAAACATAAGAGTTTGTCACATAAACTGCATCAAATGAATGCAACAGTTTCAGAGCCGCACAGTTTTCCCTGTGCTCTGTCTAAACATATGGTTTTTACGTTTTCAAATGTTTCAGTGCGTAGACCGTCAAATTCTGTATATGTCCAAGCCAATCTGAACATGTCCTGGAATTTTGGAGAGCGAAGCTGATTATGTGTGAGTGCCAGAACTTTGATAATTATCTGAAAATAAAAAATTAAAATTTTCACCCAAGAGAAGATGTGAACCAAGGACTTGTCGTTCCACAGGTGCTCACGCTAACCACGGGACCACGGCGCTCGTAAGCTAACACTATCCTTGATGATGCTTACCTTCCACATGTACTACTCAGTTTGTATATTTTGCTTATTTTTTTCATAGTTCCACACAACTTCTTCCTGTTTTCTCGATTTTCTGTGTTCAGTTTTCCAAGGCCTATCCCTGTGCCAACTTATATCTAAATCTGAGGGGGGTGCGATGGGGAGGTTCCCTTGTTAGAACTACTTAAACCTAACTAACCTAAGGACATCACACACATCCATGCCCCATGCAGGATTCGAACCTGCGACCGTAGTGGTCACGTGGTTCCAGACTGTAGCGCCTAGAACCGCACGGCCACAACGGCCGGCATTCCAAGTTCTTTGCTGTCTCTGACAGAATTGCAGTGTCACTGGTAAACTTCAAAATGTTTATTGCTTCTCCCTGATATTTAATTCTGTTTACAAATTTATACTTGTATGCGTTACTGCTTGTTCGGTGTAGTTGTTGAATGACATTGAGTGCAGGCTACCCGAATGTGTCACTCCCATCTTCAAATTGCACAACTAGGAATCCAGCAGTGGAGTAGCAGAATTTATGTGCTTCAACAAGATTTGGTCTTTGATGGGGTGGGGCTGTGAAATACATGTAGAGCCTCATTACTCCTCTCTTCTTTTTACCTGAGGACAGCAAAATTTATATTTCAGTGCATATACGGCAAAAATTCAGACTTTGGTATAGGATAACATGGATTCCCAAGGATTCACATGTTACCAGTTGTCGAGGAACATGTAAGAATCGGCGTCTCTCCTATTTCCGAAAATAAAATGTTACTTTTGTAACTTCCGGAAGACAAGATTACATTGAGATAACTATTTCTAGATCGAAAGGTAAGCCAGTTCCGTTCGAACCAACTAGCGAGAACAAAGAGAAAGGACGGTCGGAGATGCAGTAAATGGAAATGACGTTAGAATGTATTGTGGGATTGGAGAAGTATGAACAAGGAAAACTATTGTATCATTTTCATGACTTTACGCCTCTTATCTTCAGATATCATTTTTAAATGACGAATGGTGCCAAAAGAAATTTGCTACTTCACAGTATCTCTGGACAAATAGCTTTTAATCTAAGTATAATTTGAGGCATTAATGTAAAGTCAGATTTCAGAAGTCTCTCTGTCCTGGGGCGCCTGATTCAAATGCTTTAACATTGTCATTGTCCATGTCAATAGAAGGTGCAGTGGAGGTGATTTCTCCAGTTCTAGTTGGTTGAACGCCGCTTTGAAGAGCTACAAAAACCCTTATGTTTTAAAAGTTATAAAATACACAATTGTGTATTAGAATTACAGTAATAGAATAACATACATACCGTGAAATGTTCTTACATGAGCGTGATATCAGTTGCTTCATTTCGGGCTATTTCTCCCTTCTCAAAGGGCTTTTCGCACAAAGACATTCTAACATTGTCACCTGCTTATTCCAGCGAGTATCGTTAGACGGGCTCAGTTATCTATCAAGAGCATTAAGAAGACCACTTTTCTTTACGTAAGTGACGCGTTCTTTCGCCACAGTCAAAAGACCATGAGCTTATGGGCAATCGACGCATATATACTCCGCATTAAATTTATTTCGTATCCCTGTATTTAGCATATGGCAGGAATAATTTAATCGTGAATAATCATGCAATGCAACGACAGTGACGACCTGGATCAGTCGTGGACTGCATGTCTTTCAAAGTAGAGTGTTGGATACCAGGAGACATAACTCGTCTAAACAATTCTCTTAGAATGTTACCGCCCATTTTTGGTTCATCTAGAAACTAAGTTGTAAATAAAATGCGAGATCTGAGAGTCAAGTCAATGAAACAGGAGACAGTACATGTCAGATAATTACTCTTTGTCGAGCTGAATGTCCACATATCTGTAGTTGTTATATGAGCAGTTACCTCAGGCATAAATATATGTCGTAGGCTTTAAGCACTTTCTGCATGCACCGCGTCCCAGTTGTGGGGTGAGACATAATGGCCTTCGCAGTGTCGATTGACGTCTGAACAAGATCCATAAGACCTTCACATCTTATGGCTCCGTATGACCTTATATCTCGTGCACACTTAGGCACGCATTTATCAAAATGGTTCAAATGGCTCTTAGCACTAAAGTCATCAGTCCCCTAGAACTTAAAACTACTTAAATCTAACTAACCTAAGGACATCACACAACACGCAGTCATCACGAGGCAGAGAAAATCCCTGACCCCGCCGGGAATCGAACCCGGGAACGGGAAGCGAGAACGCTACCACACGACTACGAGCTGCGGCCACGCATTTGTCGACAGTTCTCTTGTCAGCTGGTTGAGAAAGTCGTTTCTCGTCCGCGTAAGACCCTTGTTTATTAGACACGCATGGATGGCGAGAAATGTACGAAGTGCCACTTGACCCTTCAGCATGAGAGTAAATTTGACAGTAGAACGAACAGCACAGAAAATGAAGGCTTTTCCTAATGCTATCCACAATGGACTTCAACAAGGTCTAAAGTGTACTTTTAAAATTTGCTACATTCTGTGTGGTTCTCCACTCACCACTGATTAGTTTTTCTTTTGCTTCCCTTTTCCTTGCCATGTGCTCCTTGTTCTGCAAACCACGTTTAGTTTGCCCTCTCATTTTGCGTGCTAGGAAAGAAATGAAGAAATCCAATAACTCCACTAAACACTGCTCTACTCACCGCTCATAGCCCGTAGCTCGCAACTGCGGTCAGTACTACCAACAGCTCGTCGGCCGCAGCACACCAGTGCTTGCGCAATGCACTGGTGCAGTGACGTCATGGGCTCTCTGGGCGTCGAGCAGTGAGGCCGCGGCCCGTGGGCTGCGTCTCCATGCGCGACTCTGCTGAGGCCGTGGCATACAGGTTCTTTCGCAACAACACTGCTCGGCCCTTGGGATTACGTCAGGGACTCGCTCGGCCCGAGACTGCTGCAGTCCAGTGCGGCTGCAGCTCGTCGGCCGAGCCTCTTCGCACGACTCTCCTGGCGGACCTCGATGCGGCTGCCCCGCCTGAACCGGCAGTGCTAAGCAATGCACGCACGGCTGTCATGGCCACGGAATTGGACAGGCCGCGCTTCGATGACCACCTCTGCTGCAAACTGCACAACCAGACCTCACACTCAGCTGGTTGTCACCGACCGATTGACATCATACAAGCCAACTGCGAAGTTACTCCAGCAGTGGCTGCATCAATTACCACGGGCACACACGTCCCTGAACTGACTTAACCTTTTAGCCTCAGAACATTGATACCTCTTAAATTTTAAGTTAGTGTATCTTGTTCAAATACCTCACGTGCCAATCTAAATCATTTGTCAAACTGTTTATTTAAAACATGTCAAATAGTGCATTGTTTTTCTTGTATACACCAATCTTGTGATTTTGTTGTACACGACTTGAATGAGTACTTACGTATCAGCCAGTATAGTAGTCAAATGTATCGTAGACAAACGTAAGACACCAGGAAGTTTTGCTTTCTTTATGTTTATAATATATGTGTTTACCAGAGAGTCCACAAATGTTAAAAAGTACATGTAATACTTTCTATGATTATAAAGACCAGAGAAGCCTTCACATTTTTTCTGCAATCACCTAGGGGATGCCTTCCTGTTCCGTATCGTCCTTTGTTCTTCCGCTTTCGCTGTGTAAGCATCTACACTACAGGCCATTAAAATTATTACACCACGAACGTGCTACAGACGCGAAATTTAAACGACAGGAAGAAGATGCTGTCATATGCAAATGATTACCTTTCCAGAGCATTAACGCAAGGTTGCCGCCGGTGGCGACGCCTACAATGTGCTGACATGAGGAAAGTTTCCTACCGTTTTCTCATACACAAACAGCAGTTGACCGGCGTTGCCTGGTGAAACGTTGTTGTGATGCCTCGTGTAAGGAGGAGAAATGCGTACCATCACGTTTCCGACTTCGATAAAGGTAGGATTGTAGCCTATTGCGATCCCTGAGTCAACAGATGGGGACGTTTGCAAGACAACAACCTTCTGCACGAACAGTTCGACGACGTCTGCAACAGCATGGCCCATCAGCTCGGAGATCATGGCTGCAGTTATCCTTGACGCTGGATCACAGACAGGAGCGCCTGCGGTGGTGTACTCAACGACGAACCTGGGTGTACGAATGGCAATACGTAATTATTTCGGATGAATCCAGGTTCTGTTTACAGCGTCATGATGATCGCATCTGTGTGTGGCGACATCGCGGTGAATGCACATTGGAAGCTTGTATTCGTCATCGCCATACTGGCGTATCACCCGGCGTGATGGTAGCGGGTGCCATTGGTTACACGTCTCGGTCACCTCTTGCTCGCACTTTGAACAGTGGACGTCACATTTATTATTTGTTAAGACCCGTGGCTCTACCCTTCATTCGATCCCTTACATTTCAGCAGGATAATGCACTACCCCATGTTGCACGACCCGTACAGGCCGTTCTGGATACAGTAACTGTTCGACTGCTGCCCTGGCCAGCACATCAAGCAGATCTCTCACCAACTGAAAGCGTCTGGTCAATGGTGGCCGAGCAACTGGCACGTCACAATAAGCTAGTAACTACTCTTCATTAACAGAGGTATCGTGTTGAAGCTGCATGGCCAGCTGTACCTGTATATGCCGTCCAAGCTGTGTTTGACTCAATGCCCAGGTGTATCAAGGCCGTAATTACGGCCAGAGGTGGTTGTTCTGGATACTGATTTCTCAGGATCTATATACCCAAATTGCCTGAAAATGTAATCACATGTCAGTTCTAGTATAATATATTTGTCCAACGAAACACGTTTATCATCTGCATTTCTTCTAGGTGCAGCAATTTTAATGGCCAGTAGTGTATCTTGTTAGCTCTTTAGAACCATGAATATATTTAAATGTATTTAAATTAATAACTTCCAGATGTATTAACTTAACAAACTAAACATATCTCTTTGTATAATGTCTTTATCATCTTTGTGTTCAGCTGATCGTGAAAGAAATGCAAAACTGCTCACGTGGAGCCCGTCCGCCATTGGTGTGATCCAAATATTGATTAGCAATTTATCATATCTTTTATGGTGCACCAAAGAACCTACAGTCTTTCAGAAACGAAGTCCGATACTCAATTAAGTATACAGCATAATTCGATGACCGATCACGTTATGCACTTGACTTATGAAAACTACATTAAGCCACATCTGTAACTTTGCGTTTCTCTCTTACACCAACCTGGAGTGATAGGAAGTCACAAAAGGAATGAACAAGCACAGCTCGGTTAATTTCGTTTGATATTACTGAGCTGACTACGTGGTGGTAAGTGGTAGGTGATCATGACTATTTTCTTTACATTATCTATCATCGTTCCACCTACAGAAGCAGGCAAGGTAACAGTTACAGCTCAGAACTTCCACTCGCTCATCCACCTACCAGAGAGGTTGTTGCTGTTGTTGGATGGGGACCACTTATACTGTGGTCACTCCATGTGTGGTTGCAGATTAACGTCATACCAGGGACATTTCTGTTTACAACATCAACATATACAGGAACCGCTACTTCAGTTCGCTGCACCGGGGAACTATGTGAGCTAAATAGCTTTCCTCAGACAGGAATGAGCATCACCGTTAATTTAGAGTAATATAGAAACGTCTTTTGCCATGTCTCAGCCGAGGGTGCTGAATCACATGAGATCTACCTTACTCATGAGTTCTCCCAGGAAAAAACTTGCAAATTATGACACTAGAAACCTACCTTTCCGTCCCATCTCCTTCCCCAATGTTGTTGTGGTCTTCAGTCTGAAAACTGCTTTGATGCAGCGGCACAAGCTAGTCTATTCTGTGCAAGCCTCTTCAGCGCTGCACAGCTAACGCAACGTACATCAGTTTGAACCTGCTACCTGTATTCAAGACTTTGTCTCCCTGTACAATTTTAACACCCGTCCCCAACACCCACATATACGCATATCTCTCCATTACTAAACTGACAAGTCCGTGATGCCTTAGGATATACTCTATGATACGAAGTTGTGCCAAAAAATTTCTTGTTTTCCCAGTTTGACTCAGTATCTTCTTATCAGTTATTCGATCTGCAGCGCCACCACTGTTTTTCGGCGCTACTGAGTAAAATTGTGGCACTGCCATGGCTGTTGCCAAAGATCAGCGCCGACCAAACACCATTGCGTCAGATGCAGCAATGCCACTCGCAGATTCCCACAATGTGCTCCAGGAATATGGCTGGCACCGCCATAACGACGACACAGCAAAAAGGCGTTGGTAAGCCAGTAACGACACATCCAATCAGCAGACGTCTTATCCTCTACATGGTTGCAAGCTGTGATTTGCAAAGCAACTGCGCTCCGTCCGAACATAAATTAACATTATTTTCAGTCAAAGTTGTCTCAGTCTGGTAGGTACTATTTAAGAGGAGAGGTGTTGCCGCTCCAAGAGGCGACATGAGGCTAGAAGCTGCCACCATGTTACTTGGCATCCACAAACCGTGGGCCCCTGTTGCCCAGTGCTGTGAGCTTAGCATCTTCCAGCCTGTGGGCCAACTACCAGCTGCAACCAGTCTTCCGCCATAGAAGGCAGTCGTTTGAGGCCATTCCCACCTGTTGAGTCAGTCCTTAACACTCACTGTATTCAGCACACACTATGGAGTACGTTGCACCACAAAATGTTCTAGTTTGTTCTTCAATAAAATGTATGACTAATAGTGAGGTTTTTATGAGCAGCCACCGAACATCATCCCGACAACAATCCACCACCTCAACTCAGAACTGTACTTGTAGAGGTCATCCATCCTGGACCTCCACATTTCGATGTCAGAAGTGTGTGTCACGTCTAAATTTCAATGACAGAGGAACCTTACCAGCCACTCTCCCTGGAGACGATGACTCTTGACTACCTCAGGGTTGCAGATTCGTCGACACATAGCATCAGTGTGCAGTGGGTGAGTGGACTGACTGTTCTATATTTTCCACTGCGACTATCACGTCGACTCATTGCACCTTTCAGCAGCTTTTCAGTTCTGTTTTCATGTGTGACATGTGGCAAGTAAGTTCTGAATGTGTTCTGACGATGTGTAAATATGAACATTGTTTCTACCTATTATCAATGATTGTGTCTCATTGTCTGGAAGTGTATAAGGTGTTAACCATGCGTAACTTCTTTGGAGGGGAAGATGAGTTTTGTCCAGAAGTCGGAGTTTTGTGGTAGATTTCGCCGTTTTTAATATGCAATGTATTTCATTTAAGCAATAAATGTGGCTCACTACGTGTAGTCACGTAAAGTAGTAGTCATGAGTAGCCGCTCAATGGGTAAGTTAAGTTACAGTAAGTGTTAGGGTAGAATTAGATTAAGTGTCCTTGTCGTCATTCTGTTTTGTTCTCCTCGTTCTTTGTTTGCATAATTAGTAAGGTATACCCATGCGGAGAGTTTGCGAATTTCGGCAGCCTGGACCTGATGAGGAGATAAGTGCATGTGCCGATGATCTTTGTGTCTTGCAGAGTGCAACTGCCGACAGTAATTTTGATGTAGATATTTAGGAGGTGACACAGAAAGCTATGAATATCGCTGATTGTATTGCAGATGTTTTGCGTACTGAAACGGCACAGACGCATTTAGTATTTCCGAAGGCCCCAGATTCGGCACCATCTGCAACGGCACTGCGTCCTCAGAACGTGAGAGGAGAAGAAAGAGGAAATGTGTTTGTAAGGTTTATGATCGGGCCGACAAGGCTTGTGCCAGAGGGTCAGGAGATTGACAAAAGTGACAACACTTGAAGTGTAATGCGTGGTACAGGCCAAGGCTGCTGTGCAATCCCAGGGCTAGACTTTCCCATCAAGCATCATACCGAAACTGACTTTCGAGGACGGGCGGTGGATCTCACGGGGATAATGTCCAAGCTGGGGGAAGCTGTTACCAGTGAAATACTGTCGCAAGGTTCGTTTATCATGACAGGACAAATACGGGCAAAGTCATTAAGCCTTAATTAGCATGATATAGTGCCCCAAGACACTGGGAAGTTGCTTTAGGTAACCGAAGGTGTTGCTAACTTATACGATTCTCTACTTCGCCTCCAGGTGGGGAATTGTCGTTAAGTACGCAGCGTTCAGTGATTGAGAGCACTTCTCCTGTCTGTACTCACGCTGAGACGTTATCTGAATTCCATCCCTGTGACTGGGAGTTCGAGTTTCTTGTCTGTAGAATACAGAAAGGAGAAGATAGTATTATATTATACTAGTCAGAGGACCACTTTCGCCTTCCTAGTGGTTAATGGGTTTTTTGTTTTGTGGCTGGAGTTCTTCCATCGTCGCAGCCGTGTGCGAGAATCATCACTCCGACGCCTGGGACGCAGTACATTCTCTGATATTGCTAATTGCTTCGGCTTATTAGGGCTATAAAGCTGAACAGCTGTGATGGTGTAAGTTTCATTTCCACTGAGGTTGCACACCACTGTAGATCATCTTTGAAAGTAGTGTCTTCTAGTGTTTGGGACGTAGATGGTATCAGTCATCTCGTGTTATTTATATTAGATCACGTGGCCATAAAAAGCGGCACATTTGGGCAGTTTATTAATAATGTTAGTCAGGAAATGCATTTGTATCTCTTTATGTCCATTGCACATCGACATATAAACGTTTTTAATGTGTAAAGAGGTTTTAATCTACAATAAATGCATAAGCAGAAACAACATCAATATTTAGTAGTTACTAGTACCCTAAATTTATTTCTATGTTGCAATTTATATGTTAAAGAGCAAGAAGGAGGAAATAATATCACCATTAAGAAATCCTAAGACCTGCTCCAGGGGGTAGTCAGACAGAGCCAAATCTTTATATTTGCGTTCAGTATTTTCCATTGTTCACATTCATTTTTACACCCGCCTGGAGCAGCATCTTGGAAACCATACAAATACCTTCCAGTAACACTTCCTAACACTGAAATTTATATTCGATGTTAGTAAATCCCACTTTTTCATTAATAATTTTCTTGCTATAGTCAGTCTTCATTTTATATTCTCTCTACTTCGGTCATCATCTGTAATTTTGCTGCCCAATAATCATTTTACTGTCTTATTTCGTAATCTGATTCCCTTAACAGTATCTGATTTAAACGTCGCCGTACCAAGGGACAGGGAAGGGTTCCTTTATGGCTACCTTCTCAGAATATTGTAATCTACCCATTTACATTATATTTTAAAATTTTGAAAAAAATAAATATGTGAATTTTAATGATTTCTTCTACCAGATTACGTAGTTGTTTTTAATTTTTCACTAAAACTTAACGCAAAAATTTAGGTCTTGTCAGTGGATGTGAATTTTCAAAACAGGTGTCATAATCATATTTCCAGGATTAGAACCCTTCTTACACACAAATATATCTTTAAAAAGTATGTTGTGCGTAAAAGACAACGAAATCAGTATTTCTCTGTGTTGGTCATACATTACGCCCGCTTCTATAGTACACGTTATGGAAAATCCGTTGGTGCTGCTAGGTTTAATTCGAATATGTGACATTACCTTTCATTTAGTTCCATTGAGGGTTATGTTATAATCCCTTTAAAGGGCACAATCTGTTCCATTCAACTGTTATTCCAAGTGCTTTGCTGTCTCTGAAAGGATTGCAGTGTCACCAGTAAACTTCATAATGTTTATTGCTTCTCTCTGATATTTAATTCTGTTTACAAATTTATCGTTGTATGCTTTACTGCTTGTTTGGAGCAGATGTTGAATGACATCGAGTGTAGGCTACCCGAATGTGTCACTCCCATCTTCAAATTGCACAACTAGAAATCCAGCAGATTGGCTAAAACTTACAGACGCGCGAAATTTGGCACGGACTTCAATGCGAGATGCCTTTAATAGGTTCCACAACGAAACATTGTCTGGAAATTTGGTAGAAAATCCGAAGAAATTCTGGTCGTATATAAAGTACACTAGCGGCAAGACGCAGTCAATACCTTCGCTGCACAGTGCCGGTGGTACTGTTACCGACGACTGTGGTGCCAAAGCGGAGTTATTGAACGCAGTTTTCCGAAATTCCTTCACCACGGAAGATGAATGGAATATTCCAGAATTTGAAACACGAACAGCTGCTAGTATGAGTTTCTTAGAAGTAGATACCTTAGGGGTTGCGAAGCAACTCAAATCGCTTGATATGGGCAAGTCTTCAGGTCCAGATTGTATACCGATTAGGTTCCTTTCAGATTACGCTGATACAATAGCTCCCTACTTAGCACTCATATACAACCGCTCGCTCACTGATAGATCTGTAACTACAGATTGGAAAATTGCGCAGGTCGCACCAGTGTTTAAGAAGGGTAGTAGGAGTAATCTATCGAACCACAGACCTATATCATTGACGTCGGTTTGCAGTAGGGTTTTGGAGCATATACTGTATTCAAACATTATGAATCACCTCGAAGGGAACGATCTATTGATACGTAATCAGCATGGTTTCAGAAAACATCGTTCTTGTGCAACGCAGCTAGCTCTTTATTCGGACGAAGTAATTTCCGCTATCGACAGGGGATCTGAAGTTGATTCCGTATTTCTAGATTTCCGGAAAGCTTTTGTCACCGTTCCTCACAAGCGACTTCTAATCAAGCTGCAGGCCTATGGGGTATCGTCTCAGTTGTGCGACTGGATTCGTGATTTCCTGTCAGGAAGGTCGCAGTTCGTAGTAATAGACGGCAAATCATCGAGTAAAACTGAAGTGATATCAGGTGTTCCCCAGGGAAGCGTCCTGGGACCTCTGCTGTTTCTGATCTATGTAAATGACCTGGGTGACAATCTGAGTCGTTCTCTTAGGTAGTTCGCGGATGATGCTGTAATTTACCGTCTAGTAAGGTCATCAGTTGAAAAGCGATTTAGAAAAGATTGCTGTATGGTGTGGCAGGTGGCAGTTGACGCTAAATAACGAAAAGTGTGACGTGATCCACATGAGTTCCAAAAGAAATCCATTGGAATTCGATTACTCGATAAATAGTACAATTCTCAAGGCTGTCAATTCAACTAAGTACCTGGGTGTTAAAATTACGAACAACTTCAGTTGGAAAGACCACATAGATAATATTGTGGGGAAGGCGAGCCAAAGGTTGCGTTTCATTGGCAGGACACTTAGAAGATGCAACAAGTCCACTAAAGAGACAGCTTACACTATACTCGTTCGTCCTCTGTTGGAATATTACTGCGCGGTGTGGGATCCTTGCCAGGTGGGATTGACAGAGGACATCGAAAGGGTGCAAAAACGGGCAGCTCGTTTTGTATTATCACGTAGTAGGGGAGAGAGTGTGGCAGATGTGATACGCGAATTGGGATGGAAGTCATTACAGCAAAGACGTTTTTCGTCGGGGCGAGATCTATTTACGAAATTTCAGTCACCAACTTTCTCTTCCGAATGCGAAAATATCTTGTTGAGCCCAACCTACGTAGGTAGGAATGATCATCAGAATAAAATAAGAGAAATCAGAGCTCGAACAGAAAGGTTTACGGTAGGTGTTCGTTTTTCCCGCGCGCTGTTCGGGAGTGCAATGGTAGAGACATAGTATGATTGTGGTTCGACGAACCCTCTGCCAAGCACTTAAATGTGAATTGCAGAGTAGTCACGTAGATGTAGATGTAGATGGAGTAGCAGAATTTATGAGCTTCAACAAGATTTGGTTTTTGATGGGGTGGGGCTGTGAAATACATGTACAGCCTTATTACTCCTCTCTTATTTTTACCTGAGGAGAGCAAAATTCATATTTCAGTGCATATACGGCAAAAATTCGGACTTTGATATAGGACAACATGGATTCCCAGGGATTCACATGTTATGAGGGTTGGAGGAACATGTAGGAATGAGCGTCTATCCTATTTCCGAACATTAAATGTGATTTTGTAAGTTCCAGAAGAGTAGAGTATATTGAGATAACTATTTCTAGATCGAAAGGTAAGCCAGTTCCGTTCTAACCCACTAGCGAGAACAAATACAAAAGACAGTTGGAGATGCAGTAAATGGGAATGACGTTAGAGTGTATTGTGGGATTGGAGAAGTATGAACAAGGAAAACTCTTGTATCATTTTCATGGCTTTACGCCTGTTATCTTCAGATATTATTATTAAATGACGAATGGTGGCCAAGGGAAGTTGCCAGCTCACAGTATCTCTGGAGAAATAGCTTTTCATCTAAGTATAATTTGAGGCGTAAATGTAAAAGTCCGATATCAGAAACTTCTCTATCGGGGGGCGCCTGATTCAAATGCTTTAACATTGACATTGTCCATGCCAACAGAAAGTGCAGTGCAGGTGATTTCTCCAGTTCTAATTGGTTGCACGCCGCTTTCAAGAGCTACAAATACCTTTACTTTTTAAAAGCAATAACATAAGCGACTGGTATAAGAATTACAGTAATCTAATAGCAAACCTACCGTGAAAAATTCTTTTATCAGCGTGATATCAGTTCCTACATTTCGCGCTATTTCTCCCTTCACAGAGAGCTTCTCGCACTAAGACATTCTAACATTGTCAGCTACTTATTCCAGCAACTATCATTAGACTGGCTCATTTATCTAACAAGAGCATTAAGAAGACCACTTTTCTTTAAGTAGGGGAAGCGTTCTTTCGCCGCAATCAAAAGACCGCGAACTTATGGACAACTGAAGCATATATACTCCGCATTAAAATTATTTCGTAGCCCTGTATTTGAAATTTGGCAGGAACAATTCAATCGTGAATATATCGCGCAGTGCAACGACAATGTTGGTACCTTCATCATTCGTGTGCTGCATATCTTTCAAACTACTGTGGTGGATACTAAGAGACATGAATCGTCTAAATAATTCTCTTAGAATGTTACCGCCCATTTTTGGTTCATCTGGAAACTGAGATGTAAACAAAATGCGAGATCTGAGAATCCAGTCAATGAAACAGAAGACACTACACGTCAGGTAATTGTTTCTTCTCGCGCTGGATGTCCACATTTCTGTAGTTGCTGAGTATTCACCTTGTGTTATATGAGCAATTACCTCAGGCATAATTATATGTCGTAGGCTTTTAGCACTTTTTGCCATGTACCTCGACACAGTTGTGGGGTGAGATATAATGGCCTTTGCAGTGTCAACTAACGTCGGAACAAGATCCCTGAGACCTTTATCTCTCATAGTTCCATACGACCTTACGTCTCGTGCCCACATAGCCACGCAAATATCGACAGTTATCAGTTATCTCCTGCGCAGGTTTAGGAAATCGTTTCTGCTTCACATAAGACCCTTGTTTATTATACACGCATGGATGGAGAGAAATGTGCGAAGTGCCACTTGGGCCTTCAGCATGAGAGTAGATTCCATCTAACAGCGAACAGCAAACAAAATGAACGCTTTTCCTAACGCCATCCACAATAGGCTTCAACACGGTCGCAACTGAACTTTTAAAATTCGCTTTACGCTGTGTGGTTCTCTGCTCACCACTTATTAGTCTTCCTTTTACATCCCTTTTTCTTGACATGTGCTCCTTCTTCTGCAAACCCCTTATAGTTTCCACCCTCATTTTTGCATTACGAAAAAAATGAAGAAATCACACCCTCCACTCGTATCCCGTAGCTGAGAACTGCGGTCAGTGCTACCAACAACCCGTAGGCGGCAGCACACCAGTGCTTGCTCAAGACACTGGTGCAGTGACGTCACGGTCTCGCTCAGTGCGTAACCGTGAGGCCGCGGCTCATGGGCTGCATCCCCATGCGCGACTCTGCTGAGCCCGTTATGTACAAGTGCTTTCGCAACATTATTGATCGGCCCTTGGGGTGACGTCAGGAACTCGCTCAGCCCGATACTGCTGTAGTCGAGTGCGGCCGCACGACTCTGCACTGTGCGGACCGTCGGACCTCGATGCGGCTGTCCCGGCTGAACCGGCAGCGCGAGGCAAGGCTCGCACGGCTGTCATAGCTACGGTCCTGGACGGGCTGTGCCTCGATGCCCACTTCTAATACAAAGTGCAGAACCAGAGCTCACACTCTGCCTGTTGTCACCGACCGACTTACATCATACTAACCAACTGCGACGTCACTCCAGCAGTGGCATCATTAATTCCCACGGGCAGACACGTCACTGAACTGACTTAAACTCTTATCCCCAAAACATTGAAACCTTTCAAAATTTTAGTTAGTGTATCTTGTACAAATATCTCCCATGCCAATAAAAAGGATTTGTCAAACTGTTTATTTAAAACATGACAAATAGCGTATTGCTTTTTCTTGTATACATCATTCTTGTAAATTTGTTGTACACAACTTGAATGACTACCCATATAACAGCCAGTATCGTAGTCAAATGATCCGTAGGCACATGTAAGACACCAAGAAAATTTTTCTTTCTTTATATTTATGAAATATGTGTGTACCAGTGAGACCACAAATTGTAATAAGTACATGTAATACTTTCTATGACGATAAAGAACAGAGAAGCCTTCATATTTTTTCTGTGATTAGCTAGGAGATGGCTTCCTGTTTCGTATCGTCCTTTCTTCTTCAGCTTTCGCTATGAAATCATTTACCTTGTTAGCTCGTAAGTACCATGAATATATTTAAATATATTTCAATTAATACCTTTCAGATGTGTTAATTTAATAAACTAAACATATCTCTTTGTATCAATGTCTTTATTAGCTTAGTGTTCAGCTATTCGTATTGGAGGCACATGCGTTTCTCCTGAACAGCAACCTGGAGTAATAGGAAATCACAACAGGAATCAATAAGCACTGCTCAGCTTTGTGTCGGCTATTCGTGATACAAGTGCAAAACTGCTGACATGGAGCCTGTCAGCCATTGGTGTGATCCAAATACTGATTAGCAATTTCTCAGCTCTTTTATGGTGTACCAACGAAACTGCAGTCTTTCAGAAACGAAGTCCGATACTCACTTAACTATACAGCACAATTCGATTGACCGATAGCGTTATGCACTTGCCTTAGGAAAATTACATTGGAGCAACATCTGTAAGGCAGTATCTATCTTACCCCTAGTGATATGCTCCTCTACATCCTTAGACTTGTCCTCTAACAATCCCTGCTTAGCCATTTTGTGCTTCCTGTCGATCTCATTTTTGACACGTTTGTATTCTTTTTTGCCTGCTTCATTTACTGCATTTTTGTATTTTCTCCATTCATCAATTAAATAAGATACGAGGTGCATTTGAAAAGTCTGTGAAAAAAAAAAAATAAATAAATAAATAAAAAGAAAAAACCGCTTACTTGTTTGGGGTAATATTTTTTATTTTTCAACATAGTCTCCTTTTAAATTTATACACTTCGTCCAATGCTGTTCTAATTTGTTGATCCCTTCCGAATAATAGGAATTGTCTAAATCTGCAAAATAGCTAATAGTTGCTGAAATCTCCTCCTCGTTTGAATAAAATCTTTGTCCCACAAGCCATTTCTTCTAATTGGGGAACAAATAGTAGTTCGAAGGAGCCAAGTCTGGAGAAAAAGGGGGGGGGGATGTGAAATGAGTTGGATTCCTATTTTCATTAATTTTGGGACCACAACTGCTGATGTGTGTGATGGTGCATTGTCATGATCGAAAAGGACGGTCCTATAAAGATGAATAATACTCACCTGTAATAGTTTTACCCTTTTCCAGATAGTCGAAGAGGATTATTCCTTGCGAATCCCAAAAGACAGTCTCCATAACCGTTCCGGCCAAGGGAATGGTCTTCGAGTTTTTTGGTGCAGATTCTCCCTTGGTAACCCATTGTTTAGGATATTGTTTGCTCTCAGGAATATAGTAATGTATCCACGTTTCATCCACAGTGACGAAACGACGTTTGATATACTCTTAAAATCCTGCGGATTCTGCCTAAACGGCTGCAAACCATCCTTGGAACACTTCATACAATTCCGTTTTTGGTCAAGCGTGAGCAAACGCGGAACGAATCTTGCGGATAGCTTTCTCTTGTCCAAATGTTTATGCAAAATATTATTTACCCGTTCATTCGAGATGCCCACAGCACTAGCAATCTCACACACTTCAACTCTTCTGTCATCCATCACCATATTATGGATTTTATCAACGATTTCTGGAGTGGTAGCCTCAAGAGGGCGTCCAGAATGTTCAGCAACACTTGTGCCCATATGGCCACTCCTAAAATTTAAAATCGCTGATAAACTGTTCTAATCGAAGGCGCAGAACAACATGACTGAAACTTCGTGTGTGTTCTTTCCAAACATTACCTCGATCAGCGCCGGCGGTGGCATCTCTCGGACTTTGCACGGTCTTTTCATACACCTCTCGTATTTGAGTATATTTAAATTAATACGTTTCAGATATATTAATTTAACAAAATAAACATATCTCTTTGTGTTAATGTCTCTATCGGCTTTGTGTACAGCTATTCGCGAAAGAAATGCAAAACTGCTGACGTGGAGCCCGTCCGCCATTGCTGTGATCCAAATACCGATTAGCAATTTATCAGATCTTTTATGGTGCACCAAAGAACCTACAGTCTTTCAGAAACGAAGTCCGAAACTCAATTAACAATATAGCATAATTCGATGACCAATCACGTTATGCACTTATGAAAATTACATTAAGCCACATCTGTAACTTTGAGTTTCTCTCTTACACCAACCTGGAATAATAGGAAATCGCAAACAGGAATCAACAAGCACTGGTCGGTTAATTTTAGTTGACATTACTGAACTGACTATCTGCTGGTAAGTAGTAGGTGATCACGACTATTTTCTTTACATTCTCTATCTTCCTTCCACCTTCCCAAGCAGGCGAGGTAACACTTACAGCTCACAGCTTCCACTCGCCCATCCACCTTCGAGAGAGGATGTTGCTATTGCTGGCTGGGGAGCAATTATACTGTGGTCACTCCATGTATGGTTGCAGTTTAATGTCATACCAGAGACACTTATGTTTACAACAAAAAAATAATAACAGAGCCGCTGCATCAGTTGGTTGCATCGGCCAACAGTGTGAGATAAATAGCTTTTCTCTTACGAGAAGGAGCAACGCCGTTAATTTAGACCACTATAGAAACGTCTTTTGCCATGTCAACAGCCGAGGGCGCTGAATCGCACGAGATCTACCTTAGTCGTGAGTTCTCCCGGTAAATAACTTGGAAATTTGTGGACCAAGAGCCTGCCTCTCCCTCCGGCCCCCCTCCCCAATGTTGTTGATGTGGTCTTCAATCTGAAGATTGGTTTGATGCAGCTGCCCGAGCTAGTCTATTCTGTGCAAGCCTCTTCAGCGCCGCACAGCTAATGCAATGTGCATCTGTTTGAACCTGCTCACTGTATTCAAGACTTTGTCTCCCTCTACATTTTTAACACCCCCCCCCCCCTCACCCCCGGCCAACAAAACTCACATATACACACTTTTCTCCATTACCAAACTGACAAGTCCATGATGTCTTAGGATATGCCCTATGAAAAGAACTTGTGTCATATATTTGTTTTCCCCAGTTCGAGACAGTATCTTCTTATCAGTTATACGATCTGCAGCGCCACCACTATTTTTCGGCGCTACTGAGTAAAATTGTGATGTTGGCATAGCTGTTGCTAAAGACCTTGGGAGTGAGGCAGCTCAGAGCCGACCAAACATCATTACGTCAGATACAGCAATGCCACTGGCAGATTCCCACACTATGCTCCAGGAAAGGGGCTGGCACGAAAGCGTTGTCAGGCCGGTTACTACACATCCAATCAACAGACTTCATATAGTCCACATGATTGCAAGGTGTGATTTGCGAAGCAAGAACGCTCTGCCCCAACATAAATTGCCATTATTTTCAGTCAAAAGTGTCTCGGTCTGGTAGCTACTATTTACGACAAGAAGTGTATGCCACTCCTCGAGGCGACATAATACTTCAAGCAATTACCACGAGATTTGTCCTCCACTACCTGTGGGCCCCTGCTGCTGGTTTTAAGATCACTGCTGACGACTTAGCGTCTTCCAGTCTGTGGGCCAACTACCAGGTGCAACCAGCCTTCCGCCATAGAGTGCAGCCGTTTGAGACCATGGCCACCTGTTGCCTCAGTTCCTATACACTCGCTGTCTTCAGCACACGCTATGGAGGATGTTGCACCATAGAATGTTCTAGTTTGTTCTTCAATAAAATGTATAACCAATAGTGAAGCTTTTATAAACAGCCATCGATCATCATCCCGACAATAATCCACCACCTCTACTCAGATCGCTGTGTGTTTAGGTCATCCATCCTGAATCTCTACAATTCGATGCCAAAGAGTGTGTCACCACTAAATTACAGTGACAGAGGAAAATTGCCAGCCACCCTAGCTGGAGACAATGACTCTCGACTTCCTCAGGGTTGCAGTTTCGTCGACACACAGCATCAATATGCAGTGGGGAGTACACTCCCCTGCGAGTATCACGTCGAGTCAGTGCACCTATAAGCAGCCTTTCAGTTCTGTTTCCATGTGAGACGTGTGTGAAGTAAACTCAGTCTGTGTCGGCCGGAGTGGCCGAGCGGTTCTAGGCGCTTCAGTCTGGAACCGCGCGACAGCAACGGTCGCAGGTTGGAATCCTGCTTCGGGCATGTATGTGTGTGATGTCCTTAGGTTAGTTAGGTTTAAGTAGTTCTAAGTTCTAGGGGACTGATGACCTAAGATGTTAAGTCCCATAGTGCTCACAGCCTGCCAAACTCAGTCTGTAATCTGAGGATGTGTAAACATGAACTTTATTTATGTCTATGACGAATGGGTGTGGCTCATTATATGGAAGTGTATAAGATGTTAATCATACGTAACTTCTTAGGAGGGAAGATGTGTTTTGTCGTGCAGTTGCAGTTTTGTGGTTGTTTACGCCGCTTTTAATGGGCAGCGTGTTCCATTTTGATCAATAAATGTGGCTCACTGCGTTTAAGCGCGTAAAGTAGTAGTCATGAGTAGCCGCTCAAATGGAGAAGTTAAGTTACAGTAAGTTTTAGGACAGAATTAGATTAAGTGTCCTTGTCGTCGTACTGTTTTGTTTTCCTCGTTTGTTGTTTGCATAATTAGTGAGGTATACCCTGACTGAGAGGTTGCGAATTTCTGCAACCTGGACCAGATGTGGAGGGAAGTGCATGTGCCGATAATTTTGGTGTCTTGCAGAGTGCAACTGCCGACCGTAATTTTGTTGTAGACACTTAGGAAGTGACACAGAAAGCTACCAATAAGGTTGATTGAATTGCAGATGTTTTCAGTACTGGAACGGTACAGACGCCTTTCGTATTTCCGAAGGCCGCAGATTCGGCACCATCTGTGACGCACTGCCTCCTCAGAACGTGGGAGGAGAAGAAAGGGGAAATGTGTTTGTAAGGTTTAAGATCGGGCCGACAAGGCTTGTGCCAGTGGATCAGGAGATTGACAAAAGTGACAACACTTGCAGTGTAATGCGTGATGCAGGCTAAGGCTGCTGCGCAATCCAAGGGTTAGGCTTTCTCATCAAGCATCACGCCAAAACTGACGTTCGATGAAGCGCTGTGGAACTCAGGGGGATAATTTTCAAGCTGGGGGAAGCTGTCACCAGTGAAATACACTCACAAGGTACGTTTGTCAAGAGGGACAAAAGCAGGCAAAATCACTAAGGCTTAATTGGCATGATATAGTGCTACAAGGCACTGGGAAATTTGCTTTAGGTGACCGAAAGTGTTCAAAACTTATACGATTCTGGACTTCGCCTACGGGGAGGGAACCGACGTTGAGTACGCAGCGTTCAGTGATTGAGAGCACTTCTCCTGTCTATACTCACGTTGAGACGTAATCTGCATTCCGTCCTTGTGGCTGGGAGTTGGCGTTTCTTGTTTGTAGAATTCAGAGAGGGGATGATAGTATTAGATTATACTAGTCAGAGGACCGCCTCCTGCCGTCCTAGTGTTTAATGAGTTTTTTATTTTGTGGCTGGAGTTCTTCCATGGGCGCAGACGTGTACGAGAACCATCACTTCGACATACGGGACGCAGTAAATTTGGTGATATTGCTAATTGCTTCGGCTTATTAGGGCTATAAAGCTGAACAGCTGTCCTAAAGTAAGCTTCAATTCCACTGAGGTTGCACACCACTGTAGATCATCTTTGAAACCAGTGTCTTCTAGTGTTCTAGTGTATGGGACGTACATGATAACAGTCATCTCGTGTTATTAATATTATATCACGTTGCCATAAAAAGGAGCAGATGTGGGCAGTTGATCAGTAATATTAGACAGGAAATTCATTTGTATCTCTTTATGTCCATTGCACATGGACATATAAGCATTTGTAATGTATAAAGAAATTTTAATCTACAATAAATGTATAAGCAGAAACAACATTAATATTAAGTAGTTCCTATTTCCCTTAATCATTCATTTATTTTTATGTTGTAATTTATATGTTAAAGTGCAAGAAGGGGGAAGTAATATCACCGTTAAGAGATTCTAGGGTCTGCTTCAGGGTTTAATCAGACTGGGCCAAATCTTCATTTTCGCGTTCAGTATATTCCATTGCGCACATTCATTTTTGCGCCCGTCTAGAGTAGCATTTAGGAAACCATACAAATTCCTTCGAGAAATACTTCCTAACATTTAAATATACATTCTATGTTAGCAAATTCGTCTTTTTGTTAATACTTTTCATGTTATAGTCAGTCTTCATTTGATATCCTTTCTACTTTGGCCATCATCATTTATTCTGCTGCCCAATAATCCTTTTAGTGTTTCATTTCGTAATCTGATTCCCTTAACGCTACCTGATTTAACCCCCGCAATACCAAGGGAAAGGGAAGGGGTACTTTATGCCTATCTTTTCAGAATACTGTAATCTAGTCATGTTCATTATATTTTAAAATTTTGAAATACATATATTTGTGATTTTTAATGGTTTCTTCTTCCACATGCCGTAAATGTTTTAAATATTCCAGTAAAACTTAACGCAAAAATGTAGGTGTTCTCAGTGGTATAGAGTTTTAAGAACAGGTGTTACATTAATATTTTCAGGTTTAGCACCCTTCTTACACATAGATATATCTTTAAAAAATATGTTGTGCGTAAAAGACAACGAAAATTAACGGAATCCGTATATCTTTGTGTTGGTCATATATTACGCAACCCTTATTTAGTACACGTTATGAGAAACACGTTGGTACTGCTACGTTTATTTCGAATACGTTCCAGAATTTCAAACTTTCATTTAGGACAACATGGATTCCCAAGGATTCACGTGTTACCAGTTGTGGAGGAACATGTAGCAATGAAAATCTCTTGTACTTCAGAACATTAAATGTTATTTTTGTAACTTCCAGAAGAGTAGAGTAAATTGAGATAACTATTTCTAGCCGGCCTAAGTGGCCGTGCGGTTAAAGGCGCTGCAGTCTGGAACCGGAAGACCGCTACGGTCGCAGGTTCGAATCCTGCCTCGGGCATGGATGTTTGTGATGTCCTTAGGTTAGTTAGGTTTAACTAGTTCTAAGTTCTAGGGGACTAATGACCTCAGCAGTTGAGTCCCACAGTGCTCAGAGCCATTTGAACCATTTTTTAAACTATTTCTAGATCAAAAAGTAAGCCAGTTCCGTTCGAAACCACTAGCGAGAACAAAGAGGTAAGCGGTTGGAGATGCAGTAAAGTTAAATGTCGTTAAAGCGTATTCTGGGATTGGAGAAGTATGAGAAAGGAAAACTATTGTCTCCTTTTCATGACTTTTCGCCTCTTATCGTCAGATATGTTTTTTAAATGACGAATGGTGGCCAGAGGAAAGTTGCTACCTCGAAGTATCTCCAAATACTGATTAGCAGTTTATCAAATCTTTGATGGTGCACCAAAGAACCTACAGTCTTTCAGAAACGAAGTCCGATACTTAATAAACTACACAGCATAATTCGATTGGCCAATCGTGTTACGCACTTGCCTTATGAAAATTACATTGGAGCAACATCAGGCGAAGGCTGCTGTGCAATCCCAGGGCTAGTCATTCTCATCAAGCATCATCGCGGAACTGACTTTCGATGACGAGCAGTGGAACTCAGGGGGATAATGTTCTAGCTGGGGGAAGCTGTCATCATTGAAATACTGTTGCAAGTTTCGTTTATCATGTTAGGACAAATGCAGGCAAAATCACTAAGGCTTAATTTGCATGATATAGTGCCACAAAATTATTCAGTAAAACTTAACTCAAAAATTTGTGTCTTGTCAGTGGATGCGAATTTTCAGACCAGGTGTTATATTCATATTTTCAGGTTTAGGACCCTTCGAACACATAAATATATCTTTAAAATGTATGTTTTGCGTAAAAGACAACGAAAATTTACGAAATCCGCATATCTTTGTGTTCGTCATACACTACGCCCCCATTTTGTAGTACACGTTATGGGAAACACGTTTGTACTGCTAGGTTTAATTCGAATGCGTTCGATTACCTTTCATTTAGGGTTATCTTATGATCCCATTTCAGGGCACTATCTATTTCATTCAACTGTTATTCCAATTTCTTTGCTGTCTCTGACAGAACTGGAGTGTCACCAGTAAACGTCAAAACGTTTATTGTTTCACCCTCACATTTAATTCTGTTTACAAATCTATTCTTGTATTCTTTACTGCTTGTTCGGTGTAGATGTTGAATTACATCGAGTGTAGGCTACCCGAATGTCTTACCCCCATCTTCAAGTTGCACAATTAGAAATTCAGCAGATGGAGTAGCTGAATTCATGTGCTTCAACAAGATTTGTTCTTTCATGGGATACGTGTCCAGTCAAATTACTCCTCTATTCTTTATACCGGAGGGCAGCAAAATTCGTATTTCACTGCATATACTGCAAAAATTCAAACTTTCATTTAGTACGACATGGATTCCCAAGGATACACGTGTTACCAGTTGTGGAGTAACATGTAGGAATGAGCGTCTCTCCTATTTCCGAACTTCTTATGGTCTACATGGTTGCAAGCTGTGATCTGCAGAGCGATAACGCTCTGTCACAACATAAATTAGCATTATTTTCAGTCAAAGGTGAAATTTGCCCCTGCTTCTGGTTTTAAGATCAGTGCTGTGGCCTAGCATCTTCCATCCAGTGGGCCACCTTCAGGCCAACTACCAGGTGCAAAAAGCCCTGTGCTATAGAAGGCAGTCGCTTTAGACCATGGCCACCTGCTGCATCAGTTCCTTAACATTCACTGTCTTCAGCACACGTTATGGAGGATGTTGCACCACAGAATGTTCTAGTTTGTTCTTCAGCAAAATGTATGACTAATAGTGAAGTTTTTATGAGCAGTCATCTATCATCATCCTGACAACATTCCACCACCTCAGCTCAGACCTCCACATGTCCATCTACATCTACATAGATACTCTGAAAATCACATTTAAGTGCCTGGCAGAGGATTCATCGAACTACCTTCACAATTCTCTGTTATTCCAATGTCGTATAGCGCGCGGAAAGAATGGACACATATATCTTTCCGTACTAGCTCCGATTTCCTTTATTTTATCGTGGTGATCGTTTCTTCCTATGTAGGACGGTGTCAACAAAATATTTTCGCATTCAGAGGAGAAACTTGGTGATTGGAATTTGGTGAGAAGTTTCCATCGCAACAAAAACGCCTTTCTTTTAATGATTTCCAGCCCAAATCCTGTATCATTTCTGTGATACTTTCTCTCATATTTCGTAATAATACAGAACGTGTTGCCTTTCCTTGAACTTTTTCGATGTACTCTGTCAGTCCTATCTGGTAAGGATCCCACACTGCGCAGCAGTATTCTAAAAGAGGAAAGACAAGCGTAGTATCATTTTGTAGCGTAGTGTCCTCCTTAGTAGGTTTGTTACATTTTCTAAGTGTCCTGCCAATAAAACGCAGCCTTTCTTTAGCCTTCCTCATAACTGTTTCTATGTGCTCTTTCCTATTTAAGTTGTTCGTAATTGTAATACCTAGGTATTTAGGTGAATTTGCGGCTTTTAAATTAGACTGATTTATCGTGTAACCGAAGTTTAAACAGTACATTTTAGCACTCATGTGGACGACCTCCCACTTTTTGTTATTTAGGGTCAACTGCCACTTTTCGCGCCATTCAGATATTTTTTCTTAATCGTTTTGGATTTTCTTTTGATCTTCTGATGACTTTATTAGTCGATAAACGACAGTGTCATCTGCAAATAACCGAAGACGGCTGCTCAAATTGTCTCCCAAATCGTTTATATAGATAAGGAACAGCAAAGGGCCTATAACACTACCTTGGGGAACGCCTCAAATCATTTCTGTATTACTCGATCACTCTCCGTCAGTTACTACGAACTGTCACCTCTCTGACAAGACATCGCAAATCCAGTCACATAACTGAGGCAATATTCAATAGGCACGCCTTTTCCCTACGAGCAGCTTGTGTGGTACAGTGTCAAAAGCTTTCCGGAAATCCAGGAATACGGAATCGATCTGAAATTCCTTGTCAATAGCACTCAGAGTTCGTGTGAATAAAGAGCTAGTTGCGTTTGACAGGAACGATGTTTTCAAAACCCGTGTTGACTGTGTGTCAATAGACCGTTTCCTTCGAGGTAACTCACAATTTTCGAACACAATATGTTTTCTAAAATCCTGCTGCATATCGACGTTATCGATATGGTCCTGTAATTTAGTGAATTACTCCTACTACCTTTCTTGAATATTGGTGTGATCTGTGCAACTTTCCAGTCTTTGGGTACGGATCTTTCGTGGAGCGAACGGTTGTAAATGATTGTCAAGTATGGAGCTAAGGCATCAGCATACTCGGAAAGGAATCTAATTGGGATACAGTCTGGGCCAAAAGACTTGCTTTTATGAAGTGATTCAGGTTGCTTCACTACTTAGTGGATATTTACTTCTACGTTACTCATGTTGGCAGCTGTTCTCCATTCGAATTCTGGGATATTTACTTCTTTTGTGATGGCATTACGGAAGGCTGTGTTTAGTAACTCTGCTTTGGCAGCACTGTCTTCGATAGTAACTCCATTGTTATCGCGCAGAGAAGGCATTGATTGTTTCTTGCCGCTAACGTACTTGACATACGACCAGAATCTATTTGAATTTTCTGCCGGGTTTCGAGACAAAGTTTTGTTATGGGAACTGTTATAGGCGTCTCGCATTGAACTCCGCGCTAAATTTCGAGCTCGTGTAAAGGATCGCTATTCTTGGGGATTTTGCGTCGTTTAAATTTGGTACGTTTGTTTCGTTGTTTCTGCAACAGTGTTCTAATCCGTTTTGTGTACCAAGGAGGATCCACTGCGTTGTTTGTTTGTTTATTTGGTGTATATCTCAGAATTGCTGCCGATACTACTTCTTTGAATTTATGCCACGTCTTGTCTACACTTTATATTGTTAATTTGGTATGAGTGGAGATTGTCTCTCAGGTAGGCATCAAGTGAATTTTTATTTGGTTTTTTGAATAGGTATTATTATTATTATTATTCGTTACAGTCAACTTTGGACTACGCTAAGCATCAGTCATTTCTTGTGCTTTTTCTTGCGTTCTTCCCAGTACTTCTTCATTTTTTCTGAGTGGGCTTCTTTACGTTCTTGCGACCAGGTTGTTCCCGTCTTCTTTGATTGCGTTCGGTCTTTGAATCCCTGTATTTTGTTGATGGCATTCCTATATTCCATTCTGTTGTAAACTGTCTCTGGTATAATGTTCATTTCTGCAATGTCTTCTTTTACTTCTTTCAGCCAGTTAATTTGTGTCTTTCTGCTTTCCATGTATTCCAGGATTTTCTTTGCCGTTCTTTCTGGTGCCATTCTTTTGACTTGCCCATAGAAACTCAGTCTTCTCTTTTTAAAGGATGTTGTCAGTTTTTCAATTTTCTCGTATAACTCTTTATTGGATCGCAATTTATAATCCTGTCCATCCTTTTTAGGTCCTAAGATCTTTCTCAGTATTTTTCTCTCTTTTATTTCCAATTTCTCCAACAGACGTTTTCTGTTCAGTGGGATGCATTCAATCGCATACAAACTTTCTGGTTTTATTACCGCACTGTAGTGCCTGAGCTTGGCATTGATGGAGATCGACTTTTTATTGTATACATTTCGGCATAGCTGGTATGCCGTTTCCATCTTTATTGCTCTTTCCTGTAGTGAAACATTTGGTAACCCTGTCGGTGTAATCCATTCCCCTAGATACTTAAATTTATGAACTCTCTTAATTATTCCATATTTAGTTTGCAATGTCTGTGTTGGGTCTGTTTTGTCCTGTATCATCAGTTCTGTCTTTTCATACGATATTTGTAGACCTGTCTTCTCAGCGATCTCATGCAGCATTTCTATCTGAATCTTTGCTGTTTCGATGTCATCTGCCAATATTGCCATGTCATCAGCAAATGCCAGACATTCAATTTTTGTTTTATTTCTTCCTAACGTTATCCCATTTTTCACTCCAGCTTCTGCCATCTTCTTTCTCCATTCCCTGACCACTTTTTCAAGGACAATGTTAAACAACAGCGGGGAGAGCCCATCCCCTTGTCTAACACCTGTTCCAATTACAAACGGTTGTGACAGTCTACCCAAAAACTTCACTTGCGATTTTGTTCCCGTAAGGGTTTCCTGGATTAGACTTCTGCTTTTATCATCAATCCCAAATTCTTCTAATGTGTTAATCAGAGTTGGTCTATCAATAGAATCATATGCTTTTTTGAAGTCTATGAATGTAATTACTAGATTTTTCGATGTGCGTGCGCGAAGTTGTATTATGGAGAGTAGACTGAATATCTGTTCACTGCATGATCTTCCTTTTCTAAACCCAGCCTGATATTCACCCAGTTCTTTCTCTACCTGACTTTCAATCCTGTTTTGTAGTGCCTTGGATAGGATCTTATAGGCCACTGATAACAATGAGATACCTCTGTAGTTATTTGCATTTGTCTTGGCACCCTTCTTATGTAACGGATGAATCAATGCTGTCTTCCATTCCTCCGGAATTTTCTCTGTATTCCAAATCTCTTCAAACAGCGCCTCGAAATTATTTATTAAGTTTTCTCCTGCGTATTTCAGTAGTTCCGCGACTAACGAATCTTTACCAGATGCTTTATTGTTTTTCAATCCTTTCAAGATCTCTTTAATTTCTTCTTTATTAGGTGGTTCAGAGTCTGGTAGCTTATTCTTAGGCTTCTCAAATGTCAAGGTTTCATCAGGTCTTTTGCAGCTTAGCAGCGTTTCAAAGTAGTTCGCTAGGTGTTGGCAATTTTGTTCCACGCTGGTGATCAGATTTCCTTTTTCATCTTTGAAGCAGAGTGTCGGTGGTTTATATCTTGTTATTGTAGTTCTGAATGTTTGAAAGAAATTGCGTGTATTATTCTTAGAAAATTCATCTTGTATTTTCTGTATTTGTTGTGTGTCATATTTCCTTGAATAGGTATATTTTTCGCTCGTTTTTCGAGAATTTGGTGATTACAATATTCAGTCTCACTACGCCAACCCTGTGTTCACTAATCCCTATATCGGTTTGGCTGCTCGTTATTAACTCAGGATTATTTGTTGCTAAGAGGTAAACTGTGTTTTCACAACCGTTTACTATCCGTGTGGGCTCATGAACTAACTGCTCGAAATAATTTTCAGAGAATGCGTTTGACAAAACTTCGACTGATATTTTATGGGTACTTCCGGAATTAAACATGTATTTTCGCCAAGATATTGAGGGTAAATTAAAGTCACCACCAACTATTATCGCATGTGTCGGGTACGTGTTTGAAATCAAACTCAAGTTTACTTGGAACATTTCAGCAACTGTATAACCTGAACTGGGAGGGCAGTTAAAGGGTCCCATTATTATTTTATTCCGTTTGCCAACAATGACCTCTGCCCATACTAACTCACAGGAAGTATCTACTTCAATTTCGCGACAAGTTAAACTACTTCTGACAGCAACAAACATGCCACCGGCAACGATGTTTAGCCTATCTTCTCGGAACAACGTTAGTTTAAGAAATAGCCCTGAGCACAATGGGACTTAACATCAGAGGTAATCAGTCACCTAGAACTTAGAACTACTTAAAACTAACCAACCTAAAGACAGCACACACATCCATGCCCGAGGTAGGATTCGAACCTGCGACCGTAGCGGCTGCGCGGTTCCAGACTGAAGTGCCTAGATCCGCTCGGCCACTCCGGCCGGCAGAAGCGGTAGCATACAGTGTCCTTGTCGTCGTACTGTTTTGTTCTCCTCGTTAGTTGTTTGCGTAATTAGTGAGGTACATCCTGGCGGAGACGTTGCGAATTCCTGCAGCCTGGACCAGATGTAGAGGGAAGTGCATGTGCCGATGATTTTTGTGTCTTGCAGAGTGCAACTGCCAACAGTAATTATGTTTTAGATATTTAGGAGGTAGCACAGAAAGCTATCAATAACGGTGATTGTATTGCAGATATTTTGGGTAGTGAAATGGTACAGACGCATTTAGTGTTTCCGAAGATCGCAGATTCTGCACCATCTCTGATGGCACTGCCTCCTCAGGGGAAGAAAGAGGAAATGTGTTCGTAAGGTTAATGATCGGGCCGACAAGGCTTGTGCCACTGGATCAGGAGTGTAATGCGTGATGCAGGCGAAGGCTGCTGTGCAATCACAGGGCTAGACTTTCTCATCAAGCATCATGCCGAAACTGACTTTCGATGACGAGCGGTGGAACTCAGTGGGATAATGTTCGAGCTGGGGGGAGCTGTCACCAGTGAAGTACACTCGCAAGCTTCGTTTGTCATGAAGGACAAATGCGGGCAAAATCACCAAGGCCTAATTTGTATGATATAGTGCCACAAGGCACTGGGAAGTTGCTTTAGGTGACAGAAGGTGTTGCTAACTTATACGATTCTGGATTTCGCCTCCGGGTAGGGAGTCATCGTTGAGTACGCAGCGTTCAGTGATTGAGAGCACTTCTTCTGTTCATACCCATGATGAGCCTACTACATTTCGTCCTTGTGAATGGGAGTTCGCAGTTCTTGTCTGTAGAATACAGAGAAGAGAAATAGTATTAGATTATACTAGTTAGAGGACCGCCTTCTGCCGTCCTAGTGTTTGAATGAGGTTTTTATTTTGTGGCTGGAGTTCTTCCATCGTCGCAGACGTGTACGAGAACCACCACTCCGACGCACGGGATGTGGTACATTCGGTGATATTACCAATAGCTTTGGCTTTTAGGGCTATAAAGCTAAACAGCATTTCCACTGAGGTTGCCCACCACTGTAGATCATCTTTGAAAATACTGTCTTCTAGTGTTTGGGACGTAGATGATGTCAGTCATCTCACGTTATTTATATTATATCACGTAGCCAGAAAAAAGGTGCAGATGTGGGCAGTTGATCAATAATATTAGTCAGGAAATTCATTTGTATCTCAGTGTGTCCATTACTCATCGACATATAAACAATTTGTGATAAATAAAGGCGTTTTAATCCTCAATAAATGTATAAGCAGAAACATAAATATTTAGTAGTTACTAGTTCCCTTAAACATTCATTTATTTTTATGTTGTGATTTATACGTTAAAGAGCAAGAAGGAGGAAATATTATCACCGTTAACAGATCCTAAGATCTGTTTAAGGGGGTAGTCAATCAGGGAAAAATCTTTATTTTAGCGTTCAGTATTTTCCATTGCGCACATTCATTTTTGTACCCGCCTGGAGTAGCATCTAGGAAACCACACAAATACCTTCAGGAAATACTTCCTAACACTTAAGTTTATATTCGATGTTAGCAAAACCCTCTTTTTCATTAATACTTTTCTTGATACAGACAGTCTTCATTTTATATCCTCTCTACTTCGGCCATCATCAGTTATTTTGCTCCCCAATAATGCTTCTAGTGTCTCATTTCGTAACCTGGTTCTCTTAACACTTCCCCATTTAACCCTTGCATTACCAAGGGGGTGGGAAGGGGTACTTTATTCCTACGTTTCCCGAACACTGTTATCTAGTCATGTACATTATACTTTAAAAATTTGAAAAAGTATATATTTGTGATTTATAATGATTTCTTGTACTATATTCAGTAATTGCTTAAAATTTTTCAGTAAAACTTAACGCAAAAATTTAGGTCTTCTCAGTGGATGTGAATTTTCAGAACTAGTGTCGTATTCATATTTTCAGGTTCAGGACACATCTTAAAGATAAATATATGTTTAAAAAGTATGTTGTGCGTAAAAGACAACGGAAATTATCTGGACAAATAACTTTTCATCTAAATATAATTTGAGGCGTCTATGTAAAAGTCCGATTTCAAAAGCTTCTCTGCCCTGGGGCGCCTGACTCAAATGCTTTAACATTGTCATTGTCCATGTCAACAGAAGGTGCAGTCTAGGTGATTCCTCCAGTTGTAATTCCTTGGACGCCGCTTCGATGAGCTACAAAAACCCTTATATTTTAAAAGCTTTAAAACAAACGATTACGTATAAGAACTACTGCAATAGAACAGCATAAATACTGTGAAAAGTTCTTTCATCAGCGTGATATCAGTTCATTCGTTTCGGGCTATTCCTCTCTTCTCTGTGAGTTTTTAGCACAAAGGCAAACTAACATTGTCAGGTGCCTATTCCAGCGAGTATCGTTAGACGGGTTCAGTTATCTATCAAGAGCATTAAGAAGACCAACTTTGATTACGTTATTGACACGTTCTTTCGCCACATTCAAATGACCATCAACGTATGGACAATTGGCACATATATACTCCGCATCAAAATTATTTCGTAGTCTTTTATTTATCATATGGCAGGAACAATTCTATCGTGAATAATCGCGCAGTGCAACGACGATGTTGGTAACTTGATCTGTTGTGTGCTACATGTTTTTCAAAGTAGAGTTGTGGATACCAAGAGACATAAATCGTCTAAACAATTCTCTTAGAATGTTACCGCCCGTTTTTGGTTCATCTGGAAACTGAGTTGCAAACAAATTACGAGATCTGAGAGTCCAGTCAATGAAACAGGAGACAGTAAATGTCAGATAATTGTTTCTTCGCGCACTGGAAGTCCAAATGTCTGTAATTGCTGAGTATTCACTTTCTGTCATATGAGCAATGAGTAATTATATGTCGTAGGCTTTTAACACTTTCTGCCATGTACCGCAACACAGTTGTGGGGTGAGACATAATGGCCTTTGCAGTGTCGATTAACGTCTGAACAAGATCCATAAGACCTTCACCTCTTATAGTTCCATACGACCTAACATCTCGTGCACACATAGCCACACATTTATCGACAGTTACCTCCTGAGCAGATTTAGGAAGTTGCTCCTCGTCCGCATGAGACCCTTGTTTATTAGACACGCATGGATGGCGAGAAATGGGCGAAGTGCCACTTGACCCTTTGGCATGAGTGTAAATTTCACAGCACAGCGTACAGCAAACAAAATGAACGCTTTTCCTAACGCCATCCAACATAGGTATTATAACGGTACACACTGAACATTTAAGATTCGTTTCAAGCTGTGTGGTTCTCTACTCATCACTGATTAATTTTTCTTTTACTACCCTTTTTCTTGACATGCGCCCCATCCTCTGCAGACCACGGTTAGTTTCCGGGCTAATTTTGTGTGTTACGACAAAAATGAAGAATTCCTACCATGCCACTAAACACTGCTCTACTCACCGCTCGTAGCCCGTAGCTCGCAACTGCGGTCAGTACTACCAACAGCCCGTAGGCCGCAGCACGCCAGTCCCTGCGCAGGGCACTGGTACAGTGACGTCACGGGCTCGCTCAGTGCGGAGCAGTGAGGGCGCGGCCCGTGTGCTGCGTCTCCAAACGCAACTTTGCTGAGGCCGTGGCGTACAGGTTCTTTCGCAACAGCACTGCTCGGCCCTTGGGGTGACGTCAAGGACTCGCTCGGCCAGAGACTGCTGTAGTCCAGTGCGGCTGCAGCTCGCGGGCCGGGCCTCTGTGCACGACTCTGCACCCTGCGGCCCGTCGGACCTCGATGCGGCTGCCCGGCAGAACCAGCAGCGCACGTCTGTCATGGCTACGGTCCTGGACGGACCACACCTCGGTGCCGACCTCTGCTACAAAGTGCACAACCAGTCTTGGACCTCAGCCGGTCGTCATCGACCGATTGATATCATACAAGACAACTGCGACGTCATTTTCACAGTGGCTGCAACAATTCCCAAGGTCAGACATGTCCGTGAACTGACTTAATCTCTTATCCTCAGAACAATGATTCCTCTGAAATTTTAAGTTACTCTATCTTGTACAAATATCTCAAGTGCCAATGTAAATGATTTGTCAAACTGTTTATTTAAAACTTGTCAAATTGTGTATTGTTTTCTCTTGTAAACACCAATCTTGTAATTTTGTTGTACTGACGACTACTCATGTAACAGCCAGTATCGTAGTCAAATATATCGTCGGAAAATGTAAGACAAAAGAAAAATTTTCTTTCTTTATATTTATGAAATTTCTGTGTACCATAAAGTCCAAAAATGTTAAAACGTACATGTAATACTTTCTACGATAATGAAGAACAGAGAAGCTTTCACATTTTTTCTGCAATCAGCTAGGAGACGCCTTCCACTTTAGTATCATCCTTTGTTCTTCAGCTTTCGCTATGTATGCATCTATCTTCTTAGCTCTTAAGAAGAATGAATATACGAGGGGGGTTTGAAAAATCCCTGCAAAAATAAAAACTGCTTACGTATTTGGGGTACAACTTTTTTATTTTTCAACATAGTCTCCTTTTATACTTATAAACTTCGTCCAACGCTGTTCTAATTTCTTGATCCCTTCCAAATAACAGGAATTGTCCAAGTCTGCAAAATAGGTAATGCCGGCCCGGGTGGCCGAGCGGTTCTAGGCGCTGCAGTCTGCAACCGCGCGACCGCTACGGTCGCAGGTTCGGATCCTGCCCCGGGCATGGATGTGTGTGCTGTCCTTAGGTTAGTTAGGTTTAAGTAGTTCTGAGTTCTAGGGGACTGATGACCTCAGATGCTAAGACCCATAGTGCTCAGAGCCATTTGAACATTTAGTTGCTGCAGTCACCTCCTCGTCTGAATAAAATATTTGTCCCGCCAGCCATTTCTTCAAATTGGGGAACAAGTAGTATGACGGAGTCAAGTCTGGTGAATAGGGGAGGGGGGGGGGGAGGGGATGTGAAACGATTTGAACCCAATTTCCATTAATTTTGCATCCACAACTGCTAAGGTGTGTGCTGTTGCATTGTCGTGATGGAGAAAGATGGTCCAATAATGGTGAATAGTATTCACCTGTAATAGTTTCACCCTTTTCCTAATAATTGATTACGATTATCCGTTGCGAATCCCATAAGACAGTCGCCATAAGCTTTCTGGCCGATGGAATGGTCTTCGTCTTTTTGGTTCAGATTCTCCCTTGGTAACCCATTGTTTAGATTGTTGTTTGGTGTCAGGAGTATAGTAATGTATCCAGGATTCGTACACATTGACGAAACGACGCTCAAAGTCTTGCGGATTCTTCTGAACAGCTGCAAACCATCCTTGCAACACTTCGCACAATTCCGTTTTTGGTTAAGCATGAGCAATTGCGGAACGCATCTTGCGGATAACTTTCTCATGTCCAAATGTTTATGCAAAATATTATGTACCCGTTCATTCGAGATGCCCGCAGCACTAGCAATCTCACGCACCTTAACTCTTCTGTCATCCATCACCATATCATGGATGTTATCAACGATACCTGGAGTCGTAACCAGTCGTACGCAAAACTGTCAGCATCAAATGGCTCTGAGCACTATGGGACTTAACATCTGAGGTCATCAGTCCCCTACAACATAGATCTACTTAAACATAACTAACCTAAGGACATCACACACATCCATGGCCGAAGTTTGGTTCGAACCAGCGACTGTAGCGGTCGCGCGGTTCCAGGCTGTAGCGCCTAGGACCTCCCGGCCACTGTGGCTGGCTCGTTCAGCATCACTTGTGTCCTGATGGCCACTCGTAAAATTTTGAGTCAGTTATAAACTGTACTAATCGAAGGTGCAGACTCACTGTAACTTTTATCAAGCTTCTGTTTAGTCTCCACAGGCGTTTCGCCTTTCATAAAGTAAAGTTTGATCAACACACGACATTCTTTTTCATTCATTTTTTCACAATCACTCGACTTCCTTGATTCACACGAATGCTAGACACAAAGAAATAGAACATTATGACTGAAACTTGGTGTGCGTTCTTTCCAAAGATGCTACTAACTAAACATGATCTCGTTAGGCGCCGGTGGGGACATATCTCGGACTTTGCACAGACTTTTCAAATGACCCTCGTGTTAACGTATATTTAAATTAGTACCTTTTAGATGTATTAAATTAACAAACTAAACATATCTCTTTGTATTAATGTCTTTATCAGCTTTGTATACAACTATTCGTGAAACAAATGCAAAACTGCTGACGTGGAGCCCCTCCGCCATTGGTGTGATCCAAATACTGAATATCAATTTATGAGATCTTTTATGGTGCACCAAAGAACCTATAGTCTTTCAGAAACGAAGTACAATAGGAATTAAATCCAGGAATCACAAAGCACTGCTCAGCTAAATTCAGTTGACATTACTTACCTGATTACCTGCTGGTAAGTGGTAGGTGATCATGCGTATTTTCTTTACATTCTCCATATTCCTTCCACCTTCGTAAACAGGCAAGGTAAGAGTTACAGCTCACAACTTACACTCGCTCATCCACCTACCAGAGAGGTTGTTGCTATTGTTGGATAGGGACCACTTATACTGTGGTCGCTCCATGTGTGGTTCCAGTTTAACGTCATACCAGAGACAAATCTGTTTACAACAGCAAAATTTACAAAAACCGCAACATCAGTTCGCTGATTGGAAACCAGTGTGAGATAAATACCTTTTATCATACGAGAACGAGCACCGCCGTTAATTTAGAGCAATATGGAAACGTCTTTTGCCATGTCAACAGCCGAGAGTGCAGAATCACACGAGATCAACCTTACTCGTGAGTTCTCCCAGTAAAGAACTTCCAAAATTGTGGACCACACGCCTACCTCTCCCTCTCGCAAACTTCCTCAATGTTGTTGATGTGGTCCTCAGTCCGAAGACTGGTTTGATGCAGCTGCCCAAACTAGCCTATTCTGTGCAAGCCTCTTCAACGCTGCATAGATAATGCAATGTGCATCAGTTTGAACCTGCTAACTGTATTCAAGACTTTGTCTCCCTCTACAATTTTGTCACCCCCCCCCCCTCCAACACCCACATATGTACATTTCTCTCCATTACCAAACTGACAAGTCCTTGATGCCTCAGGATATTCGATCTGCAGTGCCACCACTATTTTGCGGTGCTGCTGAGTAAAATTGTGATGTTGCTATGGCTGTTGGAAAAGATCTTGGGAGTGGGCCAGCTCAAAGGCGACCAAACACCATTACGTCAGATTCAGCAATGCCACTGGCAGATTCCCACATTGTGTTCCAGGAAAGTTGCTGGCACCGCCGTAACGACGACACAGCAAAAATTCGTTGGTAAGACAGTAACTACACATCCAATCAGCAAATTTCTTATCGTCTACATGTTTGCAATCTGTGATTTGAAAAGCAAATGCGCTCTGTCTCACCATAAATTACCATTATCTTCAGTCAAATGTGCCTGTGTCTGGTAGCTACTATTTAAGAGGAGGGGACTTGCCACACCACGAGGCGACATGAGGCTACAAGCAGCCACCACGAGATTTGGCCTCCACTAACTGTGGGCCCTCGCTGTTGGTTTTAGGATCAGTGCTGTGAGCTTAGCATCATCCAGCCTGTGGGCGAACTACCAGGTGCAACTAGCCTTCGGCCATAGAAGGCAGTCGTTTGAGACTACGGCCACCTGTTGCGTCAGTTCCTTAACACATTCTGTCTTCAGCACACTCTATGGAGGACGTTGTACCACGGAATGTTCTAATTTGTTCTTCAGGAAAATGTATGACTAATAGTGAAGTTTTTATGAGCATCCATCGATCATAATCCCAACAACAATTCACCTCCTCAACTCAGACCTCCACATGTAGAGGTCATCCATAGTGGACGTCCACTTTTTGATGTCAGAAATGTGTGTCACGTCTAAACTTCAGTGACAGGGGAACCTTACCAGCCACCCTCCCTGGAGACGATGACTCTCGACTACCTCACGGTTGCAGTTTCGTCGACACACAGCATCAGTATGCTGTGGGTGAGTACACTGTCTGTTCTATTTTTCCCCCTTTGCGAGTGTCACGTCGAGTCAGTGCACCTTTTAGCAGCTTTTCAGTTCTGTTTTCATGCGTGACACATGGCAAGTAAACTCTGACTGTGTTCTGAGGATGTGAAAATATGAACGTTATTTTTGCCTATCACCAATGAGTGTAGCTCATTGTCTGGAAGTGTATACGGTGTTAACCATGTGAAGCTTATGAGGAGGGGATGATGAGTTTTGTAGAGAAGTCGGAGTTTTGTGGTAGTTTTCGCCGTTTTGAATGGGCAATGTATTTCATTTTGACAAAAAATGTGGCTCACTGCGTTTGAGCACGTAAAGTAGTAGTCATTAGTAGCCGCTCAAGTGGAGAAGTTAAGTTATGGTAAATGTTTGGATATAATTAGATTAAGTAACCTTGTCGTCATACTGTTTTGTTCTCGTCGTTCATTGTTTGCATAATTAGTGAGGTATACCCTGGCGGAGAGGTTGTGAATTTCTGCAGCATGGACCAGATGTGCATGGATGCGCATGTGCTGATGATTTCTGTGTCTTGCAGAGTGCAACTGCCGAAAGTAAGTTTGTTGTAGATAGTTAGGTGGTGACACAGAAAGCTTTCAATTCGGCAGCATCTGTGACGGCACTGCCTCCTCAGAAGGTGGGAGGAGAAGTAAGAGGAAATGTGTTTGTAAGGTTCTCCTGTCTATAATGACATTGAGACCTTATCTGAATTCCGTCACTGTGGCTAGGAGTTCGCGTTTCTTGTCTGTAGAATACAGATAGGGGAAGATAGTATTAGATTATACTAGTCAGAGGAACGCATTCATCAAAAAATGGCTTTGAGCACTACGGGACTTAACATCTGAGGTCATCAAACCCCTATAAGGTAGAACTACTTAACCCTAACTAACCTAAGGACATCACACACATCCATGCTCCAGACAGGATTTGAACCTGCGACCGTAGCAGTCGCGCGATTCCGTACTGAAGGGCCTAGAAGCGCACTGCCACCGCGGCCGGCGGACCGCATTCTGCCGTCCTAGTGTTTAATGAGTTGTTTATTTTGTGGCTGCAGTTCTTCCATCGTCGCAGACGTGTACGAGAACCATCACTCCGACGCACGGGATGGAGTACATTCGGTGATATTACCAATAGCTTCGGCTTCTAGGGCTATAAAGCTAAACACCTGTGATCAAGTATGTTTTATTTCCGCTGAGGTTGCCCACCACTGTAGATCATCTTTGAAAATACTGTCTTCTAGTGTTTGGGACGTAGATGATATCAGACATCTGGCGTTATTTATATTAGATCGCGTGGCCATAAAAAGGTGCCGATTTGGGCAGTTGATCAATAACATTAGCCAGGAAATTCATTTGTATCTCTTTATGTCCATTTCAAATCGACATATAAACATTTGTAATGTATAAAGAAGTTTTAATCTACAGTACATGTATAAGCAGAAATAACATATTTAATAGTTACTAGTTCCCTTAATCATTCCTTTATTTTTATGTTGTCTTCATTTCATATGCTCCCTACTTCGGCCATCGTCAGTTATTTTGCTGCCCAATAGTTCTTTTAGTGTCTCATTTCGTAATGAGATTCCCTTAACACTACCTGATTTAACCCTAGCAATACCAAGGAAGAGGGAAGGGGTATTTTATCCCCACCTTTTCACAATACTGCACTATAGTCATGTGCATATTATTTTAAAATTTTGAAAAATATATAGTTGTGATTTTTAATGATTTCTTCTACCAGATTCAGTAGTTGTTTTAAATTTTTAAGTAAAACTTAACGCCAAAATTTAAGTCTTCTCAGTGGATGTGAATTTTCATAACAGGTGTCATATTCATATTTTCAGTTTTAGGACCATTATTACACATAAATACATCTTAAAAAAGTATGTTGTGCATAAAAGACAACGAAAATTAACGAAATCCTTATATCATTGTGTTGGTCATATATTACGCCTCTCTTTTGTAGTACATGTTATAGAAAATCGGTTGGTACTGCTAGGTTTAATTCGAATACGTTACATTACCTTTCATTTAGTTCCATTGAGTGTTATCTTATAATCCCTTTTCAGGGCACTATCTATTCCATTCAACTGTTATTCCAAGTTCTTTGAGGTTTCTGACAGAATTGCAGTGTCACTGGTAAACTTTAAAGTGATTATTGTTTCTCCCTGATATTTAATTCTGTTTAAAAATTTATCCTTGTGTGCTTTACTGCTTGTTCAGTGTAGATGTTGAATGACATCGAGTGTAGGCTTCCCGAATGTCTCAGTCACCAACTAGAAATCCAGCAGATGGAGTAGCAGAATTTATGTGCTTCAACACGATTTGTTCTTTGAAGGGGTGGGGCTGTGAAATACATGTCCAATCACATTACTCCTCTTATCTCTTTACCTGAGGACAGCAAAATTCATATTTCAGTGCATATACGGCAAACATTGAGACATTGATATAGGACAACATGGATTACCAAGGATTCACATGTTACCAGTTGTGGAGGAACATGTAGGAATCGGCGTCTCTCCTATTTCCGAACATTAAATGTTATTTTTCAAACTTCCGGAAGGGAAAACTACATTGAGATAACTATTTCTAGATCGAAAGGTCAGCCAGTTCCGTTCGATCCCACCAGCGAGAACAAAGAGAAAAGTCGGTTGGAGATGCAGTAAATAGGAAAGCCTATAGAGTGTATTGTGGGATTGGAGAAGTATGAGGAAGGACAACTATTGTATCGTATTCATGACTGTACGCCTGTTATCTTCAGATATAAATTTTAAATGACGAATGGTGGGCAAAATAAAGTTGCTACTTCACAGTATCTCTGGACAAATAGCTTTTAATCTAAGTTTAATTTGAGGCGTTAATGTAAAAGTCCGATTTCAGAAGTTTCTCTGTCCTGGGGCACCTGAGTCAAATGTTTTAACATTGTCATTGTCCATGCCAACAGAAGGTGTAGTGCAGGTGATTTCCCAAGTCCTACTTCCTTGGACGCCGCTTTGAGGAGCTACAAAAACCCTAGCGTTTAAAAAGCTATAAAATAAACGATTGCCTATAAGAATTACAGTAATCGAATAGCATACATATCGTGAAATATTCTTTCATCAGCGTGAACCAGTTCCACCATTTCGAGCTGTCTCTCCCTTCTCAAAGAGCTTTTCGCACAAAGACATTCAAACTTTGTCAACTGCTTATTCTAGCCACTATCGTTAGACGGGCTCAGTTATCTATGAAGAGCATTAAGAAGACCACTTTTCTTTACATAAGTGACGCGTTATTTCGGCACAGACAAAAGATCATGTACGTATGGGCAATTGACGAACATTTACTCCGCATTAAATTTATTTTGTAGCCCTACATTTAGCATATGGCAGGAACAATTCAAACCTAAATAATCATGCAGTGCAATGACAACGACAACCTTGATCAGTCGTGGGCTGCACGTCTTTCAAAGTAGAGTGTTGGATACCAGGAGACATTTGTCATCTAAACAACTCTCTTAGAATGTTACCTCCCATTTTTGGTTCATCTAGAAACTGAGTTGTAAATAAAATGCGCGATCTGAGAGTCAAGTGAATGAAACAGGGGACAGTACCTGCCAGATAATTGTCTTTTTTTTGCTCTCGCTGAATGTCCACATGTCTGTAGTTGCTGAGTATTCACCTCCTGTTATATGAGTAATTACCTAAGGCATAAATATATGTCATAGGCTTTAAGCACTTTCTGCCTTGTACCGCGACCAAGTTGTGGGGTGAGACATAATGGCCTTTGCAGTGTCGATTAACGTCTGAACAAGATCCATAAGAACTTCACCTCTTATGGTTAAGTACGACCTTACGTCTCGTGCACACATTGCCACGCCTTAATCGACAGTTATCTCCTCAGGTGGTTTAGAAGTCGTTTCTCATCCACATAAGATCCTTGTTTATTAGACACGCGTGGATGGCGAGAAATGTGCAAAGTGCCACTTGACCCTTCAGCATGAGAGTAAATTGCACTGCACAGCGAACAGCAAACAAAATGAACCCTTTTCCTAACACCATCTACGACATGCTTCACCACGGTCCAAACTGAACCTTTAAAATTAGCTTCAGGCTGTGTGGTTCTCCACTCACCACTCATTAGTTTTTCTTTCACTTCTCCTTTTATTGACATGTGCACCTTCGCCTGCAGACCACGTTTAGTTTCCGCACTCAGTTTGTGCGCTACGAAAAAAACGAAGAAATCGCACCACTCCATTAAACTCTGGCAGTCAAAGGCGCTGTAGTCATGGACTGTCCGGCTGGTTCCGGTGGACATTCGAGTCCTCCCACGGGCAAGGGTTGTCTGTGTTTCTCCTTAGGATAATTTAGGTTAAGTAGTGTGTAAGTTTAGGGTCTGATGATCTTAGCAGTTAAGTCCCATAAGATTTCATACACATTTGAATATTTGAACTAACCTCTGCTCTACTAACCGCTCGCAGCCCGTAGCTCACAACTGCGGTCAGTGCTACCAACAGCCTGTAGGCCACAGCACGCCAGCGCTTGCGCACGGCACTGGTGTAGGGACGTCACAGGCTCGCTCAGTGCAGAGCAGTGAGGCTGCGGCCTGTGCGCTGCGTCTCCATACGCGACGCTCCTTAGCCCATGGCATACAAATTGTTTCGCAACAGCACTGCTCGGCCCTTGGGGTGACGCCATGGACTCGGTCGGCCAAATTGGGGAACAAATAGTACCCCGAGGGAGTCAGATCTGGTGAATAGGTGGGGTGGGGGATGTGAAACGAGTTGGAATCCTATTTCCATTAATTTTACAACCACAACGGCTAGGGTGTGTGCTGGTGCATTGTCGTGATCGAAAAGGACGGCCCAATAACGATGAATAATATTCACATAGTTTTACCATTTTCCAGGTATTTGATGAGGATTATCCATTGCGAAACCCAAAAGACAGTCGCCGTAAACTTTCCGGCTGAAGGAATGGTCTTCGCCATTTTTGGTGCAGTTTCTCCCTCGGTAACCGATTGTTTAGATTGTTGTTTGGTCTCCGGAGTGTAGTAATGTATCCATGTTTCATAAACAGTGACGAAACGACGCTCAAAGTCCTGCGGATTATTCTGAACAGCTTCAAACCATCCTTGCAACACTTCGCACAATTCCGTTTTTGGTCAAGCGTGAGCAATCGCAGAACGCATCTTGCGCATAGCTTTCTCATGTCCTAATGTTCATGGAAAATATTATCTACCTGTTCATTCGAGATGCCCACAGAACTAGCAGTCTCACGCACCTTAACTCTTCTGTCATCCATTACCATATCATGAATTTTATCAGTGATTTCTAGAGTGGTATCTTCCACAGGGTGTCCAGAACGTTCAATACCACTTGAGCCCCTATGGCCACTCCTACAATTTTGAAATCACTTATAAACTGTTCTAAGCGAAGGAGCAGAGTCATCAAGCATCCCTTTAGTCTCCTGAGACGTTTTGCCTTCATAAAGTAATGTTAAATCACCACACGCAATTCTTTTTCTTCCATTTTTTTGACAATCACTCGGCTCCCTTGATTCATACGAATGCCAGACACAAAAAAGTAGACCAATATGACTGAAACTTGGTGTGCGTTCTTTCCAAAGATGGTAATGACTAAACATGACCTCGATAGGCGCCGGTGGTGGCATATCTCGGACTTTGCACAGACTTTTCAAACGCCCTTCGTATTTAAGTATTTTTAAATTAATACCTTTTAGATGTATTAATTTAACAAATTAAACATATCTCTTTGAATTAATGTCTTTATCAGCTTTGTATACAGCTACTCGTGAAAGAAATGCAAAACTGCTGACATGGAGCCTGTCCGCCATTAGTGTGATGCAAATACTAATTAGCAATTTCTCAGATCTTTTATGGTGCACCAAAGAACCTACAGATTTTAGAAACGAAGTACGATGCTCAACTAACTATACAGCATAATTTGACTGACCGATCGCGTTATGCACTTGCCTTATGAAAATTATATTGGAGCCTCATCTGTAACTTTGCGGCCGGCCGTTGGTGGCCGAGCGGTCTAGGCGCTTCGGTCTGGAACTGCGCGACTACTACGGTCGCAGGTTCGAAACCTGCCTCGGTCGCGGATGTGTGTGATGTCCTTAGGTTAGTTAGGTTTAAGTAGTTATATGTTCTAGGGGACTGGTGACCTGAGATGTTAAGTCCCATAGTGCTCAGAGCCATTTTTGTAACTTTGCGTTACTCTCGAACTCAAACCTGGAGGTACATTAAATCACAACAAGAATCAACAAGCAAAGCTCAGTTAATTTGAATTGACAATACTGAGATCACTACCTGCTGGTAAGTGGTAGGTGATCACGACTATTTTCTTTACATTCTCTATCTTCCTTCCACCTTCCCAAGCAGGCAAGGTAGCAGTTACAGCTCGCAACGTCCACTCGCTTATCGACTTACCAGACAGGTTGTTGCTATTGTTGGATAGGGACCACAAACACTGTATGGTTGCAGTTTAACGTCATACCAGAGATACTACTATTTACACAACAAAATAATACAAGAACCGCTGCATCAGTTGGTTGCATCGGCCAACAGCGTGAGATTAATACCTTTTCTCATACGAGAATGAGCAACGCCGTTAATTTAGAGCAATATAGAAACGTCTTTTGCCATGTCAACTGCCGAGGGCTCTGAATCCTACGTGATTTACCTTACTCATGAATTCTCCCAGTAAAGAACTTGCAAAGTTTTGGACCAGAATCCTACCTCTCCCTCCCGCCCACTTCCTCAATGTTGTTGTTGTGGTCTGCAGTCTGAAGACTGCTTTGATGCAGCTGCCCAAGCTAGTCTACTCTGTGAATGCCTCTTCAGCGCTGCACAGCTAATGTAATGTGCATCAGTTTGAACCTGCTAACTGTATGCAAGACTTTGTCTCCTTCTACAATTTTAACACCCCCCCCCCCCTCCCACCTCCACACTACGTATACACACTTGTCTCCATTACCAAACTGACAAGTCCTTAACGCGTCATGATATGCATTATGAAACGATGTTGTGCCATAGATTTCTTGATTTTCCCAGTTCGACTCAGTATCTTCTTATTAGTTATTGGTTTTGCTGCGTCACCACTATTTTTCGGCACTACTGAGTAAAACTGTGATGTTGCCATGGCTGTTGCAAAAGATCTTCGGATTGGGCCAGCTCAGAGCCGACGAAAAAACCATTACGTCAGGTGCAGCATTGCCGCTGGCAGATTCCCACATTGTGCTCCATAGAAGGGGCTGGCACCGCCATAATGACGACGCAACAGAAAGGCGTTGGTAGGCTAGTAACGAAACAGCCAATCAACAGACTTCTTGCCGGCCGGAGTGGCCGAGCGGTTAAAGGCGCTACAGTCTGGAACCGCACGACCGCTACGGTCGCAGGTTCGAATCCTGCCTCGGGCATGGATGTGTGTGATGTCCTTAGGATAGTTAGGTTTAAGTAGTTCTAAGTTCTAGGGGACTTATGACCACAGCAGTTGAGTCCCATAGTGCTCAGAGCCATTTGAACAGACTTCTTATGGTCTACATGGGTACAAGCTGTGATTTGCAGAGCAAGAACGCTCTGTTACAACATTAACTACCATTATTTTTAGTCAAAGGTGTCTCAGTCTCGTAGCTACTATTTAAGAGGAGAGTTGTTGCCGCTCCACGAGGCGACATGACGCTACAAGCAGCAACCGTGGGATTTGGCCTCCACTAACTGTGGGCCACTGCTGCTGGTTTTAAGATCAGTGATGTGAGCTTAGCATCTTTTTGCCTGTTGGCCAACTACCAGGTGTAACCAGCCTTCAGCCATAGAAGGATATCGTTTGAGACCATGGCCACCTGTTGCATCAGTTCCTTAACACTCGCTGTCTTCTGCACACACTATGGAGGACGTTTCACCACAAAATGTTCTAGTTTGTTTTTCAGTAAAATGGATGACTAACAGCGAAGTTTTTATGAGCAACCATGGGTCATCATGCCGACAACAATCCACCACCTCAACTAATACATCCACTTGTAGAGGTCATCCATCCTCTACCTCCACAGTGTGATGTCAAAAGTGTGTGTAACGTCTAAATTTCAGTGACAGGGGAACCTTACCAGCCACCCACCCTGGAGACGATGACTGTCTACATCCTCAGGGTTGGTGTTTCGTCGACACGCAGCACCAGTGTGCCGTGCTGAGTGCACTGACTGATGTATCATTTCCCCTGTGAGTATTACGTCGTATCATTGCACCTTTTAGCAGCTTTTCAGTTCTATTTTCATGTGTCATGTAAACTCTGACAGGGGAAGATGAATTTTATCGAGAAGTAGGATTTTTGTGGTAGATTTCGCCGTTTTTAATATGCAATTTATTTCATTTTAAGCAATAAATGTGGCTCACTATGTGTAAGCACGTAAAGTAGTACTCAAGAGTAGCCGCTCAATGGGAGAAGTTAAGTTACGGTAAGTGTTAGGGTAGAATTAGATTAAGTGTCCTCGTCGTCATATTGTTTAGTTCTCCTCATTTGTTGTTTGCATACTTAGTGAGGTATACCCTGGCACAGAGGTTGCGACCAAATGCGAAGGGAAGTCCATATGCCGTTGATATTTGTGTCTTGCAGAGTTCAACTGCCGAGAGAAATTTTATTATAGATACATAGGACGTGACGCAGAAATAAGGCTGACTGTATTGCAGATGTTTTGGGTACTGAAATGGTACAGGCGCTCTTAGTATTTTCGAAGGCCGCAGATTCGGCATCATGTGTGACGGCACTGTCTCCTTAGAAGGTGGGCGGAAAGGAAGAGGAAAGGTTTATGTTCGGGCCGACAAGGCTTGTGCCAGTGGATCAGGACATTGACGAAAGTGACAACACTTGCAGTGTAATGCGTGATGTAGCCGAAGGCTGTTGTGCAATCCCAGGGCTAGACTTTCTCATCAAGCATCATGCCGAAACTGACTTTCGAAGACGCACGGTGGAACCCAGGGGGATAATGTTCAAGCTCGGGGAAGCTGTCACCAGTGAAATCCTGTCGCAGGGTTCGTTTATCATGATAGGATAAACGTGGTAAAATCACTAAAGCTTAATTTGCATGATATATGGGCACAAGGCACTGGGAAATTGCTTTAGGTGACCGAAGGTGTTGCTAACTTATACGATTCTGGACTTCGCCTCCGGGTAGGGAATCGTCGTTGAGTACGCAGCGTTCAGTGATTGAGAGCACTTCTCCTGTCTATACTCACGTTGAAACGTTATCTGAATTCCGTCCTTGTGGCTGGGAGTTCGCGTTTCTTGTCTGTAGAATACACAGAGGAGAAGTAATAGATTATACTAGTCAGAGGTCCAGCTTCAGCCATCCTAGTGTTTAATGAGTTTTTTTATTTTGTGGCTGAAGTTCTTCCGTCGTCGCAGACGTGCTCGAGAAACATCAGTGCGACGCACGGGACGCAGTATATTCGGTGATATTGCTAATTGCTTCGGCTCATTAGGGCTATAAAGCTGATCAGCTGTGATGGTGTAAGTTTCATTTCCACTGAGGTTGCACACCAGTGTAGATCATCTTTGAAAGTAGTGTCACCTAGTGTTTGGGACGCAGATGATATCAGTCATCTCGCGTTATTTATATTAGATCACGTAGCCATAAAGAGCGGAACATTTGGGCAGTTGAAGAATAATATTAGTCAGGAACTTCATTTGTATCTCTTTATGTCCATGGCACATCGACATATAAACATTTGTAATATATAAAGTGGTGTTAATTCACAATAAATGTATAAGCAGACACAACATATATAATTTAGTGGTCGCTAGTTCCCTTAAACATTCATTTATTTTTATGTTGTTATTTATATGTTAAGGGCAAGGAGGAGGAGATAATGTTACCGTTAACAGATCAAACACCTGCTTCAAGTGTTAATCAGACGGGGCTAAATCTTTATTTTCGCGTTCAGTATTTTACATTGCGCACATCCATTTTTACATCCGCCAGGAGCAGCATCTTGGAAACCATACAAATACCTACAGTAAACACTTCCTAACATTAAAATTTATATTTGATGTTAGCAAGTCCCTCTTTTTCATTAATACTTTTCTTGTTATAGTCAGTCTTCATTTTATATCCTCTCTACTTTGCACATCATCTGTTACTTTGCTGCCCAGTAGTCCTTTTAGTGTCTCATTTTGTAATCAGATTCGTTAAAACTTCCTGGTTTAACTCTCGCAATACGAATTGAGAGGGAAGGGGTACTTTTTGCCTACCCTTTCAGAATACTATAAACTAGTACATTATATTTTAAAATTAAAAAAAAATTTACTTTTGATTTTTAATGATTTCTTCTATCAGATACCGTAATTGGTTTAAATTTTATCAGTAAAACTTAACGCAAAAACTTAGGTCTTGTCAGTGGATGTGAATTTTCAGATCTGGTATCATATTCATATTTTCAGTTTACGACACTTCTGACACACAAATATTTCTTAAGAAAGTATGTTGTGCGTAAAAGACAACGAAAATTAACGAAATCCGTGTATCTTTGCGTTGGCCATATATTATTCCCCCCTTTTGTAGTACACGTTATGAAAAATCCGTTGGTACTGCTAGGTTTAATTCGAATACGTTCCATTACCTTTCATTCCGTTCCATTGAGGGTTATCTCATAATCCCTTTCTAGGGCACTGTCTATTCCATTCAAGTGTTATTCCAAGTTCTTTGCTGTCTCTGACAGAATTGCAGTGTCACCGGTAAACGTTTATTGCTTCTCCCTAATATTTAATTCTGTTTACAAATTAATCCTTGTATGCTTCACTGCTTGTTCGGTGTAGATGTTGAATTACATCGAGTGTAGGGTACCCAAATGTCTCACTCCCATCTTCCCATTGCACAACTAGAAATCCAGCAGATGGAGTAGCAGAGCTTATATGCTTCATCAAGATTTGTTCTTTGATGTGGTGGGGCTGTGAAGTACATGCCCAGCTCCTATACTCCTCTCTTCTTCTTACCGGAGGACCGCAGAATTCATATTTCAGTGCATATGCGGCAAAACTTAACGTTCATTTAGGACAACATGGATTCCCAAGGATTGGGAACCCAACGTGTTACAAGTTGCGGAGGAACATGCAGGAATGAGCGTCTCTCCTATTTCCGAACATTAAATGTTGTTTTTGTAACTTCCATAAGAGCAGACTACATTGAGGTAACTATTTCTAGATCTAAAGATAAACCAATTCCGTTCGAACCCACTAGCGAGAACAAATAGAAAGGCGGTTGGAGATGCGTAATGGGAAATGTCGTTAGAGTGTATGAAGAAGGAAAACTATTGAATCCATTTCATGACTTTACGCCTCTTACCTTCAGATATCATTACTAAATGACTAATGGTGGCCAGAGGAAAGTTGCTACCTCCCATTATCTCAGGACAAATAGGTTTTCATCTAATTAAAATTTGAGGCGTTTATATAAAAGTTAGATTACAGAAACTAATCTGTTCTGTGGCGCCTGACTCAAATGCTTTAACATTGGCATCGTCCATGTCAACAGAAGGTGCAGTGTAGGTGATGTTTCCAGTTACAATTACTTGGACGTCGCTCTGAGGAGCTACAAAAACCCCTATGTTTTAAAAGCAATAAAATAAACGATTGCGTATAAGAATTACAGTAATAGAATAGTAAACATACCGTGCAAAGTTCTTTCATCAGCGTGATATCATTTCCTTCATTCCGAGCTATTTCTCCCTTCTCAGAGAGCTTCTCGCAAAAAGACATTCTAACATTATCAGCTGCTTATTCCAGCGACTATCGTTAAACTGGCTCATTTATCTGACAAGATCATTAAGAAGAACACTTTTCTTTACGTAAGTGACGCGTGCTTTCGCCGCAATCAAGAGACCATGAACTTATGGACAATTGACGCATATATACTCTGCATTAAAATTATTTCGTAGCCCTGTATTTGACGTATGGCAGGAACAATTCAATCGTTAATATATCGCGCAGTGCAACAACGATCTTGGTACCTTTATCAGTCATGTGCTGCATGTCTTTCAAAGTACTGTGGTGGATACCAAGAGACATAAATCGTCCAAACAATTCTCTTAGAATGTTACCGCCCGTTTTTGGTTCATCTGAAAACTGACTTGTAAACAAAATGCGAGATCTGAGAGTGCAGTTAATAAAACAGGTGACAGTACATGTCAGATAATTGTTTCTTCTCGCGCTGGATGTCCACATTTCTGTAGTTGCTGAGTATTCACCTTCTGTTATATCAGCAATTACCTCAGGCATAATTATATGTCCTAGACTTTTAGCACATTTTGCCATGTACCTCAACACAGTTGTGGGGTGATATACAATGGCTTTTGCAGTGTCAACTAACGTCTGAACGAGATCCATAAGACCTTCATCTCTCATAGTTTCGTACGACCTTACATCTCATGCACACATAGCCATGCATTTATCGACAGTTGTCTCCTGGGCAGGTTTAGGAAGTCGTTTCTCCTGCACATAAGACCCTTGTTTATTATACACAAATGGATTGGGAGAAATGTGCGAAGTGCCATTTGGCCCTTCAGCATGAGAGTAAATTCCATCGAACTGCGAGCAGCAAACAAAATAAACGCTTTCCTAACGCAATCCACAATAGGCTTTAACACAGTCCAAACTGAACTTTTAAGATTGGCTTCAGGCTGTGTGGTTCTCGGCACACCACTTGTTAGTTTTTCTTTTACATCCCTTTTTCTTGATGTGCTCCTTCTTCTGGAAACCATATTAGCTTCCTCGCTCATTTTGTGCGTTACGACAAAAATGAAGAAATCCCACCACAAATATTCCTACCACTCCACTAAACACTGCTCTACTCAGCGCTCGTAGTTCGTAGCTTGCAACTGTGGTCAGTACAACCAACAGCCCGTAGGCCGCAGCACGCCAGTGCTTGCTCACGTCACTGGTGCAGTGACGTCATGGGCTCGTTCTCTGTGGAGCTGTGACGCCGCGGCGCGTGGGCTGCGTCTCTATGCACAAGTCTGCTTAGCCTATGGCATACAGGTGCTTTCACAACAGCACTGCTCGCCCTTGGGGTGACGTCAGAGAGTCGCTTGGCCGAGACTGCTGCAGTCCAGTGCAGCTGGCGGACCAGGCCTCTGTGCACGACTCTACATCGTGCAGCCCATCGGACTTCGATACGGCTCCTCCGGTTGAACCGCCAGCGCGAGGCAAGGCACGCACGGCTGACATGGCTGCGCTCCTGGACGGCCGCGCCTCGATGCCCACCTCTGGTGCAACTTGCAAAACCAGCGCTCCCTCTCAGTCTGTTGTCAACGACCGACTGACACCATACAAGCCAACTGCAATGTCACTCCAGCAATGGCTGCATCAATTCCCACGGGAAGACCCGTCCCTTAACTGACTTACCCTCTTATCCACAGAACAATGATACCTCTCAGTTTTTAAGTTACTATATCTTGTCCAAATATCTCCCGTGCCAATGAAAATGATTTGTCAAACTGTTTATTTAAAACATGTCAAATTGGGTATTGTTTTTTCTTGTGTGCACTAATCTTTTTAGTTTTGTTGTACTTACGATTTGAATGACTACTTTTGTAACGGCCAGTGTCGTAATCAATTGTATCGTATTTGAAATGTGTGTGTAGTAGAGAGTCCACAAATGTTAATCAGTATATGTAATACTTTCTATAATGATAAAGAACAGAAGCTTTCACATTTTTTCTGCATTCAGCTCGGAGATGCCTTCCTGTTTCGTATCGTCCTTTCTTCTTCAGCTTTCGCTATGTAAGCATCTATCTTGTTAGCACGTAAGATCCATGGATATATTTAGGTCTATTTAAATTAATACCTTTCAGATGTATTAATTTAAAAACTAACCATATCTCTTCGTATTAATGTCTTTATTAGCTTTGTGTACAGCTATTCGTGAAAGAAATGCAAAACTGCTGACGTGGAGTCAGTCGGCCATTGGTGTGATCCAAATACTGATTAACAATTTATCAGATCTTTTATGGTGCACCTACGAACCTGCAGTTTTTCAGAAACGATGTCCGATTCTCAATTAACTATACAGCATAATGCGAGGGACCAATCGCGTTATACAATTGCCTTATGAAAATTACATTGGAGCCACATCTGTAACTTTGCGTTTCTCTCTTACACCAACCTGGAGTAATAAGAAATCACAACAGGAATCAAAAAGCACTGCTCGGTTAATTTCAATTGCCATTACTGAGCTGAATACCTGCTGGTAAGTGGTAGGTGATCACGACTATTTTCTTTTCATTCTCTATCTTCCTTTCACTTTCGCAAGCAGGCAAGTTAACAGTTACAGCTCACAACTTCCACTCGCTCATCCACCTTCCGGAGAGGTTGCTGCTATTGTTGCTTATACAGTGGTCACTCCACGTGTGGTTACAGTTTAACGTCATACCAGAGACATTTCTGTTTACAACAACAAACGAATACAAGAACTGCTACCTCAGTTCGTTGCATTGGCCAATAGTGTGAGATAAATGGCTTTTCTCATAGGAGAATGAGCAGCGCCGTTAATTTAGAGCAATATAGAAACGTCTTTTGCCATGTCAACAGTCGAGGGTGCTGAATCACACGAGACCTACGTTTCTCATGAGTTTTCACAGTAAAGAACTTGAAAATTGTGGACCAGAAGCCTACTTCTCCCTCCCATCCCCTTCCCCAGTGCTGCTGTTGTGGTGTTCAGTCTGAAGACTGATGCCGCTGCCCAAGCTAGTCTATTCTGTAAAAGCCTCTGCACAGCTAATGCAATGTGCATCAGTTTGAACCAGCTACCTGTATTCGAGACTTTGTCTCCCTCTACAATTTTAACACCCCCCTCCCTCTCCAACATCCACATATTTACAATTCTCTCCATTAGCAAATTGGCAATTCCTTGGTGCCTCAGGATATGCCCTATGAAACGAAGTCGTGCCATAAGTTTCTTGTTTTCCCCAGTTCGACTCAATATCTTCTTATCAGTTATTCGATCTGCAGCGCCACCACTAATTTTCGACACTACTGATTAAAACTGTGATTGTGGTATCGATAGCTACGATGCCACGGAGTAGGTGGAAGTTCCTAAGTGGGCACTACGACAGACACCGATGACAGCACCCTCTAGTCGGTGCTGTGGAGGTCTACTAGCTCTATGACCGATTCTGCCTCTTTTTATCAAGAACAGACGGCCAGGAAGCTTCACTCGCTATTGAGATATGTACTTCTTATGATGGGTCTAACGTTCCCACCTCTGTGCAAAGTTATGTATTGTAGTGTCGCGGATAGTAAAGAGTTGGAAACGTGGAATATGGTCAAAGTTTCGTTGCCTATGCCAAGAGCCAGAGGCTGTAAGTTAGCCAAGAGGTAAGAGGATTGCACATATATCGGAATGTGTTGTCACTCAGGGGCAGTGGCCAGTTACACACAACAGGCAAGAGAGAATTGCTTAGCATGCGGGTTTGTGTTAGACGGACATTTTTGTAGAGTGCAAGACAGAGGTATAGCGTCATTTGTACTGTATTTCACAACTTTGCGTAAGTCTGCCGTAACAACACATAACGCCGGCCAGAGTGGCCGAGCGGTTCTAGGCGCTACAGTCCGGAACCGCGCGACCGCTATGGTCGCAGGTTGGAATCCTCCCTCGGGCATGGATGTGTATGGTGTCCTTAGGTTAGTTAGGTTTAAGTAGTTCTAAGTTCTAAGGGACTGATGACCACAGCAGCTAAGTCCCATAGTGGTCAGAGCCATTTGAGCCACAACACGTAACTCCGTCGCAAGAACACCTAAGGGGCGAGTACGACAGATGAATCAGCAGTATAAGTGGAACGAATGCATTCATTACAAACGAGCATGACGTCAGGACGTCGCTCGTGCTTCCTTTAAATTCGCCACCTTTGATAGCAACAAGGCACTCGCAGTTAGACTTGCAGTTAGATGTTACTGGGTCATTGCTTAGTGCTCAGCTCAGTGATCGACATGTTAATCTTCATTAAGGAGATGTTGCAGTAAGGGCGGCCCATCCAGCAGCAGACGTGAGGGGACAGTACCAGCTCTGGTCCTCTCTGCTGCCACTGTCAATCATTTACCAGGATTAACAGACATCGCAGTAGACTTGCTATCCGCCAATGCTGACCACATCAGTGAGCCATCGTCGAAGTCGTGCGGGGTCTAGGCCCTGTGCATCTGCTGTCACAACTGCGTGACCCGACGGTGCTGGAGGACTGCAGCCCGTTCTGCCCGTCCACCGCGGACGAGCCACCAGGTGGAGCAGGGAAGAAGACGGAGTGGGAGAGAGTACACTCTGCACTACGAGGACGCCTCTCATGCCGACAGCGCCAGGACTCCAACCCGGAGCCCCCTACGTGCACCAGCTTGCTGTCCACAGCCGAGTCGGTCAGCCAGCTGGGCGCCACCAGCCACGCGCGGCCGAAGTACGAAGTGGGGACATTCCTTCGCAACGTCGCAGCATGCGGCGCTGTGCTAGCAAGACTGTGTGGCCCGGAGCTGGTGATATTGCTACGAGTCAGCGAGGACTCGGGAAGGTCGTTGATATCACCAAGCCACATTGTACTCGGCAGGAATAAAGATGTTATGAATTAATAATGTTTCTTTGGCGTTTCTGACGCGTCCACAGTCATTTCCCAGCATCCTGACAACTGGAGGGGTCACCGCTCGCCCATACAGTCCAACGTAGGTGACCGGGACCACTGAGGCACCTACAGATTTGGTGTCGCGTCCACTGCCTACAGATTTGGTGTCAAAAGTCCTTGCACCCACCGCCTACAGATTTGGTGTAGTGATAAGTGCACAAGGTGATTTTTGTTAATAACTATGGATGCACGTTCTTTGTTGGGAGTGCACTTTGTGAGACCTGCGGAAACAGCAGATTTATCTGAGTTTAAGGGCAACAGTTGAGAAACGTACTTGGTACCAGTCAGATGTACTGTGTGTAATTTAACGGGGCATGGGGAGCCATGCACGCAGTTTGTCTCAGTAGAATGTTCAATTTGTAAACGGTTTGGTCACACAGCGAACAATTGTAGACAGTGTTGCTGGGCAATAACAAGCCGGAAGGATTAATTTTTTTTAGTTGTGCATTGTGAGTCTTGTTTGTCTTCTTGTGGGTAGTGCTCAACTGTGACAAAGGAGTTGAGTAGCTGGTGTTGTTATTGTTCTGAGGAGTAAATTCAGTATAGAGTAAGTTGTTGGTAATTTGCACAAATCATGTCGGAAACAAGATCCGTTAGTACTGATGTGAGTATAGCTGCTCTGACGGAGCAAGTCTCAAAATTCTTAGAAGAGAATTAATTCGCAGACCTATGAATTATCGGGTAATCCTGATGCGGATCATGTATTACTATGAGAGGCAGAAAACAGAGCCCTCGATGTATTCCTCACGGGAATTCCTGCAGGATTTTCTTGTAGGGCTAGGATGGAGAATCCTGGGGATTTAGCAGCAGCACTGCGTACTGCAACGCATCTGCAGGAGATAGACATTGCAACAAGGGTTCGCAATGATAAACGCACCTTTGTGTCGCAGAGGAATTGTTACCGTTGTGCGAGGAAAGGTCACATGAGGCCTCAATGCAGCCAGCCGCAGTGCTATGTTTGTAAACGCTACTGTCACAAGGTGAATGAGTGTCGTAGTAAGCAGAATGGTAACGGAATAAACACGAAAAAGCGTTAAACGGGAACGGGAGTGCTTCGTCCGTCGGAAGACATTCCCGGTAAGCAGAATTACGGTGAAAACTAGTACAGAGACGGATTATTGCTTGATGGTTCAAAATGGTTCAAATGGCTCTGAGCACAATGGGACTCAACATCTGTGGTCATAAGTCCCCTACAACTTAGAACTACTTAAACCTAACTAACCTAAAGACATCACACACATCCATGCCCGAGGCTGGATTCGAACCTGCGACCGTAGCGGTCACGCGGTTCCAGACTGAAGCGCCTTTAACCGCACGGCCACACCGGCTGGCGCTTGATGGTTGTTGTAAGGAATAACAGATGTAAGTTTTTGATTGATACAGGGACACATGTATCTGTTGCTAGTCTAGACCTCGTGGGTAGGAGAAGACTAGATACTCCTAGGTATAGATTACGTGGAGTAGGGAATAATGAGTTGCACTCATTGGGTACACCACAGCTGGCTTGGAACTGTAGAGTTCGGAGAGCAAATGGAAGTGTTACCAACTGTGGGACAAGGGTATTCTGCGATTCTCGGACTGGACTTCCTCGATAAACACCATGCAAAAATTAATCTTTCACAGCGTACAGTTGAACTTAGTGGAAACTTGTTTTCAATGGGTTCAACAGCTGTAAATGTTTATACGTCGCGAGGTGCATCCGTTGCTAAGATATCACCATTTGACCCGCGTACAAGGGCATTAAAGATGATTACGCATGTCAAAGTGCCTTCGGGTACAGGGAAGTTAGTTTGGTTGTCAGTAGGTACCGATGCATCACAGCAGAGACTATGTGTGGTGGAGCCACTGTAGAGCAATGAAGCATTGGATAAAATGCATTGTTTTATTAGGAGAGGCGTTGCGCACGTAACGGATATAAATGAGGAATTGATGATTCCGGTCAGTGTGGATAATTTTGGGGCAGATGAAGTGGATCTCCCAAAGGGTTTAGTGGTAGCAAGTTTGGAAATACTCGACGATGAGGATATGGGTGAATCCCGAGGTGATTATAACGTCAAGCAAACCGTCAAGGCATCTGTACTACGTGATAAGATTCGTCATTTGGAGAATGGTGATCGGAAAGCTATGGAAGCTTTGTTATTAGAGTATTTAGATTTGTTTAATTAAGAAGGTCCATTACCAGCAACTCCTATTACACAGCACCATACACCGACTGGCGATAGTCCGCCGGTCTATAGAAAACCATACAGGATAGCGAAACACCTACAACCACTAGTGGAAGAATTGATTAATCAACAGTTAAGGGACGGTATTATAGAGAACAGTGAAAGCCCGTGGTCTGCCAACATAGTGGTAGTTCCTAAGAAGTCTTTGGACGGTACTAAGAAGTATACGTTTTGTTGTGACTATCGTTTTTTGAACGCACGAACTGTAACAGATGCGTATTCAATACCGAACATCACGGAAACATTGGACAACCTAGGTCGGTGTAAATATTTTTCGACGCTAGTTCTAAAGAGTGGGTACCCTCAGATAGAAGTAAGTCCCGAGGATAGACCGAAGACGACCTTTACAACAAGCCTTGGTTACTTTCAGTGTCACATAATGCCATTTGGGTTGAAAAACGCTCCTGCTACTTTCCAGCGTCTGTTAGATGGTGTGCTTCGGGGACTGAAACCGAAGATTGCTATGGTATACCACGATGATATTGTTACTTTTTCGCGTAATATAGAAGAGCATGTGGAACGACTGAACGAAGTATTTAGTAGGCTAAGAGCGGCAAATCTTACGCATAATGTCAAGAAATATCAGTTTTTCCCAGACGCAAGTGACTTATCTTGGGCATATTATCAGTCAGGATGGGGTAAGAACGGATCCTCGTCTAACGTCGGCTGTGCGTGGCTTTCCAGTACCACAGACCATTAAACAAGTTCAGCAATATGTCGGTTTATGTAATTACTACAGACGATATATAAAGGGGTTCGCGGAAATTGCACATCCATTAACGAGATTGTTAAAGAAAGGTGTTAAGTTTAAATGGAGAGCACAGTGTCAGGAGGCATTCGAGAAACTCAGATACTAATGGCAGGCCCAGTGTTGATACTTCCTGATTTCGAATAAGAGTTCATACTATCTTGTGATGCCAGTAATATTCCTGTAGGTGTTATTCTTTCTCAGAGGGTTAATGGACAGGAACATCCAGTGGCTTATGGTTCCAGGCAACTGAATAAGGCCGAGAAGAATTATTCAACTACAGAGAAAGAAATGTTAGCAGCGACTTACGTTATCTCGTATTTTCGCTGTTATTTATATGGGAGTAAGTTCAAGGCGATTACAGATCACGCAGCATTGAAGTAGTTGTTGGGGTTGAAAGATTCTTCAAGTCGTTTAACGAGATGGGCACTGAAAATAAGTGAATTTGACTACGAGGTAATTCTCAAACCAGGGGTAAAACATATGAATGCAGATGCGCTTAGCAGAAAAACAGCAGCTGTACAAGTTGTGGGCAAAAGTGAGAAGGAGTGGATAAAGGCGCAAGCCACTGTCAGAGAGTGTGAATTTTCGAACGCAACCGCAGTTTGAAATGCAGGATGGGTTGCTTTGCAGGAAGACAAAGTGCGGACTATGCGTCGTAGTACCGGAGTCGCTGAGGATAGAAGTGTTGAAACAAGGGTACGACCATGTATTGTCGGGTCATGGTGGTAAAAGAACGACTGATAGACGGGTAGCTGAAAGGTTTTGGTGGAAGACACGTCGCAATGATGTAGAGCAGTATGTGCAAAATTGTATACCGTGTGCGCAGAGAGCACATTTAAGTCATCAGAAAATTCAGTTACAGAGACTACCTGAAGCGGATCATCCGTTCGCATTCATTGGATTAGACGTAATCGGAGTATTTAACAAGACCCAAGCGGATAATCGATACGTATTAACAATATTAGATCATTTTTACCGATACCTGGTAATGGTAGCTATTCTTGATCAGAAGGCAAGCACTGTTGCGCAAGCCTTAGTAAATAACTGGTTGCTGAAGTATGGTGTACCTGATACTATAATTACAGATCAGAGTAGTAACTTTATGTCGGAGCTGATAAAGCAGTTATGCCGTTTATTGAAAGTTAAGAAATTGCTGTCAAGCCCATTTCATCCTCAGTCGAATGGACAAGCAGAATGGGTTCATAGGACGTTAGTTAAGATGATTAGTCATTACATAAATTTAGAACAGACGGATTGGGACGTGTATTTAATTCTGTTGACAGGCGCATATAACGCGAAAGTTCATACAGGAACGGAGCTCTCTCCGTATGAGGTAATTTATGGTCGGAAAATGCCATCACCATTTGATGTGCTCAAACCTCAGGTAGGTTCACAGGATGAGTCAGTGAAGAATTTCGCCAAGAAATGGAGAAAGATTTGGCAAAGAGTACGGCGTGCTAATACTAAAGCTTTGGAGAGAGAGTATTGGGCAAAGAACAGGTAAACTGCCGCAATACACAATTGGTCAATGGGTATTGTTGGCTTATCCTTATGTTCCGAAGGGTAAACCGAAGAAGTTTTTGAGGAATTATTCTGGACCGTATCAGGTAAATGGAATAGTGTCTCCCGTGAACGTAAATTTGCAGTTACCAACCAAGTCGTCAGTAGTTAATGTGAGTAGGATTAAGCCGTTTAAGGGCGCAGTGGATGCGTTACCGCAGATTCCTCCAGCAGTAACAAAGGGTGTGAGGGTACCGAAGCTAAAAAAGCCGCAGAGGAACGTTCCTTACGCACTTAGGTCTTGTGATAAGTAGACTAAGTGTCCTCGGGGAGGAACATGTCGTATATATTGTTATTAGGTAACAGGGTATGTGTAGTTTTTACTTGACATTTGTGTGTTTTAGACGTGGTAAGGAAGGGAGCGATTGACATGGCTTCCTTTTCCTTCAGGTGCCGTGCCAGGATGTGGCCCGGGAAACTTTTCGTCAGTCTGGTACTGCTACACTGTTGCAGAGGAGAGTTGGTGCAGGTGCAACCACTGGATAAGGGAATTATGTTTGCAAGGCAATTAATGTGGTATTGTCAAGCCGCACGTGGACAATTGTGTTCACGTATAATATATGGGGAGTGAGGAATGATGTATGGATACTACAGGATAGGTTTAAGGCACTACAGGTGGCCACGGAGAAGGAGGGGCTGTTTCAAGACATACGGAACGAGTATCAGGAATTGAAGCTCTTCTACGAAAAAGCTGAGAAGGCAGCTGCAACAAGTAACAGAAGTGGTCTGCAAACGCTCGTTCGCAGGAAACGAGCGTGGTTGGATGCAGGGGGAAAATTGCTGAAAACAGTGTTTGGAACCACGGACGAGGAAGATATAAGGAGCTTAAATAGTATGGTGGGGAGGTGCAGGAGTTGGCGGAGGAGACAAATTCGAAAGTGGATTGGCACACGACACGTATAGGTAACATGCAGCAGGGGATATTGAATGTCACTAGAACAGTGAGGGAGTTGACGTCAGACCTGGAACGGTATGCAGCAAATACCAGGAGATTGTTGAATGGGGAAATAGAGGCTATACAGGCGAGATTGATCCGAATAGACGGGAAAATACAAGTAGCACCTTTATTGAGGGCATTGGCAGACAGGGTGGATGATGCACGTGTCGAATTGGAATCGTTATATGAAACTATGTATCACGCAGTGCATGGGCAATTGAGTGCCACTTTGTTAGGTCCAGATCACATGTTGAAGGCGTTGCTGAAAGTGCAGAAAGAATTCTCGAAAGGAGTGCATCATGTCGTGCCTCCGACGAAGCGGAATTTACTGTTACTCTATCGCATGTCTAAACTGAGAGTAATTACAGATCAGACGAATATACACGTAGAAGTGCAAATACCAGTGATGGGTATCAATTCGCAGTACCAGTGTTATACAGTACACCCGTATCCAATTAGATGGGGTGCACTTGGGAGGTGGGTGCAAGTGCAAACTCGGGAAGTATTGCTAGTGTCAAGACGGAGGAGTGCTCATGTGGTAATGTCTACGGAAGATTTGACAGACTGTTTCAGGGGAAGTGTTTTTATTTGTCCAGCAAAGGAGGTGGCAACCCACAATCATTCGTGTGAGATGCAGTTGTTCTTGGGGAATATGGGAACCTTAGAATGCGAAAAGAAGGTGTTACTTCCGAGACCGAAACTTCAGAAAGTTGGGGAATATTGGATTTACTCTGTGTTCGAACTAGAGATCGTAGTTGCCACTTGTTACTGAAATGGTAGATTTACAAATATATAAAAGCTTGAATTGCAGGGCAGTGGGTTTTTGATTAATGGTACTGGATGTAACATAGTGGGGAAGCATTTTCACCTACCAGCTACTTTCATGGGTACAACAATGATTAACGTGACACAGCCTATCTTGAAATAGCCAGAGGATCCGCCACACATATTGCCTCGCCAGAATCTAACGTTTATTAAGAGGTCTTGGATCCTACATTACTACAATCTTTAGATAGCCTGATTATCTCAGAAAACGAGCAGATCTCAGTTAAACAGCTACTGCAGCACGAGCATAATATTAGTTCTAGCGCTTATTTGTGCAACTTACTTTTGTATACGGAAAAAGATGTCTCGTTCTGAAATAACAACCGTACATCAAATACCGATGGGATGGATCGGGAATAGTGGAACGTAATATAAATGGATAAGCAATGATAAGATTGGAATCAGCATTAAGTGTAAATAGATTATTAGCGGGTAAGAAAAGTTTGACAGTGTTGAAGGAGTAGTTGTAAGATACCTGTAGAGTATAAGGAAGTATGGCGTGGACAACCAGTAAGTCCACAATTAAAAAATTTGGGTCGAATTTTGTTAAAGGAGGGGGATGTGTAGTGTCACGGAATAGTAAAGAGTTGGAAACGTGGAATATTGCCAAAGTTTCGTTGCCTATGCCGAGAGCCAGAGGCAGTAAGTTAGCCAAGAGGTAAGAGGATTGCACATATATTGGAATGTGTCGTCACTCAGGGGCAGTGGCCGGTTTCACACAAGAGGCGAGAGAGAATGCGGGTTTGTGTAAGACGGAGACTTACGTAGAGTGCCAGACAGAGGTATAGCGTCAGCTGTACTGCATTTCACAACTTCGTGTAAGTCTGCCGTAACAACATGTAACTCTGTCACAAGAAAACCTAAGGGGCGAGTACGACAGATGAATCAGTAGTATAAGTGGAAAGAATGTGTTCATTACAAACGAGCATGACGTCAGGACGTCGCTCGTGCTTCCTTTAAATACGTCAGCTTTGATAACAACAAGGCACTCGCAGTTAGACTTGCAGTTAGATGTGTACTGGGTCGCTGCGTAGCGCTCAGCACGGTGATCGACATTTATTAAGGAGATGTTGCAGTAAGGGTGGCCCAACCAGCAGCAGACATGAGGGGATAGTGCAAGCTCTGGTCCTCTCTGCTGCCGCTGTCAATCATCAACCCAGGATTAGCAGACATCACGGCAGACTGACTCGCAGCCAATGCTGACCACGTCAGTGAGCCATCGTCGAGATCGTGTTGGGCCTAGACCCTGTGGATCCACCTTCACAACCAGGTGAGCGATGACGCTGGGGAACTGCAGCCCGTTCCGCCCGTCCACTTTGGACGAGCCACCAGGAGGAGCAGGGAAGAACACGGGGTGGGATAGAGTACACTCCGCACTACGAGAATGCCTCTCGTGCGAACAGCGCCGGGACTCCCACCCAGAGCCTCCTATGCGCAGCAGCTTGCTGTCCGCAGCCGAGGCGGCTGGCCAGCCGGGTGCCACCAGCCACGCGTGGCCGAAGTACGAAGTAAGGACATTCCTTCGCAACATCACAGCACGCGGCGCTGCGCTAACAGGACTGTGCGGCCCAGAGCTGGTGTCATTGCTATGAATCGGTGAGGACTCGGGAAGGTCGTTCATATCACCAAGCCACATTGTTCTTGGCAGGAATAAAGGTGTTATGAACTAATAATGTTTCTTTGGCGTTTCTGACGCGTCCACAGTCATTTCCCAGCATCCTGACTGTGGTGTCACCGCCAGACACCACACTTGCTAGGTGGTAGCCTTTAAATTGGCCGCGGTCCGTTAGTATATGTCGTACCTGCGTGTCGCCACTATCAGTGGTTGCAGACCGAGCGCCGCCACACGGCAGGTCTAGAGAGACTTCCTAGCACTCGCCCCAGTTGTACAACCGACTTTGCTAACGATGGTTCACTGACAAAACACACTCTCATTTGCCGAGACGATAGTTTAGCATAGCCTTCAGCTACGTCATTGGCTACGACCTAGCAAGGCGCCATTATCAGTTACTATTGATATTGTGAATCATGTACTGTCCAGACCGACGTTCACCATCAATGGATTAAAGTTAAGTATTCCACCAGCTACGTCTTTTTTTCTAAATTCTAATTTCCTTGCCCTGTTCCAGACCTCACGCCAGCCTGCGTGAGCTAAAACGCGTGCCTTTCGGCCTCCTCTAGTAACTCGGTGTCGACTCTCCTGCCAACACAAACATTGGCGACGAGGCAAAACCGCGTTCTTATCGATATTGCCCTGATTTACTTGTGTAACGGCTTCGCCACAATCTCCAGATGTACTGTCCGTGTTTTTTCGCTTACAGAATAAGCAGAAGCAGGCGTTACTGGATGCCCTTGGACAGTTCGTCCAGGGTCAATGGGCAATGCAAAACGATGCGGCAGCCGCCGCTCCACCGCTAATGCAGTCACAACACGCTGTTGCACCAACTTTTCGTCCTTTTGATGCTGCACTGGAAAGCTGGACGGAGTGGTCACGCCAATTTGGATTCCATCTCGCCGCCTACAGTATTCAAGGTAACGAGCGGCAGCCATTGTTGTTATCATTGGTCGGCGTCCAAACGTACCATGTGATAGTCAAATTATTTCCCCGACGCGACATAGCAACTCTATCCTACGACGAAATTTTGTCTGCATTAGATGCATATTACAAAGAATCAGTCAGTGTAGTTGCGAAAAGGTATACCTTCTTTTGTACAAAACGTACGGCAGCTCAGACTAATCGGGAGTGGGTTGCAACGTTGCAAGGCCTTACTAGGGATTGTGCTTTTGAGTGTCAATGTGGACTTCCTTATTCAGATACTATGGTACGTGATGCAATTGCACAGAACGTTTCTGATGTTCATATAAGGGAACAGATATTGAAACTAGTCAATCCCTCCCTTCAACAAGTGATGGACATATTGGATCGGCAGGACACACTTGACTTTGCTCAGGAATCATTTGAAACTTCACCAGCCGTGTGCCAGGTTAACTGGCCCGCTGGGCGAGCTGCACGGAGCAGCAAACAGCCCTCGCGCCTGGCCGCGCCGCTACCGTCAGGCTCTCAGCCACGTGCGCCGCGCAGGCAAGCAAATACAGTGCTAAAATCATGCCCGCGGTGCGGTACTAGACATTTGCGTGAGAATTACCCGTCACACCAAGCTATTTGCTTTTTCTGTAATAAAAAAGGACATGTTCAGAGTGTTTGCCAGAAAAATCTCAGATCAGAAACTCACAACCATTCCAGGCCCTTTGATTCACGCCGAATTCGAACCAAGAATACTCAGGCTCGTGAAACATCGCCCATGGAAATTCATGTAGTTCATTCCACTCCGCCCAGTGCCACTCTCTCTAACAGTGACTGTGTTCGTCCCACAAATAGTGTCCGTTGACATCGCTGGAAATCCCGTCAAGTCGCAAGTGATTATATACCCGTGTCAGTTCACGTTGCACGAGACAGTCGCTCTTCTCGTCAGCAGGCAATAAACGTTTTGTAGACTTGGACATTAATGGCAAAGTGATACCATTCCAGCTCAATACCGGAGCTGCAGTTTCACTGATCAATCAAGACACATACAAACAGCTGGGCACACCTCCATTGCGTGCCGCAAATGTTGAGTTAAATAGTTATTCAGGTCAAGATCTCCCTGTATTAAGACAGTGCAGCCTTCTTGCAACATACAAAGGGCAAACAAAACTTGTGTCATTTTACGTCCTTCGTTCTTCTTCTGCAGTGAACTTGTTTGGTTTCGATTTATTTCAGTTGTTTAACTTGTCTATAGTAAATCAGGTCCTATCAGTGAACCAGACTGTGCCTTCAGACAGTGTTTCACGTCTATGTGAAGAATTTGCAGACATTTTTGCACCGGGCCTTGGTTGTGCTAAGAACTCTAAAGCACATTTAGAACTGAAAGTAAACGCGCAACCAAAATTTTTCAGAGCGTGCAATGTTCCCCACGCATTGCGTGATGAGGTTGCAAAAACATTACACGATTTTGAATCACAAGGTGTAATTGAACGTGTACAGGTTTCTCTCTCGGTATCACCCCTAGTAATTTTGCCAAAACCTTCCAGGAAATTTGAGACTTTGTGTGGACTTCAAGGCAACAGTGAATCCACAACTAGTGATTGCAACTTTTCCTTTACCCCACCCGGAAGATCTTTTTGACAAACTGTGCCCGGGTAAATCTATTTCGAAGTTGGACCTAGCAGATGCGTACTTGCAAATACCGGTGGACGAAGAATTCCAGCGCGTTTTGGTGGTTAACACGCATCTTGGTTTGTATCGATTCAAACGACTACCATTTGGGGGTGCATCCTCCCCTGCATTGTTCCAGCAATATCTCCAAACTGTTTGTGCGCCGGTCCCTACCGCAGCAAACTATCTGGACGATATTGTGATCTCCGGAAAGACGGAAGAAGAACATATAGCCAATCTCAGAACATTATTTTCAGGTTTGGCGACAAAATGGTCTACGCTTGCGGAAGGACAAATGTTTGTTTTTTCCTCGTGACTTGCCCTACCTGGGACATGAACTCAATGCCCAAGGCATACATCCCAGTCCCGAGCACCTCCGTGCCATACAAGACTTGCCTTCGCTGCAGCTACAGACTGTGCTGGGAAAAATTAATTATTATCACCGTTATATACCACACGCCTCTTCCATTTCAGCTTCGCTTCATCGCTTAAGCCGTAAAAATGTTCCGTTCGTCTGGACGACGGAATGTGAACGCGCCTTTCGCCAGTTGAAATCGGCGTTGCTTTCCAATACTTGCCTTACGCCATTCGATCCCTAGAAGCCCCTTTTGTTGATGGTGGATGCATCGGATTTCGGGATCGGTTCTGTGCTTGCGCACAAAGATGGATCAAACGATCGCCCTATTGCCTTTGCGTCCAAATTGCTCTCGTCTGCGCAAAGAACTTATCCACAGATCGAGGAAGAAGCATTGGCTCTCGTATTTGGTGTTACAAAGTTTCATGGTTTCTTGTATGGTCATCACTTTACCATCAAACCTTTGACATGGCTTTCTCATCCGAACAAGCCTGTACCTCCACGTACAGCACAGAAATTCATTCAATGGTCTATTTTCCTCTCGCAGTACCGCTACGATATCTTGTATCGGTCCACTGCTAAGCACGGAAACGCCGATGCGTTGTCCCGTTTGCCTGTTGCTGAGGATAGAACATTCGATTCCTCTGAACTTGCTTGCATGTTCATTGATTCGGAAACTGATGACGTGGTCGAATCGTTTCCGATTGATTTTCGTCGTGTAGCTACAGCCACAGCTGCCGACCCTGTCCTTGCTACTGTCCTGCGTTTTATTGCTATGCAATGGCCCTTGTCAAGGTTGTGGGGCGGCGGATAATTTTGTGTAAAATAATAATTTTCTGCATATAAACGCTTGCGTGTTGAATCAGTTTCTAGCTTTTAGAATATTGTTAATGCTGTCTTTTGCCGTTCTCAACACTGGCTCTCTATTTACTTCGTGGCCCCCAGAAAGTGATTTAATAAAACTTGGAGCCAGTAAATAGATATCCTAGTGCCCACTTTACCTGAGAATGTTCTTATAGCTGCAGCTTATAGCTCTGAGGAATTAGGAGATTGTCTGGGATTTCTAATCAAAAACGGTTTTCCAAAATAGTTGAGTATATTCTGAAATTCACTGATAAAAACCACAAGTATCCCTACAACCTAACTAACAGAGCAGTTCAGAGTCTAATGCGCTGATGCCACTATAACTGTCCGAATTAAATGTTAAAAAAAGAATGCTCGCCATAATTTGATGAAAATACTTCATCAAACGCCACGCAAAATATTTGGTAGAATGTCTGTCCCGCGACGGCACGTGAAAAATACGACAATACGCAAACTGAAGCTAGTTAATGAAAATCATCCCAGAATTAACACTTCACATAAAATATCTTCATGGTTCCGCGTATCTCTAGTAGCTTAATACGGCACCCGAGGCTGTTTGTAGCAGATACACTGATGCGACGCGACTACCGACACAGATGGCGTGTCATTCAGCGTCTGGAGAGAACTGGGGCCTTGCTTCCTCGCGCAGTGTTCTTATATATAAAGCCGCGGTGCGGACGGCGAAGGGAACGCCTGATCTTTCCGGCTCTCTCGACTAGCCGCTGGGCTAGTAACGCACCACTTCAAGTTACATAATAATTTATAGTTTCTTTGGCTGATGGCCGAAGAATCTCTTAATTTAAACGTGCATTCAGCACGCAGGTAAGTATTGATAATAAAATTTTGACGTGGCTAAGTTAAATACTTTAGGCGAGAGAATTAATTTAATTGCCCTGCACGCACTAGATGAGCTCTGAACTGGCCCTGTTGAGATCCGCTATCGCTATAATTTTATAGGTATTAAAAAGAAACTTTACACATCTTCATAATCATAGCGGACCTCCAACCTATTTAAATCTAAACATCCTAGCCTTATTTATTAACCTACTTAATCTATCTTGCTTCCTTCAGTTTTGAGACGAAAACCAGAAAATCATGAATTTCCACTAAAGTCTTAATTTGTGAAATCCAAAGTACTGTTTTTATTAAATCATTATGAAAGATGAATCTAAATATAAATTTTGAAGTCTCTAGCTCTTTTCTGTTGCGCCAATGATTTTTCCAGAAAAACGTCCAAATCTCGGAAATGGCTGAAGTTATCGAACTGATATTTAACACACATTAATTTAATATTATTTCTGACATGCTAGAAAAGTTTTAGTTCATTTACTTGATTTTTAAGGTATTGCGCAACATTTAAGACGTCAGAGCTAGTTACAGCAGACTGGCTGGCACATAATGGAAACTGATGTGAATTTACTACAGCGTGAGTAGGCTGCTTCCCTACATCACCCTCTACTTAAATTTTTTGTTTATGAATGTTAATGAATGAAAAAAAAATTTAATTACAAAAAGGGAAGCAAGAGTACAGCTTAACTCCCTATGAAAATCAAAATTGAAATATAAACCTGTAGAAACATTAAAGAAAACTTATTACCTACATTAATTATTTAAATTGTAGGCATGTTCACTGCCTTTTAAACAATGTCATTACTCAAAATTTTAAGCAAAGTCAACGAAATATTTTGGCATACATATTGCCTTAGACAAACAAACACATACAAATTGAAAAATTATAAAAATCTTAGATCCATTAAATACTTTAAATACGTTTTTACATACACAAATTCAAAGAAAATAACATGACACATAAACAGATGATTATCTCTTAGCAGTCTTTTCTAAACCTGAAAGAAAAGTTCACAAATAATTTTTACACACGTGGTTGTAGCCGCTTCGGCTGGCGTCCTACACTTCCATTCACAGGGGTAGAGAAGGGGAAGTTGCTATGGTGTGCGTCCTTCGCGTTCTCTCTAAATTACATGGGGAAAGGGGAGGGGTCATTGTGAGTTGTGTCCAAGTCACTCCACGCTTTCATGCAGCTACCAGGCTGCCATTATCTGGTTTGTCCTGTAGAACAAACAAAAAGAGTGCCTCAGACTCTGTTCACTTAATATCTAAGGGTGGGTCACAATGAAATGGGGATATATACATTTTATCCTTCAGCATGTTGCTGGAACAAAGTTAACAGAACCTTTTTAATTTTACTCTCGTGGTTACTTAATTGTCATAAAGTCGGTAAACAAATGGCTCAAAACGCCGTTAGTCACGTACTGGAGAAAATTTATGCTCCTAAGGCATACAATCATAAATCATATTTAATCTGAATTTCTTATTTCTGGGCCGGAACACTGAACCAATGCTCGGTACATTCCTAACAAATCTGCATCCTATTTACATAACTGACTCATCTTTGATTACTTTATTCTTAGAGATAGTATAAGTATGATTAGTGGATGTTTTCTCAGCTTCCATGTACATGTGAGTAACTTTTGGTAATAGTACAGTTGTGAGTGTTCAAAACACACCACGTTTAGTTGACTACAAAATCCACTTATTGGGCCTCTGCTGTTGCCAGTTCCACATCTGCAATTACGTACTTACTTACTTTGAAGTGTATTTGTGCTGAGCTAAAATAATGTTTCACGTCTGTCATTATGTACTTACTTACTTTGCTAGTGTATGAACTTAAGTAATACTCACTCCATTTAAATTTAAAGCATAGGAAACCGCATTTACCTCATATTCATAGTGTATTGCAGCTGATTAGTTTGCTCACGTGGCAATCCATTTCCACTCGATCGGACGCTGAAACCTCAGGTAGTCTCTCTCGGACCTACCACTAAAGTGTATCAAGTAAATATGGACGAGCGTAATGCTAAATTCCTTAAACCTATAGGACACCATGAGCTGCTCTGTCTCATCTAACATAAGGGTACCTATGGTCGCATTCACGCCTCCAACTCATAACCTCAATACGTGTAGGTGTATCCTGTCACACACTACACTAAAATAATGGCCAGCTCCAATCTTATAAATACTTCAGGGACGTGTCCTTCACGTCTCAACCACAAACACTGCTCAATTCTATTACACTGCCTTTCCTTGCTACACCAGGTGAGTTTAATCTTACAACTTATCTGCATATTTTTCCTAACACTAAGCAATCTCTTTTACTATTTCTTAGTTAGCTCTAATGCATACACTAGGTTTCACTACCACTTCAGATCCTGCTTGTACATGAATTCATATATCTTTTTAAATTACTGTTGGTGGACCATTTCCAATAAAACAACACTTTGTACTTATTATATTACCAGGGTACTATACATACGTGTTACTCAAATACATTTTATATCTTAATTACTTCATACTTCCCTATTGTTTGTCACTATTAGGTTTGTCACATTAGGTATTTTTCTTCACTAATCGGTAGATAGAATGGTTACATAACTCATGGCTTGATAGCCATGACAGAAAATTTTCATGTCTGGAAAGAAGAGGTCGAAATTTTTGAAGACAGGAAAGAGGAAGAATGAGTGAGACCTGAAAGGGAAAGAAGATCTCACACAGCTGGGACTGCACAGCTGCCACACTGTGTAGAGGTTACAGAACAACCTCCTCCCTACAGCATTCATTGGTTTAATGCTGTAAAGAAGAGTTAGAAATTTTAGGTGGATAGAAAAGATGAAGAGTGAGTGAGATCTGAAATGGGAAAGAAGATCTCACACAGCTGGGACTGCACAGCTGCCACACTGTGTAGAGGTTACAGAACAACCTCCTCCCTACAGCATTCATTAGTTTAATGCTGTAAAGAAGAGTTAGAAATTTTAGGTGGATAGAAAAGACGAAGAGTGAGTGAGACCTGAAATGGAAAGAAGATCTCACACAGCTGGGACTGCACAGCTGCCACACTGTGTAGAGGTTACAGAACAACCTCCTCCCTACAGCACTCATTAGTTTATTATTGACGTGATAATCATACCGGAAAATTTTATGTGTTGGAAGAAGATGTCGAAATTTTTGTGGACAGGAAAGAGGAAGAATGAGTGAGACCTGAAAGGGAAAGAAGATCTCACACAGCTGGGACTGCACAGCTGCCACACTGTGTAGAGGTTAAAGAACAACCTCCTCCCTACAGCATTCATTCATAACCTTTGACCACGCCACGTCGTTCTGAAAATACCTTATGATGCCTTTTTAGAACCTGTCTCAGTTCTTCCTTTTGATTGTCTGAAATCTTATCGATTTCCTGCAATTTAACTTTTATCTTATCTAAAATAATTGCTTCTTCTTCTTCTCCTGTGTTCAGCTTACTGTTACAAAGATTAACACCTTCGTCCCAATACCTCCTATTTTTCAGAACTCGTATAGGCAGTTCCCAAGTTCCATCATCAGTTACTACGTGTTTATCACTAAAAGGGACTGTAATTACTCCGGTTATTGGCAAGACCATCTTTAACTGGCTTCTTTCAAAGTCAACAACACTCTGATATTTTGACAAGAAATCTATGCCAATTAAAACCTCAATACTGAGATTGTTTACAATTAAACATGGATGATCAATTAAATTACCATTAATGTTAAAGGGCAGCAAAGCTTCTTGCTTTACCGTTTTTGACACTTTGCCAGTAGCACGAATTATCCTTAGTCCCGATACCCTCATTACAGTAAGCTTGTCTTTACCAGGTAATGCATCAAAGAAGGACTGAGATATAGCACTCACCTCACTTCCACTGTCTAATAGACAACGTACATTGATACCCAACATATTCACTATTATTATAGGGTGGCTTATTCTAGGTTGTACAGGTGGTTTCTCAAATTCATCTAATAGTTCCTTTTGGATTTGTCTCCAACTAAAGTGATCAACATCTGTCTTCATTACATTTAGGTCACAGTGTGTAGGGGTTTCCTGAATTACATTCTCAGCTGCTTTTTCCAGTCGGTCTATTAATTTTAAATCGAAACACCGCACGACTTCATTACATTTAGTTTGCTGAACATGACCCAAATTACTGTAGTCTGAGCGATTCTGCGCCTCCAGACTGGGCATAACATTAGTTACAGCTAAACCACTTTCACCATTATCGTCGGTTTCCTTCTCAAGTGACAACTGGTCACAGCTACTGGGTTCATCGACCCCAAACAGCCTACCCTCTACATTCCCACTTATCTCCTGTCCTAAATCTATTAGTACATTATCAACATCCTGCACAGGCACTTTAGATAAGAGCACATCATCCTCATCGTAAATATAAGCATGAATTTCTTCTGCTTCTTCACCTGATAATTCAGTATTTTGTAGCTCATCCCTACTGTTACACTGCTGCGCCTTCTCTTTCTCTTCCCACTTAGAAAGCGTCTCTAACACGGTATCTATCAAATACTGTGAGTGATCTAATATTTCTGTAGTATCCTTAGGTGCTACCGACATTTCATCCATCTGTTCAGTTTGAGTATTCTGATCTGTCTTACCATTTCCCTTAACTACTGGCTTAGGAAAAGTAACCGCCTGGTGAGCGCCAGTGTCCTCATAGACGGGAACTAGTTTTCCTGCCTAGGTCTACTACTGTTTCCTTTATTTTCATTATAGTTAGCTGGCATAGCCTTACTTTCCGTACTGTCGTTTACATGCATATTTCTGTTTGGAACAAAATTATTATCCCTTGGACGCCATTGTTGGTTCTGATAATTATTTCCCCAATTCCTATCTCTCTTAGGATGACGAACACATACTGTTCTGATGTTTACATTGCCATTTTGCTCGTTCCTAAAATTACTATTATTGTTATTGGCATTTCGGTTATTACGTGCTTGCTCCTCATTGGCAGCAACACGTTCTACACGTTCCAAATATTCAATGAAACGATCAAGATTGTCGCTAGGGGCTGATATAATTCTAGTTTGCCAGTACCATGGCAGTTTGGCTTCAAGACCCAGTATTATCATTTCAGGTTTTAGCGTCCAAATGTGATAAACGTGAAATCCATAACCTAGCAAACTCTTTAATTGATTCCTTGCCTGCATTGAAGCGTTTTCTACTCCAAAATTCTCTCAACACTTCATTTTGGTTATTGCTAGACCAATATTCATTAATGAAAGCTGTTTTAAACTCCGCTAATGTTTTACACTTTAACATAACATCAGCTGACCAACGCATGGCGTCACCTGCTAAATGGCTTCTAATAAATGAGATTTTCTCTCGCTCAGACCAAGTTGGTGGAATCACATCTTCAAAATCGTTCCAGAAATCTAGCGGGTGGATATTTTTATCTGGATCAAACCGCAAAAACTGCCGACACCCGATAAAAGCGGCATTTGCAGCTACAACTTGCTGTATACTACCATTACCAGAAGTTACTGAAGCTACTTTACTCTCAATGTTAGCAATGTTAGTACCTATATTTTCTACTTTCATTTCCACATTATCTACTCTTAGTACAATATGAGTAGTGTCAGTTTTGATTGCTTCTACTTCTGCTTGACATATGTTTACTTTTATATTAACATCTTTAAATCTATCTGAGCACAGTTCAGACTCCGCCTCGATCTTTTCTGTTAACTTGTGCTCCAGCTTCGCATCTTCCATTTGGAAGTCTTTGCGAACCTCAGCGACTTCGGATTTTATTGTCTTATACATTTCAGAAAATTGTTGAGCAACCTTTTTCTTAATATCCTCATGATTGCAATCAATTTTATAATTCAAACTGTCTAGATCATCTTTCAACTTATTGCAACCAGCCTTGAAAGTATCGTCCATTACCTCCAATCGTTTATTAAAATTTGTTTGGCTGGCCACAATCTCAGACTTTAATTCAGCATTACTGTTTTTGACCTCAGTTAATTCAAACTTTAATTCAGCATTACTGCTTTTGACCTGTTCACTTATTTCAGACTTTAACTCAGCATTCATTCTAGCATTACTGGCTGACATTTCAGCATTATTGGATTGTAATTTATTGTTCATTGCCTCAAACCGCATATTAAAATTTGTTTGACTGGCAGCTATTGCTTGTAATATAACATTTAAATCAACAGCCCCAGCATCTTTGGGTTGCTCACTGGCGGGTTTTTTATCACACTCAGGTGACATAAAACTAGCTCCAACACCATAATCATCAAAACTAAATGAAACTTCTGATTGATTAGTCATATCTAACTTCTCCTTCTTAAACTCTACCATCTTTGATGACTGTTTCATTTTTAATTCATCAGAGAAACTATCATCCAATAAATTTACCATTTCTACTTTCCGCTTTACTACAGGGGTCTCTATTATTGAATCATTGCCCCTTCGCACACTATTGTCAGGAGACAATACTTCATTTCTCACTTTAACATTACTACCTTCATGCATGTTTATACTTGAAACGTTGTCTGAATTTACAGTTCCCTCAACAGACATAGGTTCTAATTTAAGTTTAAACTCAGTTTCTTTTGGCGGTTCCATCGCCGACAGTCTTTTAGTGCAGGTTAGTAAAATTTTTAACAGTTTTTCACTTAACTTAGTTCCTTCTGCACGACGTATGGCGTTGCCGGCGCGGCGTACCAGGATTCCTGATGCGACGTGGCACGTTAAACTGCAGACGGCCCTCCGACGGCTGTTGTGTGTTAGCGTGGCCCGCAATTGCAGGCTCTGCGTCGGCTGCTCCAGCGGACGACTGCGGTGCGGCGAGACTGGCTTCTCGCGATGCCGGCAGCACCGCTAGACTCAGTGCCAGCTCCGTCAATCCAGATGCGTTGTTAATCCAATTGCGTCGTCCACATGCACACGTAACACATTCACTGTTCTATACTCAGTTGCGTGTCGCATTTCACTCGCGAATCCGAATAGTTAAAAATCACTTTCACTTAGTTGTTTCCCGGCCGATGCACCATATGTGGGGCGGCGGATAATTTTGTGTAAAATAATAATTTTCTGCATATAAACGCTTGCGTGTTGAATCAGTTTCTAGCTTTTAGAATATTGTTAATGCTGTCTTTTGCCGTTCTCAACACTGGCTCTCTATTTACTTCGTGGCCCCCAGAAAGTGATTTAATAAAACTTGGAGCCAGTAAATAGATATCCTAGTGCCCACTTTACCTGAGAATGTTCTTATAGCTGCAGCTTATAGCTCTGAGGAATTAGGAGATTGTCCGGGATTTCTAATCAAAAATGGTTTTCCAAAATAGTTGAGTATATTCTGAAATTCACTGATAAAAACCACAAGTATCCCTACAACCTAACTAACAGAGCAGTTCAGAGTCTAATGCGCTGATGCCACTATAACTGTCCGAATTAAATGTTAAAAAAAGAATGCTCGCCATAATTTGATGAAAATACTTCATCAAACGCCACGCAAAATATTTGGTAGAATGTCTGTCCCGCGACGGCACGTGAAAAATACGACAATACGCAAACTGAAGCTAGTTAATGAAAATCATCCCAGAATTAACACTTCACATAAAATATCTTCATGGTTCCGCGTATCTCTAGTAGCTTAATACGGCACCCGAGGCTGTTTGTAGCAGATACACTGATGCGACGCGACTACCGACACAGATGGCGTGTCATTCAGCGTCTGAAGAGAACTGGGGCCTTGCTTCCTCGCGCAGTGTTCTTATATATAAAGCCGCGGTGCGGACGGCTGAGGGATCGCCTGATCAAATCCGCTCTCCCGACTAGCCGCTGGGCTAGTAACGCACCACTTCAAGATACATAATAATTTATAGCTTCTTTGGCTGATGGCCGAAGAAGCTCTTAATTTAAACGTGCATTCAGCACGCAGGTAAGTATTGATAATAAAATTTTGACGTGGCTAAGTTAAATACTTTAGGCGAGAGAATTAATTTAATTGCCCTGCACGCACCAGATGAGCTCTGAACTGGCCCTGTTGAGATCCGCTATCGCTATAATTTTATAGGTATTGAAAAGAAACTTTACACATCTTCATAATCATAGCGGACCTCCAACCTATTTAAATCTAAACATCCTAGCCTTATTTATTAACCTACTTAATCTATCTTGCTTCCTTCAGTTTTGAGACGAAAACCAGAAAATCATGAATTTCCACTAAAGTCTTAATTTGTGAAATCCAAAGTACTGTTTTTATTAAATCATTATGAAAGATGAATCTAAATATAAATTTTGAAGTCTCTAGCTCTTTTCTGTTGCGCCAATGATTTTTCCAGAAAAACGTCCAAATCTCGGAAATGGCTGAAGTTATCGAACTGATATTTAACACACATTAATTTAATATTATTTCTGACATGCTAGAAAAGTTTTAGTTCATTTACTTGATTTTTAAGGTATTGCGCAACATTTATGACGTCAGAGCTAGTTACAGCAGACTGGCTGGCACATAATGGAAACTGATGTGAATTTACTACAGCGTGAGTAGGCTGCTTCCCTACAAGGTCACGGATCGGGGACCCGTTGGTTCGCCGATTTTTTGCTCACAAGGATAGACTTTTTGTTCGACGTGGTGTTTTGCTGTTGCGTTCTGATAATGATCAGTCCAGGGTCGTGGTCCCACGTTCGTTACAGTCCTCTGTGTTACAGCTTCTCCACCAAGGACATCGGGGTATAGTGAGAATGAAACAACTTGCTCGTCAGCACTGTACTTGGTTCGGAATCGATGCCGCGATTACGAATATGTGCTCTTCTTGCATGGTGTGTGCCGAACAACAATCAGCCCCACCGCGGAAATTCTTTGCATGGCCAAAAGCCACTTCCCCTTGGCAACGCTTACACATCGATTTTGCTGGTCCATTCTGGAATGCTCGATGGTTGGTTGTGGTTGATTCATTCAGTCATTTTCCTTTTGTTGTCCGGATGTCTTTCACGACGTCATCTGCCACCATCCAAGCGTTATCTGCTATCTTTTGCATTGAAGGTCTTCCACAGACTATTGTTTCCGACAATGGCCCACAATTCATGTCCGCAGAATTTCAGTCATTCTGCAAGGCCAATGGTATTCAACATCTGACGTCGGCGCCGTTTTCGCCACAGTCAAACGGTGCCACTGAACGATTGGTCAGGACTTTCCAGTCACAGATGTTGAAGTTAAAAGAGTTGCATTCTCGGAAGGACGCGTTATTGCCCTTTTTGTCCTCGTATCGCTCTCAGCCCCGAGATGGTCGCTCGCCGGCTGAGTTGCTCCACGGTCGTCATCATCGAACCTTGATGTCTTTGCTACATCCGCCGCATCAGGTTCCTGTGCAGCGGCAAACACCTGCTTTTGCTCCAGGCGACGTTGTCTACAATCGTCACTACCGAGGTTCACGGCGTTGGATCGAAGGGCGCATTCTTCGCTGCCTCGGTCGCACTATGTATCTGGTTTTGGAGGCCTCTGGTGAGGTGCGCCGGCATCTCAATCAGCTGCGCCTCTGTCGTCGCACGGGATCTGCCGCTCCCCGTCTGCTTTCAGCGACGGTGCCGTCCGGTCAGCGCCCTGGGGACCCATGTACTGGTTCGCCTCAGCCCCAGGTGTTACCGACGCTGCCTTCCATTTTGCCCCATGGCAACGCGCCGCCGCCATCGCCGCCGCCGCCACCTGTTCTCCCGCCGGCGACGCCCGCAGTGGACGCATCGCTGCAACCGCCGGCGCCTCCCTGGGTCACGCACTGCCGATCTCTTCCCGTGACCAGTTGCCTTCCGACATGGAACTCTTGCCCGCTCCGGACCATAAGTCGTCTTCGCCCGTCGGATGCCCCGGCCCGATGGAGGTCGACCTTTCGGCCCCTCCTGTCTCTCTGCGGGCGCATACACTGCATGTTGGCGTGCACCCTGGAGTAGGTTTCCAGGCGTTTCCTAGCTCCCCGCGGTCCGAATGGCAGGGTGCGTGTGGCACAGCCTCGCCTGTTGTTAGCCTCCCCAACTCGTCGCATGCGTCAACATGGGGTCCTCCCCACAGCGGGCGGAAGCCTTATGCCACCACCGTACGCCGATTTGCGGGGGAGGAATGTCGTGTCACCGCCAGACACCACACTTGCTAGGTGGTAGCCTTTAAATCGGCCGCGGTCCGTTAGTATACGTCGGACCCGCGTGTCGCCACTATCAGTGATTGCAGACCGAGCAACGCCACACGGTAGGTCTAGAGAGACTTCCTAGCACTCGCCCCAGTTGTACAACCGTATTTGCTAGCGATGGTTCACTGACAAAATACGCTCTCATTTGCCGAGACGATAGTTTAGCATAGCCTTCAGCTATATGATTTGCTACGACCTAGCAAGGCGCCATTATCAGTTACTATTGATATTGTGAATCATGTACCGTCCAGACCGACGTTTACCGTTAATGGATTAAAGTTAAGTATTCCACCAGCTACGTCCTTTTTTCTAAACTCTAATTTCCTTGTCCTGTTCCAGACCTCACGCCAGCCTGCGTGAGCTAAAACGCGTGCCTTTCGGCCTCCTCTAGTAACCCGGTGTTGGCTCTCCTGCCAACCAAAACACTGACAACTGGAGGGGTCACCGCTCGGCCATCCAGTGCACCATAGGGGACTTGGACCACCGGGGCGCCTACAGTATTCAGTTAATATTGTGATATAGTAAAACCATTTCTAAGAGCAGTACCGAGAGATTTTCACCTTTTCCTGCTCCTACTCACTTCCTTCATCCGGCCAACCTTTCCCTTTACAGGAGCAGACCCACCTGCCCCCTTCGGGGCGGGATACAAAACTTGGCGACAAACTGCGATTAAAAATTATTTTTCCCTCTCCTCTCATTTCGTTTTTTCCTCGGTACTGCTTTAGCCTTTTTGTGATATCCCCGACTGGCAGAGTGACTGTATGTAAGTGTTCTCACCATTCGCTATAAGAATTTCATTTGTGTAAACCACGGCTTCGCCACAGGAACAGGCTTCACTGTCCGATCTTGTACGTTTTCAGGCTCAGCAAATGACGCAGCTGCTTGCTGCCATAAATGGACTGGTCACACCACAAACTGCAGGTAATTCGGTGCCTCCGACACCACCGCCTGTGCCGACGCCATGGCCAACGGCGCCGCTATTTCGTGCCTTCAACCCTGACGTTGAAAGTTGGCCAGAATACATCACAAAACTCGAGGCACACTTCGCAGCCTACAACATACCAGCTACAGAGCTGCTTACTTTTTTCAATGTCACCGCGGGTTTTGTGTTGTACTGTGTGCTTGTGAAATTGTTTCCCACCATCCCCACTTTCGTGATAGTGTAAATGTGTTAGCTGCACGCTACAAATTCTTTCGCCTCCGGCGTGGCTCTACTCGGTCGAATAAAGCTTGGATAGCGGGCCTTCAGAGACTAACTTCTGATTGTGACTTCCATGGTTCATGTGGACGCTCATGTGCGAATGAAATGATTAGAGGCGCTATTGCGCAGAATGTAGCGGATCACATTGCAGGAGGTAGACTTGCTAGACAGACAAGATACATTAGACATGGCTACTTCCACGTTCGACGTGACCCCGGGTGTGTGTACTGTTAGCGCGGCACAACACGTGCCCTTCCACCCGCCAGCACAGCCAGCCACGCCGCGCCACTCGCGCGCAGGTATACAAATTTCAAACCAGGCACCCACTAAGAAACTGAAATCATGTCCGAACTGCTTTCGTGCCCACCCACGGGACAGTTGCCAGTCCCGCCAAGCACCGTGTTATTTTTGTAATAGGAAAGGACATGTGCAAGCTGTGTGTAGTAAGAGAAACTCTAATTCACCAATTGTCTCCCGTTCGCGTGACTCACGTGAGCGTCACCGCAACGGCAACCGCCATAATCATGATTCACATCAGCCTATGGATGTTAATGACATTTATTCAAAGCCTTCTGCTTCAAGCAGAAGCCCCCAATTCGTATCGTCAGAGTTTGAAGCGTCCTGTGCTGCTAATGGCATTCGCCATCTGACCTCAGCCCTGATCGTCGTATGAATCTAGATTTGCCAGACACTTCCTCTCGCATTCTGCGCGACGCGAGGAAACTTTTTGTGACGGCTCATTAGTGTTAGTTCTGTTCGCATGCAGCTGGACACTAGTGCGTCAGTTTCTTTACTGATAAAATCGACGTATGACTTACATTACTCACTCCCGCTTTATCGTTCATATTCCACGCTGGTTGCACTTACTGGACAGGAAATCTCAGTGCTTGGCGTGTGTAGTTTGCTAGCCACATATGGTGCCACGACCCGTACAGTGTCTTTCCGTGTGCTCTGCTCTAGTGATGCTACGAACATTTTCGGCATGCACGCATTTGAACTTTTAGGCCTCGCTATTCAGGAAAATGTACTTTGCATCAACGCTATTGAGCATGCAGACAGTGTTGCCGCACTATGCGATGATTTTGCTGAACTTTTTTCTGATGGTCTACATTTTGCCACAGATTTTTCAGCCCATGTGGCAGTTAAAGGCAATCAAATGCCTATTTTCCGGCGTGGACGCCCGGTACTGCACGCCCTGTGCGACGCTGTAGCTTCTGAACTTAAGCATTTGCAAGACATTGGTGTCATTGAACCTGTTTGTGCTTCGCCATGGGCTACGCCTATAGTGTGTCTGAAGAAACCAAACGGTCGTCTCCGTATTTGTGCTAACTTTAAGTCTACAGTAAACCCTCAGACGGTGGTAGCTACATTTTCCCTACTGCGTGCTGAAGACATTTTCGATAAGCTTGATGCGGGAAAATTCTAATCCACGATTGACTTGCGGGACACATACTTTCAGATTCCGCTCGACGAACAGTCGCAGCGCTATTTTGTGATCAACACCCACAGTAGATTGTTCAAGTTTCGCCGCCTTCCGTTCAGTTGTGCTTCAGCTCCAGCTATTTTTCGGTCTTATTTGCAGCACTTGTGGACCACTGTCCCTGGTTGCTCAAATTATCTGGACGATATAGTGGTATGAGGTCGCATCCCTGACGAACATCTGCAGAATTTGCGTACCTTATTTATTGCACTTTTGAAGGCAGGACTAAATTGTAACAGGGGTAAGTGCAATTTTTTTGAAACTCGGATTCAGTATTTAGAATATATGATTAACGAACAGGGTATCTACCCCTCGCCCTCACATCTCAGTGGAACTAGAGACTTGCCAGCACCCAGGAACTTGAAAGAACTTCAGTCTGTGCTGGGCAAAATTTCATATTATATTCGGTTTATACCAAATGCAGCGGAGATTGCAGCGCCTTTGCATCGCCTTCGGCGTAAGAACGTTCCTTTTGTTTGGTCTTCGGAATGTGACGCTGTTTTCCACAAGCTCAAATATGCTTTGTTGAGTGACCGCTATTTGATTCCTTTCGGTCCCTCCAAACCAGTTGTTTTGGCTGTCGATGCATCTTCTCACAGCATCAGAGCAGTTCTCTCACACCGCATTAAATTTGTCGATCGGCCGATAGCTTTTGCGTCTCAGTTGCTCATTTGTGCCCAGCAAAACTATTCTCAAATCGAGAAAGAAGTTTTAGCTATTGTCTATGGGGTGAGAAAGTTTCATGATTTTTTGTACGGTCGCAAGTTCTATTTGGTCACCGACCATAAGCCTATGACGTTATTGCTCCACCCGTCAAAGCCAGTTCTGGCCCGTACTGCACAAAAGTTGCTACGTTGGTCTTTGTTTTTCTCTAACTACAATTACGAAATTTTGTTTCAGCCCACAGCCCAGCATGGCAATGCTGACGCTTTGTCTCGTCTGCCTATCGGTCCTGACGAAGTGTTTGATTCTTCCGAATTGTCATGCATGTTTATTGATTCACAAGATAAGGAATTAGTTGATGGTTTTGCAGTGGATTTTCGTCGCATTGCTTCCGCGCCAGCCACCTATGCTTCTTTGCAGATTATTTTGCAGTATATCCATACTCAATGGCCTCCATCTGCTATGCAGGTTCGTGATCCATTTGTTCGACGTTACTTTGCGCAAAGTCCCAGACTGTCTATACACCACAGCGTTATCTTGTTACGAACTGACAATGATCAGTATTGTGTGGTTGTACCTCATTCGTTGCAGTCGGAAATTCTCCACTTGCTGCACGCTGGTCATTGGGGTATAGTGCGGATGAAGTAATTAGCGCGTCGTCACTGCACTTGGGTTGGGATTGATAAACATATTGAGAATTTGCTTGCTAACTGTCGCTCTTGCGTGGAGCATCAATCTGCTCACCGCCAGCGCTTCTTTGTGTGACCGACTCCTACTGCGCCTAGGCAGCGCGTTCATATTGGATTTGCGGGTCATTTCTGGGACACCCGCTGGTTGATAGTCATTGATGCGTACAGCAACTTTCCTTTTGTTCTACCTGTGTCTTCTACTACATCTGCCAGTACTATTCGGGCTTTGACGTCTGTTTCCTGCATTGAGGGCTTTCCTGAAGTTATTGTCTCCGTCAATGGCCCCCAATTCGTATCGTCAGAGTTTGAAGCGTCCTGTGCTGCTAATGGCATTCGCCATCTGACCTCAGCCCTGTTCCACCCCCAGTCAAATGGCAAGGCTGATCGCTTAGTGCGTACGTTTAAGTCGCAGATAAGCAAGTTGCGCGCCACACACTGTCACAAGCACACGCTCTGGACTTTCCATGCTTCATATTGCTCCCAGCCGCTCGGCACCCGTTCCGCAGCGGAATTGCTCCACTGCCGCGCCCATCAGTCGCTCCTGCAGCTATTGCACCCGCTGCCGCGCGCTCCCGCTGCTTCGCCTCGTTGTGGCTTGGCGCCGCATGGTTTAGTGTTCTATCGCGTTTTCTCTGGCAGGTAACGCTGGGAGCAGGGACCCATCCTTCGACAGCTTGGCGGCGCCTTACTTGTCATTTCCGGCCCCTACAGCACTGACAAGGTACACCGCAATCAGATCCGTTTGTGCCGTCCTCGGTTTTCTGCTGTTGGTTGTTTTCTGGCAGAATTGGAGGTTTCACGGATTCCGCCGCCTCAGCCCACTACTCCACCGACGGAGCCTCCGCTGCTTGCGCCCCCGCCGCGTTAGCGCCTGCCGTTGTCTCCTTCGCCGCTGCCGGTCCAGTCACCTGCACCGGACGGACGCCTCTCGCCGTCGCCACACGCCCGGCCGTCGCCGTCGCCGCGTACCTCCACGGTGCCGGAACCGATGGACGCTGAGGCTGCTGTCACTCCACCGCCATCGTCGCCCATAGAGGTCGTTGCTCTGCCTCCTCATCCGAGCATACCTAGTGGCGGTGGGCGGCCTGGGCAGGTTTTCCACGGGCCGTTTTCCTCGCCCCCTCGCGAGCAATTCGGGGCCACGGGTGGACAGCACGCCCCGGCAGTTCCGCTGTCTGCTGTGCCCCCCTGGGTCCCTCCAACCGTCGTCGGAAGCCGTACTCAACGACGGTGTGTCGTTTCAGGGGGGAGGGATGTGGTATCGATAGCTACGATACCACGTCGAAGGTGAATGTTCTTAAGTTGGTGTTACAACAGACACCGACGACAGCGCCCTCTAGCTAGTGCTGTAGAGGTCTACGAGCTCCGTGACAGATTCTACCCATTTTTATCAAGAGCAGACGGCCAGAAGATTTTCATTGCTATTGAGACTATGTACTACTTATGATGGGTCTAAGGCTTCACATCTCAGTGAAAAGTTATGTCTTAAGTTAATATTGTGATATACAAAAACCATTTCTAAGAACAGTAGCGTGAGATTTTCATCTTTTCCTGCTCCTACTCACTTCCTTCATTTGGCCAACCTTTCACTTTACAGGAGCAGACCCACGTGCTGCCTTACAGGTGGGACACGAAAGTGATATTGCCATAGCTGTTGCAAAAGACTTTGTTAGTGAGCCAGCTCAGAATCGATCAAACACCATTACGTCAGATTCAGCAATGCCACTGGCAGATTCCCATATTGTGCTCCAGGAAAGGGGCTGGCACTGCCATAACGAAGACAAAAATGGTTCAAATGGCACTGAGCGCTATAGGACTAAACTTCTGAGGTCATCAGTCCCCTAGAACTTAGAACTACTTAAACCTAACTAACCTAAGGACATCACACACATCCATGCCCGAGGCATGATTCGAACCTGTGACCGTAGCGGTCGCGCGGTTCCAGACTGAAGCGCCTAGAACCGTTCGGCCATTCTGGCCGCCCATAACGAAGACACAGCAGAACGGCGTTTGTAGGCCAGTTACTACACATCCAATCAACAGACTTCTTATGGTCTACATGGCTCCGAGCTGTGATTTGCAGAGCAAGAACGCTCTGTCCCAACATAAATTACAATTATATTCAGTCAAAGGTGTCTCAGTCTGGTAGCTACTATTTACGAGGGAGGTGTAAACCGCTCCTCGAGGTGACATTATGCTACAAGTAGCCACCACGAGATTTGGCCTCCACCAACTATGGGCCCCTGCCTCTGGTTTTAAGATCAGTGCTGTGGCTTAGCGTCTTCCAGCCTGTAGACCACCTTCAGGCCAACTACCAGGTGCAAAGAGCCCTCTGCCATAGAAGGCAGTCGCTTGAGACCATGGCCACCTGTTGCGTCAGTTCCTTAACACTCCTGTCTTCAGCACACGTTATGGAGGATGCTGCACCACAGAATGTTCGAGTTTGTTCTACAGTAAAATGTATGACTAATAGTGAAGTATTTATGAGCAGCCATCTATCATCAACCTGACAACAGTCCACCACCTCAACTCAGACCTCCACACGCACATCTACATCTACATGGATACTCTGCAAATTACATGTAAGTGCCTGGCAGAGGATTCATCGAACCACCTTCACAATTCTCTATTATTCCAATCTCGTATAGCGCGTGGAAAGAATGAACACCTATATCTTTCCGTACAAGCTCTGATTTCCCTTATATTATCGTGGTGTCTTTTTTCCCTATGTTGATTGGTGTCAACAAAATGTTTTCGCATTCGGAGGAGAGAGTTGGTGATTGAAATTTCGTGAGAAGATTCCATCACAACGAAAAACGCCTTTCTTTTAATGATTTACTGCCCAAACCCTGTATCATTTCTGTGATACTCTCTCCCATACTTCGTGATAATTCAAAATGTGCTGCCTTTCTTTGATCTTTTTCCATGTACTCCGTCAGTCCTATCTGGTAAGGATCCCACACTGTGCAGCGGTATTCTAAAAGAGGACAGACAAGCTTAGTATCCTCTCGTAGCGTAGTGTCCTCCTTAGTAGCTTTGTTACATTTTTTAAGTGTCCTGCCAATAAAACGCAGCCTTTCCTTAGCCTTCCCCACAACATTTTCTACGTGCTCTTTCCGATTAGAGTTGTTCGTAATTGTAATACCTAGGTATTTATTTCAATATACGGCTTTTAGATTAGACTGATTTATCGTGTAACCGAAGTTTAAAGAGTTCCTTTTAGCACTCATGGGGATGACCTCTCAATTTTCGTTGTTTAGGGTCAACTGCCACATTTCGCACCATTCAAATATTTTTTCTAAATCGTTTTGGATTTTGTTTCGATGTTCTGATGGCTTTATTAGTCAATAAACTACAGTGTCATCCGCAAACAACCGAAGACGGCTGCTCAGATTGGCTCCCAAATCGTTTATTTAGGTAAGGAACAGCAAAGGGCCTATAGCACTACCTTGGGGAACGCCTGAAATCACTTCTGTATTACTCGATGACTCTCCGTCAGTTACTACGAACTGCGACCTCTCTGACAGGAAATCGCAAGTCCAGTCACATAACTGAGGCGATATTCCATAAGCACGCAATTTCCCTACGAGCGGCTTGTGTGGTACATTTTCAAAAGCTTTCCGGATATCCAGGAATACGGAATCGATCTGAAATCCCTTGTCAATATCACTCAGCACTTCGTGTGAATAAAGAGCTAGTTGTGTTTCACAGCAACGATGTTTCGAAAACCAGTGTTGACTGTGTCTCACTAGACCGTTTACTTCGAGGTAATTCACAATTTTCTAACACAATATATTTTCTGAAATCCTGCTGCATATCGACGTTAACGATATGGGCCTGTAATTTAGTGGATTACTCCTACCACCTTTCTTGAATATTGGTTGCTTTTATTAAGTGATTTGAGTTGCTTCACTACTTAGAGGTTATTTACTTCTACGTTACTCATGATGGCAGCTGTTCTCGATACGAATTTTGGGATATTTACCTCGTCTTCTTTTGTGAAGGCATTTCGGAAGGCTGTGTTTAGTAACTCTGCTTTAGCGGCACTGTCTTCGATAGTAACTCCATTGTTATCGCGCAGAGAAGGCATTGATTGTTTCTTGCCGCTAACTTACTTCACATACGACCAGAATCTTTTTGGATTTTCTGCCAGGTTTCGGGACAAAGTTTCGTTGTCGTAACTATTATAGGCTTCTCGTACTGAACTTCGCGTTAAATTTCGAGCTCCTGTGAAGGATAGCCAATCGTGGGGATTTTGCGTCTGTTTAAATTTGGCATGTTTCTTTCGTTGTTCGTGCAACAGTGTTCTAACACGTTTTGTATACCAAGGAGGATCAGCTCGGTTGTTTGTTGGTTTATTTGGTATAAATCTCTCAATTTCTGCCGATACTATTTCTTTGAATTCAGGCCACATCTGGCCTACACTTTATATTATTAATTTGGAATGAATGGAGATTGTCTCTCAGGAAGGCGTCAAGTGAATTTTAATCTGCTTTTTTGAATAGGTATATTTTTCACTCATTATTCCACGATTTGGGGATTACAATATTCAGTCTCACTACGACCACCCTGTGTTCAGTAATCCTTATATCGGTATTGATGCTCGTTATTAACTCAGGATTATTTGTTGCTAAGAGGTAAAGTGTGTTTTCACAACCGTTTACTATTCGCGTGGGCTCTTGAACTAACTGCTCCAAATAATTTTCAGAGAATGCGCTTAGCAAAATTTCGGATGATATTTTATGCGTACTTGCGGAATTAAACATGTATTTTCGCCAATATATCGAGGGTAAATTAAAGTCACCACCAACTATTATCATATGAGTCGGGTACGTGTTTGAAATCAAACTCAAGTTTTCTTTGAACCTTTCAGCAACTGTATCATCTGAACTGGGAGGTCAATAAATGGATCCCATTTTTATTTTATTCCGGTTGCCAACAATGACCTCTGCCCAGACTAACTCACAGGAAGTATCTACTTCAATTTCGCGACAAGTTAAACTACTTCTGAGAATCTTTTCGGAACACCGTTAGGTTCAGAAACGGCTCTGAGCGCTATGGGACTTAACATCAGAGGTTATCAGTCCCTTAGAACTTAGAACTACTTAAACCTAACTAACCTAAGGACATGACACACACACATGCCCAAGGGAGGATTTGAACCTTCGATTGTAGTGGTCTCGCAATTGCAGACTGAAATGCCTAGAACGACTCGGCCACCGCGGGCAGCACATCATTAGGTTCTTCGCTACAATTTCGGCTGAGCTTATATACGACTTAAGCCAGATTTTAGTGCCTATAACGATTTGAGAATCAGTGCTTTCTATTAGCGCTTGGAGCTGTGGTACTTACCCAACACAGCTACGACAATTTACTACTGTTATGCCAATGGTTCCTGTATCTACGTTCTTCCTGTGTTCAGCTCTGTACCAGAGGTACGCAATCGGTCCTGTCGACTATACCGCAAATGGTGAGCTCTGCTTTCATCTTCCATGCAAGACTGGCAGCCTTTACCACTTCTGTTAGCTGCTAGAAACCAGAGAGAATCTTTTCTGATCGCAAGTGACACACATCATTGGTACCGACGTGAGCAACCACCTGCAGTTGGCTCCACCCTGTACTCTTCGTGGCATCCGGGACGACCTCTTCCACATCCGGAATGACTCCACCCGGTATGCACACGGAATGCACATTGGTTGTCTTACCTTCCTTGTCAGCAAGGACCTAAGGGGCCCTTAACGCGCCTAACGTTGGAGCTTCCAACTACCAATAATCCCACTTACTGCGATTGCCCGGATCTTGCAGGCTGAGTGGTATCCTCTGAAACAGAACAGGCGACAGCATCCGGCTCAGTAACAGCGTCTGCCACAGATAGCACCTGGAACCTGTTTGCCAGACAAACTGGGGAGGCCTTACGCGCGGCCTCTTTGAAATTCTTCTGCCGCCTGCTTCGCCCTGGGGCGCCCCCTACATTTTGATGTTAGAAGTGCGTGTCACCGCTAAATTTCAGTGACAGAGGAACATTACCAGCCACCCTACATGGAGACGATGACTCTCGACTACCTCAGGGTTGCAGTTTCGTCGACACACAGCATCAGTATGCAGTGGGCCGGCCGAGTGGCCGAGCGGCTGTAGGCGGTTCAGTCTGGAGCCACGCGACCGCTATGGTCGCAGTTTCGAATCCTGCCTCGGGCATGGATGTGTGTGATGTCCGTACGTTAGTTAGGTTTAAGTAGTTCTAAGTTCTAGGAGACTGATGACCTCAGAAGTTAAGTGCCATAGTGCTCAGAGCCTTTTGAAGCCAAGTATGCAGTGGGTAAGTGTACCAACTGTTCTATTTTACCCCCTGCGAGTATCATGTCGAGTCACTGCACCTTTTAGCAGCTTGTCAGGTCTGTTTTCACGTGTGACATGTGTCGAGTAAACCCAGACTGTGTTCTGAGGTTGTGTAAATATGAACGTTATTTTTCCCTATCATCAATGTGTGTGGCTCACTGACTGGAAGGATATTATAAGGTGTTAACCATACGTTGCCTCTTCGGAGGGGAAGATGAGTTTTGAATGAGGAATGTATTTCATTTCGTTAATAGATGTGGCTCACAACGATTAAGCAAGTAACGTAGTGGTCATGTGTAGATGCTCAAGCAGAGAAGTTAAGTTACAGTAAGTGTTAGAGTGGAATTAAAGTAAGTGTCCTTGTCGTTGTACTGTTTTGTTCTCCTCGTTTGTTGGTTCAAATGGTTCAAATGGCTCTGAGCACTATGGGACTTGACATCTATGGTCATCAGTCCCCTAGAACTTAGAACTACTTAAACCTAACTAACCTAAGGACAGCACACAACACCCAGCCATCACGAGGCAGAGAATATCCCCGACCCCGCCGGGACTCGAACCCGGAAAACCGGGCGTGGGAAGCGAGAACGCTACCGCACGACCACGAGATGCGGGCTCCTCGTTTGTTGTTTGCGTAATTAGTGAGGTATACCCTGGCGGAGAGCTTGCGAATTTCTGCAGCCTGTACCAGATGTGCAGGGAAGTGCATGTGCCGATGATCTTTGTGTCTTGCAGAGTGCTACTGCCAACAGTAATTTTGTTGTAGATACTTTGGAGGTTGCACAGAAAGCTATCAGTAAGGCTGATTGTAACGCAGATGTTGCGGGTACTGAAATGGTACAGACGCATTGAGTATTTCCGAAGGCCGCAGATTCTGCAACATCTGTGACGGTCCTGCCTCCTCAGGACGTGGGAGGAGAAGAAAGAGAAAATGTGTTTGTAAGCTTAATGATCGGGCCGACAAGGCGTCTGCCAGTGGATCAGGAGATTGCCGAAAGTGACAACACTTGCAGTGTAATGCGTGATGCAGTCGAAGGCTGCTGAGGAATCCAAGGGCTAGACTTTCTCATCATGCATCATGCCGAAACTGACTTTCGATAACACGCGGTGGAACTCAGGGGTATAATGTTCAAGCTGGGGGAAGCTGTCACCAGTGAAATACTGCTGCAAGGTTCGTTTATCATAATAGGACATAGGAGGGGAAAATCACTAATGCTTAATCTGCATGATATAGTGCCGCAAAGCACTGGGAAGCTGCTTTAGGTGACTGAAGGTGCTGCTAACTTACACGATTCTGGACTTCGCCTATGGGTAGGGAATCGTTGTGGGTTACGCAGTGCTCAGTGATTGAGAGCACTTCTCCAGTCAATACTCACGTTGAGACGTTATCTGAATTCCGTCCTTGTGGCTGGGAGGTTGCGTTTCTTGTCTGTAGAATACAGAGAGGAGAAGATAGTATTAGATTAAACTAGTCAGAGGTCCGCCTTCTGTCGTTCTAGTGTTTGAATAAGTTTTTTTGTTTTGTGGCTAGAGTTCTTCCATCGTCGCAGACGTATACGAGAACCATCACTCCGACGCACGGGACGCAGTACATTCGGTGATATTGCTAATTGCTTCCGCTTATTACGGCTATAAAACTGAACAGCTGTTATCACATAAGTTTCATTGCTACTGAGGCACACAACTGTCGATCATCTTTGAAAGTTGTGTCTTCTAGTGTTTTGGACGTAGATGATATCAGTCATCTCGCGTTATTTGTTTTAGATCGCGTAGCCATAAAAAGGGGCAGATTTGGGCAGTTGATCAATAATATTAGTCAGGAAATTGTAATATATAAAGGGGTTTTAATTGTATAAGCAGAAAAAACATTAATAATTAGTACTTACCAGATCCTTTAATCATTCATTTATTTTTATGTTGCAATTTATATGTTAAAGAGCAAGAAACAGAAAATAATATCACCGTTAAGACATCCTAAGATCTGCTTCAGGTGGTAGTCAGACAGGGCCAAATCTACTTTCGCGATCAGTATTTTCCATTGTGCACATTCAGTTTTACACCCGCCTCGAGCAGCATCTCGGAAACCATACAAATACCTTCCAGTAATACTTCGTAACACTTAAATTTATATTCGATATTACGAAATCCCTCTATCTCATTAACGCTTTTCTTGCTATAGTCATTCTTCCTTTTATATCCTGTTGTGCGTAAAATACAACGAAAATTAACGAAATAAATATATTTTTTTGTTGATCATATATTACGCCCCTTTTTGTAGTACACGTTATTTAAAATCCGTTGGTACTGCTAGGTTTAATTCGAATACGTTCCATTGCCTTTCATTTTGTTCCATTGGGGGTTATCTTATAATTCCTTTCCAGGCCACTATCTATTCCATTCAACTGTTATTCCAATTTCTTTGCTGTCTCTGACAGAATTGCAGTGTCACCGATAAACTTCCAAATGTCTATTGCTTCTCCCTAATATTTCATTCTGTTTACAAATTTATCCTTGGTTACTTTACTGCTTGTTCGGTGTAGATGTTGAATTACATCGAGTGTAGGCTACTTGAATGTCTGACTCCCATCTTCCGATTGCACAACTAGAAATCCACCGGATGGAGTAGCAGAATTTATGTGCTTCAAAAAGATCTTTTTTTGGGGTGGGGCTCTGAAACACATGTCCAGTCTAATTACTCCTATCTTCTTTTCATCGCAGGACAGCAAAATTGATAGTTCAGCACATATACGGTAAAAATTCAAACTTTAATTTAGGACAGCATGGATTCCCAAGAATTTACAAGTTACCAGTTGTGGAGGAACATGTAGGAATAAGCATCTCTCCTACTTCAGAAAATTAAATGTAATTTCTGTAACTTCCAGAACAGCAGAGTACTATGAGATCGAAAGGTAAGCCACTTTCATTCGAACCCACTAGCGAGCACAAAGAGAAATGACGGTTGGAGACGCAGTAAAGGGAAATGTCGTTAGAGTGTTTTCTGGGATTGGTGAAGTATGAGGAAGGAAAACTATTGTATCCTGTCATGCCTTTACGTCATTTATCTTCAGATATCATTTTTAAATGACGAATGGTCGCCAAGGAAAGTTGCTACCTCACAGCATCTCTGGACAAATAGCTTTACATCTAAGAATAATTTGAAGTGTTAGTGTAGAAGCCCGATTTCAGAAACTTCTCTGTCCTGGGGGCCTGACTCAAAAGCTTTAACATTGTCATTGTCCATGTCAACAGAAGGTGCAGTGTATGTGATTTCTCCAGTTCTAATTCCTTGGACGCCGCTTTGAAGAGCTACAAAAACCCTTATGTTTTAAGAGCTATAAAAGAAACGATTGCGTATAAGAATTACATTAATCGAATAGCATTCATACCGTGAAAAGTTCATTCATCAGCGTGATATCAGTACCTTCATTTCTAGCTATTTCTCCCTTCTCAGAAAGCTTCTTGCACACAGACATTCTAACATTGTCAGCTGCTTATTCCACGGAGTATCGTTATAGTGGCTCAGTGATCTATCAAGAGAAGGAATGTTGAAGGAAGATAGAGAGTGTAAAGAAAATAGTGATCACCTACCACTTACCAGCAGGTAGTCAATTGAAATTAACTGAGCAGTGCTTGTTTATTGCTGTTGTGATTTCGTGTTACTCCAGGTTTGTGTTCGAGAGAAACGCAAAGTTAGAGATGTGGCACCAATGTTATTTTCATAAGGCAAGTGCTTAACACGGTCGGTCTATTGAATTATGCTGCATAGTCAATAGAGTCGGACTTCATTTCATAAAGACTGTAGGTTCTTTGGTTCACCATAAAAGATCTGATAAATTACTAGTCAGTATTTGGATCATACCAATGGCGGACGGGCTCCACGTCAGCAGTTTTAAATTGGTTTCGAAAGGCTCTGAGCACTATTGGACTTAACATCTGAGGTCATCAGTCCCCTAGAACTCAGAAATACTTAAAGTTAACTAACCTAAAGACATCACACACATCCATGCCCGAGGCAGGATTCGAACTTGCGACCGTGGCAATCGCGCAGTCCCGGACTGATGCGCCTAGAACCGCTCGGCCAGCGCGGCCGCCCTCAGCAGTTTTGAATTTCTTTCACGAATAGGTGTATACAAAGCTGATAAAGACGTTAATACAAAGAGATATGTTTAGTTTGTTAAATTAATACATCTGAAAGGTATTAATTTAAATATACTAAAATAGGAGGGGCGTTTGAAAAGTCTGTGCAAAGTCCGAGAGATGCCACCACCGGCGCCTATCGAGGTCATGTTTAGTTAGTAACATCTTTGGAAAGATCGCACACCAAGTTTCAGTCATATTGGTCTATTTCTTTGTGTTTGGCATTCGTGTCAGTCAAGGAAGTCGAGTGACTGTCAAAAAACGGACGAAAACGAATTTCGTGTGGTGATTAAACATTACTTTATGAAAGGCAAAACGCCTCAGGAGACTAATGAGAAGCTTGATAAACATTAAGTTGTTTCTGCGCATTCGCTTAGAACAGTTTGTAAGTGATTTCACAATTTTAGGATTGGCCATATGGGCACAAGTGATACTGAACATTCTGGATGCCCTGTGGAGTTTACGACTCCAGAAGTCATTGATAAAATCCATGATATATTGATGGATGACAGAAGAGTTACGGTGCGTGCGCTTGCTAGTGCCATGGGCGTCTCGAATGAACGGGTATTAAATATTTTGCATGAACATTCGGACAGAACTAAGGTATCTGCAAGATGTGTTCCGAGATTGCTAACGCTAGACCAAAAACGGAATCGTGTGTAGTGTTGCAAGGATGGTTTGCAGCTGTTCAGAAGAATCCGCAGGACTTTGAGCGTCGTTTCGTTACTGTGGATGAAACATGGATACGTTACTATACTCCAGAGACCAAACAACAATGTAAACAATGGGTTACCAAGGGAGAATCTGCACGAAAAAAGCGAAGACCATTCCATCGGCCAAAAAGGTTATGACGACTGCTTTTCGGGATTCGCAAGGGATAATCAAATGGTTCAAATGGCTCTGAGCACTATGGGACTCAACATCTTAGGTCATAAGTCCCCTAGAACTTAGATCTACTTAAACCTAACTAACCTAAGGACATCACACACACCCATGCCCGAGGCAGGATTCGAACCTGCGACCGTAGCAGTCCCGCGGTTCCGGACTGCAGCGCCAGAACCGCACAGCCACCGCGGCCGGCGTAAGGGATAATCCTCATCGACTATCTGGAAAATGGGAAAACTATTACATGTGAATATTATTCATTTTTATAGGACCGTCCATTCCCATCATGACAATGTACCAGGACAAACCTAAGCAGTTCTGGTGGCAAAATTAATGGGAGTATGATTCCATCTCGTTTCCCATACCACACTATTCTCCAGACATGGCTCCCTTGAACTACTATTTGTTCCCCAATTTGAAGAAATGTCTGGCGAGACAAAGATTGTATTCAAACGAGGAGGTGATTGCAGCAACGATTAGCTATATTGCAGACTTAGACAATTCCTATTATTCGGAAGGGATCAACAAATTAGAACAGCTTGGGACGAAGTGCATAAGTCTAAAAGGAGACTATGTTAAAAAATAAAAGGTTTCCCCAAAGACGAAAGCAGTTTTTATTTTTTCACGGACTTTTCGAGCGCCCCTCATATATTCATGGTACTTAAGAGCTAACAAGATGGATGCATACTCAGCGAAGGCTGAACAACATAGGACGATACGAAACAGAAAGGCATCTCCTAGCAGATCGCAGATACAATATGAAAACTTCTCTGTTCTTCATTGTCGTAGAAAGTATTACATGTAGTTATTAACATTTGTGGACTTTCTGGGACACACATATTTCATAAACATAAAGAAAGAAAAATTTTCTTGGTGTCTTACATTTTCCTGCAGTATATTTGACTACGATAGTGGCTGTTACATGAGTAGTCGTTCAAGTCGTGTACAACAAGGTTAAGTCATTTCAGGGATGTGTCTGTATGTGGGAATTGATTCAGCCACTGCTGGAGTGATGTCGTAGTTGGCTTGTATGATGTCAATCGGACGGTGACAACCGGCAGAGAATGAGCTCTGGTTGTGCACTTTGCAGCAGAGGTGGGCATCAAAGCGCGTCCCGTCCAGGAGTGTAGCCATCACAGTCGTGCTAGCCTTGCCTAGCCCACCCGTTTCAGCTGGGGCAGTCGCATGGAGGTCCGACGGGCCGCACGGTGCAGAGTCGTGCGGCCGCACTGGGCTACAGCAGTCTCTTGCCGAGCGAGTCCCTGACGTCACCGCAAGGGCCGAGCAGTGCTGTTGCGAAACAACTTGTATGCCACGGGCTAAGCAGAGTCGCGTATGGAGACGCAGACAACGGGCCGCGACCTCACTGCTCCACACTGAGCGAGGCTGTGACGTCACTGCATCAGTGACGTGCGCAAGCGCTGGCGTGTTGCGGCCTACGTGCTGTTGGTAGCGCTGACGGCAGCTGTGAGCTAGAGCTGTGAGTAGAGCAGAGTTTAGTTCAAATGTTCAAATGTGTGTGAAATCTTATGTGGCTTAACTACTAAGGTCATCAGACCAAACACCATTTCGTCCGATGCAGATTCCCACATTGTGCTCCAGGAAAGTGGGTGTCACCGCCGTAACGACGACACAGCAGAAAGGCGTTATTAAGCCAGTTAAAACTCATCCAATCAACAGACTTCTTTTGGTCTACATGGTTGCAAGCTGTGATTTGCAAAGCAAGAGCGCTCTGTCTCAACATGAATTACCGTTACTTTCAGTCAAAGGTGTCTCAGTCTGGTAGCTACTATTTACGAGAAGACGTGTATTCCACTCCTCGAGGCGACTTGATGCTCAAGCAACCACCACGAGATGTGGCCTCTACTACCTGTGGGCCCCTGCTGCTGGTTTTAAGATTAGTTGCGTGGGCGTAGCATCTTCCAGCCAGTGGGGCAACTACCAGGTGCAACCAGCTTTCCGCTATAGAGGGCAATCGTTTGAGACCACAGCCACCTGTTGCGTCATTTCCTCAACACTCACAGTCTTCAGCACACACTATGGAGGACGTTGCACCACAAAATGTTCTAGTTTGTTCTTCAGTAAAATGTATGACCAACAGTGAAGTTTTTATGAACAGCCAAAAATCATCACCCCGACAACAATCCATCACCTCAACTCAGACCTCCATGTGTAGAGGTCACCCATCCTCAACCTCTACATTTTGATGTCAGAAGTGTGTGTCACCTGTAAATTTCAGTGAAAGAGGAACCTTACCAGCCAACCTATGCAGAGACGATGACTCCCGATTTCCTCATAGTTGCAGTTTCATCGACACACAGCAGCAGTGTGCAGCGGGTGACTGCACTGACTGTTTTATTTTTTTTTTTGCCTGCCAGTTTCACGTCACGTCATTGCACCTTTTAGCAACTTTTCAGTTCTGTTTTCATGTGTGACATGTGTCAAGTAAACTCAGACTGTGTTTTGAGGATGTGTAAATTTGAGCGTTATTTTTGCTTATCATCAATGAGTGCGGCTCATTGTCTTGATGTGAATAATGTGTTAGCCATGCATAGCTTCTTAGGAGGGAAGGTGATTTTTGTCGTGAGGTCGGAGTTTTGTTGTAGTTTTCGTAGTTTTTAATGGGCAATGTATTTCATTTTGAGCAATAAATGTGGCTCACTACGTTTAAGCACATGATGTAGTAGTCATGAGTAGCCGCTCAAGTGGGGAAGTTAAGCAACTGTAAGTGTTAGGATAGAATTAGATTAAGTGTCCTTGTAGTCATACTGTTTTGTTCTCCCGTTTGTTGTTTGCATGGCTGGTGGCGGGATCCCCTGGAGGAGAAGTTGCGAATTTCTGCAGCCTGGATCAGATGTGCAGGGAAGTGCATGTGCCGATGATTTTGGTGTCTTGCAGAGTGCAACTGCCGACAGTAATTTTGTTGGAGATACTTAGGAGGTGACAAAGAAAGCTATCAATAAGGCTGATTGTATTGAAGATGTTTTGGGTACTAAAATGTGAGAGTAGAAATGAATGTGCGCAATGGAAAATACTAAGAACGAAAATAAAGATTTTGCCCTGTCTGGCTACCCTGTGAAGCAGATCTTTGGATCTCTTAACGGTGATATTATTCCCTCCATCTTGCTCTTTAACATATAAATTACAACATAAAAATAAATGAATGATTAAGGGAACTAGTAACTACTAAATTATAAATGTTGTGTCTGCTTATACATTTATTGTAGATTAAAACACCTTTATTTATTACAAATGTTTATATGTCGATGTGCAATGGACATTAAGAGATACAAACTCCAGCCACAAAATAAAAACTCATTAAACACTAGGATGGCAGAAGGCGGTCCTCTGACTAGTATAATCTAATACTACCTTCTTCTTCCTGTATTCTACAGACTAGAAATGCGAACTCCCACCCACAAGGACGGAATTCAGATAACGACTCAACATGAGTACAGACAGGAGAAGTGCTCTCAATCATTGAACGCTGCGAACTCAACGACGATTTTCTATCCGGAGACAAAGTCCAGAGTCGTATAAGTTAGCAACACCTTCGGTCACCTAAACCAACTTTCCAGTGCCTTGTGCAATATATCATCCAAATTAAGCATTAGTGATTTTGCCCGCATTTGTCCTATCATGCTAAACGGACCCTGCGTCAGTATATCACTGGTGACAGCTTCCCCCAGCTTCAACATTATCCTCCTTGGTTCCACCGCTCGACATCGAAAGTCAGTTTCGGCATGGTGCTTGACGAAAAAGTCTAGCCCTGGGATTGCACAGCAGTCTTCGCCTGCATCACGCATTACACTGCAAGTGTTGTCACTTTTGTAAATCTCCAGATCCACTGGTTCAAGCCTCGTCGGCTCGATCATAAACCTTACAAACACATTTCCTCCTACATTCTGTGGAGGCAGTGCCGTCAAATATGGTGCCGAATCTGCGGACTTCGTAAATACTACATGCGTCTGTACCATTTCAGTACCCAAAACATCTGCAATACAATCAGCCTTATTGAGAGCTTTCTGTGTCACCTTCTATGTGTCTACAACAACATTACTGTCGGCAGTTGCACTCTGCAAGACACAAAGATCATCGGCACATGCTCCTCCCTCTACATCTGGTCCAGGCTTCAGAAATTCGCAACCTCTTTGCCAGGGTATACCTCACTAATTACGCAAACAACAAACGCGGAGAACAAAACGGTACGACTGTAACACTACCGTCTGCTACTGCTGTACCATAACCTTAAAGTAGGAGGCAGGTCGTGAAATATAACTATCTAGTTAAAACAATTATGGTATAAAGCAAGAGAGCAGTATTACCCTCTGGGAGGAATTTTGTTGTGTTGACCGAGTCGTGCCTAACGGGGGTGGCTTATCGGAAATGAAAGTCAGAATTACGTAAGTATTTGAACAGTAACAAACAAAATTTTTGTTTATCTGCACTGTTTAACGGATAAAGAAAACGGTCGCCAGCCTAATTAGGCAAGAGAATGATTAACATTCTTGTTCAAGAAAATAGTTATTAGTAACTTTAACGGATAAACACAACCTATACTTTGTCACACGTGAGTGCAATGAACTCTGGCACATACATATGTTGACGGTAAGAATGAAACTAACAGCTAGAGCAGCACAAAGTATTTGCAAAAATATAAGAGATACCGAAACACATTATTACTTTCAGGGCTTGTTCAAACTGAATAGTCTTTATAACACTACTATTGACATTCACTGCAGGATCATAAACTGGACATAGGTTAGGTCTCTCTCAGTTAAATACTTTAATATTTAAAATGAAAGTTAATTGGAATCCACTATCAGGTAGCTTCTCACTATCTTTTGAATAAAGAAATTATGGTTTTGATAAATAGTGGTCTTCCCGTTACTTGTCACCTAGCATTAGCACAATAGACAAACTGTGGATCCTGTTATACTATTAATATGCACTTCCAATACACAAGAGAGTCCAACACTTAGCAATCATGAACAAATAATTTTCTACTATTGCAGTTTTCCACTTTTACTACAGTGAAACACAATGTTGACAAATTTGCAAGAAACTGACTTACCTTTTAAAATTTACTACATGTAGCACAATGATCATTAACTAAGCAAAACTTTATAAGCCTCAATTTTAAGAACTTTAATTAATAAAAGAAACAGCAAATTGTCTTTATTACCACAGCTTTCTACTTTCAAGTAAATGATTAAATAGGTGACTTTGAAACTTCACAAAACTACATTTACTGCCTACCACAATTTCACTAAATCCACAATAAATCTGAATATTCCCTTCTCATCAAAGATCAAACAACAATATGTAATTAACTGTCTAACTTTGAGGCTTTCATTTTTTTCACAAAATAGGACACTCGGTAGTCATAGTTCAGACGGAGAGGAACCTGAGAGGTGTTGTGATAGGGAAAAAATCAAGGTAGGTACATAAATTCAGTTATAAGTTACCTTATATTTGTGCACACTAAATCACCCAATAAGCTGATCCTTCACTGTACATTATTATATCATTCCGTTACAGTGATTGCGCAATGTGGTGTGGATTTGCAGGCAGAATTACTGGACTCTGTCCCTTCTTGGTGGCGATGATGGATACCAATTCCAGAATCGTTCCAGCTATTTATCCATCCATCCGAGGCATTGGTAAGCGGCAGGCAAAGCTTCTTTCGGAACCAGCACAATATACAACTCTTACACAGACAGTGCACAGTTTGGTAGCTCGCCCCCGACTGACTCTTGGCTCCATCTTTTCTACCTAGGCCAACCACATTTTGCGCGCGCTACACAGTTCCGTTCCCGAGGGGAACCACAAGACGTTTTACATACAAAATGACTAAGAACCCTACGTGAGGATCAGCAGTATACATAACAGTAACCAAACATATTAATTAAAACAGGACATTTGCACATATAGGTAGTTGTAAACAAAATTATTTAAACAAATTCCAATTATATACAGTAAGTTTTGTTCCCTCCAAATGGGACAAAGAATTTAAATGACAGATGCACTACATTGCACAGAATCAAACCATGACATCAAAGTTTTTACAAAGAAAGGAGTATACAAATTTGTGTTATCTATTCAATGAAACACATTTACAGATACTCAATGTTATAACATTAAACCAAAGCAAAAGGCAAAATAAATCCATACAGCATTAGAACTATGGTGTTACACGACGACAAGGACACTTAATCTAATTCTATCCTAACACTTACTGTAACCTCTCCACCTGAGCGGCTAGTCATGCTTAAACGTAGTGAGCCACACTTATTGCTCAGAATGAAATACATTGCCCATTAAAAACGACGAAAACTACCACAAAACTCTGACTTCTCGACAAAACTCATCTTCCCCTCTTAAGAAGTTATGCATGGTTAACACCTTATACACTTCCAGACAACGAGCTACACTCATTGATAATGGGATAAAATGACGCTCATATTTACACATACTCAGAGCACAGTCTGAGTTTACTGGACAGATGAAACAAATTAAAACAGAACTGAAAATCTGCTGAACGGTGCACTGACTCGGCGTGATACTCGCAGGGGAAAAAATAGAACAGACAGTGCACTCACCTACTGCACACTGATGCTGTGTGTCGACGAAACTGCAACCCTGAGGTAGTTGAGAGTTATCGTCTCCAGGAAGGGTGGCTGGTAAGGTTCTGCGGTCACTGAAACTTAGACGTGACACACACTTCTGACATCAAAATGTGGAGGTCCAGGATGGATGACCTCTACACGTGGAGGTCTGAGTTGAGGTGGTGTATTGTTGTCGGGATGTTGACCGATGGCTGCTTATAAAAACTTCACTGTTAGTCATACATTTTACTGAAGAACAAACCAGAACATTCTTTGGTGCAACGTCCTCCATAGTGTGTGCTGAAGACAGCGGGTGTTAAGGAACTGATGCAAAAGGTGGCCATGATCTCAAACGACCTCCTTCTATGGCTGAAGGCTGATTACACCTGGTAGTTGGTCCACAGGCTGGAAGATACCAAACCCACAGCACTGACCTTAAAGCCAGCAGCAGGGGCCCACAGTTAGTGGAGGCCAAATCCCATGGTGGCTGCTTGTAGCCTCATGTCGCCTTCTGGAGCGCCATACTCCTCTCCTCTTAAATAGTAGCTACCAGACTGAGACAAAAAAAAAATGGTTCAAATGGCTCTGAGCACTATGGGACTTAACATCTATGGTCATCAGTTTTGTGGCGGCGTTCGTAGCGACAAACAATTCGCTGTAGAAACGGCTTATGAAGTCACCGCCACACTTTTAATAGCGGGCCGACTGGTCCGCTGGAACAGTGAACAGAAAGATGAAAACCCAAACACTCTGATTAAATAAAAGTCGGTACTTATCTTTATTAACGAAGATACAGAAACACAGTAGTGAACTCCGTGTCTACAAAAATCAGTCTAGTTGGAGTCGGAGCGGCTAGGTCAGCGTCGGTTGACGACAAACAACAACTCTGCTGCGATGAACACACAACTCACTAGCAAGTACACAATTCGGTGGCGAGTATACAACTGAGCGGCGAATACAGAACTGTCCTAGCGCTCGCGACTCCAGCGCTAAAGAAGCCAGAAGCCAGCGGCGGCGCGCGCAGACTTGCGGCGATTTCCTGTATCGCTGGCGCTGCTTATGCGGACGGCGTCCGGACTTTGATGCTGCCAACCTTTTGGCAGCGGGCTCGGTTGGCATTACTGGCTAGGATATAACAATCACTCCCCTAGAGCTTAGAACTACTTGAAACTAACTAACCTAAGGACATCACACAACACCCAGCCATCACGAGGCAGAGAAAATCCCTGACCCCGCCGGGAATCGAACCCGGGAACCCGGGCGTGGGAAGCGAGAACGCTACCGCACGACCACGAGATGCGGGCCACACTGAGACACCTTTGACTGAAAGTAATGGTAATTTACGTTGGGACAGAGCGTTCTTGCTTTGCAAATCATAGCTTGCAACCATGTAGACCATAAGAAGTTTGTTGATTCGATGTGTAGTTACTGGCTTACCAACGCCTTTCTGCTGCGTCGTTGTTATGGCCTTTCATTTAGCACATTGTGGGAATCTGCCAGTGGCATTGCTGCATCTGACATAATGGTGTTTGGTCGGCTCTGAGTTGGCCCACTCCCAAGATTTTTGACAATAGCGATGGCAACATCACAATTTTAGTCAGTAGCGCCGAAAAGTAGTGGTGGCACTGCAGATCGAATAACTGGTAAGAAGATACTGAGTCGAACTGGGTAAGACAAGAAATTTGTGGCACAACTTCGTTTAATAGGGCATATACTGAGGCATCAAGGACTCGTCAGTTTGGAATATCATTTAATTGATGACAGGAGAAAATACTAAAACGCATTACATGAAGCAGGCAAAAAAGAATACATACGTCTAAAGAATGAGATCGACGGGAAGTGCAAAATTGCTAAGCATTGATGGCTAGAGGACAAATGTAAGGATGTAGAGGCGCATATCACTAGGGGTAAGATAGATACTGCCTACAGGAAAATTAAAGAGATCTTTGGAGAAAAGAGAACGACTTGCATGAATATCAAAAGCTCCGATTGAAATCCAGTAATAAGCAAAGAAGGGAAAGCAGAAACGTGGAAGGAGTATATAGAGGATCTATATAAGGGCGATGTTCTTGAGGACCATTTTATTGAAATGGAAGAGAATGTACATGAAGATGAAATAGGAGATATGATACTGCGTGAAGAGTTTAACAGAGCACTGAAAGTCCTATGTCGAAACAAGGTCCCGGGAGTAAACAACATCCCATTAGAACTAATGACAGCCTTGGGAGAGCGAGGCCTAACAAAACTCTACCATCTAGTGAGCAAGATGTATGAGACAGCCGAAATACCCTCGGACTTCAAGAAGAATATAATAATTCCAATCCCGAAAGAAAGCAGGTGTTGATAGATGTGAAAATTACCGAACCATCAGTTTAATAAACCACGGCTGCAAAATACTATTACGAATTCTTTACAGACGAATGGAAAAACTGTTAGAAGCCGACCTCGGGGAAGTACAGTTTGGATTCCGTAGAAATGTTGCAACACGTGAGGTAATACTGACCCTGCGACTTACCTTAGAATAAAGATTAAGCAAAGGCAAACTTACGTTTCTAGCATTTGTAGACTTAAAGAAAGCTATTGACAATGTTGACTGGAATACTCTCTCTCAAATTCTGAAGGTGACAGCCGAAAAATACAGGGAGCGAAAGGCTATTTACAAATTGTACAGAAACCAGATAGCAGTTATAAGAGTCGAGGGGCATGAAAGGGAAGCAGTGGTTGGGAAGGAGTGAGACAGGGTTGTAGCCTATCCCCGATGTTATTCAATCTGTATATGGAGAAGAAATAAAAACTTTTGAGGTTCGCCGATGACATTTTAATTCTGTCAGAGACAGCAAAGTACCTGGAACAGTAGCTGAACGGAATGGACAGTGCCTTGAAAGGAAGATATAAGATGAACGTCAACAGAAGTAAAACGAGGATAATGGAATGCAGTCCAATTAAATCGGGTGATGCTTCGGGAATTAGATTAGGAAATGAGACGCTTAAAGTAGTAAATGAGTTTTGCTATTCGGGGAGCAAAATAACTGATGATGGTCGAAGTAGAGAGAATATAAAATGCAGACTGGCTGTGGCAAGGAAAGCGTTTATGTAGAAGAGAAATTTGTTAACATCGAGTATAGATTTAAGTGTCAGGAAGTCGTTTCTGAAAGTATTTGTATGGAGTGTAGTCATGAGTGGAAGTGAAACGTGGACGATAAATAGTTTAGACAAGAAGAGAATAGAAGCTTTCGAAATGTGGTGCTACAGAATAATGCCGAAGATTAGATGGGTAGATCATATAACTAACGAGGAGGTACTGAATAGAATGAAAGAGGAGAGAAAATTTGTGGCACAACTTGACTAGAAGAAGGGATCGGTTGGTAGGGCATTCTCTGAGGCATCAAGGGATCGCCAATTTAGTACTGGAGGGCAGCGTGGAGGATAAAAATCGTGGAGGGAGACCAAGAGATGAATACACCAAAAGGATTCAGAAGGATGTAGGTTGCAGTAGGTGCTGGGAGATGAGGAAGCTTGCACAGGATGGAGTAGCATGGAGAGCTGCAGCAAACCAGTCTCTGGACTGACGAGCAAAACAACGACAACAAGAGCTAACAAAATAGGTCCATACATAGCGAAAGCTGAAGAACAAAGGACGATACGGAACAGGAAGGCATCTCCTAGCTGATCGCAGAAAAAATGTGAAGGCTTCTCTGTTCTTCATTACTGTAGAAAGTATTACATGTACTTATTAACATTTTTGAACTTTCTGGTACGCACGTATTTCATAAACATAAAGAAAGAAAACTTTTCTTGGTGTCTTACATTTTCCTACGACACATTTGACTACGATACTGGCTGTTACATGAGTAGTCATTCAAATAGTCAGAACAACAAAATTACAAGATTGGTGTATACAAGAAAAAACAGTACACAATTTGACATGTTTTAAATAAACAGTTTGCCAAATCATTTACATTGGCATGGGAGAAATTTCTAAAAGATACACTAACCTAATTTTTGAGACGTATCAATGTTCTGTGGATAAGAGGTTAAGTCATTTCAGTGACGTGTCTGCCCGTGGGAATTGATGCAGCCACTGCTGGAGTGACTTCGCAGTTGTCTTGTATGACGTCAATCTGTCGGTGACGACTGGCTAAATGCGAGTTCTGGTTGTGCACTTCGCAGCAGAGGTGGGCATCGAGGCGATGCCCGTCCAGGACCGTGGCCATGCCAGCCGTGCGAGACTTGCTTCGCGGTGCCGGTTCAACTCGGGCAGACGCATCAAGGTCCGACACGCCGCACGGTGCAGAGTCATGCTCCCGCACTGGACTAAAGCAATCTCGGGCCGAGCGAGCCCTAACGTCACACCAAGGGCCGAGCAGTGCTGCTGCGAAATCACCTGTATGCCAGGGGCTCAGCAGAGTTCTGCATATGGACTGATATTATCTACGTCCCAAACACTAGAAGACACCGCTTTCAAAGATGATCTACAGTGGTATGCAGCCTCAGTGGAAGTGAAACGTACGTGATCACAGCCGCTCAGCTTTATAGCCTTAATATGCCGAAACAATCACTATCACCGAATGTGCTGCGCCCCTTGCGTCGGAGTAATGGTTCACGTACATGTCTGCGGCGATGGAAGAACTCTGGGAGTTCGCGTTTCTTGTCTGTAGAACACAGAGAGGAGAACATACTATTAGATTATGCTAGTCAGAGGACAGCCCTCAGCCGTCCTAATGTTTCAATGAGTTTTTTATTTTGTGGCTGGAGTTCCTCCATCGTTGCAGACGTGAACGCGAACCATCAATCCGACGCACCGACGCAGTACATTCGGTGATATTGATTGCTTCGGCATATTAGGGCTATAAAGCTGAACACCTGTGATCACGTAAGTTTCACTTCCACTGAGGTTGCACACCATTGTAGACCATCTTTGTAAATAGTGTCTTCTAGTGTCATCTTAGATGATGTCAGTCAGTTATTTATATTAGATCGCGTATCCATAAAAAGGGGCAGATTTGGGCAGTTGATCAATAATATTAGTCAGGAAATTCATTTGTATCTCCTTATGTCCATTGAACATCGACATATAAACATTTGTAATAAATAAAGATGTTTTAATCTACAGTAAATGTATAAGCAGAAACATTAATATTTAGTAGTTACTAGTTCCCTTAAGCATTCATTTATTTTTATGTTGTAATTTATATGTTAAAGAGCAAGAAGGAGGAAATAATATCACCGTTAAGAGATCCCATGATCTGCTTCAGGGAGTAGTCAGACAGGGCCAAATGTTCATTTGCGCGTTCAGTATTTTCCAGTGCGCACGTTCTTTTTTACACCCGCATGGAGCAGCATCTTGGAAACCATACAAATACCATCCAGAAATACTTCCTAACATTTAAATTCATATTCGATGTTAGCAAATCTCTCTTTTTCATTAATACTTTTCTTGCTGTAATCTGTCTTCATTTTGTATCCTCTCTACTTCGGCCATCATCAGTTACTTCGATGCCCAATAGTCCTTTTAGGGTCTCATTTTGTAATCAGATTCCCTTAATACTACCTGGTTTAACCCTCGCAATACCAAGGGAGAGGGAAGGGGTACTTTATGCCTATTTTTTCAGAATACTGTAATCTAGTCAGGTACATTATATTTTAAAATTCTGTAAAAAAATATATTTGTGCTTTTTAATGAATTCTTCTACCAGATTCCGTAATTGTTTAAAATTTTTCAGTAAAACTTAACGCAAAAATTTTGGTCTTGTCAGTTAATGTGAATTTTCAGAACATGTGTCATATTCATATTTTCAGGTTTAGGACACTTCTTACGCATAAATAAATCTTTAAAATAGAGGGTTATCTTATAATCCCTTTTCAGGGCTCTATCTATTCCATTCAACTCTTATTCCAAGTTCTTTGCTGTCACTTACAGAACTGCAGTGTCACCGGTTAACTTTAAAATGTTTATTGCTTCTCTCTGATATTTAGTTCTGTTTACAAATTTATCCTTGCATGCTTTACTGCTTGTGAAGTGCAGATGTTGAATAACTTCCCTCGGGCATGGATGTGTGTGCTGTCCTCTTATGTTAGTTAAGTTTAAGTAGTTCTAAGTTCTAGGGGACTGATGACCTCAGAAGTTAAGTCCCATAGTGCTCACAGCTATTTGAACCATTTTTGAATAACTTCGAGTGTAGGCTACCAGAATGTCTCACACCCATCATTCCATTGCACAACTAGAAATCCACGAGATGGAGTAGCAGAATTTATGTGCTTCAACAAGATCTGTTCTTTGATGCGGTAGGGCTATGAATGCCATGTCCAGTCTCATTACTCCTCTCTTCTTTTTACCGGTCGACAGCAATATTCATATTTCAGTGCATATACGGCCAAAATACAAACTCTGATTTAGGACAACATGAATTCCCAAGGATTGACATGTTACCAGTAATGGAGAAACATTTAGGAATGAGCGTCTTTTCTATCTCAGTACATTAAATGTTATTTATGTAACTCCCAGAAGAGTAGAGTACATTGAGACAACTATTTCTAGATCGAAAGGTAAGTCACTTCCGTTCGAACCCACTACCGAGAGAAAACAGAAAAGACGGTTGGAGTTGCAGTAAAGGGAAAAGTCGTTAGAGTGTATTGTGGGATTGCAGAAGTATGAGGAAGGGAAACTATTGTATCCTTTCCATGACTTTACGCCTCTTATCTTCAGATATCATTTTTAAATGACGAATGGTGGCCAGAGGAAAGTTGCTACCACACAGTATCTCTGGATAAATAGCTTTTCATATAACTAAAATTTGAGACGTTTATGTAAAAGTCCGATTTCCGACGGTTTCTCTGTCTTGGGGCTCCTGACTCATATGCTTTAATATTGTCATCGTCCATGTCAAGAGAAGGTGCAGTGCAGCTGATTTCTCCAGTTCTAATTGCTTGGACGCCGTTTTGAAGTGCTACAAAAACTATTTTGTTTTAAAACTATAAAATAAACGATTGCGTATAAGAATTACAGTAATAGAATAGCATAAATATCGTGAAAAGTTCTTTCATCAGTGTGATATCAGTTCCTTCATCTCCGGCTATTTCTCCCTTCTCAGAGAACTTCCCGCACAAATACATTGTAACATTGTCAGCTGCTTATTCCAGCGACTATCTCAAGACTGGCCCAGTGATCTGTCAGGAGCATCAAGAAAACCAACTTTCTGTAAGTAAATGATGTGTTCTTTCGCCGCAATCAAAAGACCATGAAGGTATAGACTATTAACGCATATATACTCCGTACCAAAATTATTTCATAGCCCTTTATTTAGCATATGGCAGGAACAATTCAGTCGTGAATAATAGCGCAGTGCAACGACAATGTTACTACCTTGATCAGTCGTGTGCTGTATGGTTCAAATGGCTCTGAGGACTATGGGACCTAATTTCTGAGGTCATCAGTCCCCTAGAACTTAGAACTACTTAAACCTAACTAACCTAAGGACATCACACACATCCATGTCTGAGGCAAGATTCGAACCTGCGACCATAGCGGTAGCGCGGTTCCAGACTGAAGGATCCAGACCCGCTCGGTTACAACGGCCGGCATGTGCTGTATGTCTTTCAAAGTAGAATCATTTATACCAAGAGACATTAATCGGCCAAAGAACTCTCTTAGAATATTACCGACCCTTTGTGGTTCATCTGGAACCTGGGTTGTAAACAAAATGCGAGATCTGAGAGCCCAGTCAATGAAACAGGAGACAGTACATGGCAGCTAATGGTTTCTTCTCTCGCTGGACGTGCACATATCTGTAATTGCTGAGTATTCACCTTCTGTTACATGAGCAATTACCTCAGGCATAATTATATGTCGTAGGCTTTTAACACTTCCTGCCATGTACTGCAACACAGTTGTGGGGTGAGATATAAGGCCCTTTTCGGTGTCAACTAAAGTCTGAAAAAGATCCATAAGACCTTCGCCTCTTATAGTTCCGTACGACCTTATGTCTCGTGCACACACAGCAACGCAATTATCGATAGTTATCTCCTGAGCTGGTTTAGGAAGTCGTTTCTCGTCCACATAAGACCTTTGTATATAATATGGATGTCGAGAAATGTACGAAGTGCCACTTGACCCTTCAGCATGAGAGTAAATTTCACAGCACAGCGAACAGCAAAGAAAAAGAACGCTTTTCCTAACGCCATCCACAATAGACTTTAACAAGGTCCAAACTGAACTCCAGGCTGTGTGGTTCTCTACTCACGACTGTTTAGTTTTTCTTTTACTTCCCATTTTCGTGTTATGTGCTCCTTCTTCTGCAAACAACGTTTACTTTCCCGCTCTCATTTTGTGTGTTACGAAAAAAGTGAAGAAATCTCATCACTCCACTAAACACATCTCCACTCACCGCTCGTAGCCCGCAGCTCGCAACTGCGTCAGTGCTAGCAACAGTTCGTATGTGCAGCACAACAGTGCTTGCGCACGGCACTGGCGCAGTGACGTCACGGACTCGCTCAGTGCGGAGCAGTGAGGTCTCAACGCCAACGCTGCTGACGCCGTGGCATACAGGTGCTTTCGCAACAGCACTGCTCGGCTTGTGGGATGACGTCAGGGACTCGCTCAGCCAGTTACTGCTGTAGTCCAGTGCAGCCGCATCTCGCGGGCCGAGCCTCTTCGCACGCCTCTGCCGGCGGACCTCAATGCGGCTGCCCTGCCTAAACCGGCAGGGCGAGGCAAGGCTCGCACGGCTGTCATGACCACGGTCTTGGACGGGCCGCGCTTCGATGATCACCTCTGCTGCAAACTGCACAACCAGAGCTCACACTCAGCCGGTTGTCACTGACCGATTGACATCATAAAAGCCAACTGCGAAGTCACTCCAGCAGTGGCTGCATCAATTAACATGGGCAGACACGTCCCTGAACTGAATTAATCTCATATCCTCAGAGCATTGATACCTTTCAAATTTTAAGTTAGTGTATCTTGTACAAATATCTCACGTGCCAATGTAATTGATTTGTCAAACTGTTTATTTAAAACATGTGAAATTGTCTATTGTTTTTCCTTGTATGTACCAATATTGTGGTTTTGTTGTACTTACGACTTGAATGACTACTTTTGTGACGGCCAGTGTCGTAGTCAAATATATCGTAGACAAATGAAAGACACCAAGAATATTTTTCTTTCTTTATGTTTATGAAATATGTGTTTACCAAAGAGTCCACAAGTGTTAAATAGTACGTGTAATACTTTCTATGATAATAAAGAAAAGAGAAGCGTTCACATTTTTTCTGCGATCAGCTAGGGGCGCCTTCCTGTTTCGTATCGTCCTTTGTTCTTCCGCTTTCGCTGTGTAAGCATCTATAGTACAAGCCATAAAAATTATTACACCACGAAGATGACGTGCTACAGATTTAAACAACAGGAAGATGGTGCTGTGATAGGCAAAAGATTACCTTTTCAGAACATTCACGTAAGGTCCGCCGGTGGCGACACCTACAACGTTCTGACATGAGGAAAGTTTCCAACCGATTTCTCATACACAAACAGCAGTTGACCGACGTTGCCTGGTGAAACGTTGTTGTGATGCCTCGTGTAAGGAGGGGAAATGCGTACCATTACGTATCCGACTTTGATAAAGATAGGATTGTAGCCTATTGCAATTGCGGTTTATCGTATCGCGACATTGCTGCTCGCGTTGGTCAAGATCCAATGACTGTAGGCAGAATATGGAATCGGAGGTTTCAGGAGGGTAATACGGAACGCTGTGCTGGGTCCCAACGGCCTCGTATCACTAGCAGTCGAGATGACAGGCATCTTATCCACTTGGCTGTAACGGATCGTGGAGCCCTGTCTCGATCCCTGAGTCAACAGATGGGGACGTTTGCAAGACAACAACCATCTGCACGAACAGTTCGACGACGTTTGCAGCAGCATGGACCATCATCTCGGAGACCATGGCTGCAGTTACACTTGACGCTGCATCACAGACAGTAGCGCCTGGAATGGTGTACTCAACGACGAACCTGGGTACACGAATGGCAAAACGTCATTTTTTCGGGTGAATCCAGGTTCTGTTTACAGCATCATGATGGTCGCATCTGTGTTTGGCGACATCGCGGTGAACGCACATTGGAGGCGTGTATTCGTCAAAGCCACACTGGCATATCACCGGGCGTGGTGGTATGGGGTACCATTGGTTACACGTCTCGGTCAACTCTTGTTCGCACAGCGGACGTTACATTTCAGATGCGTTACGAACCGTGGCTCTACCTTTCATTCGATCCTTGAGGAACCTTACATTTCACCAGGATAATGCACGACTGCATGTTGCAGGACCTGTACGGGCCATTCTGGATACATTAAATGTTCGAATGCTGCCCTGGCCAGCATTTTCTCCAGATCTCTCACCAATTGGAAACGTCTGGTCAATGGTGGCCGAGCAACCGGCTCATCACAATACGCTAGTCACTACTCTTGATTGACTGTGGTATCGTGTTGAAGCTGCATGGCCAGTTGTACCTGTATCCATCAACCAAGCTCAGTTTGACTCAATGCCAAATCGTATCAAGGCCGTCATTACGGCTAGAGGTGGTTGTTCTGGGTACTGATTTCTCAAGATCCATATACCCAAATTGCTTGAAAATGTAATCACTTGTCAGTTCTAGTATAATATATTTGTCCAATGAAACACGTTTATCATCTGCATTTCTTATTGGTGCAGCAATTTTAATGGCCAGTAGTGAATCTTGTTAGCTCTTAAGAACCACGAATATATTTAAGTGCATTTAAATTAATAACATTCAGATGTATTAAATTAACAAACTAAACTCTTTGTATAATGTTTTTATCAGCTCTGTGTTCAGCTTTCGTGAAAGATATGCAAAACTGCTGACGTGGAGTCCGTCCGCCATTGGTGTGATCCAAATACTGATTAGCAAATTTATCAGATGTTTTATGGTTCCCCAACGAAACTGCAGTCTTTCAGAAACGAAGTCCGATACTCAATTAACTATACAACATAATGCGATTGACCGATCGCGTTATGCACTTGCCTAATGAAATTAACATTGGAGGCACATCTGTAATATTGTGTTTCTCTCGAACACCAACCTGGAGTAATAGGAAATCACAACACGAATCAAGAAGCACTGCTCGGTTAATTTCTATAGACATTACTGTGCTGGCTACAAGCTTGTAAGTGGTAGGTGATCATGAATATTTTCTTTATATACTCTAACATCCTTCCACCTTCGCAAGCAGGCATGGTAACAGTTATAGCTCAGGATTTCCACTCGCTCATACACCTACCAGAGAGGTGGTTGCTGTTGTTGGATGGGGATACTGTAGTCACAACATGGTAGTTACTAGTTTCTTTAATCATTCATTTATTTCTATGTTGTAATTTATATGATAAAGAGCAAGAAGGAGGAAATAATACCTCCGTTAAGACATCCTAAGATACGCATCAGGGGGTAGTAAGACAGGGCCAAATATTGATTTTTGCGTTCAGTATTTACCATTGTGTATATTCATTTTTACACTTGCCTGGAGCAGCATCTTGGAAACCATACAAATACCTTTCAGAAATGCTTCCTAACACTTAAATTTATATTCGACGTTAGCAAAACCCTCTTTTTCATTAATACATTTCTTGCTATAGTCAGCCTTCAATTTGTATCCTCTCTACTTCGGCCATTATCAGTTATTTTGCTGCCCAATGGCGCTTTTAGTGTCTCATTTCATAATCAGATTCCCTAAACACTACCTGATTTTACCGTCGCAATACCGTGGGATAGGGAAGGGGTACTTTATCCCTACCTTTTCAGAATACTGCAAACTAGTTATGTACATTATATTTTAAAATTTTGAAAAAATATGGTTCTGGTTTTTTGATTACTTCTACCAGATTCCGTAATTGTTTTAAATTTTTCAGTAAAACTTATCGCCAAAATTTAGGTCTTGTCAGTTGATTTGAATTTTCAGAACATGTGTCAAATTCATATTTTCAGGATTAGGACCCTTCTTACACATAAATATGTCATTAAAATGTTGCTGTGCGTAAAAGACAACGAAAATTAACGAAATCCGTATATCTTTGTGTTGGTCATATATTACAACCCCCTTTTGTTGTGCACGTGATGGAAAATCCGTTGGTACTGCTACGTTCAGTTCGAATAGGTTACATTACCTTTGATTTAGTTGCATTGATTGTTATCTTATAATCCCTTTCCAGTGCACTATCTATTCCATTCAACTGTTATTCTAAGTTCTTTGCTGTCTCTGACAGAATTGCAGTGTCACCGGAAAACTTCAAAATGTTTATTGCATCTCCCTGATTTTTAATTCTGTTTACAAATTCATCCTTGCATGCTTTACTGCTAGTACGGTGCAGATGTTGAATGACATCGAGTGTAGGCTACCAGAATGTCTCACTTCCAACTTCAAATTGCACAACTAGAAATCCAGCAGATGGAGTAGCAGTATATATGTGCTTCAACAAGATTTGTTCTTTGGTGGGGTGGGGCTGTGAAATACATGTCCAGCCTCATTACTCCTCTCTTCTTTTTACCTGAGGACAGCAAAATTCGTATTTCAGTGCATATACGGCAAAAATTCAAATTTTTATTTGGGACAACATGGATTCCCAAGGATTCACATGTTACCAGTTGTGGAGGAACATGTAGTACTGAGCGTCTTTCCTATTTCCGAACATTAATTGTTGTTTTTGTAACTTGCAGAAGAGCAGAGTACATTGAGATAACTATTTGTAGATCGAAAGGTAAGCCAGTTCCGTTCGAACCCACTAGCGAGAACAAATAGGAACATGGTTGGAGATGCAGTAATGGGATATGTCGTTAGAGTATATTGTGGGAATGGAGAAATATGAAGAAGGAAAGCTATTGTATCCATTTCATGACTTAACGTCTCCAATCTTCAGATATGATTTTTAAATGACGAATGGTGGCCAGAGGAAAGTTGCTACCTCACAGAATCTCAGGACAAATAGCTTTTCATCTAAGTATAATATGAGGCGTAAATGTAAAAGTCCGATTACAGAAACGTCTCTGTCCTGGGGAGGGGGGCTGACTCCAATGCTTTAACATTGTCATCGCCCATGTCTACAGAAGGTGTAGTGCGGGTGATTTCTGCAGTTATAATTTCTTGGACGCCGCTTTGAAGAGCTACAAAAACCCTTATATTTTAAAAGCTATATGATAATCGATTGCGTATAAGAATTCCAGTGATAGAATAGTAAACATACCACGAATAGTTCATTCATCTGCACGATATCTTTTCCCTCTTTTCGGGCTACTTCTCACTTCTCAGAGAGCTTCTCGCACAAAGACATTCTAACATTGTCAGCTGCTTATTCCAGCGAGTATCGTTAGACTGGCTCAGTGACATATCAAGATCATCAAGTAGACCACTTTTCTTTACGGAAATAACGCGTTCAGCTGCAATCAAATGACCATGAACTTATGGACAACTGACGCATATATACTCAGCATTAAAATAAATTTGTAGCCCTGTATTTAGCATTAAGCAGGATCAAGTCAATCGTGAATATATCCCGCAGTGCAACGACTATGTTGGTATCTGCATCAGTGGTGGATACCAAGAGAAATAAATCGTCTAAACAATTCTCTTAGAATGTTACCGCCCGTTTTTGGTTCATATGGAAACTGAGTTGTAAACAAAATGCGAAATCTGAGAGTCCAGTCAATGAAAGAGGAGACAGTACATGTCAGATAATTATTTCTTCTCGCACTGGATGTCTACATATCTGTAGTTGCTGAGCATTCACCTTCTGCTATATGAGCAATTACCTCAGGCATAATTATATGTTGTAGGGTTTTAACTCTTTGTGCCATGTTCCACGACACAGTTGTGGGTTGATAGATAATGGCCTTTGCAGTGTCAATTAACATCTGAACAGGATCCATAAGACCTTCACCTCTTATAGTTCCGTTCGACCTCACGTCTCGTGCACACATAGCCACGCATTTATCGACAGTTATCTCCTGGGGAGGTTTAGGAAGTCGTTTCTCGTCCCCATAAGTCTCTTGTTTATCAGACGTGCATGGATGGCGAGGAATGAGTAAAGTGCCACTTGACCCTTCGGCATGAGAGTAAATTTCACAGCACAGGAATAGCAAACAAAATGAACGTATTTCCTAACGCCATCCAATATAGGCTTTAACACGATCCAAACTGAACTTTTTAGATTCGCTTTAAGCTGTGCAGTTCTCTACTCATCACTGACTAATTTTTATTTTACGACCCTTTTTCTTGAAATGCGCTCCTTCCTCTGCAGACCACGTTTATTTTCCGAGCTCATTTTGTGCGTTACGACAAAAATGAAGAATTCCCACCACTCCACTATACACTGCTCTACTCACCGCTCGTAGCCCGTAGCTCTCAACAGTGGTCAGTACTACCAACAGCACGTAGTGCGCAGCACGCCATTGCTTGCGCATGGCACTGGTGCAGTAACGTCAGGGTCTCGCTCAGTGCGGAGCAGTGAGAGCGCGGCCCGTGGGCTGCGTCTAAATGCGTAACTCTACTGAGGATGTGGCATACGGGTTCTTTCGCAACAGCACTGCTCGGCCCTTGGGGTGACGTCAGGGACACGCTTGGCAAGAGACTGCTGCAGTCCAGTGCGGCCGCAGCACGTGGGCCGGGCCTCAGTGCACGACTCTGCACCGTACTACCTGTCGGACCTCGATGCGGCTGTCCCAGCTGAACCGGCAGCGTGAGGCAAGGCTCACACGGCTGACATGGCTGCGCTCCTGGACGGACCGCGCCTTGATGCCGACGTCTGCTACAAAGTGCACAACCAGAGCGCACACTGATACGGTCATCACCGACCGATTGACATCATACAAGCCAACTGCGACGTCACTTCAGCAGTGGCTGCATCAATTCCTTCTGGCAGACACGTCCCTGAACTGACTTAACCTCTTATCCTCTGAACAATGATTCCTCTGAAATTTTAAGTTACTCTAATTTGTACAAATATCTTCTGTGCCAATGAAAATGATTTGTCAAACTGTTTACTTAAAACATGTCAAATTATGTATTGTTTTTTCTTGTATACACCAATCTTGTAGTTTTGTTGTACAGACGACTTAAATGACTAAGCATGTGACAGCTAGTATCGTAGTCAAATATATCGTAGGAAATTGTAAGACACCGAGAAAATTTTTCTTTATTTATCTTTATGAAATATGTGTGTACCAGAAAGTCCACAAATGTTAATAAGTACATGTAATACTTTCTACAACAATGAAGAACAGTGATGCCTTCACGTTTTTTCTGCGATCAGCTAGGAGATGCCTCCCTATTACGTATCATCCTTTGTTCTTCAGTTTTCGCTATGTATGCACCTATCTTGTTAGCACTTAAGAACTATGAATATACGACGGGCGTTTGAAAAGTCCGTTCAAAAATAATAACTGCTTACATGTTTGGGGTAAAACTTTTTATTTTTCAGCATAGTCTCCTTTTAGACTTGTACACTTCGTCCAATGCTGTTCTAATTTGTTTATCTCTTCAGAATAATAGGAATTGTCTAAGCCTGCAAAATAGCTAATAGTTGCTGAAATCACATCATCGTTTGAATAAAATCTTTGTCCTGCCAGCCATTTCTTCAAAATGGTAAACAAATAGTACTTCGAGCGAGCCGAGTCTGGAGAATAGGTGAGGGTGGGAGGGATGTGAAACGAGTTGGAATCAAATTTCCATTAACTTTGCGACCACAATTGCTGAGGTGTATGCTCGTGCATTTTCGTGATGGAAAAGGACGGTCCAATAACGATGAATAATATTCACTTGTCATAGTTTTACCCTTTCCCAGATAGTCGATGAGGATTGTCCCTTGCGAATTCCAAAAGACAGTCGCCATAACCTTTCCGGACAAAGAAATGGTCTTCGCCTTTTTTCGTGCAGATTCTCCGTTGGTAGCCCATTGTTTAGAATGTTGTTTGGTCTGAGGAGTATAGTAATGTATCCATGTTTCATCTACTCTGACAAAACGACGCTTAAAGTGCTGCGGTTTCTTCTGAACAGCTGCAAACCATCCTTGCAACACATCACGCGATTCCATTTTTGGTCAAGCGTGAGCAATCGCGGAACGCATCTTGTGGATAGTTTTCTCATGTCCAAATCTTCATGCAAAATATTATGTACCCGTTCATTCGAGATGCCCACAGAACTAGCAGTTTGACCAACCTCAACTCTTCTTTCATCCATTACCGGATTATGGATTTTATCAATGATTTCTAGAGTGGTAACCTCCTCAGGGCGTCCAGAATGTTCAGCATCACTTGTGCCCATATGCCCACTCCTAAAATTTTTAAATCACTTATAAACTATTCTAGTCGAAGGCGCAGAGTCACCGTAAACTTTATTAAGCTTCTCTTTAGTATACTGAGGTGTTTTGCCTATCATAAAGTAATGTTTAATCACTACACGAAATTATTTTTCGTCCATTTTTTGACAATCACTCGACTTCCTTGATTTACACGAATGCCAAACACAAACAAATAGACCAAACTGACTGAAACTTGGTGTGCGTCCTTTCCAAAGATGCTACTAACTAAACATGACCTCTAGAGGCGCTGATGGTGCCATCTCTCAGACTTTGCATGGAATTTTCAAATGACTCTCGTATTTGTGTATATTTAACTTAATATCTTTCAGTTGTATTAATTTAACAAACTAAACATATTTCTTTGTATTAATGTCTTTATCAGCTTTGTATACAGCTATTCGTGAAAGAAATGCAATACTGCTGACGTGCTGCCTGTCCGCCATTGGTGTGACCCAAATACTGATTAGCAATTTATCAGATGTTTTATGGTGCACCAAAGAACGTACAGGCGTTCAGAAACGAAATCTGATACTCAATTAACTCCAAAGCATAATCTGATTGACCGATCGCGTTATGCACTTGACTTATGAAAATTACATTGAAGCCAAATCTGTATCTATGCGTTTCTCTCGATCACCAAGCTGGAGAAATAGGAAATCACAACAGGAATCAGCAAGCACTGCTCTGTTACTTTCAATTGACATTACTGAGATGACTACCTGCTGGTAAGTGATAGGTGATCACGACTATTTTCTTTACATTCTCCATCTTCCATCCACCTTCGCAAGCAGGCGAGGTAACAGTTACAGCTCACAACTTGCACTCGCTCATCTACCTTCGAGAGCGGTTGTTGCTATTGTTGGATGGGGAACATCAGTGTGAGATAAATAGCTTGCCTCATACAAGAATGAGCAGCGCCGTTAATTTAAAGCAATATAGAAACATCTTTTGCTATGGCAACAGCCGAGGGCGCTGAATCACAAGAGATCTACCTTACTCATGAGTTCTCCCAGTAAAGAATTTGCAAAATTGTGGACCAGAAGTCTACCTCTCCCTCCCGCCCCCTTCCTCAATGTTGTTGTTGTGGTCTTCAGTCTGAAAACTGGTTTTATGCAGCTGCCAAAGCTAGTCTATTCTGTGCAAGCCTCTTCAACGCTGCACAGCTAATGCGATGTGCATCAGTTTGAACCTGCTCACTGTATTCAAGACTCTGTCTCCCTCTACAATTTTAAACCCCCCCATCCGTCCCCAACACTCACATATACACACTTATCTCCATTACCAAACTGACTAGTCCTTGGTGCGTTAGGATATGCCCTAGCAAACGAAGTTGGGCCATAAATTTCTTGATTTCTCCGGTTCGACTCAATATCTTCTTATCAGTTATTTGATCTGCAGTGCCACCACTACTTTTCGGCGCTACTGAGTAAAACTGTGAAGTTGCCATCGCTGTTGCAAAAGATCTTGGGAGTGGGCCAGCTCAGAGGCGACCAAATACCATTACGGCAGATTCAGCAATGTCACTGGCAAATTCCCACACTGTGCTCCAGGAAAGGGGCTGACACCGCCATAACGACGACGCAGCAGAAATGCGTTGGTAAGCCAGTTACTACACATCCAATTAACAGACTTCTTATGGTATACATAGTTACAAGCTGTGATTTGCAAAGTAAGAACGCTCTGTCGCAATATAAATTACCATTATTATCAGTCAAAGCTATCACAGTCTGATACCTACTAGAGGAGAGGTGTATGCTGCTCGACGAGGCGACATGAGACTACAAACAGCTACCACGGGATTTGGCCTCCACTAAATGAGAGTCACTGCTGCTGGTTTGAAGATCAGTGATGTGAGCTTAGCATGTTGCTGCCTGTGGGCCAACTATCAGGTGTCAAAAGCCTTCAGCCACAGAAGGCAGTCGTTTGAGACCATGTCCACCTGTTGCATCAGTTCCTTAACACTCGCTGTCTTCAGCACACACTGTGGAGGTTGTTGCACCACAGAATGTTCTAGTTTGTTCTTCAGTAAAATGTATGACTAACAGAGTAGGTTTTATGAGCAGCCATGGATCATTTTCCCGACAACAATCCACCACCTCAACTCAGACCTCCACGTGTAGAGGTCATCCATCCGGGACCTCCACATTTTGATGTCAAAAGTGTATGTCACCTCTAAGTGTCAGTGACAGGGGAACCTCACAAGCTACCCTACCTGGAGACGATGGCTCTCGACTACCTGAGGGTGCATTTTCGTCGACACACAGCATCAGAGTGCAGTGGGTGAGTGCACTGACTGTTTTTTTTTTTTTCACCTGCGAGTATCACGTCGAGTCAGTGCACATTTTAGCAGCTTTTCAGTTCTGTTTTCATGTGTGACATGTGTCAAGTAAACTCAGACTGTGATCTGAGGAAGTGTAAATATGACTAGTAGAGCTAAGTTCACTCCACCCCACATTCTATTGTTCCCAAATTTATTCAAGATGGCGGCATGTAGAGTTGGCAACAGTGCATGACGTCATTCAGGATAGCCGATTTTGGCGGGAAAATAGGCCAATTGTGCTATGTCCAGTAACCTAACCTCCAGAAGAAATGGCGGGAATTTTGAATTTTGACGGAAAAATGACCAGTTGGGCTACATCCACTAACTTAACTGTCCAGAAGAAATTGGCGAGAAATCCAAATTCCAACATGACAATGCATGCAAAACCTTACTTTTCTTTGTTATTATTCCTTATCATTTATTAACATTGATCATCATTTATTATAATTCATTATCAATCATTGTTATTTATTATAATTTATTATTATTTATTATTACTCGCCTACATCCACGAAAAAATTCACGCCAAATGCAAATTCCAAAACGATATTGGCTGCAAAACAATATTTGTCTGTATTATTATTCATTATTTTTCATCATTTATTATAATTTATTATTTATTATTATTTATTATCATTTATTATTATTTGTTGTTATAGGCCTACCTCCACTAACATAGAAAATCGCGCCATGTTCAAATTCACACTCCATAATCTCTTGAAATCCGTACATCTATTTATTATTATTATCATTTACTATTATTTATTAGCATTTATAATGATTTATTATAATTTATTCAAGATGGTTTATTTTTGCAGCAAGAAAGCGTATTCCCTTACATCAAAAAAAAAAAAAAAAGAAAAAAATCTCTCACAAATTCAATTTCAAACACGATAATCTGTCACACCTACGAAAATTGGGCTTTGTGCACTAACCGAAGTTCACCTCATCCTACGAAGTTTGAATTTTTCGCGCTCACTTATTGTTTCACTCCTAAGCTATGAAAATCGCGTCAAATAGTAATATAGTGCACCTTTACTAACGTAAGTCACCACCTTTGAATTCGTGGGAAAAGGTCTGAAGTCTTTATTTCAAACAGTACCGTCGTCACTTGTTCTCCAACAGAGTTAGTACACATCTTATAGATCGCAGTCCAGTCGCCACAAGGCCTCCAGTCCAACTGAAGTAGTTCATATGGTCGCCGCCGACCCGATCAAGACCGCGCGCCACCAGCAAGACAGCGATCGCCTCACGTGACGGCCGTCGGATACGTCCGCGTCCGCTGCCCGTCCAGCGGCCGTTCGCGTCACAGCCTATTGGCGCCGACTCGCGTCGCAGGCCTGCGCTGGTCCAGCGATGTAAACACGTTTTCGTGGACAGTGGAGTCCGCTCCCACCGACCAGTTGGCGCCAAAGCTATTCGCTGGACAGGTTGGAACCTGCCGACTTCATAACGGTAGGTCGGTTGATCCAGCACCTGGTTGACAAAGAACGCCCTGCCACACGTTTGGCGTCGAATTTCGCTCGAGAGTGGATCCCGCAATAACGTCACAAAAGGTTGTCCAGCACATGTGCTCGCCACACATGTACACATGTACACATGTACACATGTACACAGACACACAGAAAACACAGCAAGCGCTCTCCGACTGTGGAGGTGACTGGATATGGCTGGGTTACATTTACAGGCAATTTTAGAACACAGAACGATATGTTATGTCACGGTCGCATGGATGGATCTGACATAAAATCGAAAGAAATGCGAAAACTGATTAGCATATACGTATAAACAAACGTAATATACACCGAAATGCGGTGAAAATGAGGACGTGCTTGCTTATCTTCTGGTTCGCAGGGGGCAAATTGCACATGGAGTCAAGTATGCGGCAACAAGAGAAATGTAGGAAAACGATGACATCAAAGCGAGCAGAATCACGAAGGTAGTCAATTTTTTTCTCGTTGAGTTCGTATTATAGTGTATGTCTACTGAGGTAGCAGTGATATTCGCGAGTTGAATACTGTATTAGATGCTTTTCAGCGCGACAGAGAATCATTCACGTCTAAACTTACCCACATCTGTGTTAAATGATAACAGAGAATGTACGGTATGATCGATTTAGATAGAGGTGTAACAAGGCACGATTTAAACGTTGTCTCATTTATTCTAGAGAAGGACAAGTTGCTGAAGGTCAATTTTTTTTCCAGTGTTCTATCTGGATGCTTTAGTCACGTGATATAGCCTGCATTTTAGTCGTATGCAGCTACAGTACTTTACACATGATAGGTTGGATGTTTTATGTAAAAATGTGTTGAACTACGTAGCGTATAACTATCACTCAGTTCTTTTTCTTCTTAACTGTATGCTATTAAATTAAGGCATTTTGAGATCTGTTACTATAAATCGATATGGTGTGCTAAGCTCCAAGGCTTAGTTACATCTCGAGATATGTGGTGCACTTGGAGGGGTTAGGACTAGGATAGCTCTATTCAGTCAAGACAGGTGAAGTGTAGCTATATTTGTCTGCCCGATGAGGATTAATTGGTTAGCGATGTTGCGGAGTAGGCTGGTCAATGCGGAAGTGAGGATGGTCTTTTAACGTAAGAGGGCGACATTGCTCTGTGACCGCCATATGCAGAGAGTTTGATCAAGTACTATGGGCGAGGTCTTAGAAATATGTATATCGTTGTCTGGTATGCTTTGATCGTTTTTATGTGTTCGAAAATAAAGTGTGAATGGACGAACTGAGCAGTCATCTATGAATGCTCAGAATGATACTTGCAAAGTAGAGGAGGTATGGTTTGGCTATGATACTGAAAGTAGGAAAACATGCTGTCACATGATTGGCCAGTGTTGGACTTACTGTAAAATTTTCGCGATATTAGCTGTGATGGATAATATTACAGTAGACCAGTGGTGTCTTATCCATCGCATCCCGCCCATCCCGCCCCTAACACACTCAACGACGTTACAGGATAGCTGCATTAATACGATAGAATATATAGATGACATGACAATCTGTGGTTCCATCCACTACGAGGTGGCAAAGCAAATTAAAAGACAGTTACACCACTGGATAAACTTCCAAATAACATTAATGCAGAGGATAGATGAGTTGGAAGATGAACTTACATATATTGTGCACTAGAAAATGTACAAACAAAACCGACATACTCCCTCACAATTTCTCCCAGCCGAAGTACGTCACACCACACATACACAGGATGAACACAAACCAGAATTGGCCGGCCGAAGTGGCCGTGCGGTTAAAGGCGCTGCAGTCTGGAACCGCAAGACCGCTACGGTCGCAGGGTCGAATCCTGCCTCGGGCATGGATGTTTGTGATGTCCTTAGGCTAGTTAGGTTTAACTAGTTCTAAATTCTAGGGGACTAATGACCTCAGCAGTTGAGTCCCATAGTACTCAGAGCCATTTTGAACAAACCAGAATCGTCATCACATGGAAAACCCTACGACACACGTAAATGTGAACAGTACATCAAACCAGGCAAATTTGTTTCGGGAGGCACTCTTCACCCCGGGAAAAAGGAACAAGGAACAGACAGGCATGCAATCCCTGAATCAAAACACATCGAAACACTCAGGCTACAGACCAATACAAAACTCAAAACTACTTGACCCAGACTTATAAAAGTAGACCAATTAGATGAGGACAAATCTGAGGGAGAGACGTGTGACATTTGCAACGATGTCAACGTGCGTCTAGCAACAACCTCCACTCCAAACACAAACAAAGACAACAGAACACATACAGTCAGGCCCATACAAATCACCACCATCGCCGACACCACGCCAGCAAGCACCACCAACAACAGTGAAAAACGTGTGATGGCAAACAGCATTGAAGAGGCGTGTGACAAAACGAAAAGTAACCGTGTGACATCCCAAAGAGGTCTTAAAATGTCCCCCAATCAGCGGCCAACACCAAGCCACAATCCTTCCAGTACCACCTCAGAGACCGCAACAGAAACCAGCACCAACAGCAAGCCAGCTGCACCTAATTATGATAATTTAGAACTTAACTTACTTTTAAGTAGGCTCGAGAAAAAAGAGATACTGCAGACAGCGCAGCGGATGCTACTTAGATTGTGCCATCCAAAGGGAGATTCTCTCAGTTTTCCAGTAACTGAGCAAACAGACAGAATCATCCTAAAGACAGAATATATTCCTACATCAGCAGAGCCGCTGCTCGATCTCATGCTCCAGGTCTGCCTGCGCAGGTCAGAATCTTTCGACTTGGACAAAACATATATAGATCATGTAAGAGCACACGGACGAACATATTTTGATTACTCACAGACTGGCAGTAAATGTTTTGTACACGTAAAACACCCAGAACACATAGACAAAAAAATGAATATCTTACAACATAATACAAAAAACAGAACGACAGTCAGCGCGGAAATCCCTAAAATAGCACAAGACCTGCAGGCAGACATCATGTGCTTACAAGAACCCTATAACAGAAACGGGCAACTGATATGTCTACCAAAACATGCTACCACAATAACAGGCAGCAATGACTGTAAGGCTGCAATAGTAATTCTAAATAGAACTTATAACATAGTTAAGGTAACACAGTTATGCAATCATCACTTGGTTACCATAGAGTTAACTAACGGGAACGTCACATGGGTTATTGCATCCATGTACGCCCAATACAGCCATCAAATACAGCCGTATGCAGACTACATCAGAGACCTAGTAATGTATGCCAGAGGCAAAAAATTAGTCATAAGTGCTGACATTAATTCCAGATCGACCCTCTGGAACTCAGAAAGAACAGATGACAGAGGACGCATAATCACCGATCTAATACAAGAAACACAATTACATGTAATGAATACGGAAGGACCTATACCAACATATGCAGGGTTCGATGGTACGCGCAGTACTATCGACTTCACGCTAGCAAATAATGCAGCAATGGCATACGTAACAAACTGGACTGTACCCGACAATATAACCAGTAGTGATCATAATGTCATAACATACACACTAACTCACACTCAGAACACAATGACCAAATCACACACCAGACACTTGCTGTTGCACAAAGCAGACTGCTACAAATTAACGGAAATTATCCAACGACACGATCTACAAAACATCAATGGAAGTATCGATTATGGAGCACACAAGTTAACACAGGTGATACAACATGCACAAAACACATCAATACCGACAGCAAAGAACACAAATTGCTCACCAGTACCATGGACCAACGAACTTACGAGACTCAAACAAGACGCAAGACGCAAACGAAAATTATATCAAAGGGCGATAGCAGATAGGGACCGACGAATAAGACTTGAAGCATATAGGCATGCACAAGACTTATAGAGACAGACCCTATACAATACGCATAGACAACAATGGGAGCTATTTGTAACAACACAAACAGAGCAAAATATATGGCGGGAACCATACAAAATACTGACAGAGAAGATAAAAACCCCACTACTTCTGGGAACGCTAAGGCAGGATGACGGCACAATGACGAGGGGATGGAGGAATACAGCGGGGTTTCTGCTGTATAAACTGCTCCATGACGACGTTATCTACATCTACATCTACATTTATACTCCGCAAGCCACCCAACGGTGTGTGGCGGAGGGCACTTTACGTGCCACTGTCATTACCTCCCTTTCCTGTTCCAGTCGCGTATGGTTCGCAGGAAGAACGACTGTCTGAAAGCCTCCGTGCGCGCTCTAATCTCTCTGATTTTACATTCGTGATCTCCTCGGGAGGTATAAGCAGGGGGAAGCAATATATTCGATACCTCATCCAGAAACGCACCCTCTCGAAACCTGGACAGCAAGCTACACCGCGATGCAGAGCGCCTCTCTTGCAGAGTCTGCCACTTGAGTTTGTTAAACATCTCCGTAACGCTATCACGGTTACCAAATAACCCTGTGACGAAACGCGCCGCTCTTCTTTGAATCTTCTCTATCTCCTCCGTCAACCCGATCTGGTACGGATCCCACACTGATGAGCAATACTCAAGTATAGGTCGAACGAGTGTTTTGTAAGCCACCTCCTTTGTTGATGGACTACATTTTCTAAGGACTCTCCCAATGAATCTCAACCTGGTACCCGCCTTACCAACAATTAATTTTATGTGATCGTTCCACTTCAAATCGTTCCGCATGCATACTCCCAGATATTTTACAGAAGTAACGGCTACCAGTGTTTGTTCCGCCATCATATAATCATACAATAAAGGATCCTTCTTTCTATGTATTCGCAATACATTACATTTGTCTATGTTAAGGGTCAGTTGCCACTCCCTGCACAAAGTGCCTATCCGCTGCAGATCTTCCTGCATTTCGCTACAATTTTCTAATGCTGCAACTTCTCTGTATACTACAGCATCATTCGCGAAAAGCCGCATGGGACTTCCGACACTATCTACTAGGTCATTTATATATATTGTGAAAAGCAATGGTCCCATAACACTCCCCTGTGGCACGCCAGAGGTTACTTTAACGTCTGTAGACGTCTCTCCATTGATAACAACATGCTGTGTTCTGTTTGCTAAAAACTCTTCAATCCAGCCGCACAGCTGGTCTGATATTCCGTAGGCTCTTACTTTGTTCATCAGGCGACAGTGCGGAACTGTATCGAACGCCTTCCGGAAGTCGAGAAAAATAGCATCTACCTGGGAGCCTGTATCTAATATTTTCTGGGTCTCATGAACAAATAAAGCGAGTTGGGTCTCACACGATCGCTGTTTCCGGAATCCATGTTGATTCTTACATAGTAGATTCTGGGTTTCCAAAAACGACATGATACTCGAGCAAAAAACATGTTCTAAAATTCTACAACAGATCGACGTCAGAGATATAGGTCTATAGTTATCGATACAGGCACACAATATCATGCAACACTAAGAGAAAACCTACACGCACCATACAACACTGCAACTGTCACCTGTCGTTTTGCGCAAGAAGAGGTTGCGCTAACAATCTCAGAGCTCAAAAACAAAAAAGTACCTGGACCAGATGGTATCCACTCGGAAACACTGAAAAAACTAGCACCGCAGATCACCCAGTTCCTAACAACGTTACTGAACGGTGCCTTACGGCTGGGCAGGGTACCTACAATATGGAAAACCTCCAAAGCAGTCGTTATTAAGAAATCAGCGGACAGGGATCCTTCAGACTTACAGGCCAATATTCCTAATAAACACCCTAGCAAAGATTCAGGAGAAGCTACTGTGTAAGCGCCTGCAAACACACAGAGCTCTCAGGGGTATGGGCCAACACCAGTTCGGCTTCAGATCTGGTAGATCAATAGATGATGCCATCAACCAGGCCCTGCACATAGTTAACAACACAAAACAGAAATACGCCATGGCAATAATGATTGACATTGCCGGAGCATTTGATAATGTTTGGTGGCCAGCACTGTTTCAGAGGCTAAGACATCTGGAGATACCGCAATCACTGTACAACAGTTTTCTGGACTACTGTAAAAACCGAGTAGTCGAATGGCAGATGGACAGCCGGAAAATAATTAAAAGAATTACCAAAGGCTGTCCTCAAGGGTCGATCTGCGGCCCCATCTTCTGGGACATAACAATCGAACCCCTCCTACAACTTCTGGATGGGGATGACAGGTCAGACGGATGACCTATTGGTTGTAGTCACTGCAAACAACAGAGCCCAGTTAGAAGAGAAAGCAAGTGGATTACTACAAACAATTACTCAGTGGTGTCACAACAACGAACTCAGGATAGCCGAAAACAAAACAACATACACTTTACTGAAAGGATCACTCCAAAGGAATCCTTCGGTTAAAATTGGGGACACAAACAACAAACGAGCACGCATATACGCTATCTTGGGGTACACATAGATAAAAAATTGAATTTCCACGAACACATAAGGCTAACAACAGACAAAGCAGAAAAAATACTCCAAAAACTGGTAAGGCTAAATTCAAAACAGTACAGACTACCTCTACCAGTCATACGTACATACCACTGTGCGCTCTTCGAATCAGTACTCAGCTTTGCAGCTAGCACGTGGGCACATAGACTGAACGTGGTCACCAACAAAGCATCCGTCAGAGGAGGGCAGAGAAATGTCCTACTTAGGCTATCTGGAGCCTTCGGTACCACCACAGCGGATGCACTGTGTGTGGTGCCCGGAATATGCCCAATAGATATCACGATCAAATACAGAGCTGCAAGGTACTGGTTAAAGGTGGGGAGACTAGATAAGGTACACACAATAACCGGTGTTCTCATAGAGACGATACGTCACCTTAAAAGTTGGCGTTTGGATACATGGCAAGGTGAGTGGGATGTAAGTGATAAGGGACGTAGACTGCACGACTTCCTCCCTGACATAAGGGAGCGGTTGAGAATGAGACATATCGATCCCAGCCGCGGTATGGTACATTTCTTAACCGGGCACGGACCTTATACCACCCACTTAAACCGCGTGAGTCTGAGGCAGACACCTACATGCACATGCGGGGAAGAAGGTTCCCCAGAACACACTGTCTTTTTCTGCGGGCAATACGCGAACAATAGACATACACTACACTTAGATTACACAGATACAGACATAGATATACACACAGCAATAAGAGACGAAGAACAATGGGCACAATTAAACGCACTGACAAACAGTATTTCAAAAACAACACATGAAGAGTTTATGCGGACACGACATCACAGACATGTCTATGTGCAGCGTAACAGAAATCTCCAGAGGCTGGACAGCGATACCCACAATGACAGCGAAAATAGTGACAATGAGGAGGAACAGGAGGAGGAAGCTGAGATGTGACAGTAAATAAGCAAATTGCTGGCAATCTAGCCAAGAAAACACCAAATGCAGTACATGGATGCCCACCTAATGTAGTTAATACATTGGATTAGTAACAAATAGGATAAGAAACATTACTTCTCTACTTATAACCATTTGTGTGTGTGTATGTGACTGGCGGTCAATGGCTCGATGAAAACCATTCCGAGGTATTCACCATCAGTCACACTCGTTGATGGTACTAACAAATCTCTCATCTATCCTATCTTCTTTTTATATTCTTCTTAAAAACAACAAAATTTTATTTATATTTCAACCTCAAATTATTGTTATTTTGAATCATTCCTTGTAAATGTTGTAGATAAAACAAAAGGAAAGAAAACGGTAAAAAGATGAAAAACGAAAATTGTAAGATGTACCACCAGTTTTAAACACCAGGTAACAGGTCTATAATTTGGCAATAAATAAATAACTAAATAATCCGAGCATTGGGTACCACGTAATGACTGAGTGACAAGGCTTGTTTGAGTTGAGGGAGACATTTTGGTTGGTGGACCGCTACTTGGGTTGCTAGCACCGAAAATGGTGATCTCGTACTTGTGTGCAAAATGAACAATCACTAGAAATGGAACGCAGAGTTATCAACTATTGGGTCATTGTGACATATGAGTTTAAATGTAGAGGCCATCAATCACGTTTGGGGGGTAGTTTGAAAAGTCACCACAACACCACCAGGCTCTTCTAGTTTCCTTGTGTTGTGGCTGTCCTTTATTTAAAATCATTCAATGTTTTGCTATCGACTGTAAGAATATGATTTTCAAGGTGCAAGTTATAGTTTCCTGTGAGAGGCCGTGCATCAGTCTGTATTAATGTCTGTGCAGGGCAGGAATTCTAGTTAGTCAGAGGTCTATGACACGCTAAAGTACTAGGACTGTGCTTAATATAGACGAGTACGAGGTGAATTTTATAATATTGTATTAAAAATATTTTTGGTCTTCTAATATGTGAGTCTGGAGATGTCTGTAGAAACAGGAGCAAACTCTGATCAGAGAGACTGACGGGTTTCTGCGAAGGGGAAACGGCTCTCGAATTAGCTGAACTGTTCTGAGAGCGACTTTGGTCGACTGAGGATGCTCTGATGTATAATGGTGATTTTGTACGCTATAGGTAAATGAATTCTATCTTTATTATAACGACAAGGTGCGCATCGGAATATTGTTATCAATGGTCTGTGCTTAAGTATATAATGTTAACTGCCCTATGCTCATTGAGAGGAGTGTCTATGTCGATAAAAGTATTTGCTTATTTGACTACATGTATGCGTAATTTAGTACGTTTAATGGTTCATCGAATAAGACTATCTGTGGAAAAAGGAATTATTATGTTCTATTGAGCTGGGTTGTATGTGGGGGCGTAAATGCTTGTACAAAATTATTATTAAAACAGGGTCGGTGGCATATATGTAGAACAAGTTCTGTGAAAGTGTGTGTTGAAGAAGTGAGCGAGTGGATGACACAACTCATCTACGACTGTATCAATAGGACATGTAAATAAATGTCGGATAATCTAAATTGAGGTCTTTTTTTCTTTTTAATCATATGTATGACTTCTGCTTGGAATTATGTCTGTCTATACTCGTCTATGTTTGGAAAGGGAGAATGCTTTTTTATTATTAAGTGAGTTTTGATAGGAGTGAATAGGCTTTTATAAATTTGAGTATTTAAGATTTGTGAGTGGAAATTGTCAGCGCAGCATGAATGACATCGGGTTCGCTGGCTGGGGGAGACAATGTTTACATGTCGAGTTGGAGATGCAGGGGAGGATAGAGATCTGCGCTATTCAGGAATCCATTTGTGCAGTGTATGTCGTTAGACAATAGCTGGAGAGCAGGTATAGAGAGAGCTCACTTCGGCATGCCCGTTCTGGGGCTGAGCAGACGGCGGTTTAGATGGACAGATATGTGGCTTTGACATGCCGCTGGCGGCGCTCGCATTTCCGTCGAATGGTCAAGACAAGGTCCTGTTGCAAAAACTGAGGTCGTTCTGTTTCTAGACAGGCTGCAGAAGGTAATGGATATGTCTTTCTCCGACTTAAATTGCAGATATCATATGCGCAAAGATCTGGAAATGGGATCAGCTGAACGATGCGTAGGGTGTGGCTAAAGCCAAGTTGGAATTATGCTGTAGCATGCAGATTCGTTAAAGGTGACACGTATCGCACTGGGTGCAGCCATCTTGAATAATGGTAATTGCATAATCAACTGACGTGATGACAGAGTGCTCTGGTGGTTGTGATAGAATCTAAACACAGTTGAACTTGGAGCCATTTTTGTTAGGTAAACGAATTGTATGATCTTCTGCCAAAATTCAAACTCCCTACCAAAATCGGACATCTTGAGGTGGCCCCATGCTGGTGGCGATGTGTAATATCCCAGTTGGGCTGCGGACCTCAGGCGAACACACAAGCATGACATAAATAAAAAAGTATAATAAATAATATCAATAGATCATAAATGATAACAAATAATAATAAATAACTGGAGCAGCTGTCTGAATACAGAGACCTGTTGGAGTGTATCGATCTGTAAGAGTTAACTTTGATGTTCTCCAGACGACCGAATAGCGAAGAAATAGCATGTGTTGGGCGGCTTTGGTGATCAAGTCAGAATTTGAGAAGATGTTTGATTTGGGTTGGAGTGTTCGATGGGATGAAGATTGTTCGGTTGACTACTTCTGCACTTTTGCTTCCTTTATTTGGTTGAGTGAAGATCGATTGTGGTGTGATGGATACTCGCTTGTCTGTTCAATAGTTCTGGGAGAGACGTTAGTTGAAGTGTAAATTATAGCCAAGATGTCGAAATGTTACATGACTGAGAGCGGTATTCGACAGTGGAAATATCATTTTGCATATGTCTGTTTCTAGTTAGTCAGTGGTTTACAGAATGCTGCACATAGATAATGTTTGGCGTTTAGAGAATTAATTTGAAGTCTATATCTTGGGAATTATGATGAACTATTGATCGGTAGGGTATAGCCTAGTGCATGATATTGAGAAGTACAGCTAAAATGGTGTAATATTATGGAGAAAGTACATGTGTTTCCGCAGTCTGTGAGTCTGAGGCAAACAGATAAGGAGGGAGAGAAAATAAGGCGTTTATGCTGAGGGGGGACGATACCGAATTTGTAAAAAGGGTTCTGAGGGTGACTTAGGTCCACTCATGTAAGAGGGAAGATTAACTCTGATTGTCGGGTCTGTAGAGAGTAAGATTGAGGAGCATTTCGGTATATAGAGGCTGTAGGAATAGGGTATTTTTTTCTCATGCTATAGAGATATACTGGATAAGTGCACTGTTTTGTGTAAAATGTGTATATACTGTACTGTAAAGTTACTGTGGTTTACATTGTGTAGCGTTTGTATATATTGCATTGTAAAGTTAATATTGTTGATGTTATGTGATGAGTAGAGAGGAAGTCGTAAAGACGGTAGAGATAACTCCAGAGTAAAAGCGGTCAAGAGAGTGTATTTCCGATGCCTAGCTCATTGTGGAATGCCAATAAATTAAGACCGCGATCGTAAGATTTAACTGTAAGTATAATGACATCAACGACTTCGGTATTCTAGAGTGCAAATTTCATTTTTTGGTCTCTTTGTTTCTAGTTACTCAGTGGTTTACAGGAAGCTGTACTTAGAAAAATTTTGGTGCACTCTTGTAGTCTATGAGTCTGGAGACGTTTGTAGTAAAAAAGCTAGCAGGCAAGGAATAAGAAGAGAAAGTAACGCAATTGCGTTGAGGGGAAATGATCGCCGAATTTGTGGAACAGTTCTGAGAGGGACTTCAGTTCATAGATGTAGAAGGGCTGATTACCGCTGAGTGTCATGTGTGTAGAAAGAAAGAGCAGGTTCACAGTGCTTCCTTAGGATTGGAGACAATTGGGGCATGTAGTCGGTATTGTAAAGTTATTGTGCCTTACATTGTGTAGGGTTTGTATATAAAGGAGTGTAAAGTTACTATTGCTTATGTTATGGGATGAGTAGAGAGGATGACCCTGTGTGTGCGTGTGTGTGTGTGTATGTGTGTGTAGATTTAGGCGGCCGTGGAGGTAAATTAATCGGTTGTGCTGGTATATAGGAGGATTGAGAACATTTGCTTATGTTGAGAGCTGGAAAGTTATGAGGTTAGGAGCGCATTCAGTATTATTTTCGTGAGTACGTTCTGTTAGAGTAAGAATTTGAATTTACAAATAAGCTGAGAAAACACGAAACGGAGCACTATACAATTTCGGAGAGGTTGACTGGACTCTTATTTTTTTCTGGCTTGGATGCTCATGTTCGCCGTGTAGGTGATATGAATTTATCGGGTGTTAGGTGTGAATGCGGTTGTCATCAAGTCATGTTTTAGAGGTCGAACAGAGACCTTTGAGCAAATTGAGAGCTCTCGGACGTGTGACTTAGTGAGGGACGGATTGATTGAGTGCGTCTGTTGAGTTATTTTGCTGTGCGCTATTTGGACAGATTACGAGTACTGATGGTGTTTAAAGTTATGTGTACTGCATTGTTTAGGAGCAGTCTGATATTGTGCACTGAAATTAGGAGCTGTTTGCGTGTCTGCCGACTGTGCAGCATGACACCAGTTACATCAGGGCGAGTGTTTTTTGTATGAGAGTGATAGATATACTCGATGTCTAAAGAAAATGTACGTTAATTATTTGTGGGACGATATAGAATATGAAAGAGTTCGAGTTGGTTCTTATTTTTTCTGCTTGGAGGTTTTGTTAGATGGAATTGCTGAGGCAAGTAGCTACGAGAGCGCGAGGGATGTGATTGCAGCATATCACCGTCTCTCAGCGGTTAACGACAGGTGGGGTGAGCGATGTTCTCGGATTAGGTACTGGAGGTGTGCTCTGGCCATGTCCTAGACTGGGTGGATTGAACAACAGTATTCGGGTCATAGTTCAGCTAGAATATTTCCAGAGGGGAATGTCCGACTCGAGTATATTGGTCCAGGCTGCGACGTGGGCGGTCTCGCGCTCGTGGTGTGTGAGAGAGGCAAAGCAAACGAATTTGAGTCATCACAGGTGACTTAGGTTAGTGGCTTCATTTACCACAATTTTCTTGTGTTTGTAGCGAAACACGACCTGAGCATCAGAATCCAAACTTGGCTTATTTGTATAGACAAAATGTGATATAAGTTAATGTAGGTTAGTACATGTTAGTACACCTTAGTAAACGGAATTACACATTAGTACATGTTAGCCAACGAACATGGGTCGGTAAGGGGGCATGGTGGTCGGTTGGGACTTTAACTATTTCATTTCAAGTCCAGGTGTGTGTGGCAGTGGCGAAAATTGATTCCAAGTCTAGATGGATGTGGCACTTTTCCGCATCAGAGAGGGTAATTAATTGATCAATTTAATTAAGTAGTCATGGAAACTTTGTTACATTCACTTGCGGAGGTACTAAGTTAGGCGCGAGCGATGGCTCATGTGTACGGACGTGTGTTTCGGCGACGATCTTGGATAGGTAAGCGCAGAATGTGGATTGAATATGAGAGTTGGGTGATCAATTAACTTAGCGAGGGACGTCGTGGCGAGCACATGTGCTGGACAACCTTTCGTTACGTCATGGCGGATTCCACTCTCGAGCGAACTTTGGAGCCAAACGTGTGGCAGGGCGTTCTTTGTCAACCAGGTGCTGGATCAACCGACCTACCGTTATGAAGTCGGCAGGTTCCAACCTGTCCAGCGAACAGCTTTGGCGCCAACTGGTCGGTTGGGGCGGACTCCACTGTCCACGAAAACATATTTTCATCGCTGGACCAGCGCAGGGCTGCGACACGAGTCGCCGCCAATAGGCTGTGACACGAACGGCCACTGGACGGGCAGCGGACGCGGACGTATCCGACGGCCGTCACGGGAGACGATCGCTCGCTTGCCGGTGGCCCGCGGTCTGGATCGGGTCGGCGGCGACCAAATGAACTAATTCAGTTGGACTGGAGGCCTTGTGGCGACTGGACTGCGATTTATAAGATGTGTACTAACTCTGTTGGAGAGCAAGTGATGACGGTACTGTTTGAAATAAAGACTTCAGACCTTTTCCCACGAATTCACAGGCGTTGACTTACTTTAGTAAAAGTGCACTTTATTACTATTTGACGCGATTTTCATAGCTTAGGAGTGAAACAATAAGTGAGGGCGAAAAATTCAAACTTCGTAGGATGAGGTGGTTTTAGGTTAGTGCACATTTCCCAATAGGTCTTTAATTTTTCATAGGTGTAACAGATTATCTTGTTTGAATTTGAATTTGCGAGAGATTTTTTGTTATGGATGTAAGGGAATTGGTTTTATTGCCGCAAAAATCAACCGTCTTGAATAAATAATAATAAATGATAATAAATGCTAATAAATAATAGAAAATGATAATAATAATAAATAGGAGTACAGTTTTCCAGAGGTTGTTGTTGTGGTCTTCAGTCCTGAGAGTGGTTTGATGCAGCTCTCTATGCTACTCTATCCTGTGCAAGCTTCTTCATCTCCCAGTAGCTTTTGAATCTGCTTCCAGAGATTATGGAGTGTGAATTTGAGCATGGCATGATTTTCTATGTCAGTGGAGGTAGGGTAATGATAAAAAATTGTAATGAATTATAATGAATGATAATAAATGAAAGTCAATGTTAATATATGATAATGAATAATAATAAAGAAAAGTAAAGTTTTGCATTCATTATCTTGTTGGAATTTGGATTTGTCGCCAATTTCTTCTGGACGGTAAGGTTAGTGGATGTAGCCCAATTGGTCTATTTTCCCGACAAAAGTCAAAATTCCCACCATCTTTTCTGGAGGTTAGGTTAGTGGATATAGCACAATTGGCCTATTATCCCCAAAAATCGGCCATCTTGGATGACGTCACGCGCTGTTGCCAAGTCTACACGCCGCCATCTTTGATGACGTCATCTTGAATAAATCTGGCAATAAGGAAAGTGGGGCGGCACGAACCTAGCTCTACTACTAGAAGATTTCATGAGGAGCCATGGATCATCATCCCAACAACAATCCACCACCTTAACTCAGCTTCCACGTGTAGAGGTCATCTATCCTGGACCTCCACAATTTGATGTCAGAAGTGTGTGTCACGTCTAAAGTTCAGTGACAGGGGAATCTTACCAGCCACCCTCGCTGGAGACGATGACTCTCGACTACCTCAGGGTTGCTGTTCCATCGACACACAGCATCAGTGTGCAGTGGGTGAGTGCACTGACTGTTCTTTTTTCTTCCTGCGAGTATCACGTCGAGTCAGTGAACCTTTTAGCAGCTTTTTAGTTCTGTTTTCATGTGTGACATGTGTCAAGTAACTCAGGCTGTGTTCTTAGGATTTGTAAATATGAGTGTCATTTTTGCCTATCATCAATGAATGTGGCTTATTGTCTGGAAGTGTATAAGGTGTGAACCATGTGTAACTTCTTAGGAGGGGAAGATGAGTTTTGTCGAGAAGTCGGAGTTCTGTGGTAGTTTCCGCAGTTTTTAATGGGGAATGTATTTCATTTTGAGCAATAAATGTGACTCACTACGTTTAAGCACGTGAAGTATTAGTCATGAGTAGCCGCTCGAGTGGAGAACTGAAGTTACAGTAAATGTTAGGATAGAATTAGATTAAGTGTCCTTGTCGTCATAGTGTTTTGTTCTCCTCGTTTGTTGTTTGGATAATTAATGAGGAATACCCTAGCGGAGAGGTTGCGAATTTCTGCAGCCTGGATGAGATGTGTAGGGAGGTACATGTGCCGATGATCTTTGTGTCTTGCAGAGTGGAACTGCCGACCGTAATTTTGTTGTAGATACTTAGGAGGTGACACAGAAAACTATCAATAAGGCTGATGGTATTGAAGACGTTTTGGGCACTAAAATGATACAGACGCATTTAGTAATTCCGAAGAACGCAGATTCGGCTCCATTTTTGACGGCACTGCCTTCTCAGAAGGTAGGAGGAAAAGAAAGCGGAAATGTGTTTGTAAGGTTTATGATCGGGCCGACAAGGCTTGTGGCAATGGATCAGGAGATTGACAAAAGTGACAATACTTGCAGTGTCTTGCGTGATGCAGGCGAAGTCTGCTGTGCAGTCCCAGGGCTTGACTTTCTAGCGGGACTGCTACGGTCGCAGGTTCGAATCCTGCCTCGGGCATGGATGTGTGTGATGTCCTTAGGTTAGTTAGGTTTAAGTAGTACTAAGTTCTGGGGGACTGATGACCTAAGATGTTAAGTCCCATAGTGCTCAGCGCCATTTGATAATGTTCAAGCTGGGGGAAACTGTCACCATTGACATACTGTTGCAAGGTTCGTTTATCATGATAGGACAAATGCGGCCACAATCACAAAGGCTTTATTTGCATGATATAGGGGCAGAAGGCACTGGGAAGTTGCTTTAGGTGACCGAAGGTGTTGCTAACTTGTATTATTCTGGACGTCGCCTTCGGGTAGGGAGTCGTCGTTGAGTACGCAGCGCTCAGTGATTGACAGCACTTCTCCTATCTATACTCACGTTGAGACGTCATCTGAATTTTATCCTTTTGGCTGGGAGTTCGCGTTTCTTGTTTGTAGGTTATAGAGAGGAGGAGATAGTATTAGATTATACTAGTCAGAGGACAGTCTTCTGCCATCCTAGTGTTTAATGAGTTTTTTATTTTGTCGCTGGAGTTCTCCCATCGTCGCAGACGTGCACGAGAATCATCACTCCGACGCAGCGGACGCTGTACATACGGAGATATTGGTAATTGCTTCGCCTTATTAGGGCTATAAGGCTAAACAGCTGTGATCATTTAAGTTTCATTTCCACTGAGGTTGCACACCACTGTAGATCATCTTTTATAGTAGTGTCTTCTAGTGTTTGGGACGTAGATGATATCAGTCATCTCGCGTTATTTATATTAGATCGCGTAGCCATAAAAAGGGGCACATTTGGGCAGTTGATCAATAATATTAGACAGGAAATTTACTTCTATCTCTTTATGTCCATTGCACTTGGACATATAAACATCTGTAATATATAAAGGTGCTTAAATCTACAATAAATGTATAAGCAGAAACAACATTTATTTCTTAGTAGTTACTAGATCCCTTAATCATTCTTTTATTTTTATGTCGTAATTTATCTGTTAAAGAGCAAGAAGGAGGACTTAATATCACTGCTAAGAGATCTTAAATTCTGCTTCAGGGAGGAGTCAAACAGGGCCAAATCTTTATTTCTGCTTTCAGTATTATCCATTGCGCACATTCAATTTTACACCCACCTGGCGCAGCATCTTGGAAACCATACAAATAGCTTCAAGAAATTCTTCCTAACACTTAAATTTATATTCGATGTTAGCATATCTCTCTTTTTCATTAATACTTTTCTCGCTATAGGCAGTCTTCATTTTATATCAATTCTACTTGGGCCATCATTAGTTATTTTGCTGCCCAATAGTCCTTTTAGTGTCTCGTTTCGTAATCAGATTCCCTTAACACTACCTGATATATCCCTCGCAATACCAAGGGGAAGGAAGGGGTACTTTATACCTACCTTTTCAGAACACAGTAATTAAGTCATGTACAATACATTTTGAAATTCTAAAAAAATATATTTGTGGTTTTAATGATTTTCTAGCAGATTCCGTAATTGTTCTAAATTTTTCAGTAACACTTAACGTAAACATTTGGGTCTTGTCAGTGGATTCTTACTCATAAATATATCATTAAAATGTATCCTGTGCGTAAAAGACAACGAAAATTAACGAAATCCGTATATCTTTGTGTTGGTCATAGATTAAAATCCTCTTTTGTAGAGCACGTTAATGAAAATCCGTTGGTACTGTTCTGACATCCACATATTTCTTATTTAACAACGAACTTTTTGAGCAGACGGACGGAGTCCCCATGGGTAGTCCCTTATCCCCTCTGGTGGCCAATTTATTTATGGAGGACTTCGAGGAGAAGGCGCTTGAATCAGCTGACTTGAAACCCACAGTATTCTGGAGGTATGTTGATGACACCTTTGTAGTTTGGCCCCATGGCGAAGACAACTTGCAAGACTTCTTAAGACATCGGAACTCCCTCCACGATCAAATAAAGTTCACAATGGAAATTGAAAAGGAGGGATGCCTTCCATTCTTGGATGTTTTAGTTCGGCGCAGAGAGGATGGCACTTTGGAACATGAAGTGTATAGGAAGGCGACGCACACCGATCTATATTTACGTGCAAATAGCTGCCACCATCCTGCCCAGACAATGAGTGTTCTCCGAACTTTGACTCACAGAGCGCATATTATTTCTGACGGAAGCAGTCTGCAAGATGAACCTTCCCACTTACAAAGAGTGTTTGAAGACAATGGGTACTCTCCACAACAAATACAGAGGGCACTGAAAATGAAACCAAAAGAGGTCACAAAGAAAGCAGAAGAAGATGAAGAAACCTTTAAATCGATGGCCTTCGTGCCATACGTGGGTAGCCTCTCATCAAAAATAGGACGCATTCTCGGCAGACAGAAAGTAAAAGTGATTTTTTGTCCTCCACCCAAGACAGCTGCACTTGTGGGCTCATTCAAAGATGATTTGCTGCACAGAAAATCTGGAGTTTACAAAATTCCATGTGAATGTGGCCTTTCTTACATCGGACAAACAACTCGTATTGTCCAGGAAAGATGTACAGAACACCGGAGGTACACACGACTTTTACAACCTAACAAGTCGGCAGTGGCAGAGCATTGTATTGATAATGGACACAGTATGTTGTATGACAACGTCGAAATTTTGGCAACTATATCATCCTTTTGTGACCCGATAGTGAAGGAGGCAATTGAAATTCGCTTGACGACGATTTTAATTAATAGATATAGTGGTTTCAATCTTGATGGAATCCTGCACTTGCTGTAATAAACTCGCAAAGACGTCGTCACAGTGCAGCTCACAATGATATATCGATTTGCCAACACAGATCAACTGCGGAGTCATAGATACAACTCGCGCATTATGCACGTCTCTGTCGTCGACCAACGTCTCCGTTGCATTTGCATCTGTGGCAGCACGCGTAGTCGCGAGGTACGACAGTATAAAGGGACGAAGCGAGCACTGGAGCGGCAGTTTTGCGGTTCACTCTGAAGATGGCTGAACGTTATACTGCCGAAATATTAAAAGAAGAAGGAGATTTCTTGCGGCTGCACAACCGAAACTTAATGGAACAGTCTTTGCGCCACCAAAACCTGAAGATTCATATTAAACTTTATTTTTGTAACTTCCAGAAGAGCAGCGTACATTGAGATAACTATTTCTAGATCGAAAGGTAAGTCAGTTCCGTTCGAACCCACTAGCGAGAACAAACAGAAAAGACCATTGGAGATGCAGTAACAGGAAATGTCATTAGAGTGTATTCTGGGATTGAAGAAGCGAAACTATTGTATCCTTTTCATGACTTTACCCCTCTTACCTTCAGATATCATTTTTGAATAACGAATGGTGGCCAGAGAAAAATTGCTACCTCACAGCATCTCTGGACAATAGCTTTTCATCTATGTATAATTTGATGCGTTCATGTAAAAGTCCATGCTCAAGCGGAAAAGTTAACTTACAGTGAGTGTTACAAAGGAATTAGATTAAGTGTCTTTGTCGTTGTACTGTTTTGTTCTCCTCGTTTGTTGTTGGCATAATTAGTAGGGTAACCTAGTGCAGAGGTTGTGAATTTCAGCAGCCTTGACCAGATGTGCAGGGAAGCGCATGTGCCGATGATATTTGTGTCTTGCAGAGTGCAACTGCCCACAGTAATTTTATTGTAGATACTTAGGAGGTGACACAGAAAGCTATCAATAAGGCTGATTGTATTGCAGATGTTTTGGGTACTGAAATGGTACAGACGCATTTAGTATTTCCGAAGAACGCATATTCGGCACCATCTGTGACGGCAATGTGTTTGTAAGGTTTATGATTGGGCCGACCAGGCTTGTCCCAGTGGGTTAGGAGATTGACAAAAGTGACAACACTTGCAGTGTAATGGGTGAAGCAGGCGAAGGCTGCTGTGCAATCCCAGGGCTAGACTTTCTCATCAAGCATCATACCAAAACTGACTTGTGATGACGCGCGGTGGACCTCAGGGGGATAATGTCTAAGCTGGGGGGAGCTGTCACCAGTGAAATACAGTCGCAAGGTTCGTTTATCATGATAGGACAAATGCGGGCAAAATCACTAAGGCTTAATTTGCATGATATAGTGCAACAAGGCACTGGGAAGTTGCTTTAGGTGACCGAAAGTGTTGCTAACTTACACGTCTCTGAACTTCGCTTTCGGGTGGGGAATCGTCGTTATGTACGCAGCGTTCAGTGATTGAGAGCACTTCTCCTGTCTATACTCACGTTGAGACGTTATCTGAATTCCGTCCTTGTGGCTGGGAGTTCACGTTTCTTGTCTGTAGAATACAAAGAGGAGAAGATAATATTAGATTATACCAGTCAAAAGACCGCCTTCTGCCATCCTAGTGTTTAATGAGATTTTTATTTTGTGGCTGGAGTTCTTCTATCGTCGCAGCCGTGTACGAGAACCATCACTCTGACGCAAGGGGCGCAGTACATTCGGTGATATTGCTAATTGATTCGGCTTATTAGGGCTATATAGATGAACAACTGTGATAATGTAAGTTTCATTTCCACTGAGATTGCACATCACTATAGATCATCTTTGATAGTAGTGTCTTCTAGTGTTTGGGACGTAGATGATGCCAGTCATCTCACGTTATTTATATTAGATAGCGTAGCCATAAAAAGGGGCAGATTTGAGCAATTGACCGATAACGTTCGTCAGTAAATGCATTTGTATCTCTTTATGTCCATTGCACATCGACATATAAACATTTGTAATATATAAACGGATTTCAATCTACAATAAATGTATAAGCAGTAACAACATTAACATTTAGTCGTTACTAGTTCCCTTACATATTTATTTATTTTTATGTTGCAATTTATATGTTAAAGAGCGAGAAGGAGGAAAAATATCACCGTTAAGAGATCCTAAGATCTGCTTCAGGAGGTAGTCAGACAAGACCAAATCTTTATAAGTGCGTTCAGTATTTTATACTGCACACATTCATTTTCACATCCGCCTCGAGCAGCATCTTGGAAACCACACAAATACCTTCAAGAAATACTTCCTAACACTTAAATTTATGTTCGATGTTAGCAAACCCCTCCTTTCGTTAATAATTTTCTTGCTATAGTCAGTCTTCATTTTATATCCTCTCTACTTCGGTCATCATCAGTTATTTTGCTGCCCAATAGTCCGTTCAGTGTCTCATTTCGTAATCAGATTCCTTAACACTACCTGTTTTAACCCTCGCAATACCAAGGGAGATGGAAGGGGTACTTTATGCCTACCTTTTTAGAATACTGTAATCTAGTCATGTACATTATATTTTAAAATTTTGAAAATATATATTTGCAATTTTTAGAGATTTCTTCTACCAGATTCTGTAATTGTTTTAAAATTTTCAGTAAAACGTAACTTTAAAATTTAGGTCTTGTCAGTCGATGTGAATTTTCAGAACGGGTGTTATATTCCTATTTTCAGGTTTAGGACCCTTCCTACAGATAAATATATCTTTTAAAAGTATGTTGTGCTTAAAAGAGAACGAAAATTAACGAAAGCAGTATATCTTATTGTTGGTCGTATATTACGCCCCCCTTTTGTTGCACACGTTATGGAAAATCAGTTGGTGCTGCTATGTTTAATTCGAATACGTTCCATTACCTTTCATTTAGTTCCATTGAGCGGTATCATACAATCCCTTTCCAGGGCACTATCTATTCTGTTCAGCTGTAATTTCAAGTTCTTTGCTGACTCTCACAGAACTGCGGTGTCACTGGTAAACTACAGAATGTTTATTGCATCTCCCAAGTATTTAATTCTGTTTACAAATTTATCCTTGTATGCTTTACTGCTTGTTCGGTGTAGATGTCGAATGACACCGAGTGTAGACTACTCAAATGTCTCACTCCCATCTTCAAACTGTACAACTAGAAATCCAGCGGATGGAGTAGCAGAATTTATGTGTTTCAACAAGATTTGTCCTTTGATGGGGTGGGGCTATGAAATACATTTACAGCCACATTACAACTCTCTTCTTTTTACCTGAGGACGGCAAAATTCATATTTCTGTGCATATACGGCAAAAATTCAAACTTTCATTTAGGACAACATGGATTCCCAAGGATTCACGGGTTACCAGTTGTGGAGGAACATATAGGGATGAGCGTCTCTCCTATTTCCGAACATTAAATGTTTTTCTTGTAACTTCCAGAAGAGCAGAGGATATTGAGATATCTATTTCTAGATAGAAAGGTAACCACTTCCGTTCGAACCCATTAGCGAGAACAAAGACGGTAGGAGATGCAGCAAAGGGAAATCCTTTTCATGACTTTACGCCTCTTATCTTCAGATATCATTTTTAAATGACGAATAGTGGACAGAGGAAAGTTGCTACCTCACAGTATCTCTGGACAAATAGTTTTTCATCTAAGTATAATTTGAGGCGTTTATGTAAAAGTCCGATTTCAGAAGCTCCTCTGCCCTGGGGCGCCCCACTCAAATACTTTAACATTGTCATTTTCCATGCTATCAGAAGGAGCAGTGTAGGTGATTCTCCAGTTCTAATTCCTTGGACGCCGCTTTGAAGAGCTACAAAAACCATTATGTTTTAAAAGCTATAAAATAAACTGTAGCGTATAAGAATTACAGTAATAGTATAGCATACATACCGTAAACAGTTCTTTCATCAGCTTGATATCAGTTCCTTCAATTTGTGCTATTTCTCCATTCTCAGAGAGCTTTTCGCACAAAGACATTCTAACATTGTCAGCTGCTTATTCCAGCGAGTACCGTTAGCCTGGCTCAGTGATCTATCAAGAGCATTAAGAAGATCACTTCTCTTTACGTAAGTGACGCGTTCTTTCGCCACAGCCGAAAGTCCATGAACTTATGGACAATTGACGCATATATACTACGCATCAAAATTATTTCGTAGCCCTGTATTTAGCATATGGCAGGAACAATTCAATCATGAATAATCGTGCAGTGCAACGACAATATTGGTATCTTGATCAGTTGTGTGCTGCATGTTTTTCAAAGTAGTGTCGTTTATATCAACAGTCATGAATCGTCTACACACAGTCCCTGCTAACCGCGTAGCCGCCTCCGGCGTATAGTGGACACCTGACCTATTCAGCGGAACCCGAAACCCAAACACCAGTTGGCGCAAGTCTAGGAATCAGCAGCCTACACAGTCACAGAACCGTCTGAGCCTCTGGTTCAGGCCCACCACTCGGCTCTGTACCAGAGGTCCGCAATCGGACCCGTCGAATATGCTGCAAATGGTCAGCTCTGCTTTCATCCTGCGAGTGTCTCGTCGAGTCAATCCACCTTTTAACAGCTTTTCAGTTCTGTTTCCATGTGTGACATGTGGCAAGTAAACTCACACTGGGTTCTGAGGATGTGTAAATACGAACGTTATTTTTCTCTGTCATCAATGGGTGTGGCTCATTGTCTGGAATGGTATAAGGTGTTCAATATGTGAAGCTTCTTAGGAAGGGAAGAAGAATTTTGTTTAGAAGTCGGAGTTTTGTGGTAGTTTACGCCGTTTTGAATGGGGAATGTATTTCATTTCGAGCAATAGATGTGGCTCACTACGTTTAAGCACATAAAGTCGTAGTCATGAATAGCCGCCCAAGCGGAGAAGTTAAGATACAGTAAGTGTTAGGATAGAATTACATTAAGTGTTGTAAGATGGCATGATTTTGAGCCATATTACAACTACCACTCCGGAAAGAAGACCCTTTAATAGTATAAACATCGAGACAGGAAACCATTAACGATACTGACATCGGCTAGGGATCTTAATTTGTAGCAGAATATCTGCACGTTGGGCGATAGTGAAGCGGACGGAGACGGGAGGCTGGCAGGAGAACGGGAAAGACACAAGCGAGGCAGGCAGGCCTGAGAGCTCCTAGAAAACCCAGGCTGGTGGTCCGCGGCTTAGCGATAGCCACGTGTCCGAGGACAAGGAGAAGGCACAGGGGCTCGCTCACAAAACGCGTGGCGGCGTGTAGGTGGTTTTCCGAACGGCAGGAGCAGAAGCTTCTGGAACAGTCTGGAAACTTCTAGAAGCTTTGGTCGATTGCAAAACTGAGATTGGCCGGCGATTGGAAACGAACGCCTTCCAGCAACATGATTGGCCATACATGTTAAAGGGGGGAAGGAAAAAGAACAGGAGCTACGAAAAAGCGTTGCGACTGTGAAACACTTGTTCCTGGGGCGTCGAGGAGAGAGGTTGGTCCTGGCGACGTGTGCGACCTCGTTACTGGGATAGAGTACTTGTAGCGAGAGCCTGAGGATCGTTTGGTGTTTCACGGCTGCCGCAGGGGTGCCTATGGAAGCTTTTGGTGAGGTAGAATTTATGTTATGTCGCTGAGGCGGGAACCTATGCAGCGATTAGCGTTAGATCACTGTAGTGGTCGTGCATTCACAACGGCGGTTAGGGAAGTAAAGTAAATTGCTGATCAGGTGTCTTTTTCGTTCTGTGCTGACGCTTCACGTTGCTAGTCGTGAGTGTAGTTCTAAATGTAATGCAATTGCCATAGCTGATGTCAGTATTCCGCGCTTGGATTAACAACCGCGAATATATCACAGGACAGACGATTACCAAATGTGAACAGGCAGAACTAAAATGTTGCTCGTACTGTGTAATCTTGTATAGGGTAAATTGCAGAAGAGTGAAGAATTTAACACTACTGAGAGTGTCATTTCATAGTTAGTACTTCCCTTTGTCATTTTATTATCTCCATATTTGTGTATTTCATGTTTGCAACCACCTGGTGGAGGTAGTGTTTGTAGGTCAGCACATCTCAACATTCTAGCATATACTGAGGATATTGTTAGAAATCAACCAGATTTGCATACGTCAAGTTGATGTCACATGTAGAGCAGAGGATAAGCTTACCTTTCTGGAGAGCGTATGAGTGTCAGGGCAACTAATTAGCGTTATAAAATCCGTTGTGCAAAATTTTTCACTAATACGTTCGGCTCGCAGGCTTACCCATCAGCAGAAAAGAGCAAAACAGAAGCGGTAGCAAAATGGATCAAATGGCTCTGAGCACTTACCTAAAGACAGCACACACATCCATGCCCGAGGCAGGATTCGAACCTGCGACCGTAGCGGTTGCGCGGTTCCAGACTGAAGCGCCTAGAACCGCTCGGCGACTCCGGCCGGCAGAAGCGGTAGCATACAGTGTCCTTGTCGTCGTGCTGTTTTGTTCTCCTCGTTTGTTGTTTGCGTAATTAGTGAGGTATACCCTTTCAGAGAGGTTGCGAATTTCTGCAGCCTGGACCAGATGTGGAGGGAAGTGCATGTACCGATGACTTTTGGGTCTTGCAGAGTGCAACTGCCGACAGTAATTTTCTTGTAGATACTTAGGTGGTTGCACAGAAAGCTATCAGTAAGGCTGATTGTATTGCAGATGTTTTTGGTACTGAAATGGTACAGACGCATTTAGTATTTCCGAAGGACGCAGATTCTGCACCATCTGTGACGGCACTGCCTCCTCAAAACGACGGAGTGGAAGAATGATGAAATGGGTGCTAATGTTAATGATCGGGCCGACAAGGATTGTGGCAGTGGATCAGGAGATTGACAAAACAGACAACACTTGCAGTGTAATGCGTGATGAAGGCGAAGGCTGCTGTGCAATCCTAGGGCTAGATTTTCTCATAAGCATCATGCCGAAACTGACTTTCAAAGACTTGCGATGGGACTCAGGAAGATAATGTTAAAGCTGGGGAAAGCTGTTACCAGTGAAATACCGTCGCAATGTTCGTTTGTCATGACAGAACAAATGCAAGCAAAATCACTAATGCTTAATGTGCATGAAATAGTGGCGCAAAGCACTGGGAAGTTGCTTCAGGTGACCGAAGGTGATGCTAACTTATACGATTCTGGACTTCGCCTGTGGGCAGGGAATCGTCGTTGAGTACGCAGCGCTCAGTGATTGAGAACACTTCTCCTGTCAATACTCACATTGAGACGTTATCTGAATTCCGTCCTTGTGGCTGGGAGTTCGTGTCTCTTGTCTGTAGAATACAGAGAGAAAAAGATAGTTTTAGATTATACTAGACAGAGGACCGCCTTCTGCCGTCCTAGTGTTCAATCAGTTTTGTATTTTGTGGCTGGAGATCTTACATCGTCGCAGACATGTACGACAACCATCACCCCGAAGCACCGGACGCAGTGCATTCGATGATATTGCTAATTACTTCGGCTTATTAGGGCTATAAAGCTGAACAGCTGTGATCACGTGAGTTTCATTTCCACTGAGGTTGCACATCACTGTAGATCATCTTCGAAAGCAGTGTCTTCCAGTGTTTGGGACGTAAATGATGTCAGTTGTCTCTCGTTATTTATATTAGATCGCGTAGCCATAAGTAGGTGCAGATTTGTTGGCAGTTGATCAATAATATTAGTCAGGAAATTCATTTGTATCTTCTTATGTCCGTTGCACATTGACATATAAACAATTGTAATAAATAAAGGGGTTTTAATCAACAGTAAATGTATAAGCAGAAACATTAATATTTAGTAATTACTAGTTCCCTTAATCATTCTTTTACTTCTATGTTGTGATTTATACGTTAAAGAGCAAGATGGAGGAAATAATATCACCGATAAGAGATCCTAAGATCTGCTTCAGGGGGTAGTCAGACAGGGCCAAATCTTTATTTTTGCGTTCAGTACTTTCCATTGCGCACATTCATTTTTACACCCGCCTGGAGTAGCATCTAGGAAACCACACAAATACCTTCAGGAAATACTTCCTAACACTTAAATTTATATTCGATGTTAGCAAATCCCTCTTTTCATTAATAGTTATTTTAGTATAGACAGTCTTTATTATATATCCTCTCTACTTCGGTCATCATCAGTTATTTTGCTCCCCAATAGTCCTAGTGTCTCATTTCGTAATCTGGTTCTCTTAACTCTATTTCGCATTACCAAGAGGGAGGGAAGGGGTACTTTATTCCTACGTTTCCAGAACACTGTAATCTAGTCATGTGCATCATATTTTAAAATTTTGAAAAAAAAACATATACTTATGATTTTTAATGATTCCTTCTAGCCGGCCTGTGTGGCCATGCGGTTCTAGGCCCTTCAGTTTGGAACCTCGTGACCGCTACGGTCGCAGGTTCGAATCCTGCCTCGGGGATGGATGTGTGTGATGTCCGTAGGTTAGTTAGGTTTAAATAGTTCTAATTTCTAGGGGATTGATGACCACAGATGTTAAGTCCCATAGTGCTCAGAGCCATTTGAACGAACCATTTCATATCTTCTGCCAGATTCCGTAATTGTTTTAAATTTTTCAGTAAAACTTAACGCAAAATTTTGGTCTTGTCAGTGGATATGAATTTTCAGAACAGGTGTCATATTCATATTTTCGGGTTTAGGACCTTTCTTATACATAAATATATCTTTAAAAAGTATGTTGTGCTTAAAAGACAACGAAAATTAACGAAATTCATATATCTATGTATTGGTCATTCACTACGCCCCCATTTTGTAGTACACGTTATGGGAAACACGTTGGTACTGCTAGTTTTAATTCAAATACGTTTCATTATCTTTCATTTAGTTCCATTGAGGGTTATCTTATAATCCCTTTTCAGGGCACTATCTATTCCATTCAACTGTTATTCCAATTTCTTTGCTGCCTCTGACAGAACTTGAGTGTCACCAGTAAACTTCAAAACGTTCATTGTTTCTCCCTCATATTTAATTCTGTTCACAAATTTATAATTGTATTCTTTACTGCTTGTTCAGTGTAGATGTTGAGTAACATCGAGTATAGGCTACCCGAATGTCTAACTCCCATCTTCAAATTGCACAACTAGAAATCCAGCGGCTGGAGTAGCACAATTTATGTGCTTCAACATCATTTGTTTTTTTTTTCTTTTGTGGCGGAGAGGGATGGGGGGGGGGGGGGGGGGCGGAATCTGAAATACATGTCCAGGCCTCTTTATACATCTCTTCTTTTTACGTGAGGACAGCAAAATTCATATATCAGTGCAAATATGGCAAAAAATTCAAACTTTCATTTAGGGACAGTATGGTTTCCCTAGATTTCACGTGTTACCAGTTGTGGAGGAACATGTAGGAATGAGCGTCCTCTCCTATGTCAGTGCATTAAATGTTATTTTTGTAACTTCCAGAGGAGCAGAGTACATTGAGATAACTATTTCTAGATCGACAGGTAAGCCAGATCCTTTCGAACCCACAAGCGAGAACAAAGATAAAGTCGGTTGGAGATGCAGTAAAGGAAAATGTCGTTAGAGTGTATGGTGGGATTGGAGAAGTATGAGGAAGGAAAGAGATTGTATCCTTTTCATGACTTTACGCCTCTTATTTTCAGATATCATTTATAAATGGACGAATGGTGGCCATAGGAAAGTTGCTACCACACAGTATATCTGAACATATAGCTTTTTATCTAAGTATAATTTGAGGCGTTTATGTAAAATCCGATTTCAGAAGCTACTCTGTCCTGGGGCGTTTGACTCAAATGCTTTAACATTGTCATTGTCCATGTCAACAGAAGGTTCAGTGTAGGTGATTCTTCCAGTTGTAATTCCTTGGAAGCCGCTTTGAAGAGCTACAAAAACCCTCATGTTTTAAAAGCTTTAAAATAAACGATTGCGTATATAAATAACAGCAACAGAATAGGATAAATTCTGTGAAAAGTTCTTTCATCAGCGTGATATCAGTTCCTTCATTTCGGGCTATTCTTCCCTTCTCAGAGAGTTTTTAGCACAAAGACATTCTAACATTGTCAGCTGCTTATTCCAGCGAGTATCGTTAGACTGACTCAGTGATCTATCAAGAGCATTATGAAGACCACTTTTGTTTACGTCCACATAAGACCCTTGTTTATTAGACACGCATTGATGGAGAGTAATGTGTGAAGTGCCACTTGATCCTTTAGCATGAGAGTAAGTTTCACAGCACAGCGAACTGCAAACAAAATGAACGCTTTTCCTAACACCATCCAAAATAGGCTTTAACATGGTCCAAACTGAACTTTTGAGATACGCTTCAAGCTGTGTGGTTCTCCACTCACCACTGATTAATTTTTCTTTTACTACCCTTTTTCTTGACATGCGCTCCTTCCTCTCCAGACCACGGTTAGTTTCCAACCTCATTTTGTGCTTTACGACAAAAATGAAGAAATCCCACCATCCCAATAAACACTGCTCTACTGAAGGCTCGCAGCCCGTCGCTCACAGCTGCGGTCAGTGCTACCAACAGCACGTAGGCAGCAGCACGCCAATGCTTGCGCAAGGCAGTGATGCAGTCACGTCACAGCCTCGCTCAGTGCGGAGTAGTGAGGCCGCGGCCCGTGGGCTGTCTCCATACGTGACTCTGCTTAGCCCGTGGCATACAATTTGTTTCGCAACAGCACTGCTCGGCCCTTGGGGTGACTTCAGGGACTCGCTCGGCCGGAGACTGATGTAGCCCAGTGTCACCGCATGACTGCACCGTGCGGCCCGTCGGACCTCGATGCGGCTGTCCGGCCTGTACAGACAGCGCGAGGCAAGGCTCGCGCGGCTGTCATTGCTACAGTCCTGGATGGGGCCGCACCTCGATGCCCACCTCTGCTACGTAGAGCTCAACCAAACTCACACTCATCCTGTTGTCACCGACCGATTGACATCATACAAGCCAACTGCGATGTCACTCCAGCAATGACTGCATCAATTCCCATGGGCAGAAACGTCCCTGAACTTACTTACCTCTTATCCTCAGAACAATGATTTCTCTGAAATTTTAAGTTACTCTATCTTGTAAAAATATCTATTGTGGCAACGAAAGTGATTTCTTTATTTACAACGTGTCAAATTGTGTATTGTTTTTCTTGTATACACCAATCTTGTAATTTTGTTGTACTGACGACTTAAATGACTACTCATGTAACAGCCATTATCGTAGTAAAATATATCGAAGGAAAATGTAAGACACCAAAAAAATTTTCTTTCTTTATGTTTATGAAATATTTGTGTACCAGAAGGACCACAAATGTTAATAAGTACATGTAATACTTTCTACGATAATGAAGAACAGAGAAGCTTTCACATTTTTTTCTGCCATCAGCTTCCAGTTTCGTATCGTCCTTTGTTCTTCAGCTTTCGCTATGAATGCATCTATGTTGTTAGCTCTTAAGAACAATGAATATACGAGTGTCGTTTGAAAAGTTCCTTCAAGGGTCCCACTCTGTTCAAATTGGTTGATCCCTTCTAAATAATAGGAATTGTCCAACGCTGCAAAATAGCTTATAGTTGCTGCAATCACCTCCTCGTTTGAATAAAATATTTGTTCCGCCAGCCATTTCTTCAAATTGGGGAACAAATAGTAGTCTGAGGGAGCCAAGTCTCGAGAATAGTGGGGTATGCTAAACGAGCTGGAATCATATTCCCATTAATTTTGCCACCAGAACTGCTTAGGTTTGTCCTGGTGCATTGTCATGATGGGAAAGGACGGTCCTATAACAATCAATGATATTCACCTGTAATAGTTTTACCCTTTTCCAAATAGTCGATGAGGATTATCCCTTGAGAATCCCAAAAGACAGTCGCCATAACCTTTCCGGCCGAAGGAATGGTCTTCGCCTATTTTGGTGCAGATTGTCACTTGGTAACCAATTGTTTAGATTCTTGTTTGGTCTCAGGAGCATTGTAAGGTATCCATGTTTCATCCACAGTGACGAAACGACGCTCAGAGTCCTGCGGATTCTTCTGAACAGCTGCAACCATCTTTGCAACACTTCGCAAAACTCTGTTTTTGGTCAAGCGGGAGCAATCGCGGAACGCATCTTGCGGATAGCCTTCTCATGTCCAAATGTTCACGCAAATTATTATGTAACCGTTCCTGCGAGATGCCCGTAGCACTAGCAATCTAACGCACCTGAACTCTTCTGTCATCCATCACCTTATCATGGACTTTATCAATGATTTCTGAAGTCGTAACCTCCACAAGGTATCCAGAAATTTCAGCACCAAATGGTTCTGAGCACTATGCGACTTAACATCTGAGGTCATCAGTCCCCTAGAACTTAGAACTACTTAAACATAACTAACCTAAGGACATCACACACATCCATGCCAGAAGCAGGATTCGATCCTGCGACTGTAGTGGTCGCACGGTTCCAGACTGTAGCCCCTAGAACCACTCGGCCACTCCGGCCAGCTCGTTCAGCATCACTTATGTCCATATGGCCACTCCTAAAGTTTTGAAATCACTTATAAACTGTTCTAATCGAAGGCGCAGAGTCCCCGTAATGTTTATCAAGCTTCTGTTTAGTCTCCTGAGGCGTTTTGCCTTTCATAAAGTAAAGTTTGATCACCACACGAGATTTTTTTTCGTCCATTTTTTGACAATCACTCTACTTCCTTGACTCACACGAATGCATAACACAAAGAAATAGACCAATATTACTGAAACTTGGAGTGCGTTCTTTCCAAACATGCTACTAACTAAACATGACCTCGTTAGGCGCCGGTGGTGATATCTCTCGGACTTTTCACAGACTTTTCAAATGACCCCGTATTTATGTATATTTAAATTAATACCTTTCAGATGTATTAATTTAACAAACTAAACATATCTCTTTGTATTAATGTCTTTATCAGCTTTTTATACAGGTATTCGTGAAAGAAATGCAAAACTGCTGACTTGGAGCCCGTCCGCTGTTGGTGTGATCCAAATACTGATAAGCAATTTATCAGATCTTTTATGGTGCACCAAAGAACCTACAGTCTTTTGGAAACGAAGTTCGATCTTCAATTTACTATACCGCATAATGCGATTGGCCGACCACGTTATGCACTTCCCTTATGAAAATTACATTGGAGCCACATCTGTAACTTTGCGTTTCTCTCGAACACCAACCTGGAGTAATAGGAAATCACAAGAGGAATTAACAACCACAACTCGGTTAATCTTAATTGACATTACTGAGCTGACTACCTGCTGGTAAGTGGTAGGTGATCACGACTATTTTCTTTACGTTCTCTATCTTCCTTCCACCTTCGCAAGCAGGCAAGGTAACAGTTACAGCTCACAACTTCCACCCCCGATCCACCTTGATGCTATTGTTGGATAGGGACCACTTATACTGTGGTCACTCCATGTGTGGTTGCAGTTTAACGTCATACCAGAGATATTTCTGTCCACAACAACCAAATTATACAAGAACCGCTACATCAGTTGGTTGCATCGGCCAACAGTGTGAGATAAATATCTATTCTCATTCAAGAATGGGCAGCGCCGTTAATTTAGAACAATATATATACATATTTTGACATTAAAGCAGCCGAGGGCGCTGAATCACATTGGTTCTAACTTACTAGCAACTTGTCCCAGTAAAGAACTCGCAAAATTGTGGACTAGAAGCCTACCTCTCCCTGCTGCCCCCTTCCGCAATGTTGTTATTGTGGTCTTCTGTCGGAAGACTGGTTTGTTGCATCTGCCCAAGCTAGTCTATTCTGTGCAAGCCTCTTCAGCGCTGCACAGCTAATGCGACGTGCATCAGTTTGATCCTGCTAACTGTTTTAAAGACTTTGTCTCCCTCTACAATTTTAACACCCCCACCCCCTCCCCAACGCCCACAAATACACATTTCTCTCCATTACCGACTAACCTAAAAAGTCCTTGATGCCTCAGGAGATGCCGCATGAAAGGAAGTTGTGCATTAAATTTCTTGTTTTCCCCTGTTCGACTCAGTATCTTCTTATCAGTTATTCGATCTGCAGTGCCCCCACTATTTTTCGGCGCCACTGAGTAAAATTGTCATGTTGCCATGGCTGTTGAAAAGATCTTGGGAATGGGCCAGCTGAGCGCCGACGTAACACAATTACGTCAGATGCAGCAATGCCACTGGCAGATTCCCACGTTGTGCTCCAGGAAATAGCTGGCACCGCCATAACGACGACACAGCAGAAATTCGTTGGTAAGCCAGTAACTACACATCCAATCAGCAAACTTCTTATCGTCTACATGTTTGCAATCTGTGATTTGCAAAGCATGTGCACTCCATCCCAAAATAAATTACCATTATTTTCAGTATAAGGTAGCTACTATTTAAGAGGAGAGGTGTTGCCGCTCCACGAGGCGAGATGAGGCTACCAGCAGCCATCACGAGATTTGGCCTCCACTAACTGTGGGCCAATGCTGCTGGTTTTAAGATCAGTGCTGTGAACTTGGCATCTTCCAGCCTGTCGGCCAACTACCAGGTGCAATTAGCCTTCGGCCATAGAAGGTAGTCGTTTGAGACCATGGCCACCTGTGGCGTCAGTTTCTTAACACTCGCTGTCTCCAGCACACGCTGTGGAGGACGTTGCACCACGGAATGTTCTAGCTTTTTCATCAGTGAAATGTATGACTAATAGTGAAGTTTTTATGAGCAGCCATCGATCATAATCCCGACAACAATCCACCACCTCAACTCAGACCTCCACGTGTAGAGGCAATCCATCGTGGGCCTCCACATTATGATGTCATAAGTGTGTGTCACGTCTAAATTTCAGTGACAGGGGAGCCTTACCAGCCACCCTCCCTGGAGACAATGACTCCCGACTACCTCAGGGTTGCAGTTTCGTCGACACACAGCATCTGTATGCAGTGGGTGAGTACACTGCCTGTTCTATTTTTCCCCATTTGCGAGTATCACGTCGAGTCAGTGCACCTTTTAGCAGCTTTTTAGTTCTGTTTTCATGTGTGACATGTGTCAAGTAAACTCTGACTGTGTTCTGAATATGTGTAAATATGAACATTATTTTTGCCTATTATCCATGAGTGTAGCTCATTGTCTGGAAGTCTATAAGGTGTTAACGATGTGTAGCTATGGAACCCAGAGGGATAATGACTAATGGATTTTTTCCATCGTCGCACAAGTGCACGAGATCCATCACTGCACTACATTCGGTGATATTGCTAATTCCTTCGGCTTATTAGGACTATAACTCTGATCAGCTGTGATAGTGTAAGTTTCATCTCCACTAAGGTTGCACACCTCTGTAGATCATCTTTGAAAGTAGTGTCTTCTAGTGTTTGGGACGTAGATGATATCAGTCATCTCGCGTTTTTTATATTAGATCACGTAGCCATAAAAAGCGGCAAATTTGGGCAGTTTATCTGTAATATTAGTCAGGAAATTCATTTGTATCTCTTTATGTCCATTGCACATCCACACATAAACATTTGTATTATATAAAGGTGTTTTAATCAACAATAAATGTATAAGCAGAAACAACATTTATAATTTAGTAGTTGCTAGTTTCCTTAATCATTCATTTATTTTTATGTTGTAATTTATATGTTAAGGGCAAAGAGGAGGAAATAATATCACCGTTAAGAGATCCTAAGACCTGCTCCAGGGGGGAGTCACACAGGGCCAAATCCTTATATTCGTGTTGAGTATTTTCCATTGCGCACATTCATTTTTACATCCGCCTGGAGCAGCATCTTGGAAACCATACAAATACCTTCAGTAAATACTTCCTAACATTAAAAATTATATTCGATGTTAGCAGATCCCTTTTTTTCAATAATACTTTTCTTGCTATAGTCAGTCTTCATTTTATATACACTCTACTTCGGTCATCATCAGTTATTTTGCTGCCCAATAGTCCGTTGAGTGTCTCATTTCGTAATCAGATTCCATAACATTTCCTGATTTAACCAACGTGATATCAAGGAAGAGGGAAGGGGTACTATTTGCCTACGTTCTCAGAATAGTGTAATCTAGTCATGTACATCATATTTTAAAATTTAAAAAAAATATGTATTTGTTATATTTAATGATTTCTTCTGCCAGATATCGTAATTGTTTTAAATATTTCAGTAAAAATTAAAGGAAAAATTTAGGTCTTGTCAGTGGATGCGAATTTTCAGAACAGGTGTCATATTCATATTTTCAGGTTTAGGACACTTCTTACGCATAAATACATCTTTAAAATGTAAGTTGTGCATAGAAGACAACGAAAATTAACGAAACCCGTATATCTTTGTCTTCATCATATATCACGCCGCCCGTTTGGTGAATACGTTATGGAAAATCCGATGGTACTGCTAGTTTTAATTCGAATACGTTCCATTTCCTTTCATTTAGTTCCATTGACGCTTATCTCATAATCCCTTTCCAGGGCACTGTCTATTCCATTCAAGTGTTATTCCAAGTTCTTTGCTGTCTATGATAGAATTGCAGTATCACCCGTACCCTGCAAAATTTTTATTGCTTTGAGAGGCACCCATATGCCTTGCTCATACTGTGGCATCAAGCAGTCAGGCCTGCAAGATGAGTGGTCGGCCAAGCGAGTGGATTTATTCTTATTTATCGCAATACATCAGTGACTGATTGTGAGCTCTAGTAACCACAATTAAGCTACAAATTAATTTCCTGTTTGAATATTACGCAACGGAAACGGATAACGCACATCTGACTATTAAAAATGTATACAACTCTGATTGTTCACTACGCACTGGCAATACCACATTTTCTTTCTCACCCAACGGCTTTGATCAACACGTAGCCATCGCACTGAATATGAATGGCGCACACGTTATAAATTCTGGATATCATGACTACACACTATTCGAAGAACAAAGCCACCAATCTTTTTCTTTTAACTATCTTTTTTATTCAGATAAAATCTATTATGGTTCACAGATAACGTAAACACACCATTTCATTTTATACTACAATTACACATGAGAAACTCCGCCCAGAGGGCATGGCTTTACACTGATGATTCTCTATGTTATGGTTTTGTAATTATCTAACGCTACAGTGCACTTTCCTTGCAGTACCCATCAGGTGGAAGTGCTCGTCTCTAATTTCAAGTGTCGCACACACCATTTCTGAAATATTTCCAACTTGTAGTACACACACCAATAATTCAGCTTAACTTTAGCACTCGGAAGTATTTCAACTTAATACTAGCCCTCGAAAGTATTTGAACTTATTGTTACACGTGGTTACATTGTGACCGTTGGTCACTTCTGAAGAGTACTAAGATCCCCTTAATATTACCTGCCTGACATTTAAATCTCCCCACAAAAGATCCTGAAATAGAGAAATAATTATTCCAAACTGCTCTTAAGTATTTCACATGCATACCATATCTCCACTCTTTTGTCTTTTACGGAGCACACCAAAAACAGGTCTTACCAACATAAGATCCAGCGCCAAAGTGCTGAAACATGGCCATTCTTCAGGTCAGCTCGCACCTCCATCGAGGTGGGGGAGCACCATGTTACCGTATTGGTCAGCCATATTTCAGGTGCTCAAAGCTCAGGTAAGCTTCCTCTTTGGTTCAAGCGAAGGTGACCAAAGGACCGTCTCAAGGATGATCATATATTGCACATTCACTATCTGCGGTTAGCAGACAACCGTACATTCATTCAGTTCACAGATCTCACCTAATGGGATGTAGGGATTTATTTTGTGGGAGTGGACATGTGATCAATTAAGAAAATAATTGGTCATTCTTTCCTACAGTGGTGTCTGGCTTCGGTGTATTAAGTGAAATTGAGTTATTACCCACAAAAAAATATGTTGTTCTGACAAGAATAACGAAGAATGTTGCACCTATTTTCAATGTCAGGCGGTATTGTACCCTTTCAGCTTTTCCCTAATATTCTCCCTAATATTCTGTTTACAAATTTATCCTTGTATGCTTTACTGCTTGTTCGGTGTAGATGTTGAATGAAATCGAGTGTAGGGTACCCGAATGTCTCACTCCCATCTTCAAATTGCACAACTAGAAATCTAACAGATGGAGTAGCAGAATTTATGTGCTACAACAAGGTTTGTTCTTTGATGGGGTGGGGCTGTGAAATACATGTCCAGCCTCATTATACCTCTCTTCTTTTTACCTGAGGACAGCAAAATTCACATTTCCGTGCATATATGGCAAAAATTCAAATTTTCATTTAGGACAACATGGATTCCCAAGGAGTCACGTGCTACCAGTTGTGGAGGAACATGTAGGAAAGAGCATCTCTCCTATTTCAGAACAATAAATGTAATTTTTGTAACTTCCAGAAGAGCAGAATACATTGGGATAACTATTTCTAGATCGAAAGGTAAGTCAGTTCCGTTCGAACCCACTAGCGAGAAAAAAGAAGAAAGACACTTGGAAATGCAGTAAAGGGAAATGTAGATAGAGTGTACTGTGGGATTGGAGAATTGTGAGGGTTTCGTATTCATGACTTTTCGTCTCTTATCTTCAGATATCATTTTTAAATGACGAATGTAGGCCAGAGGAAAGTAGCTACCTCACAGTATGTCTGGACAAATAGTTTTTCATCTAAGTATAATTTGATGCGTTCATGTAAAAGTCCAATTTCAGAAGCTTCTCTGTTCTAGGGCGCCTGACTCAAATCCTTTAACATTGTCATTGCCCATGTCAAGAGCAGGTGCAGTGCAGCTGATTTCTGCAGTTCTTTATTCCTTGGACGCCGCTTTGAAGCGCTACGAAAACCCATATGTTTTAAAACTATAAAATAAACGATTGCGTATAAGAATTGCAGTAATAGAATATCATAAATATCGTGAAAAGTTCTTTTATCAGCGTGATATCAGTTGCTTCATCTAGGGCTATTTCTCCCTTCTCTGAGAACTTTCTGCACAAAGACATTGTAACATTGTCAGCTGCTTATTCCAACCACTATCCTTAGAATGGCTCAGTTATTTATCAAGAGCATTAGGAAGACCTCTTTTCTTTACGTAGGGGAAGCGTTCTTTCGCCGCAATCAAAAGACCATGGGCAACTGACGCATATATACTCCGCATTAAAATTATTGGATACCAAGCGACTTAAATCGTGTAAACAATTCTCTTAGAATATTACCGCCCGTTTTTGGTTCATCTGGAAACTGGGTTGTAAAGAAAACGCGAGATCTGATAGATCACTCAATAATACAGGAGACAGTACATGTCAGATAATGGTGTCTGGCGCTGGACGTCCACACGTCCGTAGTTGCTGAGTAGTCGCCTTTTGATATATGAGCAATTACCTCAGGCATAATTATATGTCGTCGGCTATTAACACTTTCTGCCACGTACCGCGACACAGTTGTGGTGTGAGATATAATGGCCTTTGCAGTGTCGATTAACATCTGAACTAGATCCATAAGACCCTCACCTCTTATCGTTCCGTACGACCTTACGTCTCGTGCACACATAGGAACGCAATTATCGACAGTTAGCTCCTGAGCTGGTTTAGGAAGTCGATTCTCGTCCACATAAGACCTTCGTTTATTAGACACGCATGGATGGCGAGAAATGAACGAAGTGCCACTTGACCCTTCAGCAAGAGAGTACATTTCACAGTACAGCGAGCAGCAAAGAATAAGAACGCTTTTCCTAAATCTATCCACAATAGACTTTACCAGGGTCCAAAGTATACTTTGAAACTGCTCCAGGCAGTGTGGTTCTCTACTCACCACTGATTAGTTTTTCGTTTACTTCCATTTATCTTGACATGTGCTCCTTCTTCTCCAAACCACGTTTAGTTTCCCGCTCTTATTTTGTGTGTTACGAAAAAAATGAAGAAATCCCATCACTCCACAAAACACTGCTCTACTCACCACTCGTAGCCCGTATCTCGCAACTGGGGTCAGTGCTACCAACAGTTCGTAGGTGCAGCACACCAGTGCTTGCGCAAGGCACTGTTGCAGTGACGTCATGGGCTGCTCAGTGCGGAGCAGTTGAGCCGCGGCCCGTGGACTGCGTCTCCATGCGCAACTCTTCTGAGCCCGTGGCATACAGGTGATTTCGCAACAGCACTGCTCGGCCCTTAGGATGACGTCAGGGTCTCGCTCAGCCCCATACTGCTGTAGCCCAGTGCGGCCGCAGCTCATGGGCCGAGCCTCTTCGCACGACTCTCCCAGTGGACCAAGATGCGGCTGCCCCTCCTGAAACGGCAGCGCGAGGCAAGGAACGCACTGCTGTCATGGCCACGTTCCTGGACGGGCCGCGCTTCGATGATCCCCTCTGCTGCAAACTGCACAACCAGAGCTCACACTCAGCCGGTTGTCACTGACCGATTGACTTCATAAAAGCCAACTGCGAAGTCACTCCTGCAGTGGCTGCATCAATTCCCACGGGCAGACACGTCACTGAACTGACTTAACCTCTTATACTCAGAACATTGATACCGCTCAAATTTCAAGTTAGTGTATCTTGTACAAATATCTCACGTGGCTATGTAAATGACTTGTCAAACGGTTTATTTAAAACATGTCAAATAGTGTACTGTTTTTGTTGCAGACACCAATCTCGTAATTTTGTTGTACACGACATGAATGAGTACACATTTATCAGCCAGTATCGTAGTCAAATGTGTCGTAGACACCAAGAAAATTTTTCTTTCCTTATGTTTATGAAATATGTGTTCCATAAGTGTTAAAAAGTGCATGTAATACTTTCTATGTTGATAAGGAACAGAAAATCCTCCACACTTTTTCTGCGATCAGTTAGGGGATGCCTGCCTGTTTCGTACCGTCCTTTGTTCTTCCGCTTTCGCAGTGTAAGCATCTACACTATAGGCCATTAAAATTAGGACACCACGAAGACGACGTGCTACAGACGCGAAATTTAAACGACAGGAAGAAGATGCTGTCATATGCAAATGATTAGCTTTTCAGAGCATTCACGCAAGGTTGCCGCCGGTGGCGACACCTACAACGTTCTGACATGAGGAAAGTTTCCAACCGATTTCTCATACAAAAACAACTGTTGACCGGCGTTGCCTGGTGAAACGTTGTTGTGATGCCTCGTGTATTCTAACAGAGGACGAACGAGTGTAGTGTAAGGTGTCTCTTTTGTGGACTTGTTGCATCTTCTAAGTGTCCTGCCAATGAAACGCAACCTTTGGCTCGCCTTCCCACAATATTATCTATGTGGTCTTTCCAACTGAAGTTGTTCGTAATTTTAACACCCAGGTACTTAGTTGAATTGACAGTCTTGAGAATTGTACTATTTATCGAGTTATCGAATTCCAACGGATTTCTTTTGGAACTCATGTGGATCACGTCACACTTTTCGTTATTTAGCGTCTACTGCCACCTGACACACCATACAGCAATCTGTTCTAAATCGCTTTGCAACTGATACTGGTCTTTGGATAACCTTACTAGACGGTAAATTACAGTATCATCTTGGAACAACCTAAGAGAACTGCTCAGATTGTCACCCAGGTCATTTATATACATCAGGACCAGCAGAGGTCCCAGGACGCTTCCCTGTTGAACACCTTATATCACTTCAGTTTTGCTCGATGATTTGTCGTCTATTACTACGAAATGCGACCTTCCTGATAGGAAATCACGAATCCAGTCGCACAACTCAGATGATATCCCATAGACCCGCAGCTTGATTAGAAGTCGCTTGTGAGGAACAGTGTCAAAAGCTTTCCGGAAATCTAGAAATACGGAATCAGCTTGAGATCTCCTGTCGATAGCGGCCATTACTTCGTGCAAATAAACAGCTAGCTGCGTTGCACAAGAACGATGTTTTCTGAAACCATGCTGATTACGTATCAATAGATCGTTCCCTTCGAGGTGATTCATGATGTTCGAATACATTATATGCTCCAAAACCCTACTGCAAACTGATGTCAATGATATAGGTCTGTAGTTCGATGGATTACTCCTACTACCCTTCTTAAATACTGGTGCAACCTGCGCTGTTTTCCAATCTGTAGGTACTGATCTATCGCTGAGCGAGCGGTTGTATATGATTGCTAAGTAGGGAGCTATTGTATCAGCGTAATCTGAAAAGAACCTAATCGGCATATAATCTGGACCTGAAGACTTGCCCGTATCAAGCGATTTGAGTTGCTTCGCAACCCCTAAGGTATGTACTTCTTAGAAACTCACGCTAACAGCTGTTCGTGTATCAAATTCTGGAATATTCCATTCGTCTTTCCTGGTGAATGAATTTCGGAAAATTTCTTCCAAACTGAAAACATCGCGGAGGCATATGATACAATTCCAGTGGCCAATGGCTCACCAGTTACTGAAGTATGCATTTTTGTTGACAGAAGAAAAAAATACTATACGGATATAAATAACAGAAAAGCATAATGTACTAACGAAGAGAGCTGGAGCGTTTAATTGGCGAAAAATGAAACACTACCCAAAGGCAATAAAATTTAGTATACAGTAAGGCAATATTTATCGTATGGGCAATGCTACCACTGCTCATATGCGCCGTGCCGATGTGAGCATATGGCCGGAGTACTTTTCCGCTCCCCGCCTCAAATTTCACACGGTGCTAGCGAGGCACGCGCGACGCGCGGCGCGAGAAACTGTGCCACAACTACATCGCCGCGCGACCCAGAGAAGGCACGTGTCGCGTCCAGTCGCGTCGCAATTTGCGCGGTCCCATTTGAACCTGTGATGTTACAAAAACACGCGCTGTGTTCAGCTATTCGTGAAAGAAATGCAAAACTGCTGACTTGGAGCCCGTCCGCCTTTGGTGTGATCCAAATACTGATTAGCAATTTATCAGATATTTATGGTGCAGCAACGAAACTGCAGTCTTTCAGAAACTAAGGCCGATACTCAATTAATTCTACAGCATAATGCGACCGACCGATCGTGTTGTGCACTTGCCTTATGAAATTTACACTGGAGGCACATCTGTAACTTTGCATTTCTCTTGAACACCAACCTGGAGTAATAGGAAATCACAACAGGAATCAAGAAGCAATGCTCGGTTAATTTCAATTGACATTACTGAGCTGACTACCTGGTGGTAAGTGGTAGGAGATCATGACTATTTTCTCTACATTCTCTATCATCCTTCCACCTTCGCAAGCAGGCAAGGTAACAGTTACAGCTCAGAACTTCCACTCGCTCATCCACCTACCAGAGAGGTTGTTGCTGTTGTTGGATGGGGACCACTTATACTGTGGTCACTCCATGTATGGTTGCAGATTAACGTCATACCAGAGACATTTCTGTTTACAACAACAAAATATTCAAGAACCGCTACTTGAGTTCGCTGCATCAGTGAATAGTGTGGGCTAAATATCTTTCCATATACGGGAATGAGCGGCACCGTTATTTTAGAGTAATATAGAAACGTCTTTGGCCATGTCAACAACCGAAGGTAGTGAATCACACGAGATTTACCTTACTCAGTAGTTCTCCCAGGAAAGAACTTGCAAATTGATGGACCAGAATCCTACCTTTCCCTCCCATCTCCTTCCCCAATGTTGTTGTTGTGATCTTCAGTCTGAAGACTGGTTTGATGCAGCTGCCCAGGCTAGTCTATTCTGTGAAAGCCTCTTCAGCGCTGCACAGCTAACGCAGTGTACATCAGTTTGAACCTGCTAACTGTATTCAAGACTTCGTCTTTCTCTACAACCTTAACACTCCACCCCCCCCCCCCCCCTCCCCAACACTCACATATAAACACATCTCTTCATTACCAAACTGAGAAGTCCTTGATGCCTCAGGATATGCCAATGAAACGAAGTTGTGCCATAAATTTCTTGTTTTCCCGAGTTTGACTCAGTATCTTCTTATCAGCTATTCGATCTGCAGTGCCACCACTATTTTTCGGCGCTACTGAGTAAAATTGTGACATTGCCATGCAGTTGCAAAAGATCAGCGCCGACCAAACACCATTACGTCAGATGCAGCAATACCACTGGCAGATTCCCACATTGTGCTCCAGGAAGATGTATGGCACCACCACAACGACGACACAGCACAAAGGCGTTGGTAGGCCAGTAACTACACATCCAATCAGCAGATTTCTTATCGTCTGCATGGTTGAAAGCTGTGCGCAAGTCCGCTCTGTCCCAACATGAATTACCATAATTATCAGTCAAAGATGTATCAGTGAGGTAGCTAATATTTAAGAGGAGAGGTGGCGCTCTACGAGGCGACATGAGGCTACAAGCAGCCACCATGTTACTTGGCCTCTACTAACTGTGGGCCCCTGCTGCTGGTTTTAAGATCAGTGTTGTCAGCTTAGCATCTTATACCCTGTGGGCCAAATACCAGGTGCAACCAGCAATCGGCCATAGGAGGCAGTCGTTTGAGGCCATGCCCACCTATTAAGTCAGTTCCTTAACACTCGCTGTCTTCAGCACACACTATGGAGGACGTTGCACCACAGAATGTTCTAGTTTGTTCTTCAGTAAAATGTATGACTAATAGTGAAGTTTTTGTGAGCAGCCATCGATCATCATCCCGACAACAATCCACCGCTTCAACTCAGACCAGCACATGTAGACGTCATCCATCCCAGACCTCCACATTTTGATGTCTGAAGTGTGTGTCAATTGAAAATTTCAGTGACGGGAGAACCTTACCAGCCATTCTCCAGGGAGACGATGACTCTCGACTACCACAGTGTTGCAGTTACGTCGGCACACAACATCAGTGTGCATTGGGCTAGTGGACTGACTGTATTTTTTCGCCTGCGACTATCACATTGAGACATTGCAACTTTTAGCAGCTTTTCAGTTCTGTTTCCATGTGTGACATGTGGAAGTACACTCCGACTGTGTTCTGATGATGTTTAAAGATGAACGTTATTTCTGCCTATCATGAATGTGTGTGGCTCATTGACTGGAAGTGTATAAGGTGTTAACTATACGTAGACTCTTAGAAGGAGAAGATGAATTTTGTCGAGAAGTCGTAGTTTTGTGGTAGTTTTTGCCGTTTTTAATGGGCAATGTATTTCATTTTGAGCAAATTATTTGGCTCAATGCGTTTAAGCACGTATGGTAGTCGTCATGAGTAGCCGCTAAAGTGAAGAAGTTAAGTAACAGTAAGTGTTAGGGTAGAATTAGATTAATTGTCCTTGTAGTCATACTGTTTTGTTCCCCTCGTTTGTTGTTTGCATAATTACTGAGGTAGACCCTGGCGGAGAGGTTGCGAATTTCTGCAGCCTGGACCAGATGTGGAGCGAAGTAGATGTGCCTATGATTTTGGAGTCTTGCAGAGTACCACTTTTGACAGTAATTTTGTTGTAGATACTTAGGAAGTGACACGTAATACAAATTAATGGGACTGATTGCATTGCAGGTGTTTTGGGTACTGAAATGGTACAGACGCATTTAGTATTTCCGGAAGACGCATATTCGGCACCATCTGTGATGGCACTGCCTCCTCAGAAGGTGGGAGGAGAAGAAAGAGCATATGTGTTTGTAAGGTTTATGATCAGGCCGACAAGGCTTGTGCCAGTGGATCAGGAGATGACAAAAGTGACAACACTTGCAGGGTAATGGGTGATACAGGCGAAGGCTGCTGTGCAATTCCAGGGTTAGGCTTTCTCATCACGCATCATGCCGAAACTGACTTCCGATGACGTGCAGTGGAACTCAGGGGGATAATGTTCAAGCTGGGGAAGCTGCCAACAGTGAAATAGAGTCACAAGGTTCGTATATCATGATAGAACAAATGCGGGCAAAATCACTAAGCATTAATCTCCGTGATGTATTGACACGAGGCACTGGGAATTTGATTTAGGTGACCGAAGGTGTTGCTAACTTACACGATTCTGGACTTCGCCTCCGGTTAGCGAATCGTCGTTGAGTACGCAGCGTTCAGTGATTGAGAGCACTTCTCCTGCCTATACTCACATTGAGACGTTATCTGAATTCCGTCCCTCCGGCTGGGATTTCGCGTTTCTTGTCTGTAGTATACAGAGAGGAGAAGATAGTATTAGATTATACTAGTCTGAGGACCGCCTTCTGCGTTTAATGAGTTTTTTATTTCGTGGCTGGAGTTCTTCCGTCGTCGCAGCCGTGCACGAGAAGCGTCACTCCGACACACTATCGCAGTACATTCTCTGATTTTGCTAATTGCTTTGGATTATTAGGGCTATAAAGCTGAACATCTGTGATCACGTAAGTTTCATTTCCACTGAGGTTGCAAACCGCTGTAGATCATCTTTGTAAGTAGTGTCTTCTAGTGTTTGGGACGTAGATGATATCACTCATCTCGTGTTATTTATATTAGAACACGTAGCCACCGAAAGGGGCACATTTGAGCAGTTGATCAATAATATTAGTCAGGAAATTCATTTGTATCTCTTTACGTCCTTTGCACATCGACATATAAACATTTGTAACATACAAAGAGGTTTAAATCTACAATAAATGTATATTCAGAAACAACATTAATATTTAGTGATTACTAGTTTCCTTAATCATTCATTTATTTTTATGTTGTAATGTATATGTTAAAGAGCAAGAAGCAGGAAATAATATCACCGTTAAGAGATACTAAGATCTTTTTCAGGGGGTAGTCAGACAGGGCCAAATCTGTATATTTGCGTCCAGTATTTTCCACTGCGCACATTCATTTTTACACCTGCCTGGAGCAGCATCTTCGAAACCATACAAATACCTTCCAGAAATACTTCCTAGCACTTAAATTTATATTCGACGTCAGCAAATCCCTCGTTTTCATTAATACTTTTCTTGCTGTAGTCACTACTCATTTTATATCATCTCTACTTCGGCCATCATCAGTTATTTTGCTGCCCAATAGTGCTTTTAGTGTCTCATTCCGTAATCAGATTCCTTTAACACTACCTGATTTAACTCTCGAATACCTAGGGAGAGGGAAGGGTTACTTTTTCCCTACCTTTTCAGAATGCTACAATCTAGTCATATACATTATATTTTAAAATTTTGAAAAAATGTATTTGTGACTTTTAATGATTTCTTCTACCAGATTACGTTTTAAGTTTTTGAGTAAAAATTAACGAAAAAATTTAGGTCTTGTCAGTGGATGTGAATTTTCAGAACATGTGTCATATTCATATTTTCAGGTTTATGACTCTTCTTACACATAAATATATCTTTCAAAAGTATGCTGTGCCTAAAAGACAACGAGAGTTAACGAAGTCCGTATATGTTTGTGTTCGCCATATATTACACCCCCCTTTTGTAGTACACGTTATGGTATATCCGTTGGTACTGCTAGGTTCAGTTCGAATAGGTTACATTGCCTTTCATTTAGTTTCATTGAGGGTTATCTTATAATCCCTCTCCAAGCAACTGTCTATTCCATTCAACTGTTATTCCAAGTTCTTTGCTGTCTCTGACAGAATTGCAGTGTCACCGGTAAACTTCAATATGTTCATTGCTTCTCCCTGATATTTAAGTCTGTTTACAAATTTATCCTTGTATGCTTTACTGCTCGTTCCGAGTAGATGTTGAATGAGATCGATTGTTGTTCTTGTTGTTGTGGTCTTCAGTCCTGAGACTGGTTTGATGCAGCTCTCCATGCTACCCTATCCTGTGCAAGCTTCTTCATCTCCCAGTACTTACTGGAACCCACATCCTTCTGAATCTGCTTAGTGTGTTAATCTCTTAGTCTCCCTCTACGATTTTCACCCTCCACGCTGCCCTCCACTGCTACATTTGTGATTCCTTGATGCCCCGGAACATGTCCTACCAACCGGTCCCTTCTTCTTGCCAAGTCGTGCCACAGACTCCTCTTCTCCCCAATTCTATTCAATACCTCCTCATTAGTTATGTGATCTATCCATATAATCTTCAGCATTCTTCTGTAGCACCACATTTCGAAAGCTTCTATTCTCTTCTTGTCCAAACTATTTATCGTCCATGTTTCACTTCCATACATTCCATTATCTTCGTTTTGCTTTTGTTGATGTTCATCTTATATCCTCCTTTCAAGACATTGTCCATTCCATTCAACTGCTCTTCCAGGTCCTTTGCTGTATCTGACAGAATTACAATCTCATCGGCGAACATGAAAGTTTTTATTTCTTCTCCATGGATTTTAATACCTACTCCGTATTTTTCTTTTGTTTCCTTTACTGCTTGCTCAATATCAAATTGAATAACATCGGGGAGAGGCTACAACCCTGTCTCACTCCCTTCCCAACCACTGCTTCCCTTTCATGTCCCTCGACTCCTATAACTGCCATCTGGTTTCTGTACAAATTGTAAATAGCCTTTCGCTCCCTGTATTTAACCTCTGCCACCTTTTGAATTTGAAAGAGAGTATTCCAGTCAACATTGTCAAAAGCTTTCTCTAAGTATTCACATGCTAGAAACGTAGGTTTGCCTTTCCATAATCTTTCTACGGAATCCAAACTGATCTTCCCCGAGGTCGGCTTCAACCAGTTTTTCCATTCGTCTGTAAGGAATTCATGTTAGCATTTTGCAGCCGTTGTTTATTAAACTGATAGTTCTGTAATTTTCACATCTGTCAACACCCGCTTTCGTTAGGCCTTGCTCTCTCAAGGCTGTCATTAGTTCTAATTGGATGTTTTTTTACTCCTGGGACCTTGTTTCGACTTCGGTCTTTCAGTGCTCTGTTAAACTTTTCAAGCAGTATCATATCTGCTATTTCATCTTCATGTACATTCTCTTCCATTTCTATAATATTGTCCTCAAGAACATCGCCCTTGTAAAGACCCTCTATATACTCCTTCCACCTTTCTGCTTTCCCTTCTTTGCTTATTACTGGAATTCCATCTGAGCTTTTGATATTCATGCAAGTCGTTCTCTTTCCTCCAAAGATCTCTTTAATTTTCCAGTAGGCAGTATCTAACTTACCTCTAGTGATATGCGCCTCTACATCCTTACATTTGTCCTCTAGCCATCAATGCTTAGCCATTTTGCACGTCCCGTCGATCTCATTCTTTGGACGTGTCTCATACATCTTACTCACCAGATGGTAGAGTTTTGTCAGGAATGGCTCTCCCAAAGCCGTCAGTAGTTCTAATAGAATTTTGTTTACTCCCAGGGCCCTGTTTCGAGTCAGGTGATTCAGTGCTCTGTCAAACTCTTCACGGACTATTATATACGTATTTCATCTTCATCTACATTCTCTTCCATTTCCATAACATTGTCCCCAAGTACATCGCCCTTGTATAGACCCTCTATATACTCATTCCACCTTTCTACTTTCCCTTCTTTGCTTAGAACTTTGTTTCCATCTGAGCTCTTGATATTCATACAAGTGGCTCTCTTTTCTCCAAAGATCTCTTTAATTTTCTTGTAGGCAGTATCTGTCTTACCCCTAGTCACATAAGCCTCTACATCCTTGCATTTGTCCTCTAGCGATCCCTGCTTAGCCATTTTGCACTTCCTGTCGCTCTCATTTTTGAGACGTTTGAATTCCTTTTTGCCTGCTTCATTTACTGCATTTTTATATTTTCTCCTTTCATCAATTAAATTCAATATTTATTCTGTTGCCCAAGGATTTCTACTAGCCCTCATCTTTTTACCTACTTGATCCTCTTCTGCCTACACTTCATCCCTCAGAGCTACCCATTCTTCTTCTACTGTATTTCTTTCCCCCATTCCTGTCAATTATTCTCTTATGCTCTCCCTGAAACCCTGTACAACCTCTGGTTTAGTCAGTTTATCCAGGTCCAATCTCCTTACATTCCCACCTTTTTGCAGTTCCTCCAGTTTTAACCTACAGTTCATAACCAATAGATAGTGGTCAGAGTCCACATCTGCCCTTGGAAATGTATTACAGTTTAAAACCTGGTTCCTAAATCTCTGTCTTACCATTATATAATCTATCTGATACCTTCTAGTACCTCCAGCATTCTTCCATGTTTACAAACTTCTATTATGATTCTTGAACCAAGTGTTAGCTATGATTAAGTTATGATCTGTGCAAAATTCTACCAGACGGATTCCTCTTTAATTTCTTACCCCAATCCTAAATCAACTACTATGTTTCCTTCTCTCTCTTTTTCAACTCCCGAATTCCAGTCACCCAGTCTCCCTTCACTACCTGAATAATTTATTTTATCTCATCATACATTTCATCAATTTCTTCATCATCTGCACAGCTAGTTGGCATATAAACTTGTACTACTGTAGTAGGCGTGGGCTTTGTGTCTATCTTGGTCACAATAATGCGTTCACTATGATGTTTGTAGTAGCTAACCCGCACTCCTATGTTTTTATTTATTATTAAACCTACTCCTGCATAACCCCTATTTGATTTTGTATTTATAACCCCGTATTTACCTGACCAAAAGTCTTGTTCCTCCTACCACCGAACTTCACTAATTCCCACTATATCTAACTTTAACCTATCCATTTCCCTTTTTAAATGTTCTAACCTACCTGCCCGATTAAGGTATCTGACATTTCACACTCAGATCCGTGGAACACCAGTTTTCTGTCCCCTGATAACGACGTCCTCTTGAGTAGTCCCCGCCCGGAGATCCGAATAGGGGACTATTTTACCTCCGGAAAATTTTACCCAAGAGGACGCCATCATCATTTAACCATACAGTAAAGCTGCGTGCCCTCGGGAAAAATTACGGCTGTGGTTTCCCCTTGCTTTCAGCAGTTCGCAGTACCAGCACAGCAAGGCCGTTTTGGTTAATGTTACAAGGCCAGATCAGTCAATCATCCAGACTGTTGCCCCTGCAATTACTGAAAAAGCTGCTGCCCCGCTTCAGGAACCACACGTTTGTCTGGCCTCTCAACAGATACCCCTCCGTTTTGGTTGCTCCTACGGTACGGCCATCTGCATCGCTGAGGCACGCAAGCTTCCCCACCAACGGCAAGGTCGATGGTTCATGGGCGGAGGACATCGAGTGTAGGCTAACCGAATGTCTCACTCCCATCTTCAAATTGCACAACTAGAAATCCAGAAGATGGAGTAGCAGAATTTATGTGCTTCAACATGATTTGTTCTTTCGTGGGGTGGGGCTGTGAAATACATGTCCAGCCTTATTACTCCTCTCTTCTTTTTACCTGAGGACTGCAGAATTCATATTTCTGTGCATTACGGCAAAAATTCAAACTTTCATTTAGGACAACATGGATTCCCAAGGATTCACATGTAACCAGTTCTGGAGGAACATGTAGGAGCATCTCTCCTATTTCCGAACATTAAATATTGTTTTTGTAACTTCCAGATGAGCAGACTACATTAAGATAACTATTTCTAGATCGAAAGGTAAGCCACTTTCGTTCTAACCCACTAGCGAGAACAAATAGAAAGACGGTTGGAGCTGCAGTAATGGGAAAAGTCGTTCGAGTGTAATGTGGGATTGGAGAAGTATGAAGTAGGAACACTATTGTATCCATTTCATGACTTTACGCATCTTATCTTCAGATATCATTATTAAATGTCGAATGGTGACCAGAGGAAAGTTGCTACCTCACAGTATCTCTGGACAAATAGCTTTTCATCTAATTAAAATTTGAGGCGTTTATGAAAAAGTACGATTTCAGAAACTTTTCTGTTCTGGGGCTCCTGACTCAAATGCTTTAACATTGTCATTGTCCATGTACACAGATGGTGCAGTGTAGGTGATTTCCCCAGTTCTAATTCCTTGGACGCCGCATTGAAGAGCTGCAGAAACTCTAGTGTTTCTGAAGCTGTAAAATAAATGATTGCGTATAACAATAACAGTAATCGAATAGCATACATAACGTAAAAAGTTCTTTCATCAGCGTATTATCAGTTACTTCATTTTGGGCTATTTCTCCCTTCCCAGAGAGCTTCTTGCACGAAGACATTCTAACATTGTCAGCTGCTTATTCCAGCGAGCATCGTTAGACTGGCTCAGTTATCTACCAAGATCATTAATTAGACCACTTCTCTTTACGTATGTGACGTGTTCTTTCGCCACAGTCAAAAGACCATGAGGTTATGGACAACTGACGCATATGTACTCCGCATTAAATTTATTTCGTAGTCCCATATTTATCATCTGGCAGGAGCAATTCAATCGTGAATAACCATGCAGTGCAGCGACAATGTTGGTACCTTGATCAGTAGTGTGCTGCATGTCTTTTAAAGTGGAGTGGTGGATACCAAGAGACATAAATCGTCTAAACTATTCTCTTAGAATGTTACCGTCCATTTTTGGTTCATGTGGAAACTGGGTTGTAAATAAAATGCGAGATCTGAGAGTGCAGGCAATGAAACAGGAGACAGTACATGTCAGATAATTGTTTCTTCTCGCACTGGATGTCCACAAGTCTGTAGTTGCTGAATATTCGGCTTCTCTTATATGAGCAATTACCTAAGGCATAATTATAAGTCATAGGCTTTTAGCACTTCATGCCATGTATCGCGACACATTTGGGGGTGAGACATAATGGCTTTTGCAGAGTCAACTAAAGTGTGAACAACATCCATAAGACCTTCACCTCTTATAGTTCCCGAAGACCTTACATCTCGTGCACACATAGCTACGCATTTATCGGCACTTATGTCCTGAGCAGGTTTAGGAAGTCGTTTCCGATCTACACAAGACCCTTGTTTATTAGACGTGCCTGGATGGGGAGAAATATGCGAAGATCCACTTGACCCTTCAGCATGAGAGCAAAATTCACAGCACAGCGAACAGCAAACGAAATGAACGGTTTTCCTAACACCATCCACGACAGTCTTCACCATGGTCCAAACTTAACCTTTAAAATTCACTTCAGGCTGTGTGGTTCTCCACTCACCTCTCATTAGTTTTTCTTTTACTTCCCTTTTTATTGACACGTGCACCTTCTTCTACATACCACGCTTAGTTTCCGCGCTCATTTTGTCTGATGACCTAAGCAGTTAAGTCCCATAAGATTTCACACACATTTTAACATTTGAAATAACTCTGCTCTACTCACCTCTCGCAGTCCGTAGCTCACAACTGCGGTCAGTGCTACGAACAGACCGTAGGCCGCAGCACGCCAGCGCTTGCGCAAGGCACTGGTGCAGTGACGTCACGGGCTCGCTCAGTATGTAGCAGTGAGGTCGCGGCCCGTGGGCTGCATCTCCATATGCGACTCTGCTGAACCCGTGGTATACAGGTGATTTCTCAACAACACTGCTCGGCCCTTTGGGTGACGTCAGGGACTCGCTCGGCCCGCGACTCCTGTAGCCCAGTGCGGCCGCACGACTCTGCACCTTGCGGCCCGTCTGACGACACGACCATGCGGCTGCCCCGGCTGGACGGGCAGCACTAGCAAGTCTCGCACGGCAGTCATGGTTACGCTCCTGGACGGGCCTCGCCTCGATGCCCACCTCTGCTGCAAACTGAAAAATCAGAACTCGCATTCAGCCAGTTGTCACCGACCGATTGACATCATTCAAGCCAACGGCGGCGTTACTCCATCAATGGTTGCATCAATTCCCACGGGCAGACATGTCCCTAAACTAAATTAACCTTGTTGTATACGAATTGAATGACTACTCATGTAACAGCCAGTATCGTAGTCAAATATATCGTAGGAAAATATAAGACACCAAGGAAATTTTTCTTTCTTTATGTTTGTGAAATATGTGTATACTAGAAAGTCAAGAAATGTTAATAAGTACATGTAATATGGGCCGATAATGAAGAACAGAGAAGCCTTCACATTTTCTCTGCGATCAGCTAGGAGATGCCTTCCTGTTTCGTATCGTCCTTTGTTCTTCAGTTTCACTATTTAAGCCTCTATCCATCTGTCCTGTTAGCTCTTAAGAACCATGAATGTACGAGGGGCCATTGAAAAATCGGTGCAAAAATAAATACTGTTTGCATGTTTCGGGTAAACCATTTTTATTTTCAACATTGTCTCCTTTTAGCCTTATATGCTTCGTCCAACGCTGTTCTAATTTGTTGATCCCTTCTGAATGATAGGAATTGTCCAAGTTTGCGAAATAGCTAATAGTTGCTGCAATCACCTCCTCTTTTGAATAAAATCTTTGTCCCGCCAGCCATTTCTTCAATTTGGGGAACAAATAGTAGTGCGAACGAGCCAGGTCTGGAGAATATGGGAGGTGGGGGATGTGAAACGAGTTGGAATCCTATTTCCATTAGTTTTGCGACCACAACTGCTGAGGTGTGTGCTGGTGCATTTTCTTGATCGAAAATGACGGTCCAATAACAATGAATAATATTCACCTGTAATAGTTTTACCCTTTTCCACATAGTAGATGAGGATTATCCCTTGAGATTCCCCAAAGACAGTCTCCATAACCTTTCCGGCGAAAGGAGTTGTCTTCGCCTTTTTTGTGCAGATTCTCCCTCGGTACCCATTGCTTAGATTCTTGTTTGGACTCAGGAGTATAGTAATCTATCCATGTCTAATCCACAGTGACGAAACGATGCTTACAGTCATGCGGATTCTTCAGAACAGCTATAAACCATACTTGCAACACTTCGCACAGTTCCGTTTTGCTCAAACGTGAGAAATCACGGAACGCATCTAATGGATAGCTTTCTGATGTCCAAATGTTCATGCAAAATATTATGTACCCGTTCATTCGAGATGCCCACAGCACTAGCAATCTCACTCACCTTAACTCTTCTGTCATCCAACCGCATATCATGGATTTTATCAATGATTTCTGGAGTGGTAACCTCCACACGGCGTCCAGAACGTTCAGCATCACTTGTGCCATGTGGCCACTACTAAAATTTTGAAATCACTTATAAACTGTTCTAAGCGAAGGCGCAGAGTCACCGTAATGTTTATCAAGCTCCTCTTTAGTCTCCTGAGGCGTTCTGCCATCCATTAAGTAATGTTTAATCACCACACGAAATTCTTTTTCGCCCATTTTTTGACAATCACACGACTTCCTTGATTCACACGAATGCCTAGCACAAAAAATATACCAATATGACTGACACTTGGTGTGCATTCTTTCCAAAGATGCTACTAACTAAACATGACCTAAATAGGCGCCGGCTGTGGCATCTCTCAGACTTTGCACAGACTCTTCAAACGCACCCTGTATTTAAGTATATTTAAATTAATACCTTTCAGATGTATTAATTTAAACAATTAAATATATTTCTTCGTACTAATGTCTTTATCCCCTTTGTATACAGCTATTCGTGAAAGAAATGCAAAACTTCTGAGGCCGTCCGTTCGAACCCACTAGCGAGAACAAAGAGAAAAGACGGTTGGAGATGCAGTAAAGGGAAATGTCGTTAGAGTGTATTCTGGGATTGGAGAAGTATGAGGAAGGAAAAGTATTCTATCCTTTTCATGACTTTACGTCTCTTATCTTCAGATACCATTTTTAAATTACGAATGGTCGCCAGAGGAAATGTTGCTACCTCACAGCATTTCTGGACAAATAGCTTTACATCTAAGTATAATTTGAGGAGTTTATGTGAAAGTCCAATTTCACAAACCTCTCTGTCCTGGGGGGCCTGACTCAAATGCTTTAACATAGTCATTGTCCATGCCAACAGAAGGTGCAAAAAATGGGTCAAATGGCTCTGAGCACTATGGGACTCAACTGCTGTGGTCATAAGTCCCCTAGAACTTAGAACTACTTAATTCTAACTAACCCAAGGACATCACACACATCCATGCCCGAGGCAGGATTCAAACCTGCGACCGTAGCGGCCGTGCGGTTCCAGACTGTAGCGCCTTTAACCGCTCGGCCAATCCGGCCGGCACAGAAGGTGCAGTGTAGGTGATTTCCCCAGTTCTAGTTCCCTGGACACCGCTTGGAAGAGCTACAAAAACCCTTATGTCTTAAAAGCTATAAAAGAAACGATATGGTATAAGAATTACAGTAATCGAATAGCATACATAACGTAAAAAGTTCTTTCATCAGCGTATTATCAGTTTCTTCATTTTGTGCTATTTTTCCCTTGTCAACTGCTTATTCCAGGCAGTATCGTTAGACTGGCTCAGTGATCTATCAAGAGCAGGAAGGTAGAAGGAAGATAGAGAATATAAAGAAAATTGTCATTGTATTTACCACTTACCAGCAGGTAGTCAGCTCAGTATAGTCAATTGAAATTAACTGAGTAGTGCTTGTTAATTGCTGTTGTGATTTACTGTTACTCCAGGTTTGTGTTCGTGAGAAACGCCAACTTACAGATGTGGCTCCAATGTTATTTTCATAAGGCAAGTGCAGAACGCGGTCTGCCTATCGAATTATGCTGTATAGTTAAATGAGTATCGGACTTCGTTTCATAAGGTCTGTAGGTTGTTTGGTGCACCATAAAAGATCTGATAAATTACTAATCAGTATTTGGATCACTCCAATGGCTGACGGACTCCACGTCAGCAGTTTTAAATTGGTTCAAATGGCTCTGAGCACTATGGTACTTAACATCTGAGGTCATCAGTCCCCTAGAACTGAGAACAACGTAAACCTTACTACCCTAAGGACATCACACACACCCATGCCCGAGGCAGGATTCCAACTTGCGACCATAGCAGCTGCGCAGTCCAGGACTGAAGCGCCTAGAAACGCTCGGAGACCACGGACGGCCTCAGCAGTTTAGCATTTCTTTAACGAATAGCTGTATACAACGCTGATAAAGACATTAATACAAAGAGATATGTTTGGTTTGTTAAATTAATACATCTGAAAGGTATTAATTTAAATATACTTGAAACGTCTGTGCAAAGTCCGAGAGATTCCACCACCGTTGCCTTTAGAGGTCATGTTTAGTTAGTAGCATCTTTGGAAAGAACGCACACCAAGTTTCCGTCATATTGGTCTATTTCTTTGTGTTTGGCATCCGTGTGAATCAAGGAAGTCGAGTGATTGTCAAAAAATGGACGAAAAATAATTTCGCGTGTTGATTATACATTACTTTATGAAAAGCAAAACGCCTCAGGAAACTACATAGGAGCTTAATAAAGTTTGCGGTGACTCTGTGCCTTCGATTAGAACAGTTTGTAAGTGATTTCAAAATTTTAGGAGTGGCCATATGGGCACAAGTGATGTTGAACGTTCTGGACGCCCTGTGGAGGTTACCACTCTTGAAATCATTGATAAAATGCATAATATGGTAATGGATGACAGAAGAGTTAAGGTGAGTGAGACTGCTAGTTCTGTGGGCATCTCGAATGAACGAGTACACAATATTTTGCATGAACATTTGGACATGAGCAAGCTATCCGTAAGATGCGTTCCGCGATTGCTCGCGCTTGACCAAAAACGGAATCGTGAGAAGTGTTGCAAGGATGGTTTGCAGCTATACAGAAGAATCCGCAGGACTTTGAGCGTCGTTTCGTCACTGTGGATGAAACATGGATACATTACTATACTCCTGAGACCAAACAATAATCTAAACAATAGGTTACCAAGGAAGAATCTGCACCAAAAAATGTGATGACCATTCCTTCGGCCAGAAAGGTTATGACGACTGTCTTTTAGGATTCGCAAGGGATAATCCTCATCGACAATCTGGAAAAGAGTTAAACTATTACATGTAAATATTATTCATTATTATAGGACCGTCCTTTTCCATCATGACAATGCATCAGCACAAACCCAAGCAGTTCTGGTGGCAAAATTAATGGAAATAGGATTCCAGCTCGTTTCCCGTACCCCCCTATTCTCCAGACTTGGCTCCCTCGGACTACTATTTGTTCCACAATTTGAAGAAATTTCTGGCGAGACAAAGATTGTATTCAAACAAGGAGGTGATTGCAGCAACTATTAGCTATATTGAAGACTTGGACAATTCCTATTATTCGGAAGGTATCTACAAATTAGAACAGCGTTGGACGAAGTGTATAAGTCTAAATGGAGACTATGTTGAAAGAGGAAAAGGTTTACCAATAACATGTAAGCACTTCCTATTTTTGCATGGACTTTTCTAACGCCCCTCGTATATTCGTGGTACTTAAGAGCTAACAAGATGGATGCATACATAGCGAAAGCTGAAGAACATAGGACGATACGACACAGGAAGGCATCTCCTAGCTGATCGCAGAAAAAATGTGAAGGCTTGTCTCATCTTCATTGTCGTAGAAAGTATTACATATACTTATTAACATTTGTGGACTTTCTGGTACACAAATATTTCATAAACATAAAGAGAGAAAAATTTTCTTGGTGTCTTACATTTTCCTACAATATATATGACTTCGATACAGGCTGTTACCTGAGTAGTCATTCAAGTCGTGTAGAACAGGATTATGTCAGTACAGGGATGTGTGTGCCTGTGGGAATTGATGCAGCCACTGCTTGATGACGTCGTAGTTGGCTTGTATGATGTCAATCGGACGGTGACAACCGGCTGAGAGTGAGCTCTTGTTGTGCAGTTTGCAACAGAGGTTGGCATCGAATCGCGGCCCGTCCACGATTGTAGCCATCACAGCCATGCTAGCCTTACCTAGCGCAGCCGGTTCAGCTGGGCAGTCGCATGGAGGTCCGACGCGCCGCACGGTGCAGAGTCATGCAGCCGCACTGGGCTACAGCAGTCTCCGGCCGAGCGAGTCCCTGACGTCACCCCAAGGGCCGAGCAGTGCTGTTGCGAAACAACTTGTATGCCACGGGCTAAGCAGAGTCGCGTATGGAGATGCAGCCCACGGGCCGCGGCTGTGACGTCACTGCATCAATGCCTTGCGCAAGCGGTGGCGTGCTGCGGCGTATGTGCTGTTAGTAGCAATGACGGCAGCTGTGAGCTACGGGCTGCGAGTGGTGAGTAGAGTAGAGTTTAGTTCAAAGTTCAAATGTTTGTTAAATCTTTTGGGACTTCATCAGACCAAACACCATTTCGTCCGATGCAGATTCCCACATTGTGCTCCAGGAAAGGGGGTGGCACCGCCGTAACGACGACACAGCAGAAAGGCATTGTTGAACCAGTTACTACACATCCAATCAACATACTTCCTGTGGTCTACATGGTTGGATGCTGTGATTTGCGAAGCAAGAGTACTCTGTCCCAATATAAATTACCATTACGTTCAGTCAAAGGTGTCTCAGTCTGGTAGCTACTATCTACGAGGAGAGGTGTATGCCACTCCTCGAGGCGACATGATACTTCAAGCAGCCACCACGAGATATGGCCTCCACTACCTGTGGGCCCCTGATGCTGGTTTTAAGATCAGTTGTGTGGGCTTAGCATCTTCCAGCAAGTGGGCCAACTACCAGGTGCAACCAGCCTTCCGCTATAGAGGGCAGTCGTTTGCGACCATGGTCGCCTGTTGCGTCAGTTACTTAAAACCCGCCGTCTTCAGCACACACTATGGAGGACATTGCACCACAGAATGTTCTAGTTTGTTCTTCAGTAAAATGTATGACAAACAGTGAAGTTTTTATGAACAGCCATGAATCATCATTGCGACAACAATCCACCACCTCAACTCAGACCTCTACTTGTAGAGGTCATCCATCCTAAACCTCTACTTTTTGATGTCAGAGGTGTGTGTCACCTGTATATTTCAGTGAGAGAGGAACCTTACTAGTCAACCGATTTTCTCATGGTTGCAGTTTCTTCGACACACAGCATCATTGCGCAGTGGGTGATTGCACTGACTGTTTTATTTTATTTTTTCCCTTCGAGTATCGCGTCGCGTCAGTGTACCTTTTAGCAGCTTTTCAGTTTTGTTTTCATGTGTGACATGTGTCAAGTAAACTCAGACTGTGTTCTGAGGATGTGTAAATACGAGCGTTATTTTTGCCTATCATCAATGAGTGGGGCTCATTGTCTGGTAGTGTATAAGGTGTTAACCATGCATAGCTTCTTAGGAGCGGAAGGTGATTTTTGTCAGGAAGTCGGAGTTTTGTGGTAGTTTTCGCCGTTTTTAATGGGCAATGTATTTCATTTGGAGCAACAAATGTTTAAACACGTAAAGTTGTAGTCATGAGTAACCGCTCAAGTGGAGAAGTTAAGAAACAGTAAGTGTTAAGATAGAATTAGATTAAGTGTCCTTGTCGTCGTACTGTTTTGTTCTCCTCGTTTGTTGTTTGCATGATTGGTGGAGGGATTCCCTGGCAGAGAAGCCTCGAATATCTGCACCCTGGACCAGAAGTGGAGGGAAGTGCGTGTGCCGATGATTTTGGTGTCTAGCAGAGAGCAGCTGCAGACTGTAATTTTGTTGTAGATACTTAGGAGGTGACGAAGAAAGCTTTCAATAAGGCTGATTGTATTGAAGATGTTTTGGGTGCTGAAATGCGGGTGTAGAAATGAATGTGCGCAATGGAAAATACTCAAAGCGAAAATAAAAATTTTGCCCTGTCTGACTACCCCGCGAAGCAGATCTTAGGATCTCTTGACGGTGAAATTGTTTCCTCCTTCTTGCTTTTTAACGTGTAAATAACAACATAAAATATATATGAATGATTAAGGGAGCTAGTGACTACTAAATATTAATCTCGTTTCTGCTTATACATTTGTTGTATATTAAAACCCCTTTATATATTACAGATCTTTATATGTCGATGTGCAATGGACATAAAGAGATACAAACGACAACCAAATAATAAAAAACTCATTAAACACTAGGACGGCAGAAGGCGGTCCTCTGACTAGTAAAATCTAATACTATCTTCTTCTCTCTGTATTCTACAGACAAAAAATGCGAACTTCCACACACGCTGCTTACTCAACGACGAATCCCTTCTCGGACGCGAAGTCAAGAACCCTGTAAGTTAGCAACACCTTCGGTCACCTAAAGCACCATCCCAGTGCCTTGTGCCCTATAACATGATAATTAGGCATTAGTGATTTTGCCCGCATTGGTCCTATCATGATAAACGAACCCTGCGACAGTATTTCACTGGTGACAGCTTCCGCCAGCTTGAACATTATCCACTTGGGTTCCACCGTTCGTCATCGAAAGTCAGTTTCGGCATGATGCTTGATGAAAAAGTCTAGCCCTGGGATTGCACGGCAGAGTTTGCCTGCATCACGCAGTACACTGCAAGTGCTGTCACTTATGTAAATCTCCAAATCCACTGGCACAAGCCTTGTCGGCCCGATCATAACCCTCACAAAAACATTTCCTGTTGTTCTCCTCCTACATTCTGAGGAGGCAGTGCCGTCAAATATAGTGCCGAAACTGCGGCCTTCGGAAACACTAAATGCGTCTGTACCATTTCAGTTTCCATCTGCAATACAATCAGCCTTATTGATAGCTTTTTGCATCACCTCTCAAATATCTACAACAAAATTACTGTCGTTATTTGCACTCTGCATGACACAAAGATCATCGGCACATGCACTTCAATCCACATCTGGTCCAGGCTGCAAAAATTCGCAACCTCTCCGCCAGGGTATACCTCACTAATTATGCAATCAAAGAACAAGGAGAACAAAACAGTACGACGACAAGGACACATAATCTAATTCTACTCTGACGCTTACTGTAACTTAGCTTCTTCACCTGAGCGGGTAGTCATGCTTAAACGTAGTGAGCCACACTTATTGCTCAAAATGAAATACGTTGCCCATTAAAAACTACCACAAAACTCCGACCTCTCGACAAAACTTATCTTCCCCTCCTAAGAAGTTACGCATGCTTAACAGCTTATACACTTCCAGACACTGAGCCACACTCATTGATAATAGGATAAAATAGCGCTCATCCTTACACATCCTCAGAACATAGTCTGAGTTTACTTTACACATGTCACACATGGAAACAGAACTGAAAAGATGCTAGAAGTGCACTGAATCGGCGTGATACTCGCAGGAGAAAAAAATAGAACAGACAGTGCACTGAGCTGCAGCACACTGATGCTGTGTGTCGACCAAACTGCAACCCTGAGGTAGTGGAGAGTTATCGTCTCCAGGGAGGGTGGCTGGTAAGGCTGACATCAAAATGTGGAGGGCCAGGATTTATGACCTGTACACGTGGAGGTCTGAGTTGAGCTGGTGGATTGTTGCCGGGATGATGATCCGTGGCTGCTCATAAAAACGTCTCTGTTAGTCATATTTTTTACTGAAGAACGAACTAGAACATTCTCTGGTGCAACATCCCCCATAACGTGTGCTGAAGGCAGCGAGTGTTACGGAACTGACGCAACGGGTGGCCATGGCCTCAAACGACTGCCTTCTATGGCGGAAGGCTGGTTGCACCTGGTAGTTGGCCCACAGGATGGAAGATGCTAAACTCACAGCACAGACCTTAAAACCAGCAGCAGGGGCTCACACTTAGTGGAGGCCAAATCTCGTGGTGGCTGATTGTAGCCTCATGTCGCCTCGTGGAGCGGCATACACCTCTCCTTTTAAATAGTAACTACGAGTCTGAGATACCTTTGACTGAAAATAATGGTAATTTATGTTGGGATTGAGCGTTCTTGCTTTGCAAATCATAGCTTGTAACCATGTAAACCATAAGAAGTCTGTCGTAGTTACTTTCTTACCAACACCTTACTGCTGCGTCGTTGTTATGACCTTACCTTTAGCACAATGTGGGATTCTGCCAGTGGCATTGCTGCATCTGTCGTAATGGTGTATGGTCGGCTCTGAGCTGGTCCACTCCCAAGGTTTTTTGCAACAGCGATGGAAAAATCACAATTTTACTCAGTAGCGCCGAAAATTTGTGGTGGCACTGCAGATCGAATAACTGATAATAGGATACTGAGTCGAACTGTGGAAGACAGGAAATTTGTGGCACAACTTCGTTTAATAGGGCATATCCTGATTCATCAAGGACTCGTCTGTTTTGTATATAATTTAATTGATGAAAGGTGAAAATACAAAAACGCATTACATGAAGCAGGCAAAAAAGAATACACACGTCTAAAGAATGAGATCGACGGGATGTGCAAAATGGCTAAGCATTGATGGCTAGAGGACAAATGTAAGGATGTAGAGGCGCATATCACTAGAGGTAAGTTAGATACTGCCTACTGGAAAATTAAAGAGATCTTTGGAGGAAAGAGAACGACTTGCATGAATATCAAAACCTCAGATGGAATTCCAGTAATAAGCAAAGAAGGGAAAGCAGAAAGGTGGAAGGAGTATATAGAGGGTCTTTACAAGGGCGATGTTCTTAAGGACAATATTATAGAAATGGAAGAGAATGTACATGAAGATGAAATAGCAGATATGATACTGCTTGAAGAGTTTAACAGAGCACTGAAAGATCTAAGTCGAAACAAGGTCCCAGGAGTAAAAAACATCCAATTAGAACTGATGACAGCCTTGAGAGAGCAAGGCCTAACAAAAGCAGGTGTTGACAGATGTGAAAATTACAGAACTATCAGTTTAATAAACCACGGCTGCAAAATACTAACACGAATTCTTTACAGACGAATGGGTGAACTGTTAGAAGCGACCTCGGGGAAGTTCAGTTTGGATTCCATAGAAATATTGGAACACGTGAGCCAATACTGACCCTACGACTTATCTTAGAATAAAGATTAAGGAAAGGCAAACTTACGTTTCCAGCATTTGTAGGCTTAGAGAAAGCTTTTGAAAATCCTGACTGGAATACTCTCTATCAAATTCTAAATGTGGCAGGGGAAAAATACAGGGAGCGAATTGCTATTTACAATATGTACAGAAACCAGATAGCAGTTTTAAGAGTCGAGGGGGACGAAAGGGAAGCAGTGGTTGGAAAGGGAGTGAGACAGGGTAGTAAGCCTATCCCCAATGTAATTCAATCTGTATATCGAGCAAGCAGTAAAGGAAACAAAAGAAAAGTTCGGAGCAGCAATTAAAATCCATGGAGAAGAAGTTAAAACTTTGAGGTTCGCCGATGACATTGTAATTCTGTCCGAGATACCAAAGGACCTGGAAGAGCAGCTGAACGGAATGGACAGTGCCTTGAAAGGAAGATATAAGATGAACATCAACAGAAGTAAAACGAGGATAATGGAATGCAGTCCAATTAAATCGGGTGATGCTGTGGGAATTAGATTAGGAAATGAGACGCTTAAAGTAGTAAATGAGTTTGGCTATTATGGTAGCAAAGTTACTGATGATAGTCGAAGTAGAGGGGGATATAAAATGTAGGCTGGCAATGGCAAGGAAAGCGTTTCTGAAGAAGAGAAATTTGTTAACATCGAGTGTAGATTTAAGTGTCAGGAAGTCGTTTCTCAAAGTATTTGTATGGAGTGTAGTCATGTATGGAAGTGAAACGTTGACGATAAATTGTTTAGACATGAAGAGAATAGAAGCTTTCGAAACGTGTTGCTACAGAAGAATTCCGTAGATTAGATGGGTAGATCACATTACTAATCAGCAGGTACAGTATAGAATTAAAGAGAAGAGAAATTTGTGGCACAACTTGACTAGAAGAAGGGATCGGTTGGTAGGGCATATTCTGAGGCATCAAGTGGTCGCCAATTTAGTATTGGAGTTCAGCGTGGAGGGTAGAAATCGTAGAGGGAGACCAAACTGATTTAGATGGATGTAGGATGCAGTAGGTACGGGGAGATGAGGAAGCTTGCACAGAATAGAGTAGCATGAAGAGCTGCTGCAAACCAGTCTCTGGAGTGAAGAGCACACCAACGACAACAAGAGCTAACAAGAGAGGTGCATACATAGCCAAAGCTGAAGAACAAAGGACGATACGAAACAGGAAGACATCTCCTAGCTGATCGCAGAAAAAATGTGAAGGCTTCTCTGTTCTTCAATATCGTAGGTAGTATTACATGTACTTATTAACATTTGTGAACTTCCTGGTACGCACATATTTCATAAACATAAAGAAAGAAAAATTTTCTTGGTATCTTACTTTTTCCTATGACACATTTGACTAAAATACTGGCAGTTACATTAGGAGTCATTCAAATAGTCAGTACAACAAAATTACAAGATTGTTGTATACAAGAAAAAACAATACACAGTTTGACATGTTTTAAGTAAACAGTTTGACAAATCATTTACATTGGTATGGGAGAAATTTGTAAAAGATACACTAACTTTAGAGGTATCAATGTTCTGAGGATAAGAGGTTAAGTCAGTTCAGTGACGTTTCTGCCTGTGGGAATTGATGCAGGCACTGCTGGAGTGACTTTGCAGTTGGCTTGTATGATGTCAGTCGGTCGGTGGCGACTGGCTGAGTGCGAGCTCCGGTTGTGCACTTCACACCAGACGTGGGCATCGAGGCGATGCCCGTCCAGGACCGTAGCCATCTCAGGCGTGCGAGACTTGCCTCGCGCTACCGGTTCAGCAGGGGCTGCCGCATCAAGGTCCGACGCGCCGCACGGTGCAGAGTCATGCTCCCGCACTGGACTACAGCGCAATCTCGGGCCGAGCGAGTCCCTGACGTCACACCAAGGGCCGAGCAGTGCTGTTGCGAAAGCACCTGTATGCCAGGGTCTCAGCAGAGTTCCACATAGAAACGCAGCCCCTCGGGCCGCGGCCTCGCTGCTTCACACTGAGCGAACCCGTGACACCACTGCACCAGTGCCGTGCGCAAACACTGCTGTGGTGCGGCCTACGGGCTGTTGGTAGCGAGTTACAGGCGACGAGCGGTGAGTAAAGCAGTGTTTGATGGAGTGGTGGGATTTCTACTGTTTTTTGGTCGTGCACAAAATGAGCGCAGAAAGTAAAGGTGGTTTGCAGAAGGATGAGTGCATGTCAAGGAAAAGGAAGGTACGTGAACCATCACTCTGACGCACTGGACGCAGTACATTCGTTGAGATTTATCACTTCCACATGTTAGGGCTATAAAGCTGAACAGCTGTGATCACATATCTTTCACTTCCACTGAGGTTGCACACCACTGTATATCATCTTTGAAAATAGTGTCTTCTAGAGTTTGAGACTTACTTGATGTCAGTCATTTCACTTTATTTCTATTAGATCGCGTAACCATAACAAAGGGCAGATTTGGGCAGTTGATCAATAATATTAGTCAGGAGCTGGCCGTTGTGGCCATGCGGTTCTAGGCGCTTCAGTCTGGAACCGCGCGACCGCTACGGTCGCAGGTTCGAATCCAGCCTTGGGCATGAGATGTCCTCAGGTTAGTTAAGTTTAAGTAGTTCTAAGTTCCAGGGGACTGATGTCCTCAGATGTTAAGTCCCATAGTGCTCAGAGCCATTTGAACCATCAGTCAGGAAATTCATTTGTGTCTCTTCATGGCCCTTGCACATCGACATATAAACATTTGTAATATCACAGGCCTTGCTCATACTGTGGCATCAAGCAGTCAGGCCTGCTAGATGAGTGGTCTGACAAACGAGTGGACTCATTCTTATTTATGGAGTAACATGAACTCTAGTACTCACAATTAAGTTACAAGTTAGTCTCCTGTTTGAGTAATATGCAACGGAAACGGAAACGCAACGCTGACTATTAGTAATTTACACAACTCTGACTCTTCACTACGCACTGGCAATACCTCATTTTCTTTCTTATTTAACGGCTTTGATCAACATGTGCCCATCACAATGAATATAAATGACGCACACATTATAAATCCTGGGTATCATGACAACATACTATTCGAAGGAAAAGGCCACCAATCTTTTTCTTTTCACTATCTTATTTATTCCAATAAATTCTATAACCTACAATAGTAACACATGAGAAATTCGGCCCAGTGGGCATGACTTTACATTGGTGATTCTCTATCTTATGGTGTCGTAATTATTTAACGCTACAGTGCACTTTCTCGATAGGATGGTGTGTCTTTTGCTATATCTCACACTTCGACTCTCACACCCTTCATCACGAAAATTTCCTTCAGACCGAGTGGTACAAAAAGGAACATGAGTAACCCACTGCCTCTGAAACTATCTTGTTACTCTCCCATGCCAACCACACATACTTAAATTTCATGAAATACATCACAGTGGCAACATACAATACAAAGAATAGTCACAAGGTTATAATCACATCACTTTCAGCTTTCCCACTTCAATTAGTATTTATCCCAGTTTCACAGGACACTGCCCCACTTCGTAACTTTTCTTTCCTACTATGAACTCTGGAGGATATGTGCACGTCTTCCTGTGCAATGCAAGCTAAGTGGTGTTGCTGGATAGACGGCTGACTCACCTTGCTTCTCTCTCAGAGGATTGTAGTTTGAATCAAGCGTCACACGGAAACATAACACGCAAAGTAATGTTAAGAACATATTCATCACACATGCAAGTCCTCAACTGATACCATGGACGAGTACATTACTTTATCCTTTGTCTCATACACAGATTGAGACTCACACAGTACTCACCACATAGAAGTACTTGTCTCTAATTTCAAGTCCTGCACACACCATTTCTTAAATATTTCCAACTTATAGTACACACGCTAGTAATTCAGCTTAACTTACGCACTCGGAAGTATTTCAACTTATTGCCACATGTGGTTTCATTGTGACTGTTGGTCACTTCCGAAGATTACTACGATCCCCTTAATATTACCTGCCTGATATTTAATTCTCTCCACAAAAGTTCCTGAAATAGAGAAATAATTATTCCAAACTACTCTTAAGTATTCCACATGCATACCATACTATCCACGCTTTTGTCTTTACGAAGCACACCTAAGACAAGTCTTACCAACACAAGATCCAGCGCCAGAATGCCCAAAATATGGCCATTCTTTAGGTCAGCTCGCACCTTCGTCGCGGTGGGGGAAGAAAATGCTACCCATTGGTCAGCGACATTTCAGGCGTTCAAAGCTCAGGTAAATTTCATCTCTTTGGTTCCACCAAAGGTGACCAATGGACCGTCTCAAAGATGATCATATATTCACATTCACCATCTGCGGTTAGCAGACGACCATACATTCATTCAATTCACAGATCTCACAAAATTGGATGTAGGGATTTATTTTGTGGGAGAGGACATGTAATCAATTAAATAAATAAATTGTGATTCTTTCCTACACTGGTATCCGGCTTCACTGTCTTATTTGAAATTGAGTTGTTATTAGAAAAAATATTTTGTTATGACAGGAGTAACGAAGACTGTTGTACCTATTTCCAATGTCGTGCGGTACTGTATGTGGTGTCACCGCCAGACACCACACTTGCTAGGTGGTAGTTTAAATCGGCCGCGGTCCATGTAGTACATGTCGGACCCGCGTGTCGCCACTGTGATCGCAGACCTAGCGCCACCACCAAGGCAGGTCTCGTGATACGAGAGAGGACTCGACCCCAGTTGTACGAGAGCCTAGCTACCGACCATTTGTACGCGAACCTAGCTATCGCCCAGTTGTATGAAGCCTTTCTCTCTCATTAGCCGAGAGACAGAATAGCCATCAGAAGTTAATGGCTACGAACTAGCAAGGAGCCATTTGTATCAGTGCCTATAGCTTACGAGTATTCAAGAGAAATAAAAGATAAGTAAAAAGCATCTACATACTTTTCTTCTTATTCATTCATAAGTTCTTATGTTCCAGACTTCACGCCCGTATGCTTATTGCTGTGCGTGCACTATCGGCCACAGCGTTAGTCACTAGCTTTCTTTTGCAGCAGTCAACTCCACAGTGTCGGTCTCGCTACCGATACAACATATGGCGACGAGGGAAAAGTGTTTGTATTAATTGTTTGCTTCATTGACGACGTTTTAAAGTTCTGATTGTTTACATTTATTTGTGTCATGGCTTCGCCACATTCTCCAGATGTACTGTCCGAATTTTATCGCTTGCAGACTCAGCAGACGCAGGCGTTACTGGATGCCCTTGGACAGCTCGTCCAGGGTCAACGTACCATTCAAACCGATGCGGCCGCCGCCGCTTCTTCGCTACCGCTGCCACTGAACGCTGTTGCACCTCCCTTTCGACCATACGTGGCAGCAGATGAGACCTGGCAAGAGTGGTCTCGTCAGTTTGCATTTCACCTGGCTGCCTACAGAATTCAAGGTAATGAGCGGCAGCCGTTTTTGCTTTCTTGTGTCGGTGTGTCCACATACCGTGTGATAGTGAAATTGTTTCCCCGACGCGACGTAGCAACTTTGTCATACGAGGAAATTTTGTCTGCATTAGATGCCTATTTCAAAGAAACAGTTAATGTGGTTGCAAAACGGTATACGTTTTTTCGTACAAAACGTACGGCCGGTCAAACTAATAGGGAGTGGGTAGCAACATTGCAAGGACTTACTAGGGACTGTGCCTTTGAATGTGACTGTGGTCTTTCTTATTCAGATACAATGGTGCGTGATGCAATTGCACAGAACGTTTCTGATGTTCGCATACGGGAGCAAATTTTGAAACTAGTTAATCCCTCCCTTCAACAAGTGATAGACATATTGGATAGACAGGACACACTTGACTGTGCTCAGGAATCTTTTGACACTTCGCCAGCCGTGTGTAACATTAACCGGCCCGCTGGACGCGCTCCGCGGCCCGGTAACCGGGCCGTGCGCACGGACGCACAGCGACCGCCGCGTGCTAAGCCAGGTGTGCCGCGCCAGCACACAAATACAGTGAAATCATGCCCGCGGTGTGCTACTAGACATTCGCGTGAACATTGCCCGTCACGCCAAGCTATTTGCTTTTTCTGCAATAAGAAAGGACATGTTCAAAGTGTTTGCCAGCAAAAGCTCAGATCAGACAATCACAATCATTCCAGGCCCTTTGCTTCGCGCCGGAATCGAACCAAGGACACTCAGGCTCGTGGACCTTCGCCTATGGACATTCATGTCGTTAATTCCACTTCGTCCAGTGACACTTTCTCTCACAGTAACTGTGATCGTCCCACAAAAAACTGTGCGTCGACGTCGCCGGAAATCACGTCCATTAGCAAGTGATTCTGTACCAGTGTCTGTTCCAATTGCACAAAACAGTCGCTCTTGTCGTCAGCAGGACAATAAACTTTTTGTGGACTTAGACTTTGAAGGCAAAGTGATACCATTCCAGCTCGATACCGGAGCTGCAGTTTCATTGCTCAATCACGACACATACAAACAACTGGGCGCACCTCCGTTGCGTGCCGCAAATGTTAAGCTAACTACATATTCCGGACAGAAAATTCCTGTGTTAGGACAGTGCAGCCTTCTTGCAACATACAAGGGACAAACAAAACTTGTGTCATTTTACGTTCTTCGTTCTTCGTCTGCAGTGAACTTATTTGGTCTAGATTTATTTAAGTTGTTTAACATGTCTATTGTAAATCAGGTCCTATCAGTGAATCAGACTGTGCCTACAGACAGTGTTTCTCGGCTGTGTGACGAATTTGCAGACATTTTTGCACCGGGCTTAGGTTGCGCGAAAAACTATGAAGCACATTTAGAATTGAAGGTCAACGCGCAACCGAAATTTTTCAGGGCGCGCAATGTTCCCCACGCATTGCGTGATGAGGTCGCAAGAACGTTACACGACCTCGAATCACAGGGTGTAATTGAACGTGTGCAAGCTTCTCTCTGGGCCTCACCCTTAGTAATTTTGCCAAAACCTTCCGGAAAATTGAGACTTTGCGTGGACTTCAAGGCCACAGTGAATCCACAGCTAGTGACTGCTACTTTTCCTTTGCCCCGCCCGGAAGATCTTTTTGCTAAACTGTGCCCGGGAAAATATTTTTCAAAGTTGGACCTAGCCGATGCGTACTTGCAAATACCGGTGGACGACGAATCCCAGCGCGTATTGGTGGTTAACACGCATCTTGGATTGTACCGCTTCAAAAGACTGCCTTTCGGGTGTGCATCCGCCCCTGCCTTGTTTCAGCAATATTTACAAACTATTTGTGCGTCGGTCCCTACTGCAGCAAACTATCTGGACGATATAGTGATCTCCGGACAGACAGAAGAAGAACATCTTGCGAATTTACGAACATTATTTCAGGTCTTGCGGCAAAATGGTCTTCGCTTGAGGAAGGACAAATGTGTGTTTTTTGCTCGTGACTTACCATACCTGGGACATGTCATTAATGCCCAAGGCATACATCCGAGTCCAGAGCACCTCCGTGCCATACAAGACTTGCCGTCCCCTAAAAATCTCAAACAGCTACAGAGTGTGTTGGGTAAAATTAATTATTACCATAAATATGTGCGCAATGCCTCTTCCATTTCAGCTCCGCTTCATCGCTTACGCCGTAAAGGTGTTCCGTTCGTCTGGACGACGGAATGTGAACGCGCCTTTCGCCAGTTGAAATCGGCGTTGCTTTCTAATACTTGCCTTACGCCATTCGATCCCCAGAAACCCCTATTGTTGATGGTAGATGCATCGGATTTCGGGATCGGTGCTGTGCTTGCGCACAAAGTTGGCTCACATGATCGCCCTATTGCCTTTGCGTCCAAACTGCTCTCGTCTGCGCAACGAAATTATTCACAGATAGAGAAAGAAGCGTTGGCTCTCGTGTTTGGTGTTACTAAGTTCCATGATTTCTTGTATGGTCGTCACTTTACCATCATCACAGACCACAAACCTTTGACGTCGCTTTTTCATCCGAACAAGCCTGTACCTCCACGTACAGCGCAGAAATTCATTCGCTGGTCTATTTTCCTCTCGCAGTACCGCTACGATATCTTGTATCGGTCCACTGCTAAGCACGGCAACGCTGATGCGTTGTCCCGTTTGCCTGTTGCTGAGGATAAAGCATTCGATTCTTCCGAACTTGCTTGCATGTTCATTGATTCGGAAACCGATGAAGTGGTCGAATCGTTTCCGATTGATTTTCGTCGTGTCGCTACAGCCACAGCTGCTGACCCTGTCCTTGCTACTGTTTTACGTTTTGTTGCTACGCAATGGCCTTTGTCAAAGTCTCGGATCGAGGATCCGTTGGTTCGCCGATTTTTTGCTCACAAGGAGAGACTTTTTGTTCGACGTGGTGTTTTGTTGTTGCGTTCTGATAATGATCAGTCCAGAGTCGTGGTCCCACGTTCGTTACAGTCCTCTGTTTTACGGCTTCTTCACCAAGGACATTGGGGTATAGTGCGAACGAAACAACTTGCTCGTCAGCACTGTACTTGGTTCGGAATCGATGCTGCGATTACGCATATGTGTTCTTCGTGCCCGGCGTGTGCCGAACAACAGTCCGCACCGCCGCGGAAAGTCTTTGCGTGGCCAAAAGCCACTTCCCCTTGGCAACGCTTGCACATTGATTTTGCTGGTCCATTCTGGAATGCTCGATGGTTGGTTCTGGTCGACGCCTTCAGTAATTTTCCTTTTGTTGTCCGGATGTCTTCCACGACGTCCGCCGCCACCATCCAAGCGTTGTCTGCCATCTTTTGCATTGAAGGTCTTCCGCAGACTATTGTTTCCGACAATGGCCCACAATTCATGTCCGCAGAATTTCAGTCATTCTGCCAGGCCAATGGTATTCAACATCTGACATCCGCGCCGTTTTCGCCTCAGTCCAACGGTGCCGCTGAACGATTGGTCCGGACTTTCAAGTCACAGATGTTGAAATTGAAAGAGTCGCATTCTCGGGAGGACGCATTGTTGCTCTTTTTGTCTTCGTATCGCTCTCAGCCCCGAGATGGTCGCTCGCCGGCTGAGTTGCTCCACGGTCGTCCTCATCGCACCTTGATGTCTTTGCTGCATCCGCCGCATCAGGTTCCTGCGCAGCGGCAGACTCCTGCTTTTGCTCCAGGCGACGTTGTATTTTATCGCAACTATCGCGGTTCACGGCGTTGGCTCGCAGGGCGCATTCTTCGCTGCCTCGGCCGCGCGTTGTATTTGGTTTTGGGGGCCTCTGGTGAGGTGCGTCGGCATCTCAATCAGCTGCGCCTCTGTCGTCGCTCGGGTTCTGCCGCTCCCCGTCTGCTTTCAGCGACGGTGCCGTCCGGTCAGCGCCCTGGGGACCCATCTACTGGCTCGCCTCATCCCCAGGTGTTACCGACGAGGCCTTCCATTTTGCCCGATGGCGACGCGCCGCCGCCGCCGCCGCAGCAGCCGCAGCCGCCGGCGCCGACCGCATTCGACGCTTCGTTGCAGCCGCCAGGCGCCTCCCAGGGTCACGCGCCGCCGATCGCTTCCCGTGACCAGCTGTCCTCCGCCATGGAACTCCAGCCCGCTCCGGACCACATGACGTCATCGCGCGTCGGCTACCCCGACGCCATGGACATAGACCCTTCGGTCCCTAATGTCTTCTCACGGGCGCATACACCGCATGTTGACGTGCACCCTGGACTAGTTTTGCAGGCGTTTCCTAGCTCCCCTCGGACCGGATGGCCGGGTGCGGGTGGCACAGCCTCGCCTGTTGTTAGGCTCCCCACCTCCTCGCATACGTCAACATGTGGTCCTCCCCACGGCGGGCGGAAGCCTTATTACACGACCGTTCGCCGATTTGCGGGGGAGGAATGTGGTGTCACCGCCAGACACCACACTTGCTAGGTGGTAGTTTAAATCGGCCGCGGTCCATGTAGTACATGTCGGACCCGCGTGTCGCCACTGTGATCGCAGACCTAGCGCCACCACCAAGGCAGGTCTCGTGATACGAGAGAGGACTCGACCCCAGTTGTACGAGAGCCTAGCTACCGACCATTTGTACGCGAACCTAGCTATCGCCCAGTTGTATGAAGCCTTTCTCTCTCATTAGCCGAGAGACAGAATAGCCATCAGAAGTTAATGGCTACGAACTAGCAAGGAGCCATTTGTATCAGTGCCTATAGCTTACGAGTATTCAAGAGAAATAAAAGATAAGTAAAAAGCATCTACATACTTTTCTTCTTATTCATTCATAAGTTCTTATGTTCCAGACTTCACGCCCGTATGCTTATTGCTGTGCGTGCACTATCGGCCACAGCGTTAGTCACTAGCTTTCTTTTGCAGCAGTCAACTCCACAGTGTCGGTCTCGCTACCGATACAACACTGTACCCTTTCAATATATAGGTCGTTTAATCTACAATAAATGTATAAGCAGAAACAACATTTATTATTTAGTAATTACTAGTTCCGTTAATCATTCGTTTATTTTTATGTTATAGTTTATATGTTAAAGAGCAAGAAGGATGAAATAATATCACAGTTAAGACATCCTATGATCTGCTTTAGGGGGTAGTCAGACAAGGCCAAGTCTTCATTTTCGCGTTCAGTACTTTCCAGTGCGCACATTAATTTTTCACTCGCCTGGAGCAGCAGCTTGGAAACCATACAAAGACCTTCAAGAAATGCTTCCTAACACTTAAATTTATATTCGATGTTAGCAAATCCCCCTTTTTCATTAATACTTTTCTAGCTATAGGCAGTCTTCATTTTGTATCCCCTCTACTTCGGCCATCATCAGTTATTTTGCTGCCCAATTGTCGTTTTAGTGTCTCAATTCGTGATCAGATGCCCTTAACGCTACCTAGTTTAAACCTCGCAATACCAAGGGAGAGGGAAGCGGTACTTTATGCCTACCATTTCAGAATACTGTAATCTAGTCATGTACATTATTTTTAAAATTCTCAGAACAATATATTTGTGATTTCTAATGAAATCTTCTACCAGATTCCGTAATTGTTTTAAATTTTTCAGTAAAGCTTAACGCAAAAATTTAGGTCTTCTCAGTGGATGTGAATTTTCAGTACATGTGTCATATTCATATTTTCAGGTTTGGGACACTTCGTATGCATAAATATATCTTTCAAAAGTATGTTGTGCGTAAAAGACAACATAAAATAACGAAATCCGTATTTTTTTATTTTGCTCATATATTACACCCCTTTTTGTAGTGCACGTTATGAAAAATCCGTTGATACTGCTAGGTTTCATTCAAAAACGTTCCATTTCCTTTCATTTAGTTCCATAGAGGGTTGTCTTATAATCCCTTTTCAGGGCTCTATCTATTCCAGTCAACTGTTATTCCAAGTTCTTTGCTGTCTCTAACAGAACTGCAGTGTCACCATTAAACTTCAAAATGTTTATTGCTTCTCCCTGCTATTTAATTCTGTTTACAAATTTATCCTTGCCTGCTTCACTGCTTGTTCAGTGTTGATGTTGAATAACATCGAGTTTAGGCTACCCGAATGTCTCACTCCCATCATCCCATTGCACAACTAGAAATCAGAAATCCAGGAAATGGAGCAGCAGAATTTATGTGCTTCAACAAGATTTATTCTTTGATGGGGTGGGGCTATGAAATCCTTGTCCAGTCTCATTACTACTCACTTCTTTTTACCGGAGGACAGCAAAATTCATATATCAGTGCATATACGGTCAAAATTCAAACTCTGATTTAGGACAACATAGATTCCCAAGGATTCACATGTTACCAGTTGTGGAGGAACATTTAGGAGCGAGCGTCTCTCCTATTTCAGAACGTTAAATGTTAATTTTGTAATTCCCAGATGAGCAGAGTACATTGGGAAAACTATTTCTAGATCGAAAGATAAGTTACTTCCGTTCGAACCCACTCACGAGAACAAACAGAAAAGACGGTTGGAGATGCAGTAAAGGGAAATGTCGTTATAGTGTATTGTGGGATTGCAGGAGTATGAGGAAGGGAAACTATTGTATCCTTCTCATGACTTTACGCCTCTTGTCTTCAGATATCATTTTTAAATGACGAATGGTGGCCAGAGGAAAGTTGCCACCTCACAGTATCTCTGGACAAATAGTTCTCATATAACTACAATTTGAGACATATATGTAAAAGTCCAATTTCAGAAGTTTCTCTGTCCTGGGGCGCCTGACTCAAATGCGTTAATATTTCCATCGTCCATGTCAAGAGTAATCGCGCAGTGCCACAACAATATTGGTACCTTGATCAGTCGTGTGCTGCATGGTTCAAATGGCTCTGAGCACTATGGGACTTAACATCTATGGTCATCAGTCCCCTAGAACTTGGAACTACTTAAACCTAACTAACGTAAAGACATCTCACACATCCATGTCTCTGCGGCATTCGAACCTGGGACCGTAGTGGTAGCGTGGTTGCAGAGTGAAGCGTCCTGAACCGCTCGGCCACACTGGCCGGCATGTGCTGTATGTCTTTCAAAGTAGAATCGTGGATACCAAGAGACATTAATCGTCTAAACAATTCTCTTACAATATTAGCGACGTTTGTGGTTCATCTGGACACTGGGTTGTAAACAAAATGCGAAATCTGAGAGTCCAGTCAATGAAACAGGAGACAGTACATGTCAGCTAATGGTTTCTTCTTGCACTGGACGTGCACATCTCCGTATTTGCTGAGTATTCACCTTGTGTTACATGAGCAATTACCTCAGGCATAATTATGTTTTAGCTCTTTCGGCCATTTACCGCGACACAGTTGTGGGGTGAGATATATTGGCCTTTGCGGTGTCAACTAATCTCTGAAAAAGATCCATAAGTCCTCACCTCTTACAGTTCCGTACGACCTTATGTCCTGTGCACACATAGCAACGCAGTTATCGACAGATAGCTCCTGAGCTGGTTTAGGAAGTCGCTTCTCGTCCACATAAGACCTTTGTTTATTAGACACGCAAGGATGGCGAGAAATGTTCGAAGTGCCACTTGACCCTTCAGCGTGAGAGTAAATTGGTCTGCACAGCGAACAGCAAACAAAATGAACGCTTTTCCTAACACCATTCACGACAGGCTTCACCAGGGTCGTAACTGAACCTTTGAAATTCGCTTCGGGCTATGTGGCTCTCCACTCACCACTCATTAGTTTTTCTTTTGCTTCCCTTTATATTCACATGTGCGCCATCTTCTGCATACCACGTTCAGTTTCCGCGCTCATTTTGTGCGTTACGGAAAAAATGAAGAAATCCCACCACTCCACTAAACTCCGGCGGTCTATGGCGCTGCAGTCATGGACTGCGTAGCTAATCCCGGTGGAGATTCGAGTCCTCCCTCAGGCAAAGGTTCCGTGTGTTTCTCCTTAGGATCATTTAGGTCAAGCAGTGTGTAAGTTTAGGGTCTGATGACCTCAGCAGTTAAGTCCCATAAGATTTCTAACACATTTGAACTAAACTGTGCTCTACTACCCGCTCGCAGCCCGTAACTAACAACTGCAGTCAGTGCTACCAACAGCCTGTAGGCCACAGCACGCCAGCGCTTGCGCACGGCACTGGTGCAGTGACGTCACCTGCTCGCTGAGTGCAGAGCAGTGAGGCCGCGGCCCGTGGGCTGCGTCTCCACGCGCGACTCTGCTTAGCCCGTGGAATACAAGCTGTTTCGCAACAGCACTGCTCGGCCCTTGAGGTGACGTCAGGGACTCGCTCGGCCTGAGACTGCTGTAGCCCAGTGCGGCCATACGACTCTGCACCGTGCGGCCCGTCGGACCTCCATGTGGCTGCCCCGGCTGACTCGGCAGCGCTAGGCAAGGCTCACACAGCTGCCATGGCTATGCTCCTGGACAGGCCACGCCACCATGCCCACCTCTGCTGCGAACTGCACAACCAGAGCTCGCTGTCAGCCGGTTGTCACCGTCCAGTTGACATCATACAAGCCAACTGCGGCGCCACTCCAGCAGTGGCTGCATCAGTTCCCACCGGCAGACACGTCCCTGAACTGTCTTCACCATGTTGTACACGACTTGCATGACTACTCATGTAACAGCCAGTATCGTAGTCAAATTTATGCCTTCCTGTTTCGTATCGTCGTTTGTTCTTCAGCTTTCGCTATCTATATCCATCTATGCATCTGTCCTGTTAGCTCTTAAGAACCATGAATATACGAGGGGCGTTTTAAAATTCCGTGTTTGGGGTGAACCTTTTTTATTTTTCAACATAGACTCCTTTAAGACTTATAGACTTAGTCCAACGCTGTTCTAATTTGTTGATCCCTTCCAAATAATAGGAATTGTCCAAGTCTGCAAAATAGCTAATACGTGCTGCAATCATCTCCTTGTTTGAATAAAATCCTTGTCCCACCAGCCATTTCTTCAAGTTGGGGAACAAATAGTAGTCCGAGGGAACCAGGTCTGGAGAATATTGGGGGGTGGGGGATGTGAAACGAAATGGAAACCTATTTCCATTAATTTCGCGACCACAACTGCTGAGATGTGTGCTGGTGCATTGTCGTGACCGAAAACGACGGTCCCATGACGATGAATAATATTCACATAGTTTTACCCTTTTGCAGATAGTTGATGAGAATTATCCATTGCGGATCCCAAAAGACAGTCGCCATAACCTTTCTGGCCGAAGGAATGGTCTTCGCTTCTTTGGTGCAGATTCTCCCTCGGTAACCCATTGTTTAGATTGTTGTTTGGTCTAATGAGTATAGAAATTTATCCATGTTTCATAAACAGTAGCGAAACAACGCTCAAAGTCCTGCGGATTCTTCAGAACAGCTGCAAACCATCCTTGCAACACTTCGCACAATTCCATTTTTGGTCAAGCATGAGCAACCGCAGAACGCATCTTTCGGATAGCTTTCTCATGTCCAAATGTTCATGCAAAATATTATCTACCCGTTCATTCGAGATGCCCACAGCACTAGCATTCTCACGCACATTAACTATTCTGTCATCCATCACCATATCATGGATTTTATCAGTGATGTCTGGAGTGGTATCCTCCACAGGGCGTCCAGAAAGTTCATCATTACTTGTGCCCATATGGCCACTCCTAAAATTTTGAAATCACTTATAAACTGTTGTACGCGAAGGCGAAGAGTCACCGTAACTTTTATCAAGGTTCTCTTTAGTCTCCTGACGCGTTTTTCCTTTCGTAAGGTAATGAGGTAATGTTAAATCACCACACGAAATTCTTTTTCGACCATTTTTTGACAATCACTCGACTTCCTTGATTCATACGAATGCCAAACACAAAGAAATAAACCAGTATGACTGAAACTTGGTGTGCGCTCTTTCCAAAGATGGTACTAACTAAACTCGATAGGCGCCGGTGGTGGCATCTCTCGGACTTTGCACAGACTTTTCAAACGCCCCTCGTATTTACGTATATTTAAATTAATGCCTTTCAGATGTATTAATTTAACAATTTAAACTTATCTCTTTGTATTAATGTCTTTATCAGCTTTGTATACAGCTATTCGTGAAAAAAATGCAAAACTGTTGACACGGAGCCTCTCTGCCTTTGCTATGATCCAAATACTGATTAGCAATTTATATGATCTCTTATGGTGTACCAAAGAACCTACAGCCTTTCAGAAACGAAGTACGATACTCAATTAACTATACAGCATAAATCAATTGACCGATAGCATTATGCTCTTGCATTATGAGAACTACACTGGAGCCACATCTGTAACTTTGCGTTACTCTCGAACACAAACCTGGAGTAACATGAAATCACATCAGGAATCAACAAGCACTGCTCAGTTAATTTCAATTGACAATACTGAGCTCACTACCTGCTGGTAAGTGGTAGCTGATCACGACTGTTTCCTTCACATTCTCTATCGTCCTTCCAGCTTCGGAAGCAGACAAGGTAACAGTAACACCTCACAAGTTCCACCGGCTCATCCACCTTCGAGAGTGGTTGTTGCTATTGTCGGATAGGGACCGCTTATACTGTATGGTTGCAGTTTAAGGTCGTACCAGAGACACTTCTGTTTACAACAACAAAACAATACAATAACCGCTACATCAGTTGGTTGCATCGGCCAACAGCGTGAGATAAATACCTTTTCGCAAACGAGAATGAGAAACGCCGTTAATTTAGAGCAATATACAAACGTCTTTTGCCATGTCAACTGCCGAGAGCGCTGAATCACACGTGATCCACCTTACTAATGAGTTCTCCCAGTAAACAACTTGCAAAGTTGTGGACCAGAAGCCTACGTCTCCCTCCCACCCCCTTCCATAATGTTGTTGTTGTGGTCTGCAGTCTGAAGACTGGTTTGATGCAGCTGCCCAAGCTAGTCTATTCTGTGCAAGCCTCTTCAGCGCTGCACAGATAATGCAATGTGCATCAGTTTGAACTTGCTAACTGTATTCAAGACATTGTCTCCCTCTACATTTTTAACACCCCCCGTCCCTCAACACCCACATATACACACTGCTCTCCATTACCAAACTGACAAGTCCTTAATGCGTCAGGATATGCACTATGAAATGAAGTTATGCCATAAATTTCATGATTTCCACAGTTCGACTCAGTATCATCTTATTAGTTATTTTATTTGCAGTGTCACCACTATTTTTCGGCACTACTGAGTAAAATTGTGATGTTGTCATGGATGTTGCAAAAGATCTTGGCATTGGGCAAGCTCAGAGCCGACAAAACACCATTACGTCAGATGCAGCAATGCCACTGGCAGAATCCCACATTGTGCTCCTGAGAAGGGGCTGGCACCGCCATAATGACGGCGCAGCAGAAAGGCGTTGGTAGCCCAGTAACTAAACACCCAATCAACAGACTTCTTATGCTCTACATGCGTACAAGCTGTGATTTGCAAAGCTCCGTCCCAACATAAACTACCATTATTTTTAGTCAAAGGTGTCTCAGTCTGGTAGCTACCATTTAAGAGGTGAGGTATTGCCGCTCCACCAGGCGACATTACGCTACAAGCAGCCGCCATGGGATTTGGCCTCCACCAACTGTGGGACCCCGCTGCTGGTTTTGAGATCAGTGTTGTGAACTTATCATCTTCCAGCCTGTGGGCCAACCACCAGGTGCAACCAGCCTTCTGCCATACAAGGCAGTCGTTTGAGATCATGGTCATCTGTTGCGTCAGTTCCTTAACAAACGCTGTCTTCAGCACACACTATGGAGGACGTTGCACCACAGTATGTCCTAGACGGTTTTTCAGTAAAATGTACGACTAACAGTGAAGGTTTTATGAGCAACCAGGTGTCATTATCCCGGCAACAATCCACCACCTCAACTCAGACATCAACTCAGCAACTACAGAAATGTGGACATCCAGCGCGAGAAGAAACAATTATCTGACATGTACTGTCTCCTGTTTCATTGACTGGACTCTCAGATCTCGCATTTTGTTTACAACTCAGTTTCCAGATGAACCAAAAACGGGTGGTAACATTCTAGGAGAAATGTTTCGACGATTTATGTCTCTTGGTATCCACCATAGTACTTTTAAAGACGTGCAGCATACGACTGATCAAGATACCAACATTGTCGTTCCAAAGCGCGATATATTGAATTGTTCCTGCCATAATCAAATAGAGGGCTACGAAATAATTTTAATGCGGAGTATATATGCGTTAATTGTCCATAAGTTCATGGTCTTTTGATTGCGGCGAAAGAACGCGGTACTTACGTAAAGAAAAGTGGTCTTCTTAATGTTCTTGTTAGATAAATGAGCAAGTCTAACGACAGTCGCTGGAATAAGCAGCTGACAATGTTAGAATGTCTTTGTGCGAGAAGCTCTCTGAGAAGGGAGAAATACCTCAAAATGAAGGAACTAATATCACGCTGATGAAAGAATTTTTCGCGGTATGTTTGCTATTCCATTACTGTAATTCTTATACGTAATCGTTTATTTTATGCTTTAAATAAGATAAGGGTTTTTGTGGCTCTTGCAAGCGGCGTCCAAGTAATTAGAACTGGAGAAATCACCTACACTGCTCATTCTGTTGACATGGACAAGGACAATGTTAAAGCATTTGAATCAGGCGCCCCAGGACAGAGAAGTCTCTGATGTCGGGCTTTTACATTTACGCTTCAAATTATACTTAGATGAAAAGCTAATTGTCCAGAGATACTGTGAGGTAGCAACTTTCCTCTGGCCACCATTCGTCATTTAAAAATGATATCTGAAGATAAGAGGCGTAAAGTCATGAAATGGATACAATAGTTTTCCTTCCTCATACTTCTCCAGTCCCACAAAGCACTCTAACGACATTTCCCATTACTGCATCTCCAACCGTCTTTTCTGTTTGCACTCGCTAGTGGGTTAGAATGGAACTGGCTTACCTTTCGATCTAGAAATAGTTAACTCAATGTACTCTACTCTTCTGGAACTTACAAAAATAACGTTTAATAATCAGAAATATTAGAGCCGCTCATTCCTACATGTTTCTCCAATACTGGTAACGTGTGGATCCTTGGGAGTTCATGTTGTCCTAAATCAAAGTCTGAATTTTTGCCGTATATGCACTGAAGTATGAATGTTTCTTTCGTCTGGTAGATAGAAGAGAGGAGTAATGAGGCTGGACATGTATTTCACAGTCCCTCCCCATCTAAGAACAAAATTTGTTGAAGCACATAATTTCTACTGCCCCCATCTGCTGAATTTCTAGTTGTGCAATTTGGAGATGGGAGTAACACATTCCGGTAGTCTACACTCGATGTCATTCAACATCTACACCGAACAAGCAGTAAAGTATAGAAGGATAAATTTGTAAACAGGATTAAATATCAGGGAGATGTAATAAACGTTTTGAAGTTTACCGATGACAATGCTATTCTGTCAGAAAGAGTAAAGAACTTGGAATAACGGTTGAATGGAATAGACAGTGCCCTGGAAAAGGATTATAAGATAACCCTCAATGGAACTAAATGAAAAGTACTGGAACGTTTTCGAATTAAACATAGCAGTACCAACGGATTTTTCATAACGTCTACTACAAAAGGAGGGCGTAATATATGACCAACACAAAGATATAAGGATTTCGTTAATTTTCGTTGTCTTTTACGCACAACATACCTTTTAATGATATATTTGTGTGTAAGAAGGTTCCTATAGCTGGAAATATGAATATGAAACCTGTTCTGAAAACTCACATCCACTGACAAGACCTAAATTTTTGCGCTAAGTATTAGTGAAAAATTAATAACAACAACGTAATCTGGTAGAAGAAATCATTAAAAATCACAAATATATTTTTACCAAAATTTTAAAAATATTTCATTTATTTATTTAGCGTATGGCTCATAACTTCACAGTAAAAATTACAGAAACAATACGATTAAAAAAAATCACATATGTATAAACAGAACAATAAATAACAGTTTGTATATATGGACACCAACAATTGTAAATTTACACTCACAGAAGAGCATTCACAAGCAGACGATTTATGTCTCTTGGTATCCACCACAGTATCCACACCGTCGGATCTCGATGTGACTGCCCAGCCTGAAATGCCAGTGCGAGGCAAGGCTTGCACGGGTGTCATGCGTACGGTCCTGGATGGGGCCGCGCCTCGGTGCCCACCTCTGCTGCGAAGTGCTCAACCAGAACCCACACTCAGCCTATTGTCACCGACCGATTGACATCATAGAAGCCAACTGCGACGTCACTCCAGCAGTGGCTGCATCAATTCCCACAGGCACACAAAAATGGTTCAAATGGCTCTGAGCACTATGGGACTTAACTGCTGTGGTCATCAGTCCCCTAGAACTGAGAACTACTTAAACCTAACTAACCTAAGGACATCACACACATCCATGCCCGAGGCAGGATTCGAACCTGCGACCGCAGCGGTCGCGCGGTTCCAGACTGTAGCGCCTAGAACCTCTCGGCCACTAAGGCCGGCACAGGCAGACGCATCACCGAACTGACTTAAACTCTTATCTGCAGAACATTGATACCTCGTAAACTTTTGGTTAGTGTATCTTTTACACATATCTCCCGTTCCATTGCACATGATTTGTCAAACTCTTTACTTAAAACATGTCCAATAATTTATTGTTTTTTCTTGTTTACACCAATCTTGTAATTTTGTTGTACAGGACATGAATAAGTACTCATATAACAGCCATTATTGTAGTCAAATGTATCGTAGACAAACGTAAGACACCAGGAAATTTTTCTTTCTTTATGTTTATGAAATGTGTGTGTAGCAGAGAGTCCACAAATGTTAATAACTACATGTAATACTCTCTATGATGATAAAGAACAGAGAAGCCTTCACATTTTTTTCTGCCATCAACTAGGAGAAGCCTTCCTGTTTAGCATCGTCCTTTGTTCTTCAGCTTTTGCTATGTTTGAATCTATCTTGTTAGCTCTTAAGAGTAATGAATATACACTCCTGGAAATTGAAATAAGAACACCGTGAATTCATTGTCCGAGGAAGGGGAAACTTTATTGACACATTCCTGGGGTCAGATACATCACATGATCACACTGACAGAACCACAGGCACATAGACACAGGCAACAGAGCATGCACAATGTCGGCACTAGTACAGTGTATATCCACCTTTCGCAGCAATGCAGGCTGCTATTCTCCCATGGAGACGATCGTAGAGATGCTGGATGTAGTCCTGTGGAACGGCTTGCCATGCCATTTCCACCTGGCGCCTCAGTTGGACCAGCGTTCGTGCTGGACGTGCAGACCGCGTGAGACGACGCTTCATCCAGTCCCAAACATGCTCAATGGGGGACAGATCCGGAGATCTTGCTGGCCAGGGTAGTTGACTTACACCTTCTAGAGCACGTTGGGAGGCACGGGATACATGCGGACGTGCATTGTCCTGTTGGAACAGCAAGTTCCCTTGCCGGTCTAGGAATGGTAGAACGATGGGTTCGATGACGGTTTGGATGTACCGTGCACTATTCAGTGTCCCTTCGACGATCACCAGTGGTGTACGGCCAGTGTAGGAGATCGTTCCCCACACCATGATGCCGGGTGTTGGCCCTGTGTGCCTCGGTCGTATGCAGTCCTGATTGTGGCGCTCACCTGCACGGCGCCAAACACGCATACGACCATCATTGGCACCAAGGCAGAAGCGACTCTCATCGCTGAAGACGACACGTCTCCATTCGTCCCTCCATTCACGCCTGTCGCGACACCACTGGAGGCGGGCTGCACGATGTTGGGGCGTGAGCGGAAGACGGCCTAACGGTGTGCGGGACCGTAGCCCAGCTTCATGGAGACGGTTGCGAATGGTCCTCGCCGATACCCCAGGAGCAACAGTGTCCCTAATTTGCTGGGAAGTGGCGGTGCGGTCCCCTACGGCACTGCGTAGGATCCTACGGTCTTGGCGTGCATCCGTGCGTCGCTGCGGTCCGGTCCCAGGTCGACGGGCACGTGCACCTTCCGCCGACCACTGGCGACAACATCGATGTACTGTGGAGACCTCACGCCTCACGTGTTGAGCAATTCGGCGGTACGTCCACCCGGCCTCCCGCATGCCCACTATACGCCCTCGCTCAGAGTCCGTCAACTGCACATACGGTTCACGTCCACGCTGTCGCGGCATGCTACCAGTGTTAAAGACTGCGATGGAGCTCCGTATGCCACGGCAAACTGGCTGACACTGACGGCGGCGGTGCACAAATGCTGCGCAGCTAGCGCCATTCGACGGCCAACACCGCGGTTCCTGGTGTGTCCGCTGTGCCGTGCGTGTTATCATTGCTTGTACAGCCCTCTCGCAGTGTCCGGAGCAAGTATGGTGGGTCTGACACACCGGTGTCAATGTGTTCTTTTTTCCATTTCCAGGAGTGTATTTAAGTATATTTAAAATAACACCTTTCAGTTTTGTGATCAGCTATTCGTGAAAGAAATGCAAAACTGCTTACACGGTGCCCGTCTGACTTTGGTGTGATCCAAATATTGATTGGCAATTTATCAGATCTTTTATGTTGGCCGCTGTGGTTGTGCGGTTCTAGGCGCTTCAGTCTGGAACCGCGTGACCGCTACGGTTTGAGGCCATGCCCACCTGTTGAGTCAGTTCCTTAACACTAGATGTCTTCAGCACACACTATGGAGGACTTGCACCACAGAATGTTCTAGTTTGTTCTTCACTAAAATGTATGACTAATAGTGAAGTTTTTGTGAGCAGCCATCGTTCATCATCCCGACAACAATCCACCACCTCAACACAGACCTCCGCGTGTAGAGGTCATCCATCCTGGACCTCTACATTTTAATGTCAGAAGTGTGTGTTATGTCTAATTTTCAGTGACAGGATAACCTTACGAGCCACTCTCCCTGGAGACGATGACTCTCGACTACCTCAGTGGGTGAGTGGGATGACTGTTTTTTTTCACATGCGACTATCTCGTCGAGTCATTGCACCTTTTAGCAGATTTTCAGTTCTGCTTCCATGTGTGACATGTGGCAAGTAAACTCAGACTGTGTTCTAAGGATGTGTAAATATGAACGTTATTTTTGTCTATCATGAATGGGTGTGGCTCATTGTCTGGAAGTGTGTAAGGTGTTACCCATGCGTAGCTTTTCGGGAGTGGAAGATGAGTTTTGTCGAGAAGTCGGAGTTTTGTGGCAGTTTTTGCAGTTTTCAATGGGCAATGTATTTCATTTTTAGCAATAAATGTGGCTCACTGCGTGTAAGCGCTTAAAGTAGTAGTCATGAGTAGCCACTTAAGTGGAGAACGTAAGATACAGTAAGTGTTAGGAGAGAATTAGGTTAAGTATCCTTTTCGTCGTACTGTTTTGTTCTCCTCGTTTGTTGTTCGCATAATTAGTGACGTATACCCTCGCGGAGAGGTTGCGAATTTCTGCAGCCTGGTCCAGATGTGCAGGGAAGTGCATGTGACAATGATTTTTGTGTCTTGCAGACTGCAACTGCCGGCAGTAATTTTATTGTAGATACTTAGGAGGTGACGCAGAAAGCTATCAATAACGCTGGTTGTATTGATGATGTTTTAGGTACTAAAATGTTACAGACACATTTAGTATTTCCTAAGGACGTAGATTCACCACCATTGTGACAGCCCTGCCTCCTCAGAAGGTAGGAGTAGAAGAAAGAGGAAATGTGTTTGTAAGGTTTATGATCAGTCCGACAAGGCTTGTGCCTGTGGCTCAGGAGATTGACAAAAGTGTAATGCGTGATGCAGGCGAAGGATGCTGTGCAATCTCAGGGCTAGACTTTCTCATGAAGCATCATGCCGTAACCGACATCCGATGACGCGCGGTGGGACTCAGGGGATAATGTTCAAGCTCGGGGAAGGTGTCACCAGCGAAATACTGTTGCATAGTTCGTTTAACATGATAGGACAAATGTGGCAAAATCACTAAGCTTTAATTTGCATGATATAGTGCTGCAAGGCACTGGGAAGTTGCTTTAGGTGATCGAAGGCGTAGCTAACTTACACTATTCTGGACTTCGCCTCCGGGTACGGAGTCGTCGTTGAGTACACTACGTTCAGTGATTGAGAGCACTTCTTCTGTCTATACTCACGTTGAGACATCTAAATTCCGTTTGTGAATGGGAGTTCGCGTTTCTTATCAGTAGAATACAGAGATGAGAAGATAGTATTAAATTAGTCATAGGACCGCCTTCTGCCGTCCTAGTGTTTGAACGAGTTTTTTTTTTATTTTGTGGCTGGAGGAGACGACAAGATACGCTCTTTTGTTATCTTTTGTTAATTTTTTTTGTCATCTTCACTTCTTCTCTTGTTTTGGTTGCGTGTAGATGGACATCTAGCAAGTGCTGGCAAATGTAAGCATATTTGTACTAATTAAGCAAATAACATATTGATTTAAAATTATTGTTCGCTTTTAATTTGTAAGAGGTGATCCCGATTTCATGTCCGCCTTCCTTAAATTAGCTTGCATTCGAGTAATTTACAGTGCAACAATTGCAGCGGCCGATGCAGCCAACGACGTCATTACGTGGCGATATTAACTAATAAAATTTTAGCGGAAGCGAAAAACTCGCCCGCTATTGACATAATATACATTATTCTCCACAACCGACCGACGCTGGAGAAAATACGCAGCTTTAAGATTCTTATTTTCAGTACAACAGCCGAGGGCCAGAGCCAGGACTCCGACTACAATGCAATGGTTAACGGAGGTAAGAAAAAATACTGTCGTCCGTGTGTGGGCCGCAAATGTGATTAATAACTAAAGATTTTGTGCTTTAAAGTGAACTGAGTAGCCGAGGAAATTATATGAAAAGCTTATTCCATTGTTCAACTTACATGCTCATGTTTTAAGACCCAGCGAGTCTAACGTTCATTAACGTAACAAATAATTTATACTGAGGATTAATATTGTTAAAAAAGAGAACTTCACAAAAATATTTTATTGTAAATCAAAACAACAAGATATATCCTTTCTATTAACGCCCACCACGTAAGTCAACAACAATAAAATCACCAATTAATTTTTGTGGTAAATAACATATTAAATTACGACGGCCGACGGACGCGAGAACCCGCCTAGAGTAGCATCTTGGAAACCATACAAATACCATCACGAAATACTTCCGAAACTTAAATTTATATTCTATTCTAGCAAATCCCTATTTTTCATTAATACTTTTCTTGCTATAGTCAGTCTTCATTTTATATCCTCTCTACTTCAGCCATCATCAGATATTTTGCTGCCCAATAGTCCTTTTAGTGTCTCATTTCGTAATTAGATTCCCTTAACACTACCTGATTTAACCATCATAATACAAAGGGGGAGGGAAGGGGAGCTGTATGCCTACCTTTTCAGATCACTGTAATCTAGTCATGTACAATATATTTTAAAATTTTTGAAGTAAATATATTTGTGATTTTTAATGATTTCTTCTACCAGATCGCCTAATTGTTTCAAATTTTTTAGTAAAGTAAAAAATTGGGTCTTATAAGAGATGTGAATATTCAGAACATGTGTCTTATTCATATTTTCAGGTTTAGGACTCTTCTTACACATAAACATATCTTTAAACAGCATGTTGTGCGATAAAGACAACGAAAATTAGCGAAATCCGTATATCTTTGTGTTGGTCATATGTTACGCCCTCCTTTTGTAGTACACGTTAGTCAAAATCCGTTGGTACTGCTAGGTTTAATCTGAATACGTTCCATTACTTTTTATTTAGTTCCATTGAGGGTTATTTTATAATCCCTTTCCAAGGCACTATCTATTCCATTCAACTGTTATTCCAAGTTCTTTACTGTCTCTGACAGAATTGCAGTGTCACCGGTAAACTTCAAAATGTTTATTGCTTCTCCCATGTATTTGCTTCTATTTACAAATTTATCTTTGTATGCTTTACTGCTTGTTCAGTATAAATGTTGAACAACAAAGAGTGTAGGCTGCCCCAATGTCTCACTCTCATCTTCAAATTGCACAACTAGGAATCCAGCAGATGGAGTAGCAGAATTTATGTACTTCTACATGATTTGTTCTTTTATGGGGTGGGCCTCTGAAATACATGTCCAGTCTCCTTACTCCTCTCTTCTTTTTACGGGAGAACAGCAAAATTCGTATTTCAGTACATGTACAGCAAAAATACAAACTTTCATTTAGTACAACATGGATTCCCAAGGATCCACGTGTTACCAATTGTAGAGGAACATGTAGGAAAGAGCGTTTCTTCTATTTCCGAAAATAAAATGTTACTTTTGTAACTTGCAGAAGAGCAGAGTACATTGAGATAACTATTTCTAGATCGAAAGGTAAGTCAGTACCGTTCGAACCCACTAGCGAGAACAAAGAGAAAAGACGGTTGGAGATGCAGTAAAGGGAAATGTCGTTAGAGTGTATTGTGGGATTGGAGAAGTATGAGGGAGGAAAACTAATGTATCCTTTTCATGACTTTACGCCTCTTATCTTCGGATATCATTATTAAATGACGAATGGTGGCCAGAAGAAAGTTGCTACCTCACAGCGTCACTGGACAAATAAATTTTTCGTCTAAGTATAATTTGAGGCGTTTATGTATAAGTCCGATTTCAGAAGCTTCTCTGTCCTGGGACGCCTGACTCAAATGCTTTTAATACCGTCATTTTGCATGTCTAAAGAAGGTGCAGTGTAGGTGATTTCCCCAGTTCTAATTCCTTGGACGCCGCTTTGGAGAGCTACAATAGCCCTTATGTTTTAAAAGCTATAAAATAAACGATTGCGGAAAAGAGCTACGGTAATCGAATAACATACATAACGTAAAACGTTCTTTCATCAGCGTATTATCAGTTCCTTCATTTTGGGCTATTTCTCCCTTCTCAGAGAGCGTCTTGCACAAAGACATGCTAACGTTGTCAGCTGCTTATTCCAGCGACTATGTATTAAGAGAATTAAAAAGACGACTTTTCTTTTCGTAGGTGAAGCGTTCATTCGCCACAATCAAAAGACCATTAACTTATGGACAATTGACGTATAGATAGTTTTCTTCGTAGCACTGTATTTAGCATATGGCTGGAGCAATTCAATCGTGAATAATCATGCAGTGCAACGACTGAGTTGGTACCTTGATCAGTCGTATGCTGCATTTCTTTCAAAGTAGAGTGGTGGATACTAAGATAGTTTTCTTCGTAGCACTGTATTTAGCATATGGCTGGAGCAATTCAATCGTGAATAATCATGCAGTGCAACGACTGAGTTGGTACCTTGATCAGTCGTATGATGCATTTCTTTCAAAGTAGAGTGGTGGATACTAAGAGACGTATATCGTCTAAACAATTCTCTTAGAATGTTACCGCCCGTTTTTGGCTCATCTGGAAACTGAGTTGTAAATAAAATGAAAGATCTGAGAGTCCAGTCAATGAAACAGGAGACAGTACATGTCAGATAATTGTTTCTTCTCGCGCTGGATGCTCACATGTCTGTAGTTGTTGAGCATTCACCTTTTGTTATATAAGCAATTACCTCAGGCATAAATATATGTCGTGGCTTTTAGCACCTTCTGCCATGTATCGCGACACATTTGTGGGGTGAGACATAATGGCCTTTGCAGTGTCGATTAACGTCTCAACGAAATCCATAAGACCTTCACCTCTTATAGTCCCGTACGACCTTATGTCTCGTGCACACATAGCAACGCATTTATCGACAGTCATCTCCTCAGTTGGTTTAGAAAGTCGTTTCTCGTCCACATCAGAACCTTTTTTATTAGACACGAATGGATGCCGAGAAATGTGCGAAGTGCCACTTGACCCTTTAGCAAGAGAGTAAATTTCACCGCACAGCGAACAGCAAACAAAATGAACGCATTTCGTAACGTCATCCACGACAGGCTTTAACACGGTCCAAAGTGAACCTTTAAAATTCGCTTCGGGCTCCACTCACCACTGATTTCCATTAATTTTGTGACCACAACCGCTGAGATGTGTACTGGTGCATTGTCGTGATGGAAAAGGACGGTCCAATATCTATGAATAATATTCACCTGTAATAGTTTTACCCTTTTCCAGATAGTAGATAAGGATTATCCCTTGCGAATCCCAAAAGACAGTCTCCATAACCTTTCCGACCGAATGAATGGTCTTCTCCTTTTTTGGTGCAGATTCTCCCTTGATAACCTATTGTTTAGATTTTTGTTTGGTCTCAGGAGTATAGTAATGTATCCACGTTTCATCCACAGTGACGAAACGTCGCTCAAAGTCCTGTGGATTATGCCGAAGAGCTGCAAACCATCTTTACAACACTTCGCACAATTCCGTTTTTGGTCAAGCGTGAGCAATCGCGGAAGCAACTTGGGGATAGCTTTCTCGTGTCCAAATGTTGATGCAAAATATTATGTACCCGTTCATTCGAGATGCCCACAGCACTAGCAATCCCACGCACCTTAACTCTTCTGTCATCCATCACCATATCATGGATTTTATCAATGATTTCTGGAGTCGTAATCTTCACAGGGCGTCCAGAACGTTCAGCATCACGTGTGCCCATATGGGCACTCAAAAATTTTGAAATCACTTATAAACTGTTCCAAGCGAAGGCGCAGAGTTACTGTAATGTTTATCAAGCTTCTCTTTAGTCTCCTGAGGCGTTTTGCTTTTCATAAAGTAGTGTTTAATCACCTAAGGAATCTTTTTCGTCCATTTTTTGACAATCACTTGTCTTCCTTGATTCACACAAATGCCTAACGCAAAGAAATAGACCAATATGACTGAAACTTGGTGTGCGCTCTTTCCAAAGATGATACTAACTAAACTCGATAGGCGCCGGTGCTGGCATGTCTCGGACTTTGCACGAACTTTTCAAACGCCCCTTGTATTTAAGTATATTTACATTAATACCTTTCAGATGAATCAATTTAACAAATTAAACATATCTCTTTGTGATAATGTCTTTATTAGCATTTATATACTGCTATTCGTATAAGAAATGCAAAACTGCTGACGTGGAGCCCGTCCTCCAGTGGTGTGATCCAAATACTGATTAACAATTTATCAGATCTTTTATGGTGCACCAAAGAACCTACAGTCTTTCAGAAACAATTTCCGATACTCAATTAACTATGCAGCACAATTCGATTGACCGATCTCGTTATGTACTTGCCTCATGAAAATTACATCCGAGCCACATCTGTAACTTTGCGATTCTCTCGAGGACAAACCTGGAGTAACAGGAAATCCCATCAGGAATCAACAAGCACTGCGCAGTTAATTTCAATTGCCAATACTGAGCTGACTACATGCTGGTAAGTGGTAGGTGATCACGACTATTTTCGTTACATTCTCTATCATTCTTCCACCTTCGCAAGTAGGCCAGGTAACAGTTACAGCTCACAACATCGACTGGCTCATCCACCTTCGAGAGAGCTTGTTGCTATTGTAGGATAGGGACCACTTATACTGTATGGTTGCAGTTTAACGTCATATCACAGACACTTCTGTTTACAACAACAAAATATACAACCACTGCAACATCAGTTGGTTGCATCGACCAACAGTGTGGGATAAATACCTTTTCACATACGAGAATGAGCAAAGCCTTTAATTTAGGGCAATATAGAAACGTCTTTTGCCATGTCAAGAGCCAAGGGCGCTGAATCACACGAGATCTCCTTACTCATGAGTTGTCCCAGTAAAGAATGTTGTTAATGTGGTCTTCAGCCTGAAGTCTGGTTTGATGCAGTTGCCCAAGCTAGTCTATTCTGTGCAAGCCTCTTCAGCGCTGCACAGCTAATGCCATGTGCATCAGTTTAATCCTGCTAACTGTATTGAAGACTTAGTTCTCCCTCTACAGCTTTAACACCCTCCCCTCCTCAATACCCACATATACACACTTCTCTAATTTACCAAACAAACAAGTCCTTCATCCTTCATGCCCAAGGATATGCCCTATGAAACGAAGTTGTGCTATAAATTTCTTGTTTTCCCCAGTTCGACACAGTATCGTCTTATCACTTATTCGATCTGCAGTGCCACCATTATTTTCTGCGCTATTGGGTAAATATGTGATGTTGCCTTGGATGTTGCAAAAGATGTTGCTAGTGGGCCAGCTCAGAGCCGACCAAACATCACCTCGTCCGATGCAGCAATGACACTGGCAGATTCCCACATTGTGCTCCAGGAAATGGGCTGGCAGCGCCATAACGACGACACAGCAGAAAGGCGTTGGTACGCCAGTAACTACACATCCAAGCAACAGACATCTTATGGTCTACATGGATACAAGCTGAGATTTGCAAAGCAAGAATGCTCAGTCGCAACATAAATTACCATTATTTTCAGTTAAAGGTGTCTCAGTCTGGAAGCTACTATTTAAGGGGAGCGGTGTTGCCACTCCACGAGACGACATGAGGCTACAAGCAGCTACCATGGAATTTCGCTCAACAAACTGTGGTCCCCTGCTGCTGGTTTTAAGATGAGTGCTGTGAGCTTAGCATCTTCCAGCCTGTGGGCCAACTACCAGTTGCAACCAGCCTTTGGCCATAGAAGGCAGTCGTTTGAGACCACAGAATGTTCTAGTTTGTAGTACAGTAAAATGTATGACAAATAGTAAAGTTTCTATGAGCAGCCATCGATCATCGTCCCACCACCCCACTAAACACTGCTCTACTCATCGCTCGTAGCCAGTATCTTGCAACTGCGGTCAATACTACCAACAGGCCGTAGGCCCCAGCACAGGTACAGTGACGTCACGGGCTCGCTCAGTGTAGAGCATTGAGGCCGCGGTCCGTGGGCGTCGTCTCCATTTGCAACTCTGCTGAGCCTGTGACATACAGGTGCTTTCGAAACAGCACTGCTCGTCCCTTGGGGTGACGTCAGGGACTCGCTCGGCCGGAGAGTTTTTGTATCCAGTGCGGCCGCAGCTCGCGGGCCAGGCCCCTGTGCACGACTCTGCACCCTGCCTCCCGTCGGACCTCAATACGGCTGTCCCGGTTGAACCGGTAGCGCGAGGCAAGGCACGCACGTCTGACATGGCTGCGCTCCTGGACGGGCCGCACCTCGATGCCCACCTGTGCTACAAAGTGTGCAACCAGAGCTCGCTCTCAGCCTGTTGTCGCCGACCGATTGACATAATAAAAGCCAACTGCGATGCCACTGCGGCAGTGGCTGCATCAATTCCCATGGGCAGACACGTCTCTGAACTGACCTACCCTCTTATACTCAGAACAATGATAACTCTCTAATTTTAAGTTAGTGTATCTTGTACAAATATCTCCCGTGCCAATGAAAATGATTTGTGAAACTGTTCATTTAAAACATGTGAAATTGTGTATTCATTTTCCTTGTATGCCCCAATCTTGAGGTTTTATTGTACTTACGACTTGAATGACTACTTTTGTAACGGCCAGTGTCGTAGTCAAAAGTATCGTAGACAAACGTAAGACACCAAGAAAATTTTTCTTTCTTTATGTTTATGAAATTTGTGTTTACCAGAGAGTCCACAAATGTTAATAAGTGCATGTAATGCTTTCTATGATAATAAAGAACAGAGAAGCCTTCACATTTTGTCTGCGACAAGCTAGGAGATGCCTTTCTGTTTCGTATCGTCCTTTGTTCTTCAGCTTTCGCTATGTAAGCATCTACTTAGTTTGCTCTTCACAGCCATGAATATATTTAAGTATCTCTTAATTAATACTTTTCAGATGCATTAATTTAACAAACAAACATATCTCTTTGTATTAATGCCTTTATCAGCTTTGTGTACAGCTATTCGTGAAAGAAATGCAAATGTGATGACGTGGAGCCCGTCCGCCATTAGAGTGATCCAAATTCAGATTAGCAATTTATCAGATCTTTTATGGTGCTCCAACGAACCTGCAGTCTTTCAGAAACGAAGTCCGATACTCAATTAACTATACAGCATAATGCGACTGACCGATCATGCTATGCACTTCCCTTATGAAAATTACATTCGAGCCATACTTGTAACTTTGCGTTTCTCTCGAACACCAACTTGGGTTAATAGGAATTGACGTTACTGAGGTGACTACCTGCTGGAAAGTGGTTGGTGATCACGACTATTTTCTTTGCAGTCTCTATCTTCCTTCCACCTTCGCAAGCAGGCAAGGTAACAATTACAGGTCACAACTTCCATTCGCTCATCCACCTTCCCGAGACGTTGTTGCTATTGTTGGACGGGTACCACTTATACTCTGGTCACTCCACGTGTGGTTGCAGTTAACCGTCATACCAGAGACACTTCTGTTTACAACAACAAAATAATACAAGAACCGCTACATCGGTTGGTTGTATCGGCCAACACTGTGAGATAAATAGCTTTTCTCATACCAGGATAAGCAGCGCCGTTAATTTAGAGCAATATAGAAACGTCTTTTGCCATGTCTACATCCGAGGGCGCTGAATCACACGAGATCTACCTTACTCGTGAGTTCTCCCAGTAAAGAACTTGCAAAATTGTGAAACAGAAGGGTACATCTCTCTCCCCTCCCTTCCCAAATGTTGTTGTTGTGGTCTTCAGTCTGAAGACTGGTTTGATGCAGCTGCCCAAGCTAGTCTATTCTGTGCAAGCCTCTTCAGCACTGCACTGCTAATGCAATGTACATCATTGTGGACCTGCTAACTGTATTCCCGACTTTGTCTCCCTCTACAATTTTAACATCCCCCCTTCCCAACACCCACATATACATACTTTTCTTCATTACCAAACTGACAATTCTTTGATGCCTCAGGATATGCCCTATGAAACGAAGTTGTGCCATAAATCCCTTGTTTTCCCCAGTTAGACACAGTATCTTCTTATCAGTTATTCGAACAGCAGAGCCACCAATATTTTTCAGCGCAACTGAGTAAAATTGTGATTTTGCCATGGCTGTTGCAAAAGATCTTAGGAGTGGGCCAGCTCAGAGCCGACCAAACACCATTCTGTCAGCCGGCTAAGTGGCCGTGCGGTTCTAGGCGCTGCATTCTGGAACCGCGAGAGCGCTACGGTCGCAGGTTTGACTCCTGCCTCGGGCATGGATGTGTGTGATGTCCTTAGGTTAGTTAGGTTTAAGTAGTTCTAAGTTCTAGGGGACTGATGACCACAGATGTTAAGGCCCATAGTGCTCAGAGCAATTTGAACCATTTGAACCATTCCGTCAGATGCAGCAATGCCACTGGCAGATTTCCACATTGTGCTCCAGGAAAGGGGCTGGCACCGCCATAATGACGACGCAGCAGAAAGGCGTTGGTAGGCCAGTGTCGTGCACATAGTTACGCGTAGTCAGCTCGTACATAACTTTCCCACTAGAGCGCGCCCTACTAAGCTCAACAGCGCAGGCGCCGCGCTCGTTCGTCCCTCCACTACGATTTGGCGCTGCCTTAGAGGCGGACCAAATTCTGCTTCCACCGATCCGCGTATTAATGTGTAACGCAGCCAATGAGATTGCTGCTAAAGTAGAACCTTTTCTCCTCGCGGATCACTCTCGCGCAGTGATACTTGAATGCATGAGGTATTATAACGAGTGTGCAGACCTCCGATTAGTCAGTCTTCATTAGTCTGTACGAGTCTGCATTAGTCTGTACCAGTTTATAGCAAGTTTCAGTCTGCGCCTAATAAGATTATCATATTCCTTTACATAGCCATGAAGATAAATGTGTAGACGCTTTGTCAAGTATCAGAGATATGTGAGAATAAGATTAACGTACCATGACCAAAGGAACTTCAGACTGTCAGTTGTAAACAGCATCCAGAATCAAGTTACATAATGTATAATCTTTTTATTATTTTAATAAATGTGTGTGAAAATTAATCAAGTTCTGTTTAAAGTTGGTCACTGTCAATCTGCTACTCTAAGCGTGCAAGTGGCATTTCTATCGTCTGACTTAACGGCAGAAGATAAACACGCCACGATAAGACCACGAGACACATTGCTGACACTCGCCTACTTCGTTAGAGCGACAAGTCAAATAATCTGATGGTGTGTGTACCGAAGGTCTTACAGTACGCACACCACATTGGCGACGAAAAGACCGTTTAGAAAACAATGGTATTATCGAACCTGTCACATGTAGCGGCTGGGCAACACCAATCGTTGTAATAGAAAAGCCCAATGGATCATTACATATCTGTGGAGATTTCAAGAATACTTTCAATTCACAGTGCATTATAGATACATACCTGATTCCGAAACCGGAAGAACTGATGTATGAATTAGCAGGGGTGTGTGTATTTACCCAAACTGGATATAAAGGAAGCATATCTGCAGATCCCTTTAGACAAAGATACACAAAAGTTTATGGTAATAAATACTCCGTTTGGATTGTACAGATACAAGCCCTTACCATTTGGTATCGCTTGCACACCAAGCATCTTTCAACGTTACTTGGAACAATTAATTAGAAACTGTCGTAACGCAGTTAACTATCTCGATGACATAATCGTCTCGGGAAAATCTCCACAAAATTTACTACATAACCTGGATGAACTGTTCAAGGTTCTCAAAAAGGCCAATCTCAGGTGCAACAAGGACAAATGTATATTTTTTGTCAAGAAAATTCAGTATTTACGACATATATTGTCAAATAAAGGAATCAGTCCGACATCACAGCATAAAGAAACAATACAGAAATTGCCAGCTCCGAAAGACTTAAAGCAACTAAGAGCTTTATTAGGCCAAATTAATTATTACCGGAAATTCATACCGAAAGCAGCTGCAATTTCCGAACCGTTGCACAGATTGCTTCGCAAAGGAGTCACGTGGAATTGGTTCAAAGAATGCCAGCACGCATTCGAAAAAGTGAAACAGGGTTTAGTAGACGCAAAATGTCTTACGACATATTACCCGCAAAAGTTGATCACTATTGCGGCGGACTCGTCAGATTACTGGATCGGTGCAGTCATGTCCCATAAACATCAAGTAATTGAACGACCGATTGCATACGCGTCGAAAACTTTAAACTCAAGTCAACGAAACTATAGCCAAGTAGAAAAAGAGGCTCTAGCAATTATCTTTGCAGTGAAGAAGTTTCATGACTACATATGCGGAAGAAAATTTATTCTGCTCACAGACCATAAGCCATTGATGACAATATTCGGACCACATAATAGTGTATCCACTAAGACAGCAAAGCGTTTACGACGTTGGGCATTGCTACTGTGTAATTACAACTACGAGATCTTATATAGATCGACGCAAAACATGCCAACACCGATGTACTTTCACGTCTACCGGCCTGTCAAGATGAACATTTTGACAAATCACAGGACATATGTTTTCAGATAGACGTAACCAGTGAGGACGTAGTGGAAAATTCCCCCGTCAATGCCGCCTTAATAGCTAAGTTAGTGACCAAAGATCCAGTGTTATCAAAGATAAAGCAGTATATTCTTAAGGAATGGCCAACCAATAAGAACATGTTCGCTCAGCCAGAAGTGAAATCTTATTAGAACATGAGACATGCTCTCATAGTGCACAAAGGCGTCATATTAGTTCACAGTGAAACGGGAAAAACAAGAGTAGTTATACCCAAAGCTCTCAGGACTAAAGTGCTAGCAATGTTACACCAATGTCATTGGGGCATATTACGCACAAAACGCATGGCCAGAGAACATTGCTACTGGAAGGACATTGATTAAGATATTGAAACAATGTTTTCTAACTGTGAATTATGTCAGACGCATCAATCAGCTCCGCCAAGACAATATTTTCCGTGGCCACAGGCAATAGACCCTTGGTCAAGATTGCATATTGCCTATGCAGGTCCTTTTTTTGGAACTTCTTGGTTAATTGTCATTGATGCATTTTCAAAATTCCTTTTTGTACTACAAATGCGTACAGCTTCTTCAGTGACAAGAATTCAAGCTTTGTCAAAGATATTTTCCATTGAAGGATTGCCTCAAATCATAGTGACCGAGGCCAGAGTGGTGGCCTTGCGGTTCTAGGCGCTTCAGTTCGGAACCGCAGGACTGCTATGGTCGCAGGTTCGAATACAGCCTCGGGTATGTCATTAGGTTAGTTAGGTTTAAGTAGTTCTAAGTTCTAGGGGACTGATGACCTAAGATGTTAAGTCCCATAGTGCTCAGAGCCATTTGAACCATTTGAACCATAGTGACCGATAACGGCACACAATTTACGTCGCAAGAATTCCAGTCATTCTGTCAGATGAACGGAATTGCACACTCCAGGACGACACCATTTCACCCTGAGGCTAATGGACTCGCCAAACGATTCGTACGAACGTTCAAGGCACACATGACAAAGTTGGTGCAACAGTACAACAAAGAGGCTTCCTTATTAATTTTTCTGTCACAATACAGAGCTACTCCGCACGAGGTACAGTCACCAACAGAAAAACTGCATGGGCGATAACACAGGACTTTGATGTCCATCCTAAAACCCACAATGCATCCAGAAAATGATCAACGAACGTCGAAAGGACGACGATTCCACGTAAACGACAAAGTCCTCGTAACTGTCTACCGTCGAGGAAAGCGTACTTGGACACAAGGAATCATTGTAGAATGCAATGGAAATGTAATGTATAGAATAAAAACGAAAAGCGGCATAGTTGTTCGCCATACTAATCAATTACAGCAGCAAAGACAGTAGTCACAAATAGGCACAACTCCTAGGCTGTTTAATTTTGCAGACTCAGAAGCAGATGTCAACCCCGAGCAGCTTGCAGGATTCCAGACGCCGTTACCGGCTGCCGCCGCCGACGCCGACGTAGCACCTTCATGGGCAGCCGACTACACCAGCCGTCCACAGCCGACATCCCCAGAGAAGATGGACATCGAAGAAGAATTAGATTTACTCTATGACCAATGTACTGATGTTGAAATGCAATTATGTAACAAAATCTCTGCTTCTCCGGATCCCTGTTCCGCTGGTTTTGAGTGGGTTTTCCTAGCGGACCTTGGGCGAATGCCACGGGGAACAACATGTGTGCACCCACAGAGATACGCACGCCGGAAAGCCAGGAAGCAGAAGAAAAAGGATTTTCAAGCAAACTTCAAAAGCATTTTTTCTTCCCTGGAAAGGAGGGATATTGTGTACATAGTTCCGTGAAGTCAGCGCGTACACAACTTTCCCACTAGAGCGCACCCCGCTAAGCACAACAGCACAGGCGCAGCGCTCGTCCGTCTCCGCACTATGAGATGGCGCTGCCTTAGAGATGGACCAAATTCTGCTTCCACCGATTTGCGTATTAATATGTACCGCAGCCAATGAGATTGCTGCTAACGTAGAACCTTTTCTCCTCACGGATCACACTCACGCAGTGATACCTGAACGCGTGAGGTATTGTAAGTAGTCTACAGACCTCCGATTAGTAAGTCTGCATTAGTCTATACCAGTCTATAGCAAGTTTCAGTCTGCGCCTAATTAGATTATCATATTCCTTTACATAGCCATGATGATTAATGTGTAGACGCTTTGTCAAGTATCAGAGATATGTGAGAATAAGATTAACGTACCAAGACCAAAGGAACTTCAGATTGTCAGTTGTAAACAGCATCCAGAATCAAGTTACGTAATGTCTATGCTTTTTATTATTTTAATAAATGCGTGTGAAAATTAATCAAGTTCTGTTTAAAGTTGGTCACCGTCAATCTGCTACTCTAAGCGTGCAAGTGGCATTTCTATCGTCTGACCTAACGGCAGAAGATAAACATGCCACGATAAAACCATGAGACATATTGCTGACACTCGTCTACTTTGTTAGAGTGACAAGTCAAATAATCTGATGGTGAGTGTACCGAAGGTCTTCAAGTACGCATACCACAGCCAGTTACTACACATCCAACCAACAGACGTCTTATGGTCTACATGGATTACATGCTGTGATTTGCAAAGCAAGAACGATCTGTCCCAACATAAAATTACCATTATTTTCAGTAAAAGGTGTCTCAGTCTGGTAGCTACTACTTAAGAGGAGAGGTGTATGCCGCTCCTTGAGGCGACATGTGGCTACAAGCGGCCACCATGGGATTTGACCACCACTAACTGTGGGCCCCTGCTACTGGTTTTAAGATCAGTGCTGTGAGCTTAGCATCTTCCAGTCGGTGGTCCGACTACCAGGTACAGCCAGCCTTCAGCCATAGAAAGCAGTCGCTTGAGACCATGGCCACCCATTGCATCAGTTCCTTAACACTCGCTGTCTTCAGCACACACTATGGAGGAAGGGGCACCACAGAGTGTTCTAGTTTGTTCTTCAGTAAAACGTATCACTAACAGTGAAGTTTTTATGAGCAGCCATCGAACATGATCGCGACAACAACCCACCACCTCAACTCAGACCTCCACGTGTACAGGTGTTCCATCTTGGACCTCCACATTTTGATGTCAGAACTGTGTGTCACCTTTAAATTTCAGTGACAGGGGAACCTCACCAGCCACCCTCGATGAAGACGATGACTCTCGACTAACTCAGGGTTGCAGTTTCATCGACACACAGCATCAGTATGCAGTGGGCCGGCCGGTGTGGCCGAGGGGTTCTAGGCGCTTCAATCTGGAGCTGCGCAACCGCTACGGTCGCAGGTTCGAATCCTGCCTCGGGCATGGATGTGTGTGATGTCCATAGGTTAGTTAGGTTTAAGTAGTTCTAAGTTCTAGGGGACTGATGACCTCAGAAGTTAAGTCCAATAGTGCTCAGAGCCTTTTGAAGGAAGTATGCAGTTGGTGAGTGCACTAACAGTTCTATTTTAGCCCCTGCCAATACCACTTCGAGTTAGTGCACCTTTTCGCAGCTTATCAGTTCTGTTTTCATGTGTGACATGTCTCAAGTAAACTCAGACTGTGTTCTAAGGATGTGTAAATATGAACGTCATTTTTAACTACCATCAATGATTGTATCTCATTGTCTGGAAGTGTATAAGGTCTTAACTATGCGTGGCTTATTAGGAGGGGAATATGAGTTTCGTCGAGAAGTCTGGATTTTGTGGTAGTTTTCACCATTTTGAATGAGCAATGGATTTCATTTTGAGCAACAAATGTGGCTCACTGCGTTTAAGCACGTAAAGTAGTAGACATGAGTAGCCGCTCAAGCGGAGAAGTTAAGTTATTGTAAGTGTTAGGCTAGAATTAGATTAAGTGTTCTTGTCGTTGTACTGTTTTGTTCTCAACGTTCGTTGTTTGCATAATTAGTGGTAGATACCCCGGCGGAAAAGTTGCAAATTTCTGCAGCTTGGACCAGATGTGGGGGAAGTGCATGTGCCGATGAATTTTGTGTCTTGCAGAGAGCAACTGCCGACAGTAATTTTGTTGTAGATACTTAAGAGGTGACACAGAGAGCTATGTTTTGGGCACTGAAATGGTACAACTGCATTTTGAATTTCCGAAGGCCGCAGATTCGGCACCATCTCTGACGGCACAGCCTCCTCAGAACGTGGGAGGAGAAGAAACAGGAAATGTGTTTGTAAGGTTTATGTTCGGGCAGACAAGGCTTGTGCCAGTGGATCTGGAGATTGACAGAAGTGACAAAACTTGCAGTGTATTTTGTGATGCAGGCGAAGGGTGCTGTGCAATCCCAGGGCTAGACTTTGTCATCAAGCATCATCCCGAAGCTGACTTCCGACGACGAGCGATGGAACCCAGGGGGATCATGTTCAAGCTGGGGGAAACTGACCCCTGTGAAATACTGCTGTATGGTTCGTTTATCATGATAGGACAAATGTGGGAAAACCACTAAGCCTTAATTTACATGATATAGTGCCACAAGGCACTAGGAAGTTGCTTTATGTGACCGAAGGTGTTGCTAACTTATACGATTCTGGACTTCGCCTCTGGGTAGGGAATCGTCGTTGAGTAGGCAGCGCTCAGTGATTGAGAGCACTTCTTCTGTCGATACTCACGTTGAGACGTTATCTGAATTCCGTCCTTGTGGCTGGGAGTTCGCATTTCTTATCTGTAGAATACAGAGGGAAGAAGGTAGTATTAGATTATACTAGACAGAGGACCGCCTTCTGCCGTCCTAGCGTTCAATGAGTTTTTTTATTTTGTGGCTGGAGATCTTTTATCGTCGCAGACGTGTACGAGAACCACCACTCCGACGCACCGGCCGCAGTACATTCGGAGCTATTGGTAATTGCTTCGGGTTATTAGAATAATAAAGCTGAACAGCTGTGATAATGTAAGTTTCATTTCCACTGAGGTTCCACACCACTGTAGATCACCTTCGAAAGTATTGTCTTCCAGTGTTTGGGACGTAGATGATTTCAGTCATCTCGCTTTATTTATTTTAGATCGCGTAGTCATAAAAAGGGACAGATTTGGGCAGTTGATCAATAATATTAGTCAATAAATTCATTTGTATATCTTTATGTCCATTGCACATCGACATATAAACATTTGTAGTATATAAAGGGGTTTTAATCTACTTTAAACGTATAAGCAGAGAAAACATTAACATTTACTAATTACCAGTTCCCTTAATCATTCATTATTTTTATGTTGTAGTTTATATGTTAAAGAGCAAGAAGGAGAAAATAATATCACCGTTAAGATATCTTAAGATCTGCTTCAGGTGGTATTCAGACAGGGCCAAATCTTTACTTTCGCGATCAGTATTTTCCGTAGTGCACATTCGTTTTCTCACCCGCCTGGAGCAGCATCTCGGAAAATATTCAAATACCTTCCAGTAATACTTCCTAACAATTAAATTTATATTCGAAATCCCTCATTCTCATTAATACTTTCTTGCTGTAGTCAGTCTTGATTTTATATCCCGTTGTGCGTAAAAGACAACGAAAATAAACGAAATAAGTCTATCGTTGTGTTGGTCATATATTACGCCCCTCTTTGTAGTACACGTTATTTAAAATCCGTTGGTACTGCTAGGTAAAATTCGAATACGTTCCATTACCTTTGATTTAGTTCCATTGGAGGTTATCTTATAATTCCTTTCCAAGGCACTATCTATTCCATTCAACTGTTATTCCAAGTTCCTTGCTGCCTCTGACTGAATTTCAGTGCCACCGGTAAACTTAAAAATGTTTATTGCTTCTCCCTAATATTTAATTCTGTTTACAAATTTATCCTTGTATGCTTTACTGCTTGTTCGGTGCAGATGTTGAATAACATCGAGTGTAGGCTACCTGAATGTCTGACTCCCATCTTCCCATTGCACAACTAGAAATCCACTGGATGGAGTAGAAGATTTTATGTGCTTCAACATGATTAGTTTTTTGATGGGGTGGGACTGTGAAATACAAGCCCAATCTCATTACCCCTCTCTTCTTATCTGTGGACAGCAAAATTCTTGTTACAGTACATACACGGCAAAAATTCAAACTTTAATTTAGGACAAGGATTCCCAAGGATCCACATGTTACCAGTCGTGGAGGAACATGTAGGAATGAGCGTGTCGCCTATTTCAGAACATTAAATGTTATTTTTGTAACTTCCAGAAGAGCAGAGTACAACGAGATGGCTATTTCTAGATCGAAAGGTAAGCCACTTCCGTTCGAACATACTAGTGAGAACAAATAGAAAGATGGTTGGAGATGCAGTAAAGGGAAATGACGATAGAGTGTACTCTGGGATTGGAGAAGTATGAGGAAGGAAAAGTATTGTATCCTGTCACGACTTTACGCCTCTTATCTTCAGATATCATTTTTAAATAACAAATGGTCGCCAGAGGAAGGCTGCTACATCACAGTATCTCTGGACAAATAGCTTTACATCTAAGAATAATTTGAGGCGTTAATGTAAAAGTCCGATTTCAGAAACTTCTCTGTACTGGAAGGCCTGACTCAAATGCTTTAACATTGTCATAGTCCATGTCAACAGAAGATGCAGTGTAGGTGATTCCCCCGGTTCTAATTCCTTGGACGCCGCTTTGAAGACCTACAAAAACTCTTATGTTTTAAAAGGTATAAAAGAAACGATAGCGTGTAAGAATTACAGTAATCGAATAGCATACATAACGTAAAAAGTTCTTTCATCAGCGTATTATCAGTTCCTTCATTTTGGGCTATTTCTCCCTTCTCAGAGAGCTTCTTTCACAATGACATTCTAACATTGTCAGCTGCTTATTCCATGGAGTATAGTTAGACTGGTTCAGTGATCTATCAAGAGCAGGAAGGTTGAAGGAAGATAGAGAATGAAAAGGAAACGGTCGTGATCACCTACCACCTACCAGCAGATAGTCAGCACAGTATTGTCAATTGAAATTAACTGAGCATTGCTTGTTCATTCCTGTTGTGATTTCCTGTTCCTCCATCTTTGTGTTCGAGAGAAACGCAAAGTTACAGATGTGGCTTCAATGTCATTTTCATAAGGCAAGTGCATAACGCGGTCGGTCTATCCAATTATGCTGTATAGTTAATTGAGTATCGGACTTCGTTTGATAAAGACTGTATGTTCTTTGGTGCACCATAAAACATCTGACAAATTACTAATCAGTATTTGGATCATACCAATGGCGGACGGGCTCCACGTCAGCAGTTTTAAATTGGTTCAAATGGTTCTGAGCACTATGGGACTTAACATTTGATGTCATCAGTCCCCTAGAACTTAGAACTACTTAAACCTAACTAACCTAAGGACATCACACACATCCATGCCCGAGGCAGGATTCGAACTTGCGACCATAGCAGTCGCGCGGTCCCGGACTTAAGCGCCTAGAACCGCTCGGTCACCTCGGTCGGCCTCAGCAGTTTTGCATTTCTTTCACGATTAGCTGTATACAAAGCTGATAAAGACATTAATACAAAGAGATATGTTTAGTTTGGTAAATTAATACATCTGAAAGGTATTAATTTAAATATACTTGAATACGAGGGGCGTTTGAAAAGTCTGTGCAAAGTCCGAAGATGCCACCACCGGCGCCTATCGAAGTCGTGTTTAGCTAGTAGCATGTTTGGAAAGAACGCACACCAAGTTTCAGTCATATTGGTCTATTTCTATGTGCATGGCATTCGTGTGAATCAAGGAAGTCGAGTGATTGTCAAAAAATGGGCGAAAAAGAATTTCGTTTGATGATTAAACATTACTTTATGAATGGCAGAACGCCTCAGGGGACTAAAGAGAAGCTTGATAAACATTATAGTGACTCTGCGCCTTCGCTTAGAACAGTTTATAAGAGATTTCACAATTTTTGGAGTGGCCACATGGGCACTAAAGATACTGAACGTTCTGGACGCCCTGTGGAGGTTGCGACTCCAGAAATCGTTCATAAAATCCATGATATGATTATGGAAGACAGAAGAGTTAATGTGCGAGAGATTGCTAGTTCTGTGGGCATCTCGATTGAACGGGTACATAATATTTTGCATAAACATGTGGACACGAGAAAGTTATCCGCAAGTTGCGTTGGGCGATTGCTCACGCTTGACCAAAAACGGAATTGTGCGAAGTGTTGCAAGGATGGTTTGCAGCTGTTCAGAAGAATCGGCAGGATTTTGAGCGTCGTTTCGCCACTGTGGATGAAACATGGATACATTTCTATACTCCTGAGACCAAACAACAATCTGATCAATGGGGTACCAAGGGAGAATCTGCACCAAAAAAGGCGAAGACCATTCCTTCGGTCAGAAAGGTTATGATGGCTATCTTTTGGGAGTTCGCAAGGGATAGTCCTCATCGACTATCTAAAAATGGTTAAAACTATTACAGGTGAATATTATTCATTGTTATAGGACCGTCCTTTTCCATCATGACAATGCACCAGCACAAACCTAAGCAGTTCTGGTGGCAAAATTAATGGAAATAGGATTCCAGATCGTTTCCCATACCCCACTAATCTCCAGACTTGGCTTCCTCGAACTACTATTTGCTCCCCAATTTGAAGAAATGTCTGGCGAGACAAAGATTTTATTGAAACGGGGAAGTGATCGCAGCAACTATTAGCTATATTGCAGACTTAGACAGTTCCTATTATTCGTAAGGGATCAACAAATTAGAAAAGCGTTGGACGAAGTGTATAAGTCTAAAAAGTTGCTACCTTGAAAAATAAAAAATGTTTACCCCAAAGATGTATGCAGTTTTTATTTTTGCACGGACTTTTCAAACGCCCCTCGTATATTCTGGTACTTAAGAGCTAACAAGATGGATGTATACATAGCGAAAGCTGAAGAACAAAGGACGATGCGAAACAGGAAAGCATCTGCTAGCCGATCTCAGAACAAATGTGGAGGCTTGTCTGTTCTTCATTGTTGTAGAATCTATTACATATACTTATTAATATTTGTGGACTTTCTGGTAAACAGATATTTCATAAACATAAGGAAAGAAAAATTTTCTTGGTGTCTTACATTTTCCTGCGATATATTTGACTACAATACTGGCCGTAACGTGAGTAGTCATTCGAGTCATGTACAACAAGGTTTAGTCAGTTCAGGGATGTGTCTGCCTGTGGGAATTGATTCAGGCACTGCTGGATCCAAGTGGCTCTGAGCACTATGGGACTTAACATCTTAGGTCATCAGTCCCCTAGAACCTAGAACTACTTAAACCTAACTAACCTAAGGACATCACACAACACCAGGCATCACAAGGCAGAGAAAATCCCTGACACCGCCGGGAATCGAACCCGGGAACCCGGGCGTGGGAAGCGAGAACGCTACCGCACGACCGCGAGATGCGGGCGCCACTGCTGGAGTGACGTCGTAGTTGGCTTGTATGAAGTCAATCAGACGGTGACAACCGGCTGAGAGTGAGCTCTGGTTGTGCAGTTTGCAACAGAGGTGGGCATCGAATCGCAGACCGTCCACGATTGAAGCCATCACAGCCGTGCTAGCCTTGCCTAGCGCAGCCGGTTCAGCTGAGGCAGTCGCATGGAGGTCCGACGCGCCGCAAGGTGCAGAGTCATGCGGCCGCACTGGGCTACAGCAGTCTCCGGCCGAGCAAGTCCCTGACGTCACCCCAAGGGCCGAGCAGTGCTGTTGCGAAACAACTTGTATGCTACGGGCTAAGCAGAGTCGCATAAGGAGACGCAGCCCACGGGCCATGGCCTCACTGCTCCGCACTTAGCGAGGCTGTGACGTCAGTGCATCAGTGACGTGCGCAAGCAATGGCGTTGTGTGGCCTACGTGCTGTTGGTAGCACTGACCGCAGCTGTGAGCTACGGGCTGTGAGCGGAGATTAGAGCAGAGTTTAGTTCAAATGTTCAAATGTGTATGAAATCTTATGGGAAATAACTCCTAAGGTCATCAGACCAAACACCATTTCGTCCGATGCCGATTCCCACATTGTGCTCCACTAAAGGGTGTGGCACAGCCGTAACGACGACACAGCAGAAAGGCGTTTGTAGGCCGGTTACTACACATCTAATCAACAGACCTCTTCTGGTCTACATGGCTGCAAGCTGTGATTTGCGAAGCAAGAACGCTCTGTCCCAACATAAATTACCATTACTTTCAGAAAAAGGTATCTCAGTCTGGTAGCTACTATTTACGAGAAGAGGTGTATGCCACTCCTCGAGGCGACATGATGGTTCAAGCAACCACCGCGAGATATGGCCTCCAACACCTTTGAGCCCCTGCTGCCGGTTTTTATATCAGTTGCGTGATACTCGCAGGGGAAAAAAATTGAACAGACAGTGCACTCACCTACTGCACACTGAAGCTGTGTGTCGACGAAACTGGTACCCTGAGGTAGTGGAGAGTTATCGTCTCTAGGGAGGGTGTCTGGTAAGGTTTTCCCGTCAATGAAATTTAGACGTGACACACACTTCTGACATCAAAATGGGTGACATCTACACATGGAGGTCTGAGTTGAGGTGGTGGATTGTTGTTGGGATGATAATCCATGGCTGCTCATAAAAACTTCACTGTTAGTCATATATTTTACTGAAGAACACATTAAGACATTCTGTGGTGCAACGTCCTCCATAGTGTGTGCTGAAGACAGCGAGTATTAAGGAACTGATGCAACAGGTGGCCATGATCTCAAACGACTGCCTTCTTTGGCTGAAGGCTGATTTCACCTGGTAGTTGGTCCACAGTCTGGAAGATGCTAAACTCACAGCACTGACCTTAAGGCCAGCAGCAGGGGCCCACACTTAGTGGAGGCCAAATCCCAAGGTGGCTGCTTGTAGCCTCATGTGGCCTTGTGGAGCGGCATACACCTCTCCTCTTAAATAGTAGCTACCAGACTGAGACACCATTTACTGAAAATAATGGTAATTTATGTTGTGACAGAGCGTTCGTGATTTGCAAATCATAGCTTGTAACCATGTAGACCACAAGAAGTCTGTTGATTGGATGTGTAGTTACTGGCTTACCAGCGCCTCTCTGCTGCGTCGTCATTATGGCCTTTCCTTTAGCACAATGTGGGAATCTGCCAGTAGAATTGCTGCATCTGACATAATGGTGTTTGGTCGGCTCTGAGTTGGCCCATTCCCAAGATCTTTTGCAACAGCGATGGCATCATCACAATTTTACTGAGTAGCGCCGAAAAGTAATGGTGTCACTGCAGATCGAATAACTGATAAGAAGATTTTGAGGGGAACTGGGGAAGACAAGAAATTTGTGGCATAACTTCATTTAATAGGGCATATACTGAGGCATCAAGGACTCGTCAGTTTGGTATATCATTTCATTGATGACAGGAGAAAATACAAAAACGCAATACATGTAGCAGGCAGAAAAGAATACATACGTCTAAAGAATGAGATCGACAGGAAGCGCAAAATGGCTAAGCAGGAATGGCTAGAGGACAAATGTAAGGATGGAGAGGCGCATATCACTAGGGGAAAGTTAGATACTGCCTACAGGAAAATTAAAGAAATCTTTGAAGAAAAGAGAACGACTTGAATATCAAAAGCTCAGATGGAAATCCAGTAATAAGCAAAGAAGGGAAAGCAGAAAGATGGAAGGAGTATATAGAGGGTCTATATAAGGGCGATGTTCTTGAGGAAAATATTATAGAAATGGGAGAGAATGTACATGAAAATGAAATAGGAGATGTGATACTGTGTGAAGAGTTTAACAGAGCACTGCAAGACCTAAGTCGAAACATGGTCCCAGGAGTAGACAACGACCCATTAGAACTAATGACAGCCTTGGGAGAGCCAGGCCTATCAAAACCTTACCATCTAGTGAGCAAGTTGTATCAGACAGGCGAAATACCCTCAGACTTCAAGAAGAATATAATAATTCCAATCCCAAAGAAAGAAGGTGTTGGCAGATGTGAAAATTACCGAACTATCCGTTTAATAAACCACGGTTGCAAAATACTTACACGAATTTTTTAGAGACAAATGGAAAAACTTTTAGAAGCCGACCTCGGGGAAGTTCAGTTTGGATTCCGTAGAAATGTTGCAACACGTAAGGCAATACTGACCCTACCACTTACCTTAGAATAAAGATTGAGGAAAAGCAATCATACGTTTCTAGCATTTGTAGACATAGAGAAAGCTATTGACAATATTGACTGGAATACTCACTTTCAAGTTCTGAAGGTGACAGAGGAAAAATACAGGGAGCGAAAAGCTATTTACAATTTGTACAGTAACCAGATAGCAGTTATAAGAGTCGAGGGCATGAAAAGGAAGCAGTGGTTGGGAAGGAAGTGAGACAGGGTTGTAGCCCATCCTAGATGTTATCCAATCTGTATATCGAGCAAGCAGTAGAGGAAACAAAAGGAAAATTCGGAGCAGGAATTAAAAACCATGGAGAAGAAAAAAAAATTCTGAGGTTCGCCGATGACATCGTAATTCTGTCAGAGACAGCACAGGACCTGGAGAAACAGCTGAACGGAATGGACAGTGCCTTGAAGAGAAGATATAAGATGAATATCAACAGAAGCACAACCAGGATAATGGAATGCTGTCGAATTAAATCGGGTGATGCTGCAGGAATTAGATTAGGAAATGAGAGGCTTAAAGTAGTAAATGAGTTTTGCTATCTAGGGAGCAAAATAACAGATGATTGTCGAAGTAGAGGGGATATAAAATGTAGATTGGCAATGGCAAGGAAAGCGTTTCTGAAGAAGAGAAATTTGTTAGCATCGAGTATAGATTTAAGTGTCAGAAAGTCGTTTCCGAAAGTGTTTGTATGGAGTGTAGTCATGTATGGAAGTGAAACGTGGACAATAAATAGTTTAGACTAGAAGAGAATAGATGCTTTCTAAATGTGGTGCTACAGAAGAATGCCGAAGATTAGTTGGGTAGACCACATAACTAATGAGAAGGTACTGAATAGAATTAAGGAGAAGAGAAATTTGTGGCACAACTTGACTAGAAGAAGGGATCGGTTGGTGGGGCATATTCTGAGGCATCAAGGGATCGCCAATTTAGTATTGGTGGGCAGCGTGGAAGGTAAAAATAGTAGAGGGAGACCAAGAGATGAATACACTAAACAGATTCAGAAGGGTGTAGGTTGCAGTTGGTACTGGGAAATGAGGATGCTTGCACAGGATAAAGTAGCATGGAGAGCTGCAGCAAAAAAGTCTCTGGAGTGAAGAGCACACCAACGACAACAAGAGCTAACAAGATAGGTGCATACATAGTGAAAGCTGAAGAACAAAGGACGATACGAAACAGGGAGGCATCTCCTAGCTGATCGCAGAAAAAATGTGAAGGCGCTTTGTTCTTCATTATCGTAGAAAATATAAGGAAATAAAAATTTTCTTGGTGTCTTACATTTTCCTACGACACATTTGACTACGATACTGGTTGTTACATGAGTCAAATAGTCAGTACAACAAAATTACATGATTGGTGTGTACAAGAGAAAACAATATACAATTTGACATGTTTTAAATAAACAGTTTGACAAATCATTTTCATTGGCACAGGAGATATTTTTACAACAGTAACTTAAAATTTCAGAGGAATCATTGTTCTGAGGATAAGAGGTTAAGTCGTTACAGGGACGTGTCTGCCCATGGGAACTATGCTGCCACAGCTGAAGTGACGTCGCAGTTGGCTTGTATGATGTCAATCGGTTGGTGACGACTGGTGTAAGTGCGAGTTCTGGTTGTGCACTTCGCAGGTGAGGTGGGCATCGAGGCGATGCCCGTCCAGGACCGTAGCCATGTCAGCCGTGCAAGACTTGCCTCGCGCTGCCGGTTCAACTGGGGCAGCTGCAGCGAGTTCCGCCGCGCCACACGGTGCAGAGTCGAGTGCCCGCACAGGACTACAGCAGTCTCAGGCCGAGTGAGCCCCTGACGTCACACCAACACCAAGGGCCGAGCAGTGCTGTTGCGAAATCACCTGTATGCCAGGGGCTCAGCAGAGTTCCGCATAGAGACACAGCCCACAGGCCGCGGCCTTGTGCTTCACACTGAGCGAACCTGTGACATCACTGCACCAGTGCCGCGCGCAAACACTGCTGTGCAGCGGCCTACGGGCTGTTGGTAGCGAGGGTGAGTAGAGCAGTTTTTAGTGGAGTGGTGGGATTTCTTCATTTTTTTCGTCGCGCACAAAATGAGAGCAGAGAGTAAACGTGGTTTGCAGAAAAAGGAGTGCATGTCAAGAAAAAGGAAGGTAAAAGAAAATCTAATCAGTGGTGAGTAAAGAACCACACAGCCTGAAGCGAATATCAAAATTTCGATTTGGACTGTGTTAAGGCCTATTGTGGAGTGCGTTAGGAAAAGTGTTCATTTTGTTTGCTGTTCGCTATTCAGTAGAATTTACACTCACACTGAAGGGTCAAGTGGCACTTCACACGTTTCTCGCCACCCACGCGTGCCTAATAAACAAAGGTCTTATGTGGACGTGAAACGACTTCCTAAACCTGCTCAGGACGTAACTGTCGATAAATGCGTGGGTATATGTGCACCAGACGTTAGGTCGTACGGAACTATAAGAGACGAAAGTGTTATGAATCTTGTTCAGACGTTAGTTGACACTGCAAATCCCATTATATCTCACCCCACAACTGTGTCGTCGTACATGGCAGGAAGTACTAAAAGCCTATGACATATAATTATGCCTGATATAATGTGGACAAACCAGTGAGAGAAGAAACAATTATCTGACATGTACAGTTTCCTGTTTCATTGACAGCACTCTCAGATCTCGCATGTTGTTTACAACTCAGTTTCCAGATAAACCAAAAACTGGCGGTAACATTCTAAGAGAATCGTTTAGACGTTTTATGTCTCTTGGTATCCACGACTGTACTTTGAAAGACATGCAGCCCAAGACTGATCAAGGTACCAACATTGTCGCTGCACTGAGCGATATATTCACGACTGAATTGTTCCTGCGATATGCTAATTATAGGGCTATGAAATAATTTTAATGCGGAGTATATATGCGTCAATTGTCCATAAGTTCATGGTCTTTTGATTGCGGCGAAAGAACGTTTCACTTACGTAAGAAAAGTGGTCTTCTTATTGCTCTTGATAGATAAATGAGCTAGTGTAACGACACTCCTTGGAATAAGCAGCTGACAATGTTAGAACGTCTTTGTGCGAAAAGCTCTCTGAGATGGGAGATATAGCCAGAAATGAACTGATATCACGCTGATGGAAGAACTTTTCACATTATGTTTGCTATTCGATTACTGTAATTATTATATGCAATCATTTATTTTATAGCTTTTAAAACACAGGGGTTTTTGTAGCTCTTCAAAGCGGCGTCCAAGGAATTAGAACTAGAAAAATCACCTTGACGGCACCTTCTGTTGACATGGACAATGACAATGTTAAAGCATTTGAGACAGGCGCCCCAGCACAGACAAGCTTCACAAATCGGACTTTTACATAAACACCTCAAATTATACTTAGATGAAAAGTTATTTGTCCAGAGATACTGTGAGGTACCAACTTTCCTCTGGTCACCATTTGTCATTTAAAAATTATATCTGACGATAAGAGGCGTAAAGTCATGAATAGGATACAATAGTTTTCCTTCCTCATACTTCTCCAAACCCACAATACACTCTGACAACAATTCCCTCTACAGCATCAGCAACTGTCTTTTCTCTTTGTTTTCGTAAGTGGGTTCGAATGGAAGTGGCTTACCTTTCGATCTAGAAATAGTTATCTCAATGTACTCTGCTCTTCTGTGAATTACAAAAAAAAATCATTTAATGTTCGGAAGTGAGAGAGAAACCCATTCCTACATGTTCCTCCACAACCTGTAACACATGAATCCTTGGGAATCCATTTTGTCCTAAATGATAGTTTGAATTTCGGCTGTATGTGCACTGAAATATGAATGTGACTGTCCTCAGGTAAAATGAAGGCAGGACTAATGACCCTGGGCGTGTGTTTCACAGCCCCATCCCATCAAAGAACAAGTTATGTTGAAGCACATACATTCTGCTACTCCATCTGCCGGATTTCTAGTTGTGCAATTTGAAGATGGGAGTGAGACATTCAGGTAGCCTACACTCGGGGTCACTCAACATCTACACCAAACAAGATGTAAAGCATACAAGGATAAACTTGTAAACAGAATAAAATATCAGGGAGAAGCAATTAACATTTTTAAGTTCAACAGTGACACTGCAATTCTCTCAGAGACAACAAATAACTTGGAATAACAGTTGAATGGAATAGATAGTGGCCTGGAAATGGATTATAAGATAACCCTGAATGGAACTAAATGAAATGTAATGGAAAGTATTGGAATTAAACCTAGCAGTACCAACGCATTTTAGATAACGTTTACTACAGAAGGGGCGTAACGTATGACCAACACAGACAAATACGGATGTCGTTAATTTTCGTTATCTTTTACGCACAACATACTTTTTAAAGTTATGCTTATGTGTAAGAAGGGTCCTAAACCTGAAATTATGAATATGACACCTCTTCAGAAAGTTCACATCCATTGACAAGACCTAAATTTTGGCCTTAAGTTTTACTGAAAAATTTAAAACAATTACGGAATCTGGTAGCAGAAATCATTAAAAATCATAAATGTATTTTTTCAGAATTTTAAAATATAATGTACGTGACTAGAAAAACATAGTTCTGGAAAGGTAGGCATAAAGTACCCTTTCCTTGTCCCTTGGTATTGCGAGGGTTAAATCAGATAGTGTTAAGGGAAACTGATTCCGAAATGAGACACTAAAAGGACTATTGGGCAGGAAAATAACTGATGATGAACGAATTAGAGGGGATATAAAATGAAGACTGACTACAGCAAGAAAAGTATTAATGAAAAATTGGGATTTGCTAACATGGAATATAAATTTAAGTGTTAGGCCTTATTTCTTGAAGGTATTTGTATGGTTCCCAAGATGCTGCTATAGGCGGGTGTAAAAATGAATGTGCGCAATGGAAAATACTGAACACGAAAATAAAGATTTGGCCCTGTCTGACTACCCCATGAAGCAGATCTTAGTATCTCTTACCGGTGATATTATATCCTCCTTCTTGCTCTTTAACATATAAATCACAACATAAAAATAAATGAATGATTAAGGGAACTAGTAACTACTAAATATTAAAGTTTCTGATTATATATTTACTGTAGATTAAAACATCTATATTTGTTACAAACGTTTATATGTCAATGTGCAATGGACTTAAAGAAATACAAATGAATTTCCTGATTAATATAATTGATCAACTGCCCAAAACTGTAACTTTTTCTGGCTACGCGATCTAATGTAAATAACACAAGATGACTGATATCATATACGTCCCAAACACTACAACACACTACTTTCAAAGATGATCTACAGTGCTGTGCAACCTCAGTGGAAATGAAACTTATGTGATTACAGCTTTTCAGCTTTATAGCCCTAATAAGTCGAAGCAATCAATATCACCCAATGTACAGCGTCCCGGGCGTCGGAGTGATGGTTCACGTACATGACTGCGATGATCTTATAATCCCTTTCCAGGCCACTATCTATTCCATTACTCTGTTATTCCAAGTTCTTTGTTGTCTCTGAGAGAATTGCAGTGTCACTGGTAAACTTCAAAATGTTTATTGCTTCTCCCTGATATTTAATTCGGTATACAAATTTATCCTTGCATGCTTTCCTGCTTTTTCAGTGTAGATGTTGAATGACATCAAGTGTAGGTTACCCGAATGTCTCACTCCCATCATACCATTGCACAACTAGAAATCCAGGAGATGGAGTACCAGAATTTATGTGCTTCAACAAGAATTGTTCTTTGATGGGGTGCCCAGTCTCATTACTCCTGTCTTCTTTTTACCGGAGGACAGCAAAATTCATATATCAGTGCATATACGGCAAAAATTCGAACTCTGATTTAGGACAACATGGATTCCCAAGGATTCACATATTACCAGTTGTGGTGGAACATTTAGGAATGAGCGTCTTTTCTATTTCAGAATATTAAACGTTATTTTTGTAACTCCCAGAAGAGCAGAGTTCATCGAGACAACTATTTCTAGATCGAAAGGTAAGCCACTTCCGTTCGAACCCACTAGCGAGAACAATGAGAAAAGACAGTTGGAGATGCAGTAAGGGGAAATGTCGTTAGAGTGTATTGTGGGATTGCAGAAGTATGAGGAAGGAAAACTACCGTATCCATTTCATGACTTTACGCCCTTTATCTTCAGATATCATTTTTAAATGACGAATGGTGGCCAGAGAAATGTTGCTACCTCACAGTATCTCTGGATAAATAGCTTTTCATATAAGTACAATTTGAGGCGTTTATGTAAACGTCCGATTTCAGAAGTTTCTCTGTCCTGGTGCGCCTGACCCAAAAGCTTTAACATTGTCGTCGTCCATGTCAAGAGAAGGTGCAGTGTAGGTTATTTCTGCGGCTGTAATTGCTTGGACGCCGCTTTGAAGTGCTACAATAACCATTATGTTTTAAAAGCTATGAAATAAACGATTGCGTATAAGAAATACAGTAATAGAATAGCATACATACCGTAAAAAGTTCTGTCATCAGCATATCAGTTCCTTTAGTTTGGGCTATTTCCCCTTCTTAGAGAGCTTTTCACACAAAGACTTTCTAACATTGTCAGCTGCCTATTCCAGCGAGTAATGTAAGACTGGCTCAGTCATCTATCAAGAGCAATAAGATGACCACTTTTCTTTACGTAAGTGATATGTTCTTTCGCCGCAGTCAAAAGATCATGAAAGTATGGATAATTAACGCTTATATGTTCGGCATCAAAATTATTTCATAGCCCTGTATTTAGCATTTGACAGGAACAATTCAGTCGTGAATACTAGCGCAGTGCAACGACAATGTTGGTACTTTGATCAGTCGTGTGCTGTATGGTTCAAGTGGCTCTGAGTACTATGGGACTTAACTTCTGAGGTCATCAGTCCCCTAGAACTAAGAACTACATAAAACTTACTAACCTAAGGACATCACACACATCCATGTCCGAGGCAGGATTTGAACCTGCGACTGAAGCGTCCAGAACGGCTCGGCCACTACGGTCGGCATGTGCTGTATGTCTTTCAAAGTACCAATGTGGATACCAAGAGACATTAATCGCCTAAACAATTCCCTTAAAATATTACCGACATTTTGTGGTTCATCTGGAAACTGGGTTGTAAACAACGCGATATCTGAGAGGCCAGTCAATGAAACAGGAGACAGTACATGTCAGCTAATAGTCTCTTCTCGCGCTGGACGTGCACATGTCCGTAGTTGCTGAGTATACACCTTCTGTTACATGAGCAATTACCTCAGGCATAATTGTATGCCGTAGGCTTTTAACACTTCCTGCCATGTACGACCACACAGTTGTGGGGTGGGATATAATGGCCTTTGCGGTGTCAACTAACGTCTGATCAAGATCCCTAAGACCTTTCTCATAGTTCCATACGACCTTACGTCTCGTGCACAGATAGCAACGCAATTATCGACAGTTGTCTCCTGAGCTGGTTTAGGAACTCGTTTCTCATTTACATAAGACCTTTGTTTATTAGACACGCATGGATGGCGAGAAATGTACGACGTGCCACTTGACCCTTTAGCATGAGAGTAAATTTCACAGTACGGCGAACAGCAAAGAAAATGATCGCTTTTCCTGACGCCATCCACAATAGACTTTAACAAGGTCCAAAGTGTACTTTTAAAATTTGCTCCAGGCTGTGTGGTTCTCTACTCACCACTGATTAGTTTTTCTTTTACTTCCCTTTTTCTTCACATGTGCTCCTTGTTCTGCAAACCACGTTTAGCTTGCCGCTCTCATTTTGTGTGCTACGAAAAAAATGAAGAGATCCCATCACTCCAATAAACACTGCTCTGCTCACCGCTCGTAGCCCGAAGCTCGCAACTGCGGTGAGTGCTACCAACAGTTCGTAGGTGCAGCACACCAGTGCCTGCTCACCGCACTGGTGCAGTGACGTCACGGACTCGCTCTGTGCGGAGCAGTGAGTTCGCGGCCCGTGGGCTGCGTCTCCACGCGCAACTCTGCTGGCCCGTGACATACAGGTGCTTTCGTAACAGCACTGATCGGCTGGGATGACGTCAGGGACTCGCTCAGCGCGATACTGCTGTAGTCCAGTGCGGCCGGAGCTCGCGGGCCCAGCCTCTACACAGGACTCTCCCGGCGGACTTCGATGCAGCTGCCCCGCCCGAACCGGCAGTGCGAGGCAAGGCTCGCCCTGCTGTCATGGCCACGGTGCTGGATGGGCCGCGCTTCGATGTTCACCTCTTCTGCAAACTGCACAACCAGAGCCCACACTCAACCGGTTGTCACCGACCGATCGACATCATAAAATTCGACTGCGAAGTCACTCCAGCAGTGACTGCATCAATTACCACGGGCAGACACGTCCCTGAACTGACCTAACCTCTTATCCTCAGGACATTGATACAATTCAAATTTTAGGTCAGAGTATCTTTTACAAATATCTCACGTGCTAATCTAAATGATTTGTCAAATTGTTTATCTAAAACATGTCAAATGATGTATTGCTTTTCTTGTATACACCAGCCTTGTAATTTTGTTGTACACGACTTGAATGAGTACTCATGTAACAGCTAGTATCGTAGTCAAATGTATCGTAGACAAACGTAAGCCACCAAGAAATTTTTTTTCATTATGTTTATGAAATATGTGTTTACCGGAGAGTCCGCAATTGGTAAAAAGTACATGTAATACTTCCTGTGATGATAAAGAACACAGAAGCCTTCACATTTTTCCTGCGATCAGCTAGGGGATGCCTTCCTGTTTCGTATCGTCCTTTGTTCTTCCGCTGTGTAAGCATCTACACTACAGGCCATTAAAATTATTACACCACGAACGTGCTACAGACGTGAAATTTAAACGACAGGAAGAATATGCTGTCATATGGAAATGATTACCTTTCCAGAGCATTCACGCAAGGTTGCCGAGGGTGGCGACACCTACAACGTGCTGACATGAGGAAAGTTTCCAACCGGTTTTGCATACACAAACAGCAGTTGACAGGCGTTGCCTGGTGTAACGTTGTTGTGATGCCTCGTGTAAGGGGGAGAAATGCGTACCATCACGTTTCCGACTTCGATAAAGGTAGGACAGTAGCCTATTGCGATTGCGGTTTATCGTATCGCGACATTGCTGCTCGCGTTGGTCGAGATCCAATGACTGTAAGCAGAATATGGAATCAGTGGGTTCAGGAGGGTAATACGGAACGCCGTGCTGGATCCCAACGGCCTCGTATCACTAGCAGTCGAGATGAAAGGCATCTTATCCACTTCGCTGTAACCGATCGAGCAGCCACGTCTCGATCCCTGAGTCAACAGATGGGGACGTCTGCAAGACAACAACCATCTGCACGAACAGTTCGAAGGCGTTTGCAGCAGCATGGACGATCAGCTCGGAGACGATGGCTGCAGTTTCCCTTGACGCTGCATCACAGACAGTAGCGCCTGCCATGGTGTACTCAACGACGAACCTGAGTGCACGAATGGCAAAACGTCATTTTTTCGGGCGAATCCAGGTTCTGTTTACAGCATCGTGATGGTCGCATCTGTGTTTGGGGACATCGCAGTGAACGCACATTGGAGGTGTGTATTCGTCATCGCCATACTGGCGTATCACCCGGCATAATGGTATGGGATGCCATTGGTTACACGTCTCGGTCACCACATGTTCGCACTTCGAACAATGGACTTTACATTTCCGAAGTGTTAAGACCAGTGGCTCTATCCTTCTTTCGATCTCTGCAAAACCTTACATTCCAGCAGGATAATGCACGACCACATGTTGCAGGACCTGCACGGGCCGTTCTGGATACAGAAAATGTTCGACTGCTGCCCTGGCCAGCACATACTCCAGATCTCTCACCAACTGAAAGCGTCTGGTCAGTGGTGGCCGAGCAACAAGTGGCTCATCACAATACGCTAGTCACTACTCTTGATTAACTGTGGTATAGTGTAGAAGCTGCATGGGCAGCTGTACCTGTACACGCTATCCAAGCTCTGCTTGACTCAAAACTCAGGCGTATCAACGCCGTTATTACGGCTAGAGAAGGTTGTCCTGGGTACTGATTTCTCAGGATCTGTATACCCATGAATGAAACACGTTTATCATCTGCATTTCTTCTTGGTGCAGCAATTTTAATAAGCCAGTAGTGTATCTTGTTAGCTCTTAAGAACCATGAATATATTTAAGTGTAATTAAATTAATAACTTTCAGATGTATTAACTTAACAAACTAAACATATCTCTTTGTATAATGTCTTTATCACCTTGAGTTCAGAAATTAGTGAATGAAATGCAAAACTGCTGACGTGGAACCCCACCGCCATTGGTGTGATCCAAACACTGATTAGCAATTTATCAGATGTTTTATGGTGCCTCAACGAAACTGCAGTCTTTCAGAAACGAAGTCCGATACTCCATTAACTATACACCATAATGCGACTGACCGATCGCGTTATACACTTGCGCCGGCCGAAGTGGCCGTGCGGTTAAAGGCGCTGCAGTCTGGAACCGCGAGACCGCTACGGTCGCAGGTTCGAATCCTGCCTCGGGCATGGATGTTTGTCATGTCCTTAGGTTAGTTAGGTTTAACTAGTTCTAAGTTCAGCGCCGACCAAACACCATCACGTCAGATGCAGCAATGCCACTGGCAGATTCCCACATTGTGCTCCAGGAAAATGGCTGACACCGCCATAACGACGACACAGCAGAAAGGCGTTGGTAGGCCTGTAACTACACATCCAATCAGCAGACGTCTTATCGTCTACATGGTTGCAAGCTGTAATTTGCAAAGCAAGAACGCTCTGTCCCAACATAAATTACCACTCTTTTCAGTCAAAGGTGTCTCAATCTAGTACCTACTATTTAAGAGGAGAGGTGTTGCAGCTCCACGAGGCGTCATGAGGCTAGAAGCAGCCACCATGGGATTTGGCATCCACTAACTATGGGCCCCTGTAGCTGGTATTAAGATCTGTGCTGTGAGTTTAGCATCTTACAGCCTGTGGGCCAACTACCAGGTGCATCCAGCCTTCGACCATTGAAAACAGTCGTATGAGGCCATGAAAACCTGTTGCGTCAGTTCATTAATACTCGCTGTCTTCAGCACACGCTATGGAGGACGTTGCCCACAGAAAGTTCTAGTTTGTTCGTCAGTAAAATGTATGACTAATAGTAAAATTTTTATGAGCAGCCATGGATCATCATCCCGACAACAACCCACCACCTCAACTCAGACCTCCACATGTAGAGGTCATCCATACTGGACCTCCGCATTTTGATGTCAGAAGTGTGAGTTATGGCTAAATTCCAGTGACAGGGGAACCCTACCAGCAACTCTCCCTGGAGACGATGACTCTCGACTACCTCAGTGATGCAGTTTCGTCGACACACAACAGCGTCGAGTCAGTGCACCAATAAGCAGCTTCTCAGTTCTGTTTCCATGTGTGACATGTGTAGGGCAAACTCAAACTGTGTTCTGAGGATGTGTAAATATGAACGTTATTTTTACCTATCAAAAATGAGTGTGGCTCATTGACTGGAAGTGTATAAGGTGTTAGCTATGCGTAGATTCTTAGAAGAGGAAGATTAGTTTTGTCGAGAAGTCGTCGTTTTTGGTAGTTTTCGCCGTTTTTAATGGGTAATCTATTTCATTTTGAGCAATAAATATGGCTCACTGTGTTTAACGGCGTAAAGTAGTAGTCATGAGCAGCCCCTAAAATGGGAAGTTAAGTTACAGTAAGTGCTACGATAGAATTAGATTAAGTGTCCTTGTAGTCATACTATTTTGTTCTCCTCGTTATTTGTTTGCATAATTAGTGGGGGATACCCTGGCGGAGAGGTTGCGAATTTTTGCAGCCTTGACCAGATGTGCAGGGAAGTGCATGTGCCGATGATTTTTGTGTCTAGCAGAGTGCAACTGCCGACAGTAATTTTGTTGTAGATACTTAGGAGGTGACACAGAAAGCTATCAATAAGAGTGATTGTATTGCAGGTGTTTTGGGTACTGAAATGGTACAGTCGCATTTAGTACTTCCGGAGGACGCATATTCGGCACCATCTGTGACGGCACTGCCTCCTCAGAACGTGGGAGGAGAAGAAACAGGAAATGTGTTTGTCAGGTTTTTTTCGGGCCGACAAGGCTTGTGCCAGTGGATCGGGAGACTGACAAAAGTGACAACACTTGCAGTGTAATGCGTGATAGAGGCGAAGGCTGCTGTGCAATCCCAGGGCTAGACTCATCAAGCATCATGACGAAGCTGACTTTCGATGACGTGCCGTGAAACTCATGGGGATAATGTTCAAGCTGGCAGAAGCTGTCACCAGTGAAATATTGTCGCTAGGTTCTGGACTTCGCCTCCTGGTAGAGAATCGTCGTTTAGTACGCTGTGTTCAGTGATTGAGAGCACTTCTCCTGTTTATACTCACGTTGAGACCGTATCTGAATTCCATCCTTGTGGCTGGGAGTTCGCATTTCTTGTCTGTCGAATACAGAGAGGAGAAGCTAGTATTAGATTATTCTGGTCAGAGGACAGCCTTCTGCCGTACTAGTGTTTAATGAGTTTTTTATTTTGTGGCTGGAGTTCTTCCATCGTCGCAGACGTGTACGAGAACCATAAATCCGACGCACGAGACACAGTACATTCGTTGATATTGGTAATTGCTTCAGCTTATTTGGGCTATAAAGCTGAACAGCTGTGATCACGTAAGTTTCATTTCCGCTAAGGTTGCACACCACTGTAGATCATCTTTTAAAGTAGTGTCTTCTAGTGTTTGGGACGTAGATGATATCAGTCACCTCGTGTTATTTGCATTAGATCGCGTAGCCACAAAATCGGCCCATTTGTGCTGTGGATCAATAATATCGGTCAGGAAATTCATTTGTATCTCTTTATGTCCATTGCACATCGACATATAAACGTTTGTAATATTTAAAGGGGTTTTAATCTCCTATAAATCCATAAGCAGAAACAACATTGTAATTGATATGTTAAAGAGCAAGAAGGAGGAAATAATATCACCATTAATAGATCCTAAGATCTGCTTCAGGGGGGAGTCAGACAGAGCCACATCTTTAAATTTGGTTCAGTATTTTCCACTTCGCACATTCATTTTTACACCCGCCTGGCGGAGTATCTTGGAAACTATACAAATACCTTCCAGAAATACTTCCTAACACTTAAATTTATATTCGAAGTTAGCAAATCCCTCTTATTCATTAATACTTTTCTTGCTATAGTCGCTGGCCGGAGTGGCCGTGCGGTTCTAGGCGCTGCAGTCTGGAGCCGAGCGACCACTACAGTCGCAGGTTCGAATCCTGCCTCTGGCATAAATGTGCGTGATGTCCTTAGGTTAGTTAGGTTTAATTAGTTCTAAGTTCTAGGCGACTGATGACCTCAGAAGTTAAGTCGCATAGTACTCAGAGCCATTTGAACCATTTTTGCAATAGTCAGTCATCATTTTGTATCCTGTCTACTTCGGCCATCATCAGTTATTTTGCTGCCCAATAGTGTCTCATTTCGTAACCAGATTCCCTTAACACTACCTGATTTAACCCTCGCAATACCATGGGATAGGGAAGGGGTACGTTACCCTACCTTTTCAGAACACTGCAATCTAGTCATGTACATCATATTTTAAAATTTTGAAAAATAGAAATTTGTCATTTTTAATGAATTCTTCTACTAGATTCCGTAATTGTTTTAAATTTTTCAGTAAAACTTAACGCAAAAATTTAGGTCTTGACAGTGGATGTGAATTTTCAGAACATGTGTCATATTCATACTTTCAGGTTTAGACCCTTCTTATACTTAAATATATCTTTAAAAAGTATGCTGTGCGTAAGAGACAACGAAAATTAACGAAATCGGTATATCTTTGTGTTGGTCAAATATTACACCCCCCTTTTGTAGTGCACGTTCTGGAAAATCCTTTGGTACTGCTAGGTTCAATTCGAATAGGTTACATTACCTCTCATTTAGTTCCATTTCCATTCAACTGTTTTTCCAAGTTCTTTGCTGTCCCTGACAGAATTACAGTGTCACCGGTAAACTTCAAAAGGCCGGCCGAAGTGGCCGTGCGGTTAAAGGTGCTGCAGTCTGGAACCGCAAGACCGCTACAGTCGTAGGTTCGAATCCTGCCTCGGGCATGGATGTTTGTGATGTCCATAGGTTAGTTAGGTTTAACGAGTTCTAAGTTCTATGGGACTAATGACCTCGGAAGTTGAGTCCCATAGTGCTCAGAGCTATTTCAACCTTTTTTTTTTTTTTTTTGAACTTCAAAATGTTTATTGCATCTCTCACATATTTAATTCTTTCTACAAATTTATCCTTCTATGTTTTACTGCCTGTTCAACGTATTGCTGAATGATATCGAGTGTAGGGTACTGGAATGTCTCACTCCCATCTTCAGTTTGCACAACTGGAAATCCAGGAGATGGAGTAGCAGAATTTATGTGCTTCAAACATGATTTGTTCTTTGATGGGATAGGGCTATGAAATACATGTCCAGCCTCATTACTCCTCTCTTCTTTTTACCTGGGGATTGCAAAATTGGCCTTTCGGTACATATACGGCAAAAATTCAAACTTTTATTTAGGGTAACATGGGTTCCGAAGGATTCACATGTTACCAGTTGTGGAGGAACATGTAGGATTGAGCGTATCTCCTATTTCCGAACATTAATTGTTGTTTTTGTAACTTCCTGATGTGCAGAGTACGTCTGAACCCACTATCGAGAACAAAGAGAAAAGACTATTGGAGATGCAGTAGTAGGAAATGTCGTTAGAGTGTATCGTGAAATTGGAGAAGTATGAAGAAAGAAAACTATTGTATCCTTTTCGTGACTTGACGCCCTCAGATATCATTTTTAAATGATGAATGGTGGCCAGTGGAAAGTTGATACCTCACAGCATCTCTGGACAATAGCTTTTCATCTAAGTATAATTTGAGGCGTTCATGTAAAAGTCCAAATTCAGAGGCTTCTCTGTCCTAGGGCGCCTGACTCAAATCCTTTAACATTTTCATTGTACATGTCAAAAGCAGGTGCAGTGCACGTGATTTTCCTAGTTCTAGTTCCTTGGACGCCGCTTTGAAGAGCTACAAACATCCTTATGTTTTAAAATCTATAAAATAAACTATTGTGTATAAGAATTACAGTAACAGAATAGCATACATACCGTGAAATGTTCTCACATCAGCGTGATATCAGTTCCTTCATTTCGGGGTATTTCTCCCTTCTCAGAGGGCTTTTCGTACAAAGACATTCTAACACTGTCAGCTACTTATTCTAGCGACTATCATAAGACTGGCTCATTTATCTAAGAAGAGCATTAAGAAACCACATTTCTTTACGTAAGTGATGCGTTATTTCGCACCAAAAGAGCATGAACTTATGGACAATTGACGCATATATACTCCGCATTAAAGTTATTCCCTAGCCCTGTATTTAGCGTAAGGCAGGAACAACTCAATGGCGAATATATCGCGCAGTGCAACGAAAGTGTCGGTACCTGGATCAGTCGTGTGCTGCATGTCTTTCAAAGTACAGTGGTGGATACCAAGAGACATAAATCGTCTAAACAATTCTCTTAGACTGTTATCGCCCGTTTTCGGTTGATCTGGAAACAGAGTTTTAAAAAATTGCGAAATCTCAGCGTCCAGTCAATGGAACAGGATATTTGTTGCTTCTCGCACTGGATGTCCACATGTCTGTAGTTGCTGAGTATTCACCTTCTGTTATATGAGCATTACCTCCGGCATAATTATATGTCGTAGGCTTTTAGCACTTTCTGCCGTGTACCGCGACACATTTGTGGGGTGAGATATAATGGCCTTTGCAGTGTCAACTAACGTCTGAACACCCTCATCTCATATAGTTCTGTACGACCTTACGTCTCGTGCACACATAGCCACACTTTTATCGACAGCTATCTCCTGAGCAAGTTTAGGATGTCGTTTCTCGTCCACACAAGACTCTTTTTTGTTAGACACGCATGGATGGGGAGAAATGTGCGAAGTGTCACTTGACCTTTCAGCAGGAGAGTAAATTTCACCGCACAGCGAACAGCAAACAAAACGAACGTTTTTCCTAACGCCATACACAATACGCTTTAATACGGTCCAAACTGAACTTTTAAGATTCGCTTCGGGATGTGTAGTTCTCTACTCACCAGCCATTAGTTTTTCTTTTACTTCCCTCTTTATTGACATGCGCTCCTTCTTCTGCAATCCACATCAGTTTCCTCACTCATTTTGTGCATTACGACAAAAATGAGGAAATCCCACCACCCGACTAAACACTGCTCTACTCACCGCTCGGAGCCCATAGCTCGCAACTGCGGTCAGTACTACCAAGAGCCTGTAGGCCACGGCACGCCAGTGCTTGCGCAAGGCACTGTTGCAGTGACGTCACGGGCTCGGTCAGTGTGGAGCAGTGAGGCCGCGGCCCGTGGGCTGCGTCTCCATGCGCAGCTCTGCTAAGGCCGTGGCATACAGGTTCTTTCGCAACAACACTGCTCGGCCCTTGGGGTGACGTCAGGGACTCGCTCGGCTCGAGACTGCTGCAGTACAGTGCGGCCGCAGTAGGAGGGCCGGGCCTCTGTGCACGACTCTACACCGTGCGTCCCGTCGGTCCTCGATGCAGCTGAACCGGCAGCGCTAGGCAAGGCTCACACGGATGTCATTATGTCATGGCTATGCTCCTGCATGGGCCGCCCCTCGATGCCCACCTCTGCTGCAAGCTGCACAACCAGAGCTTTCTCTCAGCCGGTTGCCACCGACCGATTGACATCATACAAGCCAACTGCGACCTTAGTCCAGCAGTGGCTGCATCAATTCCTATGGGCACACACGTCACTGAACTGTCTTACCCTCCTATCCTCAGAACAATGATACCTCTCAAATTTTAAGTTATTGTATCTTTTATAAATATCCCCTGTGCGACCACTTTTGTAAGTGTCGTAATCAAATGTATCATAGGCAAATATAAGACAACAAGAAAATTTTTCTTTCTTTATGTTTATGAAATGTGTGTGTACCAGAGAGTCCACAAATGTTAATAAGTACATGTAATACTTTCTATGATAATAAAGAACAGAGAAGCCTTCACATTTTTTCTGTGATCAGCTAGGAGATGTCTTCCTGTTTTTTTATCGTCCATTGTTCTTCAGCTTTCGCTATGTAAGCATCTATTTTGTTAGCACTTAAGAACCATGAATATATTTAAATCAATTTAAATTAATACCTTTCAGATGTAGTAATTTAATAAACTATACATATCTCTTTGTATTAACGTCTTTATTAGCTTTGTGTACAGCTAATCGTGAAAGAAATGCAAAACTGCTAACGTGGAGCCTGTCTGCCGTTGGTGTGAGCCAAATACTGATTAGCAATTATCAGTTATTTAATGAAGCTGCAGTCTTTAAGAAACGAAGTCAGATAGTCAATTAACTACACAGCATAGTGCGATTGACCGATAACGTTTTGCACTTGCCTTATGAAAATTACGTTGGAGCCACATCTGAAACTTTACGTTTCTCTCGAACACCAATCTGGAGTAATAAGAAATCACAAAACGAATCAACAAGCACTGCTCGGTTAATTTCAAATGACATTACTGAGCTGACTACCCGCTGGTAAGTGGTAGGTGATCACGACTATTTTCCGCAGATTCTCTTTCTTCCTTCCACCTTCACAAGTAGGAAAGGTAACAGTTACAGCTTAGAACTTCCACTCGTTCATCCACCTTCCAGAGGGGTTGCTGCTATTGTTGCTTATACAGTGGTCGCTCCACGTGTGGTTACAGTTTAACGTCATACCAGAGGCATTTCTGTTTACAACAACAAAATAATACAAAAACATACTACAACCGCTACCTCAGTTCGTTGAATCGGCCAATAGCGTTAGATAAATAGCTTTTCTCATACAAGAATGAGCAGCGCCGTTAATTTAGAGCTATACAGTAACGTCTTTTGCCATGTCAACAGCCGAGGGTGCTGAATCACACGAGATCTACCTTACTCATGAGTTCTCCCAATAAAGAACTAGCAAAATTGTGGACCAGAAGACCAGTTCTCCCTGTCGCCCACTTCCTCAGTGTTGTTGTTGGGGTTTTCAGTCCGAAGACTGGTATCAAGCTAGTCTATTCTGTGCAAGCCTCTTCAGCGTTTCACAGCTAATGCAATGTGCATCAGTTTGAACCTGCTACCTGTGTTCAAAACTTTGTCTCCCTCTACAATTTTAATACCCCCCCTCCTCAACACCCACCAAATTGACAATTCCTTGGTGCTTCAGGATGTGCCCTGTGAAACGAAGTCGTGTCTTAAGTTTCTTGTTTTCCCCAGTTGACTCAGTATCTTCTTATCAGTTATTCGATCTGCAGCGCCACCACTAATTTTCGGCGCTACTGAGTGAAATGGTGATTGTGGTATCGATAGCTACGATGCCACGGCCTACGTGGAAGTTCTTAAGTTGGCACTACGAAAGACACCGACGCCAGCTCCCTCTAGCCAGTGCTGTGGAGGTCTACGAGCTCCGCGACAGATTCTGCACATTTTGAACAAGAGTAGACGGCCAGGACACCTCGCTTGCTATTGAGACTATGTACGACATTCGACGGGTCTAAGGCTTCCCACCTCAGTGCAAAGTTAGGCATTCAGTTAATATTGTGATATAGTAAAACCATTTCTAAAGCAGTGCCGAGAGATTTTCACCTTTTTCTGCTCCTACTCACATCCTTCATTCGGCCAAACTTTCAGTTTACAGGAGCAGACCCACCCACCGCCTTACAGGCGGAATACAAAACTTGGCGACAAACTGCGATTAAAGTTTTTTTTCCCTCTCCTCTCGTTTCCTTTTTTCCTCGGTACTGCTTTAGCTTTTTTGTGATGTCCCCGTGTGGCTGAGTGACTGTCTTTAAGTGTTTTCCACCATTCGCGGTAAGACTTTCATTTGCGTAAGTCATGGCTTCGCCACTGCAAAAGGCTTCGCTGTCCGATATTGTACGTTTTTAGGCTCAGCAAATGACTTAGCTGCTTGCTGCCATAAATGGACTGGTCAGACTACAAACTGCAGCTACTTCAGCGCCTCCGACGCCACCGCCTGTACCGACGCCGTGGCCAACGGCGCCGCTATTTCGTGCATTCAATCCTGACGTTGAACGCTGGCCAGAAAACATCCCACAGCTCGAGGCACACTGGCAACTTACAACATACCAGGTATAGAGCGGCTTGCTTTTTTTATTGTCATCGCGGGTGTTGTGTTGTACCATGTGCTCGTGAAATTGTTTCCCACCAATCGCCCAGAAACTAAAACTTACGACGAAGTAATTGATGCTTTGAATTCCTACTTTCGTGATTGTGTAAATGTGGTAGCTGCACCCAACGACTTCTTTCGCCTCCGGCGTGGCTCTATTCAGTCGAATAAAGCTTGGTTAGCGGACCTTCAGGGACTAACTTCTGATTGTGACTTAAATTGCTCGTGTGGACGCTCATATGTGGATGTAATGATTAGAGGCGCTATTGCGCAGAATGTGGCGGATCACCACATCCACGGACAAATCCTCAGATTTAAAAACCCGTCTTTGCAGGAAGTGGACTTGCTAGACAGACAAGATACATTAGACATGGCTACTTCCGCGTTCGACGTCACCCCGGGTGTGTGTACTGTTAGCGCGGCACAACACGTGCCCTCCCAGCCGCCAGGACGACCAGCAACGCCGCGTCGCTCGCGCGCAAGTAAACAAATTTCACACCAGGTACCCAATAAGAAACTGAAATCATGTCCGAACTGCTTTCGTGCCAACCCACGGGACAGTTGCCCATTCCGCCAAACACTGTGTTATTTTTGTAATAATAAAGGACATGCAAGCTGTGTGTAATAAGAGAAACTCTAATTTACCAATTGCCTCCCGTTCGCGTGACTCACGTAGGCGTCACCGCAACGGCAACCGCCATGAACATGATACACATCACCCTGTGGATGTTAATGCCATTTATTCAAAGCCTTCTGCTTCACGTACTTCGACAGCTCGTCGTGAGAATCAAGATTTGACAGACACTTCCTCTCGCATTCAGCGCGATGCGAGGAAACTTTTTGTGACTTTGCTCATTTGTGTTCGTTCTGTTCGCATGCAGCTGGAGACTGGTGCGTCAGTTTCTTTACTGAACAAATCGACGTATAACTTGCTTGGTTCACTCCCGCTTCATCGTTCACATTCCACATTGACTGCACTTACTGGACAGGAAATCTCAGTGCTCGGCGTGTGTAGTTTGCTAGCCACATATGCTCCACGACCCGTACAGTGTCTTTCCATGTACTCTGCTACGAACATATTTGGCATGGACGCATTTGAACTTTTTCGTGTCGCAATTCAGGACAATGTACTTTGCATCAACGCTATTGACCATGCAGACAGTGTTGCCGCACTATGCGAGGATTTTTCTCAACTCCTTTCTGATGGCCTTGGTTGTGCCACAGACTTTGTAGCGCATGTTGTAGTTAAAGATAATGCCATGCCTGTTTTCCGGCGTGCACGCCCGGTACTGCACGCACTGCACGACGCCGTAGCTTCTGAACTTAAGCATTTGCAAGACATTGGTGTCATTGAACGTGTTTCTGCTTCGCCATGGGCTTCGCCTATAGTGTGTCTGAAGAAACAAACTGTCGTCTCCGTATTTGTGCTGTCTTTAATTCTACAGTAAATTCCCAGACGGTGGTAGCTACATTTCCCCTACTGCGTCCTGAAGACATTTTTGATAAGCTTGATGCGGGAAAATTCGTTTCCACGATTGACTTGCGGGACGCATAATATCATATTCAGCTCGACGAACAGTCGCAGCGCTATTTTCTGATCAACACCCACCTTGGATTGTTCAAGTTTCACCGCCTTCCGTTCCGTTGTGCTTCGGCTCCTGCTATTTTTCAGTCTTATTTGCAGCAGTTGTGGGCCACTGTCTCTGGTTGCTCAAATTATCTGGACGATATAGTGGTATAAGGTCGCACGCCTGACGAACATTTGCAGAATTTGCGTGCCTTATTTATTGTACTTTTGCAGGCAGGACTAAAGCATAACAGAGGCAAGTGGAAATTTTTTCAAACTGAGATTCAGTATTTAGGACATATGATTAACGAACAGGGTATCCACCCGTCGCCGTCACATCTCAGTGCAATTAGAGACTTGCCAGCACACAGGAACTTGAAAGAACTTCAGTCTGTGTTGGGCAAAATTTCATATTATATTCGATTCATACCAAATGCAGCGGTGATTGCAGCGCCTTTGCATCGCCTTCGGCGTAAGAATGTTCTTTTGTTTGGTCTTCGGAATGTGAAACTGCTTTTCACAATCTCAAATCTGCGTTGTTGAGTGATCGCTGTTTGATTCCTTTCGATCCCTCCAAACCAGTTGTTTTGGCTGTCGATGCATCTTTTCACAGCATCGTAGCAGTCCTCTTACACCGCATAAAATCTGTCGATCGCCCGATAGCTTTTGCGCCTAAGTTGCTCAATTCTGCCTAGCAAAACTATTCTCAAATTGGGAAAGAAGCTTTAGTTATTGTATATGCTGTGACAAAGTTTAATGATTTTTTGTACGGTCGAAAGTTGTATTTGGTCACCGACCATTACCCTTTGAGGTCGTTGTTCCAGCTGTCAAAGCCAGTTCCGGCCCGTACTGCACAAAAGTTGCAACGTTGGTCTTTATTTTTCTCTAACTACATTTATGAAATTTTGTTTCGGCCCACAGCCGAGCATGGCAATGCTGATGCTTTGTCTCGTCTGCCTATCGGTCGTGACAAAGTGTTTGATTCTTCAGAATTGTCATGCATGTTTATTGGTTCACAAGATAAGGAATTAGCTGATGGTTTTGCAGTGGATTTTCGTCGCATTGCTTCATCGACAGCCGCCTATGCTTCTTTGCAGACTCTTTTGCAGTATATTCGTACTCAATGGCCATCTGCTACGCAGATTCGTGATCCACTTGTTCGACGTTACTTTGCACAACGTCACAATTTGTCTGTGCACCACAGTGTTATTTTGTTATGAACTGACGATGATCAGTCTTGTGTGGTTGTACCTCGTTCGTAGTAGTCGGAAGTTCTCCGCTTGCTGCACGCTGGTCATTGGGGTATAGTGCGGATGAAGCAATTAGTGCGTCGTCACTGCACTTGGATCGGCATTGCGTGGAGCGTCAATCTGCTCGCCGCCAGCGTTTCTTTGCGTGGCCGACTCCTACTGCGCCTAGGCAGCGCGTTCATATTGATTTTGCGGGTCCTTTCTGGGACATCCGCTGGTTGGTAGTCATTGATGCATACAGCAACTTTGCTTTTGTTGTACCTATGTCTTCTACTACATCTGCCAGTACTATTCGGGCTTTGACGTCTGTTTCCTGCATTGAGGGCTTTCCTGAAGTTATTGTCTCCGACAGTGGCCCCCCGTTCGTGTCCTCAGAGTTTGAAGCATTCTGTGCTGCTAATGGCATTCGCCATTTGACCTCAGCCCCATTCCACCCCCAGTGAAACGGCGAGGCTGAACGCTTTGTGCGTGCGTTTAAGTCACAGATGAGCAACTTGCACGCCACACACTCTCACGAGCACACGCTCTGGATTTTCCTTGCTTCATATTGCTCGCAGCCGCTTGGCACCTGTTCCCCAGTGGAATTGCTACATGCCCGCGCCCATCGGTCGCTCCTGCAGCTATGCACCTGCCGACGCGCGCTCCCGCTGCTTCGCCTCGTTGTGAGTTGGCGCCGCATGATTTAGTGTTCTATCGCATTTTCTTTGGTAGGCAGCGCTGAGAGCAGGGACGCATTCCTCGCCAGCTTGGCGGCGCCTTATTTGTCAATTCTGGTCCCTCCAGCACTGATAATCGACACCGGAACCAGATCCGTTTGTGCAGTGCTCGGTTTTCTGCTGTTAGCTATTTTACGGCAGAATTGGAGGCTACCAGGATTCCGCCGCCTCAGCCCACGACTACACCGACGGCGCCCCTGCTGCTCGCGCCCACGCCACGGGCGCGCCTGCCGTCGTCGCCGCGTTTCTCCGCGGTGTCGGAACCGAAGGACGCTGAGGCAGCCGTCACGCCGTCACCGCCGTCGCCCATAGAACTTATGGCTCTGCCTCCTCATCTGAGCATACCCAGTGGCGGTGCGCGACCTGGGCAGGTTTTCCATGGGGCGTTTTCCTCTCCCCCTCGCGAGCAATTCGGGGTCGCGGGTGGACAGCACACCCCGGCAGTTTCGCTGTCCGCTGCCCCCCCCCCCCCCCTGGGGCCCCCCACCCATCTTCGGAAGCCATACACAGCGACGGTGTGTAGTTTCAGGGGGGAGGGATGTGGTATCGATAGCTACGATGTCACGGCGTAGGTGAAAGTTCTTAAGTTGGTACTACAGCAGACACAGATGACAGCGCCCTCTCGCTGGTGCTGTGGAGGTCTATGAGCTCCGTGAGAGATTGTGCTCATTTTGATCAAGAGCAGACAGCTGGAAGACTTTGCTTGCTATTCAGACTACGTACCACTTATGATGGGTCTAAGGCTTCGCATCTCAGTGGAATGTTATGTATTAAGTTAATATTGTGATATAGTAAAACCATATCTAAGGGCAGTACCGAGAGATTTTTCACCTTTTCCTGTTCCTACTCAATTCCTTCATTCGCGCGAACCTTTCACTGTACAGGAGCAGACCCACATGCTGCCTTCCAGGCGACACGAAAGTCATATTGCCATGGCTGTTGCAAAAGACTTTGTTAGTGGGCCAGCTCAGAGCCGACCGAACACCATTACGTCAGATGCAGCAATGCCACTGGCAGATTCTCACATTGTGCTCCAAGAAATTTGATGGCACTGCCATAACGAAGACACAGCAGAAAGGCGTTTGTAGGCCATTTACTTATTATGGTCTACATGAATGCGAGCTGTGATTTGCAAAGTAAGAACGCTCTCTCCCAACATATATTACGGTTATTTTCAGTCAAAGGTGTTTCAGTCTGGTAGCTACACGAGGAGAGATGTATGCCGCTCCTCGAGGCGACATGATGCTACAAGCAGCCACCATGAGATTTGGTCTCTGCTAACTGTGGGCCCCTGCTTCTGGTTTTAAGATCAATGCTGTGGCTTAGCATCTTCCAGCCAGTGGACCACCTTCGGGCCAACTACCAGATGCAAACAGCCTTCCCCCATAGAAGGCAGTCGCTTGTGATCATGGCCATGTTTTGCATCTGTTCCTTAACACTCGCTGTCTTCAGCACACGTTATGGAGGATGTTGCCCCACAGAAAGTTCTAATTTGTTCTTCAGCAAAAAGTATGATTAGTAGTGAAGTTTTTACGAGCAGCCACCTATCATCATCCCGACAACAGTCCCATCCTCAACTCAGACCTCCACATTTACATCTACATCTACATGGATACTCTGCAAATCACATTTAAGTGCCTGGCAAAGGGTTGATCGAACCACCTTCACAATTCCCTATTATTCCAATTTCGTATAGCGCACGGAAAGAATGAACATCTATATCTTTCCGTACGAGCTATGATTTCCCTTATTTTATGGAGGTGATCTTTCCTCCCCATGTAGGTCGGTGTGAACAACATATTTTCCCATTCGGAGGAGAAATATGGTGATTGGAACTTCGTGAGAAGATTCCATCGCAACGAAACACGCCTTTCTTTTAATAATTTCCAGCCCAAATCCTGTATCATTTCTGTGACACTCTCTCCCATATTTCGTGATAATACAAAACTTGCGGCCTATATTTGAACTTTTTCTTTGTACTCCGTCACTCCTATCTGGTAAGGATTCACCACTGCTCAGCAGTATTCAGAAAGAGGACGGACAAGCATAGTATCCTCTTGTAGCGTTGTGTCGTCCTTAGTACGTTTGTTACATTTTCTAAGTGTCGTGCCAATAAAACGCGGCCTTTCTTTAGCCTTGTCCACAACATTTTCTATGTGCTCTTTCCAATTTAAGTTGTTCGTAATTGTTAATACGTAGGTACTTATTTGAATTTACGCCTTGTAGATTAGACTGATTTATCGTGCAACCGAAGTTTAAAGAGTTCCTTTTAGCACTCATGTGGATGACCTAACACTTTTCGTTATTTAGGGTCAACTGCCACTTTTCGCACTGTTCAGATATTTTTTCTAAATCGTATTGCAGTTTGTTTTGATCTTCTGATTACTTCATTAGTCGATAAACGACAGCGTTATCTGCAAACAACCGAAGACGGCTGCTCAGATTGTCTCCCAAATCGTTCATATAGATAAGGAACAGCGAAGGGCTTATAACAGCAAAGGGCCTGTAACACCACCTTGGGGAACGACTGATATCACTTTTGAATTACTCGATGACTTTCCGTTAATTACTACGAACTGTGACCTCTCTGACAGGAAATCACAAATCCAGTCACATAACTCAGATGATTTTCCATAAGCACGCAATTTCGCTACGAGCAGCTTGCGTGGTACAGTGTCGAAAGCCTTACGGAAATCCAGGAATACGGAATCGATCTGAAATACCTTGTCAATAGCACTCAGCACTTCGTGTGAATAAAGAGCTAGTTGTATTATACCGGAACGATGTTTTCTAACCCATGTTGACTGTGTATCAATAGACCCTGTCCTTCGAGGTAATTCATAATGTCCGAACACAATATATGTTCTAAAATCCTGCTGCATATCGACGTTAACGATATGGGCCTGTAATTTAGTGGATTACTCCTACTACCTTTCTTGAATATTGGTGTGACCTGTGCAACTTTCCAGTCTTTGGGTACAGATCTTTCGTCAAGCGAACAGTTGTATACGATTGTTAAGTATGGAGCTAACGCATCAGCATACTCGGAAAGGAACCTAATTGGTATACAGTCTGGACCAGAAGACTTGCTGTTATTAAGTGATTTGAGTTGCTTCACTACTTCGAGGATATTTACATCTACGTTACCCATGTTGGCAGCTGTTCTCGATTCGAATTCTGGGATATTTAGTCTTCTTTTGTGAAGGCATTTCGGAAGGCTGTGTTTAGTAACTCTGCTTCGGCAGCACTGTTTTCGATAGTAACTCCAATGTTATGGCGCAGAGAAGGCATTGATTGTTTCTAGCCGCTGACGTACTTCACATACGACCAGAATCTTTTTGGATTTTCTGGCAGGTTTCGAGACAAAGTTTCGTTGTGGAAACTGTTGTAGGCATCTCGCAATGAACTCCGCGCTAAATTACGAGCTCCTGTAAAGGATCGCCAGTCTTGGGGATTTCGCGTCTATTTAAACTTGGCATGTTTGTTTCGTTGTTCCTGCAACAGTGTTCTAACCTGTTTTGTGTACCAAGGAGGATCAGCTCTGTTGTTTGTTTGTTTATTTGGTATAAATCTCTCAATTGCTGCCGATCCTATTTCTTTGAATTTAAGACATCTGGTGTACACCTATATTATTAATTTGGAATGAGTGTAGACTGTCTCTCAGGAAGGCGTCAAGTGAATTTTTATCTGCTTTTTTAAATAGGTATATTTTTCGCTCAATTTTCGAGGATTTGGAGATTACAATATTCAATCTCACTACGACAACCGAGTGTTCACTAATCTCTATACCGGTTTCGGTGTTCGTTATTAACTCAGGATTATTTGTTGCTAAGTGGTGAAGTGTGTTTCCACAACCGTTTACTATTCGCCTGGGCTAATGAACTGCTCGAAATAATTTACAAAGAATGCGTTTGGCAAAATTTCGGATGATATTTTATGCGTACTTCCGGAATTAAACATGTATTTTCGCCTACATATCGAGGGTAAATTAAAGTCACCACCAACTATTATCTTATGAGTCGGGTACGTGTTTGAAATCAAACTCAAGTTTTCTTTGAACATTTCAGCAACTGTATCACCTGAACTGGGAGGGCTGTAAAAGGATCCCATTTTTATTTTATTCCGGTTGCCAATAATGACCTCCGCCCATACTAACTCACAGGAAGTAACTACTTCAAATACGCGACAAAATGAACTCCTTCTGACAGTAACAAACACGCCACCGCCAACTTTTCGGAACACCGTTAGTTAAAAATGGCTCTGACTTAACATCAGAAGTCATCAGTCCCCTGGAACTTAAAGCTACTTAAACCAAACCAACCTAAAGACATCACACACATCAATGCCCGAGGCAGGATTCGAACCTGCGACCATAGCAGTCTCGCAGTTCCGGACTGAAATGCGTAAAACCGCTCGGCCACCGGGGCCGGCACACCGTTAGGTTCTTCGCAAAAATTTCGGCTGAGCTTATATCCGATTTTAGCCAGCTTTCATTGCCTATAACGGTTTGAGCATCAGTGCTTTCTATTAGCGGTTGGATCTCTGGTTCGTTCCCAACACAGCTACGACATTTAACAACTATTATACCAATGATTCCTGCATCTACGTTCTTCCTGCGTTCAGCTTGCACCCTTTGTCACTGAAGCGCTTCTTGTGTTTTCCCGAGACCCTCTAACCGAAACAACCGTCTAATCCACGCCACACACCCCTTCCACCCGTGTAGCCGCCTCTTTCGTATAGTGGACACCTGACCTATTCAGTGGAACCCGAAACCCAACCACCCGTTGGCGCAAGTCGAGGAAACTGCAGCCTAAACGCTCGCAGAACCGTTTGAGCCTCTGATTCAGACCCACCACTCGGCTCTGTACCAGGTCCGCAATCGGTCCTGTCGACTATGCAGCAAATGGTCAGCTCTGCTATCATCTTGCAAGCAAGACTCCACCCGGTATGCACACGGAGTGCACATTGGATTTCTTACCCTTCTTGTCAGCCAAGTCCCTAAGGAGCCCCATAACGCGCCTAACGTTGGAGCTCCCAACTACCAATAATCCCACCCTCTGCGATTGCCCGGATCTTGCAGGCTGAGTGGTTTCCTCTGAAACAGGACAACCGACAACATCCGGCTCAGTGACAGTGTCAGCCACAGACAGCACCTGGAACCTGTTTGAAAGACAAACCGGATGCCTTATGTGCGGCCGCTTGGGAAGTCTTCTGCCGCCTGCTTCGCCCTTGGGCGACCTCTACATTTTGATGTCAGAAGTGTGTGTCACCACCAAATTTCAGTGACAGAGGAACGTTACCACCCACACTCCCTGGAGACGATGACTCTCGGCTACCTGAGAGTTGCAGTTTCGTCGACAGACAGCATCAGTATGCAGTGGGTGATTGCACTGATTGTTCTTTCTTTTCCCCTGCGAGTGTCACGTCGAGTCAGCCCACCTTTTACCAGCTTTTCAGTTCTGTTTTCATGTGTGACATGTGGCATGTAAACTCAGACTGGGTTCTGAGGATGTGTAGATATTAACGCTATATTTCTCTGTCATCAATGGATGTGGCACATTGGAATGGTATGCGGTGTTAACCATGTGAAGCTTCTTAGGTGGGGCAGATGAGTATTGTTTAGAAGTCGGAGTTTTGTGGTAGTTTACGTCGTTTTGAATGGGGAATGTATTTGATTTCGAGCAATAAATGTGGCTCACTACGTTTAAGAACGTAAAGTAGTAGTCACGAGTAGCCGCTCAAGCGGAGAAGTTAAGTTACAGTAAGTGTTACAATAGAATTACATTAAGTGTTGTAAGGTGGCATGATTTTAGAGCCACATTACAACTAGCACTCCGGAAAGAAGACCCTTTAATAGAATAAACATCGAGACAGGAAACCATTAACAATACTGACATCGGCTAGGGATCTTAATTTGTAGCAGAATATATGCAAGTTGAGCGATAGTGAAGCGGACAGAGAACGTGAAAGTCACAAGCGAGGCAGGCAATCCTGAGAGCTGTAGACAACATCGAAAGTAAACTCCTGGAAACCCCAGGCGGGTGGATCGCTGCTTAGAGGGAGCCACGTGGCCGAGGACAAGGAGAAGACACAGGGGCTCGCTCACAAAACGCGTGGCGGCGTGTAGGTGGTTTTCCGAACGGCCGTAGCAGAAACATTTGGAACAGTCTGGAAACTTCTAGAAGCTTCGGTCGATTGCTAATCTGAGATTGGTCGGCGCTCGGAAACGAACGCCTTCCAGCAATATGATTGGCCACACACATTAAAGGGGGGGGAGAAAAAAGAACAGGAGCTACGATAAAGCGTTGCGACTATGAAACACTTGTTCCTGGGGCGTCGAGGAGAGAGGTTGGTCATGGCGAGGTGTGCGACCTCGTTACATGGACAGAGCACTTGTAGCGAGAGCCTGAGGATCGTTTGGTGTTCCACGGAAGCTTTTGGTGATGTCGAATTTATGTTATCTCGCTGAGGCGAGAACCTTTGCAGCGATAAGCGTTGGATCACTGTAGTGGGCATGCATTCGCAACGGCGGTAAGGGAAGTAAAGTAAATTGCAGCTCACGTGTCTTTTGCGTTCTATGCTGAGGCTTCACGTTGCTAGTCGTGAGTGTAGTTCTAAATGTAAATGCTAGTGCCATAGCTGATGTCAGTATTCCGCGTTGAATTAACAACAGCGAATATATCAAAGGACAGACGATTACCGTACTGTGTAATCTTGTATCGGCTAAATTACAGAAGAGTAAAGAACTTAACACTACTGAGTGTATCATTTCATAGCTAGTACATTCCTTTCTCATTTTATTATCTCCTTATTTTGTATATCATGTTTGCAACCACCTGGTGGAGGCATTGTTAGTAGGTCAGCACATCTGAACATTCTAGGATGTATTGAGGATATGGTTAGAAACCAACCACATTTGAATACGACTACTTGATGTTACATGTAGAGCAAATGAGAAGCTTACCCTTCTGACAGCGTATAAGTGTCAGGGCAACTAATTAGCGTTATAAAATCCGCTGTGCAAAATTATTCACTTATACGTTCGGCACGCAGGCTTACCCATCAGCAGAAATGAGCAAAACAGAAGCGGTAGCAAAATGGTTCAAATGGCTCTGAGCACTATGGGACTTAACATCGGAGGTCATCAGCACCCTAGAACGTAGAACTACTTAAACCTAACTAACCTAAGGACAGCACACACACCCATGCCCGGGGCAGGATTCGAACCTGCGACCGTAGCGGTCCCGCGGTTGCAGACTGAAGCGCCTAGAACCGCTCGGCCACTCCGGCCTGCAGAAGCGGTAGCATACAGTGTCCTTGTCGTCGTACTGTTTTGTTCTCGGCATTTGTTGTTTGCGTAACTAGTGAGGTATACCCTGGCGGAGAGGTTGCGAATTCATGCAGCCTGGAACAGATGTGGAGGGAAGTGCATGTGCCGATGATTTTTGTGTCTTGCAGAGTGCAACTGCCGACAGTAATTTTGTTGTAGATATTTAGGAGGTTGCACAGAAAGCTATCAATAAGATTGATTGTATTGCAGATGTTTTGCTTACTGAAATGGTACAGACGCATTTAGTATTTCCGAAGGACGCAGATTCTGCACCATCTATGACGGCACTGCCTCCTCAGAACGTGGGAGGGGATGAAAGAGGAAATGTGTTTGTAAGGTTTATGATCAGGCCGACAAGGCTTGTGCCAGTAGGTCAGGAGATTGACAACAGAGACAACACTTGCAGTGTAATGCGTGATGCAGGCGAAGGCTGCTGTGCAATCCCTGGGCTAGACTTCCTTATCAAGTAGCATGCCGAAACTGACTTTCGATGACGAGCGGTGGAACTCGGGGGAATATGTTCAAGCTTGGAGGAACTGTCACCAGTGATGTACACTCGCAAACTTCGTTTGTCATGAACGACAAATGCGGGCAAAATCACTAAGGCTTAATTTGCACGATATAGTGCCAGAAGGCACTGGGAAGCTGCTTTAGGTGACCGAAGGTGTTGCTAACTTATACTATTCTGGACTTCGCCTCCGGGTAGGGAGTCATCATTGAGTACGCAGCGTTCTGTGATTGAGAGCACTTCTTGTGTTCTTACTCACGCTGAGACGTTATCTGATTTCCGTCCTTGTGGAATTCGTATTTCTTGTCTGTAAAATACAGAGAGGAGAAGATAGTATTAGATTACACTAGTCAACGTACCGCTTCTGCCGTCCTAGTATTTGAACGTGTTTTGTATTTTGTGGTTGGAGTTCTTACATCGTCACAGACGTGTACGTGAATCATCACTCCGACGCACGGGACGCAGTACATTCGGTGATATTCGTAATTGCTTCGGCTTATTATGGCTATAAAGCTGAACAGCTGTGATAACGTGAGTATCTTTTCCACTGAGGTTGCACACCACTGTAGACCATCTTTGAAAGTAGTGTCTTCTAGTGTTAGGGACGTAGATGATATCAATCTTATCGCGTTATTTATATTAGATCGCGTAGTCATAAATAGGGGCAGATTTGGGGCAGTTGATCAATGATATTAGTCAGGAAATTCAATTGTATCATTTTATGTCCATTGTACATCTCCATATTAAGATTTGTAATAAATAAAGGGGTTTTAATCTACAATAAATGCATAAGCAGAAACACTAATGTTTAGTAGTTACTACTTCCCTTAAACATTCATTTATTTTTATGTTGAAATTTATATGTTAGAGGGCAAGAAGGAGGAAATAATATCACCGTTAAGAGATCCGAAGAACTTCTTCAGAGGGTAGTCAGAGAGGGCCGAATCTTTATATTTGCGTTCAGTATTTTACATTGCGGACATTCATACACTCCTGGAAATGGAAAAAAGAACACATTGACACCGGTGTGTCAGACCCACCATACTTGCTCCGGACACTGCGAGAGGGCTGTACAAGCAATGATCACACGCACGGCACAGCGGACACACCAGGAACCACGGTGTTGGCCGTCGAATGGCGCTAGCTGCGCAGCATTTGTGCACCGCCGCCGTCAGTGTCAGCCAGTTTGCCGTGGCATACGGAGCTCCATCGCAGTCTTTAACACTGGTAGCATGCCGCGACAGCGTGGACGTGAACCGTATGTGCAGTTGACGGACTTTGAGCGAGGGTGTATAGTGGGCATGCGGGAGGCCGGGTGGACGTACCGCCGAATTGCTCAACACGTGGGGCGTGAGGTCTCCACAGTACATCGATGTTGTCGCCAGTGGTCGGCGGAAGGTGCACGTGCCCGTCGACCAGGGACCGGACCGCAGCGACGCACGGATGCACGCCAAGACCGTAGGATCCTACGCAGTGCCGTAGGGGACCGCACCGCCACTTCCCAGCAAATTAGGGACACTGTTGCTCCTGGGGTATCGGCGAGGACCATTCGCAACCGTCTCCATGAAGCTGGGCTACGGTCCCGCACACCGTTAGGCCGTCTTCCGCTCACGCCCCAACATCGTGCAGCCCGCCCCCAGTGGTGTCGCGACAGGCGTGAATGGAGGGACGAATGGAGACGTGTCGTCTTCAGCGATGAGAGTCGCTTCTGCCTTGGTGCCAATGATGGTCGTATGCGTGTTTGGCGCCGTGCAGGTGAGCGCCACAATCAGGACTGCATACGACCGAGGCACACAGGGCCAACACCCGGCATCATGGTGTGGGGAGCGATCTCCTACACTGGCCGTACACCACTGGTGATCGTCGAGGGGACACTGAATAGTGCACGGTACATCCAAACCGTCATCGAACACATCGTTCTACCATTCCTAGACCGGCAAGGGAACTTGCTGTTCCAACAGGACAATGCACGTCCGCATGTATCCCGTGCCACCCAACGTGCTCTAGAAGGTGTAAGTCAACTACCCTGGCCAGCAAGATCTCCGGATCTGTCCCCCATTGAGCATGTTTGGGACTGGTTGAAGCGTCGTCTCACGCGGTCTGCACGTCCACCACGAACGCTGGTCCAACTGAGGCGCCAGGTGGAAATGGCATGGCAAGCCGTTCCACAGGACCACATCCAGCATCTCTACGATCGTCTCCATGGGAGAATAGCAGCCTGCATTGCTGCGAAAGGTGGATATACACTGTACTAGTGCCGACATTGTGCATGCTCTGTTGCCTGTGTCTATGTGCCTGTGGTTCTGTCAGTGTGTTCTTGTGATGTATCTGACCCCAGGAATGTGTCAATAAAGTTTCCCCTTCCTGGGACAATGAATTCACGGTGTTCTTATTTCAATTTCCAGGAGTTTATATACACCCGCCTGGAGCAGCATCTTGGAAACCATACAAATACCTTCAAGGAATACTTACTAACACTTAAATTTATATTCGATGTTAGCAAAACTCTCTTTTTCATTAATACTTTTCTTGCTGTAGTCAGTCTTCATTTTATATCCTCTCTACATCGGCCATCATCAGTAATTTTGCTGCTGAATAGTCCTTTTAGTGTCTCATTTCGTAATCAGATTCCTTAACACTTCCTGATTTAACTCTCGCAATAGAAAGGGAGAGTACTACCGTTTCAGAATACTGTAATCCATCATGTGTATATTATTTTAAAATTTTGAAAAAAATATATTTGTAATTTTCAGTGATTTCTTCTACCAGATTCCGTACTTGTTTTAAATTTTTGAGTAAATCTTAACGCAAAAATTAAACTCTTTTCAGTGGATGTGAGATTTCAGAGCAGGTGTCATATTCATATTTCTAAGTTTTGGACCCTTGTTACACATAATTATATCTATAAGAAGTATGTTGCGCGTAAAAGACAACGATAATTAACGAAATCCGTAAATCTTTGTGTTGCTCATATATTGTAGTACACGTTATGGAAAATCCGTTGGTACTGCTAGGTTTAATTCGAATACGTTCCATTACCAATCATTTAGTTCCATTGAGGGATATCTTATAATCTCTTTTCAGGACACTATCAATTCCGTTCAACTGTTATTCCAAGTTCTTTGCTGTCTCTGACAGAATTGCAGTGTCACTGGTAAACTTCAAAATATTTATTGCTTCTCCCTCATATTTCATTCTGTTTAAAATTTATCCTTGTGTGCTTTACTGCTTGTTCAGTGTAGACGTTGAATGACATCCAGTGGAGGCTACCCAAATGTGTCACTCCCATCTTCAAATTGCACAACTAGAAATCCAGCAGTTGGAGTAGCAGAATTTATGTGCTTCAACAAGATTTGGTCTTTGATGGGGTGGGGTTGTGAAATACATGTAGAGCCTCATTACTTCTCTCTTCTTTTCACCTGAGGACAGCAAAATTCCTATTTCAGTGCATATACGGCAAAAATTCAGACTTTGATGTAGGACAGTATGGATTCCCAAGGATTCACATGATACCAGTTGTGGAGGAACATGTAGGAATCGGAGTCTTTCCTATTTCCGAACATAAAATGTTATTTTTCTAGTTTCCGCAAGGGAAAATTACATTGAGATAAGTATTTCTAGATCGAAATGTAAGCCAGTTCCGTTCGATCCCACTAGCGACAACAAAGAGAAAGGACGTTTGGAGATGCAGTAAATAGAAATGACGTTAGAGTGTATTGTGGGATTGGAGAAGTATGAACAAGGAAAGCTCTTGTATCATTTTCATGACTTTACGCCTCTTATCTTCAGACATCATTTTTAAATGACGAGTGGTGGCCAAAAGAAAGTTGCCACTCCACAGTATCTCTGGACAAATAGCTTTTAATCTAAGTACAATTTGAGACGTTAATGTAAAAATCCGATTTCAGAAGTTTCTCTGTCCTGGGGCGCCTGATTCAAATGCTTTAACATTGTCATTTTCCAGGGCAATAGAAGGTGCAGTGCAGGTCATTTCCCAAGTTCTAATTCCTTGAACGCCGCTTTGAAGAGCTACAAAAACCCTTATGTTTTAAAATCTATAAAATAAACTATTGTGTATAAGAATTACAGCAATAGAATATCATACATACCGTGAAATGTTCTTACATGAGCGTGATATCAGTTGCTTCATTTCGGGCTATTTCTCCCTTCTCAAAGAGCTTTTCGCACAAAGACATTCTAACATTGTCACCTGCTCATTCCAGCGAGTATCGTTAGACGGGCTCAGTTATCTATCAAGAGCATTAAGAAGACCACTTTTCTTTACGTAAGTGACGCGTTCTTTCGACACAGACAAAAGACCATGAGCTTATGGGCAATTGACGCATATATACTCCGCATTAAATTTATTTCGTATCCCTGTATTTATCATACGGCAGTAACAATTCAATCCTGAATAATCATGCAGTGCAACGACAATAACAAACTTGATCAGTCGTGGGCTGCATGTCTTTCAAAGTAGAGTGTTGGATACCAGGAGACATAAGTCGTCAAAACAATGTATTTTATTTATTTATTTTTATTTATATATTTATTGTTCCGCGGGACCAAATTAAGGAGAAGTCTCCATGGTCATGGAACGAGTCAATACATGAAATTATAACACGATATTAGAAACAGATAAAATGAAATATAAAAAAAAAAACATTCAGGTGACAAGTCGTAAGTTTAAATAAAGAAAATCAACAATGTAGAATTGGAATTTGCTTAATTTTTTAGCTCTTCCAGGAGCTCCTCGACAGAATAGAAGGAGTGAGCCATGAGGAAACTCTTCAGTTTACACTTAAAAGAGTTTGGGCTACTGCTAAGATTTTGGAGTTCTTGTGGTAGCTTATTGAAAATGGATGCAGCAGAATACTGCACTCCTTTCTGCACAAGAGTCAAGGAAGCGCATTCCACATGCAGATTTGATTTCTGCCTAGTATTAACTGAGTGAAAGCTGCTAACTCTTGTTAATAGGCTAATATTGCTAACAACAAACGACATTAAAGAAAATATATACTGTGAGGGCAATGTCAGAATTCCCAGACTGTTGAATAGGGGACGACAAGAGGTTCTTGAACTTACACCAAATATAGCTCGAACAGCCCGTTTTTGAGCCAAAAATACCCTTTTTGAATCAGAAGAATTACCCCAAAAAAATAATACCATACGACATAAGCGAATGAAAATATGCGAAGTAGACTACTTTTCGTGTTGAAGTGTCACTTATTTCAGATACTGTTCTAATGGTAAATAAAGCAGCATTTAGTTTCTGAGCAAGATCCTGGACATGGGCTTTCCACAACAGCTTACTATCTATCCGAACGCCTAGGAAATTGAACTGTTCCGTGTCGCTTATAATATGCCCATTCTGTCTGATCAAAATATCGGTTCTTGTTGAATTGTGAGTTAGAAACTGTAAAAACTGAGTCTTACTGTGGTTTGGCATCAAATTATTTTCCACAAGCCACGAACTTGTTTCACGAACTACATTATTTGATACTGTTTCAGTATTACGCACAAGATCCTTCACTATCAAGCTGGTGTCATCAGCAAACAGAAATATTTTTGAATCACCTGTAATACTAGAAGGCATATCATTTATATAAATAAGTAACAGCAGTGGCCCCACCACCGACCCTTGGGGAACGCCCCACTTAACAGTGCTCCATTGGGACTGAACATCACTGCCACTCTCAATATTGCGGAGAATTACCTTCTGCTTTCTGTTCTTAAAGTAAGAGGCGAACCAATTGTATGCTACTCCCCATACTGCATAATGGTCCAACTTCTGCAGTTATATTTGGTGGTCAACACAGTCAAAAGCCTTCGTTAAATCAAATAAAACACCTAGCGTTCGCAACCTTTTATTTAATCCGTCCAAAACCTCACAGAGAAAAGAGAATATAGCATTTTCAGTTGTTAAACCATTTCTAAAACCAAACTGTACATTTGACAGCAAACTATGTGAATCTAAATGCTCCAGTAACCTTGTATATACAACCTTCTCGATAACTTTAGCAAACAGCGATGGCATAGAAATAGGTCTAAAATTGTCAACATTATCAGTGTCTCCCTTTTTACAAAGTGGCTTCACTACCGAGTACTTTCATCGGTCAGGAAACCGACCACTCCTAAAGGAAAAGTTACAGATATGGCTAAGTATTGAGCTAACATACATAGAACAATACTTCAGTATTCTGCTAGATACCCCGTCATATCCATGAGAGTTCTTGGTCTTTAGTGATTTAATTATTAACTCAATCTCCCTCTTGTCAGTATCATTGAGGAGAATTTCAGGTAACAGTCACGGAACACATTTTTCTAAGAGCGCTATATGATTCCCTGTTGGGACTAGGTTTCTATTTAGTTCACCTGCTATATTCAGAAAGTGATTATTAAATACTGTACATATATGCGACTTATCAGTAACACGGACATTCCCACTAAGCACTGATTCTATATCCTCGACCTGTCTCTGCAGACCAGCCACTTCCTTCACGACTGACCACATACTTTTTGCCTTCCTAATAACATTTTTAAGCACCTTACAATACTGTTTGTAATTGGCTGCTGCATTTAGATTTTGACTGTTTCTAACGTTTTGATATAATTGCCACTTTGTTCTACAAGAAATTCTTATCCCTCTAGTCAGCCACCCAGGCTGCCTGTTTGTGCTAGTTCCCTGTTTTAAACGTTCTAATGGAAAGCAACTTTCAAAGAGCACGAGAAAAGTCTTGAGAAAAGCATGATATTCATCGTCTACTGTATCAGCGCTACAAACATCTTGCCACTCTTGTTCCTTGATAAGGTTTACAAAGGTCTCCACAGCAACTGGATCGGCTTTCCTAAACAGCTGATGACTATATTTAACACGTATTGGAGCACAAATATCTTTTAGAGTTAAAATTCGTGCATCATGATCTGAAAGGCCATTTACCTTTTTGCTAACAGAATGCCCTTCTAGTAATGAGGAATGAACAAAAATTTTGTCTATGGTTGTTCTACTGTTCCCTTGCACTCTCGTTGGAAAGAATACGGTTTGCATAAGATTATATGAATTAAGGAGGTCTACCAGCATCCTCTTCACTGCACAATCACTTATACAATTAATATTGAAGTGAGATTCTCTTAGAATGTTACCGCCCATTTTTGCTTCATCTAGAAACTGAGTTGTAAATAAAATGCGAGATCTGAGAGTCAAGTCAATGAAACAGGAGACAGTACATGTCAGATAATTGCTTTTAGTCGAGCTGAATGTCCAGATGCCTGTAGTTGCTGAGTATTCCCCTTCTGTTATATGAGCAATTACCTCAGCCATAAATATATTTCATAGGCTTTAAGCACTTTCTGCCATGTACCGCGTCCCTGTTGTGGGGTGAGACATAATGGCCTTTGCAGTGTCGATTAACGTCTGAACAAGATCCATAGGACCTTTACATCTCATAGCTCCGTATGATCTTACGTCTCGTGCACACTTAGGCACGCATTTATCGAGTCATTTCGTCAGCTGGTTGAGAAAGTCGTTTCTCGTCCACATAAGACCCTTATTTATTAGACATGCATGGATGGCGAGATATGTACAAAGTGCCACTTGACCCTTCAGCATGAGAGTTAATATGACAGTACAGCGAACAGCAAAAAAAATGAACGCTCTTCCTAATGCTATACTCAATAGACTACAACAAGGCCCAAAGCGTACTTTTAAAATTTGCTCCATGCTGTGTGGTTCTCTACTCACCACTGATTAGTTTTTCTTTTGCTTCCCTTTTCCTTGGCATGTGCTCCTTCGTCTGCAAACCACGTTTAGCTTCCCGCTCTCATTTTGCGTGTTCGGAAAGAAACGAAGACACCCCATCACTCCACTAAACACTGCTCTACTCACCGCTCGTAGCCCGTAGCTCGCAACTGCGGTTAGTGCTACCAACAGCCCATAGGCCGCAGCACAACAGTGCTTGCACAAGGCACTGGTGAAGTGACGTAATGAGCTCACTCGGTGTGGAGCAGTGAGGCCGCGGCCCGTGGCCTGCGTCCCCATGCGCAACTCTGCTGAGACCATGGCATACAGGTTCTTTCGCAAAAGCACTGCTTGGCCCCTGGGATGACGTCAGGGACTCGCTCGGCCCGAGACTGCTGCAGTCCAGTGCGGCCGCAGCTCGCGGGCCGAGCCTCTTCGCACGACTCTCCCAGGGGACATCGATGCGGCTGCGCTGCCCCACCTGAACCGGCAGCGCTAGGCAAGGCACGCACGGCTGTCATGGCCACGGAACTGGACGGGATGCACTTCGATGATTACCTCTGCTGCAAACTGCACAACCAACCTCACACTCAGCCGGTTGTCACCGACCGATTGACATCATACAAGCCAACTGCGAAGTTACTCCAGCGGTGGCTGCATCAATTACCACGGGTAGACACGTCCCTGAACTGACTTAAACTATTATCCTCAGATCATTGATACCTCTCAAATTTAAGTTAGTGTATGTCGTTCAAATATCTCACGTGCTAATCTAAATGATTTGTCAAACTGTTTATGTAAAACATGTCAAATGGCGTATTGTTTTTCTTGTATACACCAATCTTGTAATTTTGTTGTACACGACTTGAATGAGTACTCATTTATCAGCCAGTATCGTAGTAAAATGTATCGTAGACAAACGTAAGACACCAAGATATTTTTCCTTCTTTATGTTTATGATATATGTGTTTACCAGCGGGTCCGCAAGTGTTAAAAAGTACATGTAATACTTTCTGTGATGATAAAGAACAGAGAGACCTTCTCATTTTTTCTGCTATCAGCTAGGGGATGTCTTCCTGTTTCGCATCGTCCCTTGTTCTTCCGCTCTATAAGCATCTACACTACAGGCCATTAAAATTATTACACCACGAACGTCCTACAGTTCCGAAATTTAAGCGACAGGAAGAATATGCTGTCATATGCAAATGATTACCTTTCCAGAGCATTCACGCAAGGTTGCCGCCGGTGGCGACACCTACAATGTGCTGACATGAGGAAAGTTTCCAACCGTTTTCTCATACGCAAACAGCAGTTGACCGGCGTTGCCTGGTGAAACGTTGTTGTGATGTCTCGTGTAAGGAGGAGAAATGCGTACCATCACGTTTCCAACTTCGATAAAGGTAGGACAGTAGCCTATTGCGATTGCGGTATACCGTTTCGCGACATTGCTGCTCGCGTTGGTCGAGAACCCATGATTGTTAGCAGAATATGGAATCGAAGGGTTCAGGAGGGTAATACGGAACACCGTGCTGGATCCCAACGGCCTCGTATCACTAGCAGTCGAGATGAGAGACATCTTATCCACTAGGCTGTAACGGATCGTGCAGCCACGTCTCGATCCCTGAGTCAGCAGATGGGGACGTCTGCAAGACAACAACCATCTGCACGAACAGTTGGACGACGTTTACAACAGCATGGACCATCAGCTCGGAGATAATGGCTGCAGTTACCCTTGACGCTGGATCACAGACAGGAGCGCCTGCGGTTTTGTACTCAACGACGAACCTGGGTGCACGAATGGCAAAACGTCATTTTTTCGGATGAATCCAGGTTCTGTTTACAGCGTCATTATGGTTGCATCTGTGTTTGGCGACATCACGGTGAACGCACATTGGAAGCGTGTATTCGTCATCGCCATACTGGCGTATCACCCGGCGTGATGGTATGGGGTGTCATTGGTTACACGTCTCGATCTCCTCTTGTCCGCACTTCGAACAGTGGACTTTACATTTCAGATGCGTTACGACCCGTGGCTCTACCCTTCATTCGATCCCTTACATTTCAGCAGGATAATGCACGACCGCATGTTGCAGGACCTGTACGAGCCGTTCTGGATACATAAAATGTTCGACTGCTGCCCTGGCCAGCACATCATACAGATCTCTCACCAACTGAATGGTCAATGGTGGCTGAGCAACTGGCTCGTCACAACACGCTAGTCACTACTCTTGATTAACTGTGGTATTGTGTTGAAGCTGCATGGCCAGTTGTACCTGTGGTGTCGTGTTGAAGCTGCATGGCCAGCTGTACCTGTACATGACGTCCAAGCTGTGTTTGACTCAATGCCCAGTCGTGTCAAGGACGTAATTACGGCCAGAAGTGGTTGATCTGGGTACTGATTTCTCAGGATCTATATACCCAAACTGCCTGAATATGTAATCACATGTCATTTTTAGTATAATATATTTGTCCAATGAAACACGTTTATCATCCCCATTTCTTCTTGGTGCAGCTCTTAAGAACCATGAATATCTTTAAGTTTATTTATATTAATAACTTCCCGAAGTATTTACTTAACCCACTAAACATATCTCTTTGTATAATGTCTTTATCAGCTTTGTGTCGGCTATTCACGAAACAAGTGTAAAACTGCTGACGAGGAGCCCGTCCACCATTGGTGTGATCCAAATACTGATTAGCAATTTATCAGATCTTTTATGGTGCACCAAAGATCCTACAGTGTTTCAGAAACGAAATCCAATACTCAATTAACTATATAGCATAATTCGATGACCGATCACGTAACGCACTGGACTTATGAGAATTACATCAAGCCACATCTGTAAGTCTGCGTTTCTCTCTTACACCAACCTGGAGTAATTGGAAATCACAACAGGAATCAACAAGCACTGCTCGGTTAATTTCGATTGACATTACTGAGCTGACTACCTGGTGCTAAGTGGTAGGTGATTATGACTATTTTCTTTACATTCTCTATCATCCTTCCACCTACGCAAGCAGGTAACGTAACAGTTACAGCTCAGAACTTCCAGTCGCTCATCCACCTACCAGAGGGGTTGTTGCTGTTGGTGGATCGGGACCACTTATACTGTGGTCACTCCATATGTGGTTGCAGATTAACGTCATACCAGAGACATTTCTGTTTACAATAACAAAATATACAAGAACCGCAAATTCAGTACGCTGCACCGGCGAATAGTGTGAGCTAAATAGATTTCCTCATACGGGAATGAGCAGCACCGCTAATTTAAAGTAATATAGAAACGTCTTTTGCCATGCCTCAGCCGAGGGTGCTGAATCACACGAGATCTGCCTTGCTCATGAGTTCTCCCACGAAACAACTTGCAAATTATGGACCAGAAACCTACCTTTCCCTCCCGCCCACTTGCTCATTGATGTTGTTGTGGTCTTCAGTCTGAAGACTGGTTTGATGCAGCTGCCCAAGCTAGTCTATTCTGTGCAAGCCTCTTCAGCGCTGCACAGCTAACGCAATGTACATCAGTTGGAATCTGCTAACTGTATTCAAGAGTTTGTCTCCCTCTACAATTTTAACACCCCGCTCTCCAACACCCACATATACACATATCTCTCCATCACCAAACTGACAAGTCCGTGATGCCTTAGGATATACTCTATGAAACTAAGTTGTGCCAAAAAGTTTCTTGTTTTCCTCAGTTTGATTCAGTATCTTCTTATCAGATCAGCGCCGACCAAACACCATTACGTCAGATGCAGCAATGCCACTGGAAGATTCCCACATTGTGCTCCAGGAATATGGCTGGCACCGCCATAAGGACGACACAACAGAAAGGCATTGGTAGGCCAGTAACGACACATCCAATCAGCAGACGTCTTATCCTCTACATGGTTGCAAGCTGTGATTTGCAAAGCAACTGCGCTCTGTCCCAACATAAATTAACATTATTTTCAGTCAAAGTTATCTCAGTCTGGTAGGTACTATTTAAGAGGAGAGGTATTGCCGCTCCACGAGGTGACATGAGGCTAGAAGCTGCCACCATGTTACTTGGCATCCACAAACCGTTGGCCCCTGCTGCTGGTTTTAAGATCAGTGCTGTTAGCTTAGCGTCTTCTATCCTGTGGGCCAACTACCATCTGCAACCAGCCTTCGGCCATAGAAGGCAGTCGTTTGAGGCCGTGCCCACCTGTTGAGTCCGTCCTTAAAACTCACTGTCTTCGGCACACACTATGGAGGACGCTGCACCATAAAATGTTCTAGTTTGTTCTTCAGTAAAATATATGACTAATAGTGAAGTTTTTATGAGCAGCCACCGAACATCATCCCGACAACAATCCACCACCTCAACTCAGAAATGCACGTGTAGAGGTCGTCCATCCTGGACCTCCACATTTCGATGTCAGAAGTGTGTGTCACGTCTACATTTCAATGACAGAGGAACCATACCAGCCACTCTCTCTGGTGACGATTACTCTTGACTACCTCAGGGTTGCAGTTTCGTCGACACACAGCATCACTGTGCAGTGGGTGAGTGGACTGACTGTTCTATTTTTTCCCCTGCGAGTATCACGTCGAGTCATTGCCCTTTTAGCAGCTTTTCAGTTCTCTTTTCATGTGTGACATGTGGCGAGTAAATTGAGACTGTGTTCTGACTATGTGTAAATATGAACGTTGTTTCTGACTATCATCCATGATTGTGGCTCATTGTCTGGAAGTGTATAAGGTGTTAACCAAGCGGAACTTCTTAGGAGGGGAAGATGAGTTTTGTCCAGAAGTCGGAGTTTTGTGGTTGATTTCGCCGTTTTTAATATGCAATGTATTTCATTTTAGGCAATAAATGTGGCTCACTACGTGTAATCACGCAAAGTAGTAGTCATGAGTAGCTGCTCAATGGAAGAAGTTAAGTTACAGTAAGTGTTAGGGTAGAATTAGATAAAGTGTCCTTGTCGTCATACTGTTTTGTTCTCCTTGTTCTTTGATTGCATAATTAATAAGGTATACCCATGCGCAGAGGTTGCGAATTTCGGCAAACTGAACCAGATGAGGAGATAAGTGCATGTGCCGATGATCTTTGTGTCTTGCAGAGTGCAACTGCAGACAGTAATTTTGTTGTAGATACTTAAGAGGTGACACAGAAAGCTAGGATATCGCTGATTGTATAGCAGATGTTTTGCGTACTGAAATGGTACAGACGCATTTAGTATTTCCGAAGGCCGCAGATTTGGCACCATCTGTAACGGCACTGCGTCCTCAGAACGTGAGAGGAGAAGAAAGAGGAAATGTGTTTGTAAGGTTTATGATCGGGCCGACAAGGCTTCTGCCAGTCGATCAGGAGATTGACGAAACTGACAACACTTGCAGTGTAATGCGTGATGCAGGCGAAGGCTGCTGTGCAATCCCAAGGCTAGGTTATCCCATCAAGCATCATGCCGAAACTGACTTTCGATGACGCACGGTGGAACCCACGGGGATAATGTTCTAGCTGACGGAAGCTGTCACCAGTGAAATACTGTCGCAAGGTTCGTTTATCATGATAGGACAAATACGGGCAAAATCATTAAGCCTTAATTTGCATGATATAATGCCACAAGACACTAGGAAGTTGCTTTAGGTAGCCGAAGGTGTTGCTAATTTATACGATTCTGGACTTCGCCTCCGGGTGGGGAATTGTTAAGTACGCAGCGTTCAGTGATTGAGAGCACTTCTCCTGTCTGTACTCACACTGAGTTTTTTATTTTGTGGCTAGAGTTCTTCCATCGTCGCAGCCGTGTACCACAAACATCACTCCGATGCATGGGACGCAGTACATTCTCTGATATTGCTAATTCCTTCGGCTTATTAGGGCTATAAAGCTGAACAGCTGTGATAGTGTAAGTTTCATTTCCACTGAGGTGTCACACCACTGTAGATCATCTTTGAACGTAGTGTCTTCTAGTGTTTGGGACGTAGATGATATCAGTCATCTCGTGTTATTTATACTAGATCACGTGGCCATAAAAAGCGGCACATTTGGGCAGTTTATTAATAATGTTAGGAAATTCATTTGTATCTCTTTATGTCCATTGCACATCGACATATAAACGTTTTTAATATATAAAGGGGTTTTATTCTACAATAAATGTATAAGCAAAACCATAATCAATAATTAGTAGTTACTAGTTCCCTAACTTTATTTCCATGTTGCAATTTATATGTTAAAGAGAATGAAGGAGGAAATAATATCACCATTAAGAAATCCTAAGATCTGATTCAGGGGGTAGTCAGACAGAGCCGAATCTTTATATTTGCGTTCAGTATTTTCCGTTGCTCACATTCATTTTTACACCAGCCTGGATCGGCATCTTGGAAACCATACAAATACCTTCCAGTAACAGTTCCTAACACTGAAATTTATATTCGATGTTAGTAAATCCCTCTTTTTCATTAATAATTTTCTTGCTATGGTCAGTCTTCATTACATATCCTCTCTACTTCGGTCATCATCAGTTATTTTGCTGCCGAATAATCATTTTACTGTCTTATTTCGTAATCTGATTCCCTTAACAGTATCTGATTTAAACCTCGCCATACCAAGGGACAGGGAAGGGTTTCTTTATGCCTACCTTCTCAGATTATTGTAATCTACCCATTTACATTACATATTAAAACTTTAAAGAAAATAAATATGTGATTTATGATGATTTCTTCTACCAGATTACGTAGTTGTTTTTAATTTTTCACTAAAATTTAACGCAAAAATTTAGGTCTTGTCAGTGGATGTGAATTTTCAGAACAGGTGTCATAATCATATTTCCAGGTTTAGAACCATTTCTTAGACACAAATATATCTTTAAAAAGTATTTTGTGCGTAAAAGGCAACGAAAATTAACGAAATCCGTATTTCTCTGTGTTGGTCATACATTACGCCCGCTTCTATAGTACACGTTATGGAAAATCCGTTGATACTGCTATTCTTAATTCAAATAGGTTACATTACCTTTCATTTAGTTCCATTGAGGGTTATGTTATAATCCCTTTAAAGGGCACAATCTGTTCCATTCAACTGTTATTCCAAGTGCTTTGCTGTCTCTGAAAGAATTGCAGTGTCATCAGTAAACTTCATAATGTTTATTGCTTCTCCCTAATATTTAAATCTGTTCACAAATTTATCCTTGTGTGCTTTACTGCTTGTTCGGTGTAGATGTTGAATGACATCGAGTGTAGGCTACCCGTATGTCTCACTCACATCTGCAAATTGCACAGCTAGAAATCCAGCAGATGGTGTAGCAGAATTTATTTGCTTCAACAAGTTTTGGTCTTTGATGGAGTGAGGCTGTGAAATACATGTAGAGCCTCATTACTGCTCTCTTCTTTTAACTGAGGACAGCAAAATTCATATTTCAGTGCATATACGGCAAAAATTCAAACTTTCACTTAGGACAACAAGGATTCCCAACTCCTCAACTCCCCAGTTGTGGAGGAACGTGTAGGAATGAGCGTCCCTCTTATTTCCGAACATTAAATGTGTTTTGTAAGTTCCAGAAGAGTAAGGTACATTGAGATAACTATTTCTACATCGAAAGGTAAGCCAGTTCCGTTCTAACCCACTATCGAGAAGAAATACAAAAGACGGTTGGAGGTGCAGTAATGGGGAAATGTCGTTAGATTGTATTGTGGGATTGGAGAAGTATGAACAAGGAAAACTCTTGTATCATTTTCATGACTTTACGCCTCTTATCTTCAGATATCATTTTTAAATGACGAATGGTGGCTAAGGGAAAGTTGCTACCTCACAGTATCTCTGGACAAATAGCTTTTCATCTAAGTATAATCTGAGGCGTAAATGTAAAAGCCCGACATCAGAAACTTCTCTGTCCTGGGGCGCCTGACTTAAATTCTTTTAACATTGTCATTGTCCATGTCAACAGAATGAGCAGTGTAGGTGATTTCTCCAGTTCTAATTACCTGGACGCCGCTTGCAAGAGCTACAAAAACCCTTATCTTATTTAAAGCATAAAATAAACGATTACGTATAAGAATTACAGTAATGGAATAGCAAACATGCCGTGATAAATTCTTTCATCAGCGTGATATCAATTCCTTCATTTCGAGGTATTTCTCCCTTCTCAGAGAGCTTCTCGCACAAAGACGTTCTAACAATGTCAGCTGCTTATTCCAGCGACTGTCGTTAGACTTCCTCATTTATCTAACAAGAACATTAATAAGACCACTTTTCTTTACGTGGGGGAAGCGTTCTTTCGCCGCAATCAAAAGACCATGAACTTAAGAACAATTGACGCTTATATACTCCGTTTTAAAACTATTTCGTAGCCCTGTATTTGAAATATGGCAGGAACAATTCAGTCGTGAATATATCTCGCATTGCAACGACAATGTTGGTACTTTGATCAGTCGTGTGCTGCATATCCTTCAAAGTACTGTGGTGTATACTAATCGACATAAACCGTCTAAATAATTCTCTTAGAATGTTACCGCCCGTTTATGTTTCATCTGGAAACTGAATTGTAAACAAAATGCGAGATCTGAGAGACTAGTCAATGAAACAGGAGACAGTACATGTCAGATAATTGTTGCTTCTCGTAGTGGGTGTCCATACGTCTGTAGTTGCTGAGTATTCACCTCCTGTTATATGAGTAATTACCTAAGGCATAAATACACTCCCGGAAATGGAAAAAAAACACATTGACACCGGTGTGTCAGACCCACCATACTTGCTCCGGACACTGCGAGAGGGCTGAACAAGCAATGATCACACGCACGGCACAGCGGACACACCAGGAACCGCGGTGTTGGCCGTCGAATGGCGCTAGCTGCGCAGCATTTGTGCACCGCCGCCGTCAGTGTCAGCCAGTTTGCCGTGGCATACGGAGCTCCATCGCAGTCTTTAACACTGGTAGCATGCCGCGACAGCGTGGACGTGAACCGTATGTGCAGTTGACGGACTTTGAGCGAGGGCATATAGTGGGCATGCGGGAGGCCGAATGGACGTACCGCCGAATTGCTCAACACGTGGGGCGTGAGGTCTCCACCGTACATCGATGTTGTCGCCAGTGGTCGGCGGAAGGTGCACGTGCCCGTCGACATGGGACCGGACCGCAGCGACGCACGGATGCACGCCAAGACCGTAGGATCCTACGCAGTGCCGTAGGGGACCGCACCGCCACTTCCCAGCAAATTAGGGACACTGTTGCTCCTGGGGTATCGGTGAGGACCAATCGCAACCGTCTCCATGAAGCTGGGCTACGGTCCCGCACACCGTTAGGCCGTCTTCCGCTCACGCCCCAACATCGTGCAGCCCGCCTCCAGTGGTATCGCGACAGGCATGAATGGAGGGACGAATGGAGACGTGTCGTCTTCAGCGATGAGAGTCGCTTCTGCCTTGGTGCCAATGATGGTCGTATGCGTGTTTGGCGCCGTGCAGGTGAGCGCCACAATCAGGACTGCATACGACCGAGGCACACAGGGCCAACACCCGGCATCATGGTGTGGGGAGCGATCTCCTACACTGGCCGTACACCAATGGTGATCGTCGAGGGGACACTGAATAGTGCACGGTACATTCAAACCGTCATCAAAACCATCGTTCTACCATTCCTAGACCGGCAAGGGAACTTGCTGTTCCAACAGGACAATGCGCGTCAGCATGTATCCCGTGCCACCCAACGTGCTCTAGAAGGTATAAGTCAACTACCCTGGCCAGCAAGATCTCCGGATCTGTCCCCCATTGAGCATGTTTGGGACTGGATGAAGCGTCGTCCAACGCGGTCTGCACGTCCAGCACGAACGCTGGTCCAACTGAGGCGCCAGGTGGAAATGGCATGGCAAGCCGCTCCACAGGACTACATCCAGCATCTCTACGATCGTCTCCATGGGAGAACAGCAGCCTGCATTGCTGCGAAAGGTGGATATACACTGTACTAGTGCCGACATTGTGCATGCTCTGTTGCCTGTGTCTATGTGCCTGTGGTTCTGTCAGTGTGATCATGTGATGTATCTGACCCCAGGAATGTGTCAATAAAGTTTCCACTTCCTGGGACAATGAATTCACGGTGTTCTTATTTCAATTCCCAGGAGTGTATATGTCGTAGGCTTTAAGCACTTTCTGCCATGTACCGCGACCGAGTTGTGGGGTGAGACATAATGGCGTTTGCAGTGTCGATTAACGTCTGAACAAGATCCATAAGAACTTCACCTCTTATAGTTCTGTACGACCTTACGTCTCGTGCACACATAGCCACTCATTAATGGACAGTTATCTCCTCAGCAGGTTGAGAAGCCGTTTGTCATCCACATAAGAGCCTTGTTTATTAGACACGCATGGAAGGCGAGGAATGTGCAAAGTGCCACTTGACCCTTCAGCATGAGAGTAAATTGCACTGCACAGCGAACAGCAAACAAAATGAACCCTTCTATTAACACCATCTATGACACGCTTCACCACGGTCCAAACTGAACCTTTAAAATTAGCTTCAGGCTGTGTGGTTCTCCACTCACCACTCAGTTTTTATTTCACTTCCCCTTTTATTGACATGTGCAGACCACGTTTTGTTTCCACACTCAGCTTGTGTATACGTTTAGGGTATGATGACCTTAGCAGTTAAGTCCCATAAGATTTCATACACATTTGAATATTTGAACTAAACTCTGCTCTACTAACCTCTCGCAGGCCGTAGCTCACAACTGCGGTCAGTGCTACCAACAGCCTGTAGGCCACAGCACCCAGCGTTTGCGCACGGCACTGATGTAGGGACGTCACAGGCTCGCTCAGTGCAGAGCAGTGAGGCCGCGGCCCGTGCGCTGCGTCTCCATACGCGACGCTCCTTAGCCCATGGCATACAAGTTGTTTCGCAACAGCACTGCTCGGCCCTTGGGGTGACGTCATGGACTCGGTCGGCCTGAGACTGCTGTAGCCCACTGGAGCCACAAGACTCTGCAGCGTGCAGCCTGTCGGACCTCCATGTGGCTGCCCCGGCTGAACCGGCAGCGCTAGGCAGGCTCGCACAGCTGTCATTGCTATGCTCCAGGATGGGCCGCGCCTCTATTCCCACCTATGCTGCAAACTGCACAACCAGAGCTCGCTCTCAGCCGGTTGCCACCGTCCGATTGACATCATACAAGCCAACTGCGGCATTAATCCAGCAGTGGCTGCATCAATTCACACGGGCAGACATGCCCCTGAAGTGTCTTAACTTTGTTGTGCACGACTTGAATGACTCCTCATGTAACAGCGAGTATCGTAGTTAAATATATCGTAGGAAAATGTAAGACACCAAGAAAATTTTTCTTTCTTTATGTTTATGAAATATGTGTGTACCAGAAAGTAAACAAATGTTAATCAGTACTTGTAATACAGGCCGATAATGAAGAACAGACAAGTCTACACTTTTTTCTGCGACCAGCTAAGAGATGCCTTCCTGTTTCGTATCGTCCTTTCCTCTTCAGCTTTCGCTATTTATGCATCTATGCATCTATCCTGTTAGCTCTTAAGAACCTTGAATATACGAGGGGCGTTTGAAAAGTCCGTGCAAAAATAAAAACTGCTTACATGTTTGGGGTATACCTTTTCTATTTTTGAACATAATCTCCATTTAGACTTATACACTTCGTCCAATGCTGTCCTAATTTGTTGATCCCTTCCAAATAACAGGAATTGTCCAAGTCTGCAAAATAGCCAATAGTTGCTACAATCATCTCCTCGTTTGAATAAAACCTTTGTGCCAAATTGGGGAACAAATAGTATCCCGAGGAAGCCAGGTCTGCATAATAGGGGGGTGGGGGACGTGAAACGAGTTGTAATCCTATTTCCATTAATTTTACAACCACAACTGCTAGGGTGTGTGCTGGTGCATTGTCGTGTTCAAAAAGGACGGTCCAATAACGATGAATAATATTCACATAGTTTTACCATTTTCCAGATAGTCGATGAGGATTATTCATTGCGAAACCCAAAAGACAGTCGCCATAACCTTTCCGGCTGAAGGAATTGTCTTCGCCATTTTTGGTGCAGATTCTCCCTTGGTACCCGATTGTTTAGATTGTTGTTTGGTCTCCGGAGTATAGTAATGTATCCATGTTTCATAAACAGTGACGAAACGACGCTCAAAGTCCTGCGGATTACTCTGAACAGTTTCAAACCATCCTTGCAACACTTCGCACATTTCCGTTTTTGGTCAAGCGTGAGCAATCGCAGAACGCATCTTGCGGATAGCTTTCTCATGTCCAAATTTTCATGCAAAATATTATCTAACCGTTCATTCGGGATGCCCACAGATCTAGCAGTCTCACGCACCTTAACTCTTCTGTCATCCATCACCATATCATGGATTTTTTGAGTGATTTCTAGTGGTATCCTCCACAGGGCGTCCAGAACGTTCTACACCACTTGTGCCCATATGGCCACTCCTAAAATTTTGAAATCACTTATAAACTGTTCTAAGCGAAAGAGCAGTGTCATCGAGCTTCTCTTTAGTCTCCTGAGACGTTTTGCCTTCATAAAGTAATGTTAAATCACCATACGCAATTCTTTTTCTTCCATTTTCTTGACAATCACCCGGCTGCCTTGATACATACGAATGCCAGACACAAAGAAGTAGACCAATATGACTGAAACTTGGTGTGAGTTCTTTCCAAAGATGCTAATAACTAAACCTGACCTCGATAGGCGCCGGTGGTGGCATATCTCGGACTTTGCACAGACTATTCAAACGCCCCTCGTATTTAAGTATTTTAAAATTAATCCCATTTAGATGTATTAATTTAACAAATTAAATATATCTCTTTGAATTAATGTCTTTATCAGCTTTGTATACAGCTACTCGTGAAAGAAATGCAAAAATGCTGACATGGAGCCTGTCCGCCATTGGTGTGTTCCAAATATTGATTAGCAATTTCTCAGATCTTTTATGGTGCACCAAAGAACCTACAGACTTTTAGAAACGAAGTACGATACTCAATTAACTATATAGCATAATTTGCCTGACTGATCGCGTCATGCACTTGCCTTATGAAAATAACATTGGAGCCACATCTGTAACTTTGCGGCCGGCCTTTTGTGGCCGAGCGGTTCTAGGCGCATCAGCCTGGAACTGCGCGACCACTACGGTAGCAGGTTCGAATCCTGCCTCGGTCACGGATGTGTGTGATGCCCTTAGGTTAGTTAGGTTTAATTAGTTATAAGTTCTTGGGGACTGATGACCTGAGATGTTAAGTCCCATAGTGCTCAGAGCCATTTTTGTAACTTTCCGTTACTCTCGAACTCAAACCTGGAGTTACATAAAATCACAACAGGAATCAACAAGCACTGCTCAGTTAATTTCAATTGACAATACTGAGCTCTCTATTCGCTGGTAAATGGTAGGTGATCACGACTATTTTCTTTACATTCTCTATCTTCCTTCCACCTTCCCAAGCAGGCAAGGTAGCAGTTACAGCTCGCAACTTCCACTCGCTCATCCACCTACCAGAGAGGTTGTTGCTATTGTTGGATAGGGACCACATACACTGTATGGTTGCAGTTTAACGTCATACCAGAGATACTTCTGTTTACAACAACAAAATAATACAAGAACCGCTACATCAGTTGGTTGCATCGGCCAACAGCGTGAGATAAATACCTTTTCTCATACGAGAATAAGCAACGCCGTTCATTTAGAGCAATACAGAAACGTCTTTTGCCATGTCAACTGCCGAGGGCTCTGAATCCTACGGGATTTACCTTACTCATGACTTCTCCCTGTAAAGAACTTGCAAAGTTTTGGACTAGAAGCCTACCTCTCCCTCCCACCCACTTCCTCAATGTTGTTGTTGTGGTCTGCAGTCTGAAGACTGCTTTGATGCAGCTGCCCAAGCTGGTCTACTCTGTGAATGCCTCTTCAGCTCTGCACAGCTAATGCAATGTGGTTCAAATGGTTCAAGTGGCTTTGAGCACTATGGGACTTAACATCTGTGGTCATCAGTTCCCTAGAACTTAGAACTACTTAAACCTAACTAACCTAAGGACATCACACACATCCATGCCCGAGGCAGGATTCGAACCTGCGACCGTAGCAGTTGCGCGGTTCCGGACTGAGCGCCTAGAACCGCGAGACCACCGCAGCCGGCTAATGCAATGTGCATCAGTTTGACCCTGCTAACTGTATTCAAGACTTTGTCTCCTTCTACAGTTTTAACACCCCCGTCCCACCTCCACACTACATTTACACACTTCTCTCCATTACCAAACTGACAAGTCCTTAACGCGTCATGATATGCACTATGAAGCGAAGTTGTGGTATAGATTTCTTGATTTTCCCAGTTCGACTCAGTATCTTCTTATTAGTTATTGGTTTTGCTGTGTCACCACTATTTTTCGACACTACTGAGTAAAACTGCGATGTTGCCATGGCTGTTGCAAAAGATCTTGGGATTGGGCCAGCTCAGAGCCGACCAAACACCATTACGTCAGATGCAGCATTGCCGCTGGCAGATTCCCACATTGTGATCCAGATAAGGGGCTGGCACCGCCATAATGACGATGCAACAGAAAGGGGTTGGTAGGCTAGTAACGAAACATCCAATCAACAGACTTCTCATGGGTACAAGCTGTGATTTGCAAAGCAAGAACGCTCTGTTACAACATGAACTACCATTATTTTTAGTCAAAGGTGTCTCAGACTCGTAGCTACTATTTAAGAGGATAGTTGTTGCCGCTACACGAGGCGACATGACGCTACAAGCAGCCACCGTGGGATTTGGCCTCCACTGACTGTGGGCCACTGCTGCCGGTTTTAAGATCAGTGATGTGAGCTTAGCATCTTTTAGCCTGTAGGCCAACTACCAGGTGTAACCCGCCTTCAGCCATAGAAGGATATCGTTTGAGACCATGGCCACCTGTTGCATCAGTTCCTTAACACTCGCTGTCTTCTGCACACACTATGGTGGACGTTTCACCACAAAATGTTCTAGATTGTTTTTCACTAAAATGTATGACTAACAGCGAAGTTTTTATGAGCAACCTTAGGTCATCATCCCGACAACAATCCACCACCTCAACTAAGACATCCACTTGTAGAGGTCATCCATCCTCGACCTCCACATTGTGATGTCAGAAGTGCGTGTAACGTCTAAATTTCAGTGACAAGGGAACCTTACCAGCCACCCTCCCTGGAGACGATGACTGTCTACTACCTCCGGTTTGCTGTTTCGTCGACACACAGCACCAGTGTGCCGTGCTGAGTGCACTGACTGTTCTATCTTTTCCCTTGTGAGTATCACGTCCAATCATTGCACCTTTTAGCAGCTTTTCAGTTCTATTTTCATGTGTCATGTAAACTCTGACAGTGTTCTGAGGATGTGTAAAAATGAGCGTTATTTTTGCCTATCACCAATGGGTGTGGCTCATTGTCTGGAAGTGCATAAGGAGTTAACCATGCGTAACTTCTTAGGAGGGGAAGATGAGTTTTGTCGAGAAGTCGGATTTTTGTGGTAGATTTCGCCGTTTTTAATATGCAATGTATTTCATTTTAAGCAATAAATGTGGCTCACTACGTGTAAGCACGTATAGTAGTACTCATGAGTAGCCGCTCAATGGGAGAAGTTAAGTTACAGTAAGTGTTAGGGTAGAATTAGATTAAGTGTCCTTGTCGTCATACTGTTTTGTTCTCCTCGTTTGTTGTTTGCATAATTCGTGAGGTATACCCTGGCTGAGAGGTTGCGAATTTCTGCAGCCTGGACCAGATGTGAAGGGAAGTCCATAAGCCGTTGATGTTTGTGTCTTGCAGAGTGCAACTGCCGACAGTAATTTTATTATAGATACGTAGGACGTGACGCAGAAATAAGGCTGACTATATTGCAGATGTTTTGAGTACTGAAATGGTACAGTCGCTTTTACTATTTCCGAAGACCGCAGATTCGGCATCATGTGTGACGGCACTGTCTCCTTAGAAGGTGGGAGGAAAGAAAGAGGAAATATGTTTGTAAGGTTTATGTTCGGGCCGACAAGGCTTGTGCCAGTGGATCAGGACATTGACGAAAGTGACAACACTTGCAGTGTAATGCGTGATGCAGGAGAAGGCCGTTGTGCAATCCCAGAGCTAAGCTTTCTCATCAAGCATCATGCCGAAACTGACTTTCGATGACGCGCGGTGGAACCCAGGGGGATAATGTTCAAGCTCGGGGAAGCTGTCACCAGAGAAATACTGTCGCAGGGTTCGTTTATCATGATTGGACAATGTGGCAAAATCACTAAAGCTTAATCTGCATGATATATGGGCACAAGGCACTGGGAAATTGCTTTAGGTGACCGAAGGTGTTGCTAACTTATACGATTCTGGACTTCGCCTCCGGGTAGGGAATCGTCGTTGAGTACGCAGCGTTCAGTGATTGAGAGCACTTCTCCTGTCAATACTCACGTTGAAACGTTATCTGAATTCCGTCCTTGCGGCTGGGAGGTCGCGTTTCTTGTCTGTAGAATACACAGAAGAGAAGTAATAGATTATACTAGTCAGAGTTCCGCCTTCTGCCATCCTAGTGTTTAATGAGTTTTTTTATTTTGTGGCTGAAGTTCCTCCGTCGTCACACACGTGCACGACAAACATCAGTGCGACGCACGGAACGCAGTACATTCGGTGATATTGCAAATTGCTTCGGCTCTTTAGGGCTATAAAGCTGATCAGCTGTGATGGTGTAAGTTTCATTTCCACTGAGGTTGCACACCAGTGTAGATCATCTTTGAAAGTAGTGTCACCTAGTGCTTGGGACGTAGATGATATCAAATGGTTCAAATGGCTCTGAGCACTATGGGACTTAACATCTGTGGTCATCAGTCCTCTAGAACTTAGAACTACTTAAACGTAACTAACCTAAGGACATCACACGCATCCATGCCCGAGGCAGGATTCGAACCTGCGACCGTAGCAGCCTCGCGGTTCCGGACCTAGACCACCGCGGCCGGCAGATGATATTAGTTATCACGCGTTATTTATATTAGATCACGTAGCCATAAAGACCGGCACATTTGGGCAGTTCAAGAATAATATTAGTGAGGAACTTCATTTGTATCTCTTTATGTCCATGGCACATCGACATATAAACATTTGTAATATATAAAGGGGTGATAATTCACAATAAATGTAGAAGCAGAAACAACATTTATAATTTAGTGGTCGCTAGTCCCCTTAAACATTCATTTATTTATATGTTGTAATTTATATGTTAAGGGCAAGGAGAAGGAAATAATGTCACCGTTAACAGCTCCTAAGACCTGCTTCAGGTGTTAGTCAGACGGGGCTAAATCTTTATTTTCGCGTTCTGTATTTTCCATTGCGCACATTCATTTTTATATCCGCCTAGAGCAGCATCTTAGAAACCATACAAATACCTACAGTAAATACTTCCTAACATTAAAATTTATATTCGATGTTAGCAAATCCCTCTTTTTCATTAATACTTTTCTTGTTATAGTCAGTCTTCATTTTATATCCTCTCTACTTCGGTCATCATCAGTTAATTTGCTACCCAATAGTCCTTTTAGTGTTTCATTTCGTAATCAGATTCGTTAACACTTCCTGATTTAACCCTCTCAATACCAAGTGAGAGGGAAGGGGTACTCTTTGCCTAAATTTTGAGAATACTATAAACTACACTCCTGGAAATTGAAATAAGAACACCGTGAATTCATTGTCCCAGGAAGGGGAAACTTTATTGACACATTCCTGGGGTCAGATACATCACATGATCACACTGACAGACCCACAGGCACATAGACACAGGCAACAGAGCATGCACAATGTTGGCACTAGTACAGTGTATATCCACCTTTCGCAGCAATGCAGGCTGCTATTCTCCCATGGAGACGATCGTAGAGATGCTGGATGTAGTCCTGTGGAACGGCTTGCCATGCCATTTCCACCTGGCGCCTCAGTTGGACCAGCGTTCGTGCTGGACGTGCAGACCGCGTGAGACGACGCTTCATCCAGTCCCAAACATGCTCATTGGGGGACAGATCCGGAGATCTTGCTGGCCAGGGTAGTTGACTTACACCTTCTAGAGCACGTTGGGTGGCACGGGATACATGCGGACGTGCATTGTCCTGTTGGAACAGCAAGTTCCCTTGCCGGTCTAGGAATGGTAGAACGATGGGTTCGATGACGGTTTGGATGTACCGTGCACTATTCTGTGTCCCCTCGACGATCACCAGTGGTGTACGGTCAGTGTAGGAGATCGCTCCCCACACCATGATGCTGGGTGTTGGCCCTGTGTGCCTCGGTCGTATGCAGTCCTGATTGTGGCGCTCACCTGCACGGCGCCAAACACGCATACGACCATCATTGGCACCAAGGCAGAAGCGACTCTCATCGCTGAAGACGACACGTCTCCATTCGTCCCTCCATTCACGCCTGTCGCGACACCACTGGAGGCGGGCTGCACGATGTTGGGGCGTGAGCGGAAGACGGCCTAACGGTGTGCGGGACCGTAGCCCAGCTTCATGGAGACGGTTGCGAATGGTCCTCGCCGATACCCCAGGAGCAACAGTGTCCCTAATTTGCTGGGAAGTGGCGGTGCGGTCCCCTACGGCACTGCGTAGGATCCTACGGTCTTGGCGTGCATCCGTGCGTCGCTGCGGTCCGGTCCCACGTCGACGGGCACGTGCACCTTCCGCCGACCACTGGCGACAACATCGATGTACTGTGGAGACCTCACGCCCCACGTGTTGAGCAATTCGGCGGTACGTCCACCCGGCCTCCCGCATGCCCACTATACGCCCTCGCTCAAAGTCCGTCAACTGCACATACGGTTCACGTCCACGCTGTCGCGGCATGCTACCAGTGTTAGAGACTGCGATGGAGCTCCGTATGCCACGGCAAACTGGCTGACACTGACGGCGGCGGTGCACAAATGCTGCGCAGCTAGCGCCATTCGACGGCCAACACCGTGGTTCCTGGTGTGTCTGCTGTGCCGTGCGTGTGATCATTGCTTGTACAGCCCTCTCGCAGTGTCCGGAGCAAGTATGGTGGGTCTGACACACCGGTGTCAATGTGTTCTTTTTTCCATTTCTAGGAATGTAGTACATTATATTTTAAAATTAAAAAAAATATGCTTGTGATTTTTAACGATTTCTTCTATCAGATACCGTAATTGGTTTAAATTTTATCAGAAAACTTAACTCAAAAATTTAGGTCTTGTCAGTGGATGTGAATTTTCAGAGCAGGTGTGATATTCATATTCTCAGATTTACGACACTTCTTACACATAAATATATCCTTAAAAAGTATGTTGTGCGTGAAAGACAACGAAAATTAACGAAATCCGTGTATCTTTGAGTTGGACATATATGATTCCCCCCCCCCTTATGTAGCACACGCTATGAAAAATCCGTTGGTACCGCTAGGTTTAATTCGAATACGTTCCATTACCTTTCATTTCGTTCCATTGAGGGTTGTCTCATAATCCCTTTCCAGGGCACTGTCTATCCCATTCAAGTGTTATTCCAAGTTCTTTGCTGTCTCTGACAGAATTGCAGTGTCACCGGTATACTTCCAAATCCATATTACTTCTCCCTAATATTTAATTCTGTTTACAAATTTATCCTTGTATGCTTTACTGCTTGTTTGGTGTAGATGTTGAATGACATCGAGTGTAGGGTACCCAAATGTCTCACTCCCATCTTCCCATTGCACAACTAGAAATCCAGCAGATGGAGTAGCAGAAGTTATGTGCTTCATCAAGATTTGTTCTTTGATGTGGTGGGGCTGTGAAGTACATGTCCAGCTCCTATACTCCTCTCTTCTTTTTACTGGAGGACTGCAGAATTCATATTTCAGTGCATATACGGCAAAAATTAAACTTTCATTAAGGACAACATAGATTCCCAAGGATCCACGTGTTACCAGTCGAGGATGAACATGTAGGAATGAGCGTGTCGCCTATTTCAGAACATTAAATGTTATTTTTGTAACTTCCAGAAGAGCAGAGTACAACGAGACAGCTATTTCCACATCGAAAGGTAAGCCAGTTCCGTTCGAACCCACTAGCGAGAACAAATATACAGACGGTTGGAGATGCAGTAATGGGAAATGTCGTTAGAGTGTATTGTAGAATTGGAGAAGTATGAAGAAGGAAAACTATTGTATCCATTTCATGACTTTACGCCTCTTACCTTCAGAAATCATTATTAAATGACCAATGGTGGCCAGAGGAAAGTTGCTACCTCACATTATCTCTGGACATATAGCTTTTCATCTAATTAAAATTTGAGGCGTTTATGTAACAGTTCGATTACAGAAACTGATCTGTTCTGGGGCGCCTGACTCAAATGCTTTAACATTGTCATCGTCCATGTCAACAGAAGGTGCAGTGTAGGTGATGTCTCCAGTTATAATTCCTTGGACGCCACTTTGAAGAGCTACAAAAACCCTTATGTTTTAAAAGCTATAAGATAAACGATTGCGTATAAGAATTACAGTAATAGAATAGCAAACATACCGTGCAAAGATCTTTCATCAGCGTGATATCAGTTCCTTCATTTCGGGCTAATTCTCCCTTCTCAGAGAGCTTCTCGCACAAAGACATTCTAACATTATCAGTTGCTTATTCCAGCGACTATCGTTAAACTGGCTCATTTATCTAACAAGATCATTAAGAGGACCACTTTTCTTTACGTAAGTGACGCGTGCTTTCGCCGCAATCAAAGGACCATGAACTTCTGGACAATTGACGCGTATATACTCTGCATTAAAATTATTTCGTACCCCTGTATTTGACAAATGGCAGGAACAATTCGATCGTTAATATATCGCGCAGTGCAACGACAATCCTGGTACCTTTATCAGTCATGTGCTGCATGTCTTTCAAAGTACTGTGGTGGACACCAAGAGACATAAATCGTCCAAACAATTCTCTTAGAATGTTACCGCCCGTTTTTGGTTCATCTGAAAACTGAGTTGTAAACAAAATGCGAGATCTGAGAGTGCAGTTAATAAAACAGGTGACAGTACATGTCAGATAATTGTTTCTTCTCGCGCTGGATGTCCACATTTCTGTAGTTGCTGAGTATTCACCTTCCGTTATATGAGCAATTACCTAAGGCATAATTATATGTCCTAGGCTTTTAGCACTGTTTGCCATGTACCTCAACACAGTTGTGGGGTGAGATATAATGGCCTTTGCAGTGTCAACTAACGTCTGAACGAGATCCGTAAGACCTTCATCTCTCATAGTTCCATACGACCTTACATCTCGTTCACACATAGCCATGCATTATGGACAGTTATCTCCTGGGCAGGTTTAGGAAGTCGTTTCTCCTCCGCATAAGACCCTTGTTTATTGTAGACAAATGGATTGGGAGAAATGTGCGAAGTGCCATTTGGCCCTTCAGCATGAGAGTAAATTCCACCGAACTGCGAACAGCAAACAAAATGAATGCTTTTCCTAACGCCATCCACAATAGGCTTTAACACGGTCCAAACCGAACTTTTAAGATTGCCTTCAGGCTGTGTGGTTCTCTGCTCACCACTTGTTAGTTTTCCTTTTACATCCCTTTTTCTTGATGTGCTCCTTCTTCTGGAAACCATATTAGTTTCCTCGCTCATTTTGTGCGTTACGACAAAAATGAAGAAATCCCACCACTCCACCAAACACTGCTCTATTCAGCGCTCGTAGTCTGTAGCTTGCAACTGTGGTCAATACTACCAACAGCCTGTAGGCCGCAGCACGCCAGTGCTTGCTCACGTCACTGGTGCAGTGACCTCACGGGCTCGTTCATTGTGGAGCAGTGAGGCCGCAGCGCGTGGGCTGTGTCTCCATGCACAAGTCTACTGAGCCCATGGCATACAGGTGCTTTCGCAACAGCACTGCTCGCCCTTTGGGTGACGTCAGAGACTCGCTCGGCCGAAACTGCTGCAGTCCAGTGCAGCTCGCGGACCAGGCCTCTGTGCACGACTCTACATCGTGTGGCCCGTCGGACTTCGATACGGCTCCCCCGGTTGAACCGCCAGCGCGAGGCAAGGCACGCACGGCTGACATGGCTGCGCTCCTGGACGGGCCGCGCCTCGATGCCCACCTCTGGCGCAACTTGCACAACCAGAGCTCGCTCTCAGTCTGTTGTCAACGACCGACTGACATCATGCAAGCCAACTGCGATGTCACCCCAGCAATGGCTGCATCAATTCCCACTGGCAGACCCGTCCCTTCACTGACTTACCTTCTTATCGAGAGAACAATGATACCTCTCAGTTTTTAAGTTACTGTATCTTGTACAAATATCTCCCGTGCCAATGTTTATTTAAAACATGTCAAATTGTGTATTGTTTTTTCTTGTGTGCACTAATCTTTTTAGTTTTATTGTACTTACGATTTGAATGACTACTTTTGTTCTGGCGCTGCAGTCTGGAACCGCGAGACCGCTACGGTCGAGGGTTCGAATCCTGCCTCGGGCATGGATGTGTGTGATGTCCTTAGGTTAGTTAGGTTTAACTAGTTCTAAGTTCTAGGGGACTAATGACCCCAGCAGTTGAGTCCCATAGTGCTCAGAGCCATTTGAACCATTTGAACTACTTTTGTAACGGCCAGTGTCGTAATAACTTGTATCGTAGGAAAGCGTAAGACAACAAGAAAATTTTTCTTTCTTTATGTTTATGAAATGTGTGTGTAGTAGAGTGTCCACAAATGTTAATCAGTACATGTAATACTTTCTATAATAATAAAGAACAGAGTAGCCTTCACAATTTTTCTTCAATCATCTCAGAGATGCCTTCCTGTTTCGTATCGTCCTTTCTTCTTTAGCTTTCGCTATGTAAGCATCTATCTTGTTACCTCGTAAGATCCATGGATATATTTAAGTCTATTTAAATTCATACCTTTCAGATGTATTAATTTAAAAACTAACCATATCTCTTTGTGTTAATGTCTTTATCAGCTTTGTGTACAGCTATTCGTGAAAGAAATGCAAAACTGCTGACGTGGAGTCAGTATGCCACTGGTGTGATCCAAATACTGATTAACGATTTATCAGATCTTTTATGGTGTACCTACGAACCTGCAGCTTTTCAGAAACGATGTCCGATACTCAATTAACTATACAGCATAATGCGAGGGACCAATTGCGTTATGCAATTGCCTTATGAAAGTTATATTGGAGCCAAATCTGTAACTTTGCGTTTCTCTCGAACACCAACCTGGAGTAATAAGAAATCACAACAGGAATCAAATAGCACTGCTCGGTTGTTTTCAATTGACATTACTGAGCTGACTACCTGCTGGTAAGTGGTAGGTGATCACGACTATTTTCTTTACATTCTCTATCTTTCCTTCACTTTCGCAAGCAGGCAAGTTAACCGTTACAGCTCACAACTTCCACTCGCTCATCCACCTTCCAGAGAGGTTGCTGCTATTGTTGCTTATACAGTGGCCACTCCACGTGTGGTTACAGTTTAACGTCATACCAGAGACATTTCTGTTTACAACAACAAAAGAATACAATAACTGCTACCTCGGTTCGTTACATTGGCCAATAGTGTGAGATAAATGGCTTTTCTCATAGGAGAATGAGCAGCGCCGTTAATTTAAAGCAATATAGAAACGTCTTTTGTCATGTCAACAGCCGAGGGTGCTGAATCACACGAGACCTACCTTGCTCATGAGTTTTCACAGTAAAGAACTTGAAAATTGTGGACCAGAGGCCTACTTCTCCCTCCCGTCCCCTTACCTAGTGTTGATATTGTGGTGTTCAGTCTGAAGACTGATGCCGCTGCCCAAGCTAGTCTATTCTGTAAAAGCCTCTTGAGCGCTGCACAGCTAATGCAATGTGCATCAGTTTGAACCTGCTATCTGTATTTGAGACTTTGTCTCCCTCTACAATTTTAACACCCCCCTCCCACTCCAACATCCACATATTCACACATCTCTCCATTAGCAAATTGACAATTCCTTGCTGCCTCAGGATATGACCTATGAAACGAAGTCGTGCCATAAGTTTCTTGTTTTCCCCAGTTCGACTCAATATCTTCTTATCAGTTATTCGATCTGCAGCGCCACCACTAATTTTCGGCGCTACTGATTAAAATTGTGATTGTGGTATCGATAGCTACGATGCCACGGAGTAGGTGGAAGTCCCTAAGTTGGCACTACGACAGACACCGATGACAGCACCCTCTAGCCGGTGCTCTGGAGGTCTACTAGCTCCACAACAGAATCTGCCTATTTTGATCAAGAACAGATGGCCATGAAGTTTCGCTTGCTATTGAGATATGTACTTCTTAAGATGGTTCTAAGGCTTCCCACCTCTGTGCAAAGTTATGTATTGTAGTGTCGCGGAATAGTAAAGAGTTGGAAACGTGGAATATAGTCAAAGTTTCGTTGCCTATGGCAAGAGCCAGAGGTAAGAGGATTACACATATATCGGAATGTGTTGTCACTCAGGGGCAGTGGCCAGTTACACACAACAGGCGAGAGAGAATTGCTTAGCATGCGGGTTTGTGTTAGACGGAGATTTTTTTAGAGTGCAAGACAGAGGTATAGTGTCAGGTGTACTGTATTTCACAACTTTGCGTAAGTCTGCCGTAACAACACATAACGCCGGCCATAGTGGCCGAGCGGTTCTAGGCGCTACAGTCTGGAACCGCGCGACCGCTATGGTCGCAGGTTCGAATCCTGCCTCGGGCATGGATGTGTGTGGTGTCCTTAGGTTAGTTAGGTTTAAGTAGTTTCAAGCTCTAGGGGACTGATGACCACAGCAGTTAAGTCCCATAGTGCTCAGAGCCATTTGAGCCACAACACGTAACTCCGTCGCAAGAACAACTAGGGGGCGAGTACGACAGATGAATCAGCAGTATAAGTGGAACGAATGCATTCATTACAAACGAGCATGACGTCAGGACGTCGCTCGTGCTTCCTTTAAATTCGCCAGCTTTGATAGAAACAAGGCACTCGCAGTTAGACTTGCAGTTATGTGTTCCTGGGTCGTTGCTTAGTGCTCAGCTCAGTGATCGATATGTTAATCTTTATTAAGGAGATGTTGCAGTAAGGGCGGCCCATCCAGCAGCAGACGTGAGGGGACAGTACCGACTCTGGTCCTCTCTGCTGCCACTGTCAGTCATTTCCCCAGGATTAGCAGCCATCACGGTAGACTTGCTCGCCGCCAATGCTGATCACATCAGTGAGCCATCGTCGAAATCGTGCGGGGTCTAGGCCCTGTGCATCTGCTGTCACAACTGCGTGAGCCGACGATGCTGGGGGACTGCAGCCCGTTCTGCCCGTCCACGGCAGACGAGCCACCAGGTGGAGCAGGGAAGAAGACGGGGTTGGAGAGAGTACACTCTGCACTACGAGGACGCCTCTCATGCCGATAGCGCCAGGACTCCAACCCGCAGCCCCCTACGTGCAGAAGCTTGCTGTCCACAGCCGAGCCGGTCAGCCAGCTGGGCGCCACCAGCCACGCGCGGCCGAAGTACGAAGTAGGGACATTCCTTCGCAACGTCGCAGTATGCGGCGCTGTGATAGCAAGACTGTGCGGCCCGGAGCTGGTGACATTGCTACGAGTCAGCGAGGACTCGGGAAGGTCGTTGATATCACCAAGCCACATTGTACTCGGCAGGAATAAAGATGTTATGAATTAATAATGTTTCTTTGGCGTTTCTGACGCGTCCACAGTCATTTCCTAGTAACCTGTCAACTGGAGGGGTCACCGCTCGCCCATCCACTCAAACGTAGGCGTCCGGGACCACTGGGGCACCTACAGATTTGGTGTCGCGTCCACTGCCTACAGATTTGGTGTCAAAAGTCCTTCCACCCACCGCCTACAGATTTGGTGTAGTGGTAAGTGCACAAGGCGATTTTTGTTAATAATTATGGATGCACGTTCTTTGTTGGGAGTGCACTTTGTGAGACCTGCGGAAACAGCAGATTTATCTGAGTTTAAGGGCAACAGTTGGGAAACGTACTTGGTACCAGTCAGATGTACTGTGTGTAATTTAACGGGGCATGGGGAGCCATGCACGCAGTTTGTACCAGTAGAATGTTCAATTTGTAAACGCTTTGATCACACAGCGAACAATTGTAGACAGTGTTGCAGGGCAATAACAAGGCGGAAGGATTAATTTAGTTTAGTTGTGCATTGTGAGTCTTGTTTGTCTTCTTGTGTGTAGTGCTCAACTGTGACAAAGGAGTTGAGTAGCTGGTGTTGTTATTGTTCTGAGGAGTAAATTCAGTATAGAGTAAGTTGTTGGTAATTTCCACAAATCATGCCGGAAACAAGATCCGTTAGTACTGATGTGAGTATAGCTGCTCTGACGGAGCAAGTCTCAAAATTCTTAGAAGAGAATGCGCAGCATAAGTTACGTCATGTAGAATTAATGACGTAAATGGAGACCTTGCGTTCGGCGCAAGAGTCGCAAACGGGTTCAAGTGAGTGCAAGTCAGTAGCAATGTCCAACCTTGTAATATACCCTTCAGTAGCTAACCTGATCACGCCTTTCTCGGGTAAAACAACAGAGGATGTCACAGCGTTCATTAATGATGTTTTGGCAACAGCTGGAATGAGCAATTGGTCGGACGTAACTACGTTACGTATATCAAATTTGCGACTTGCATGGGAAGCCAAGACGTTGGTGATGTACCATGAAACGCTTAGTAAGGCGAGTACGTTTGAAGAATTGGCAGATGGGTTACGTCAAAGATATCGTAAGCAGAATAGTGCAAGATTTTTTAGGGAGACGTTAGGTAATTTCACACAGAAGGTCAATGAGACAGTGGAGTCTTTTTCAGGTAGGATACGGAAAATTAATTCGCAGACCTATAAATTATCAGGTAATCCTGATGCGGATCATGTATTACTATGAGAGGCAGAAAACAGAGCCCTCGATGTATTCCTCACGGGAATTCCTGCAGGATTTTCTTGTAGTGTTAGCATGGAGAATCCTGGGGATTTAGCTGCAGCACTGCGTATTGCAACGCATCTGCAGGAGAGAGACATTGCAACAAAGGTTCGCAATGATAAACGCATCCTTGCGTCGGAGAGGAATTGTTACCGTTGTAGGAGGAAAGGTCACATGAGGGCTCAATGCAGACAGCCGCAGTGCTATGTTTGTAAACGCTACTGTCACAAGGCGAATGAGTGACGTAGTAAGCAGAATGGTAACGGAATAAACAGGAAAAAGCGTTAAACGGGAACGGGACTGTTTCGTCCGTCGGAAGACATTCCCGGTAAGCAGAAGTACGGTGAAAACTAGTACAGAGACGGATTGTTGCTTGATGGTTGTTGTAAGGAATAACAGATGTAAGTTTTTGATTGATACAGGGACACATGTATCTGTTGCTAGTCTAGACCTCGTGGGTAGGAGAAGACTAGATACTCCTAGGTATAGATTACGTGGAGTAGGGAATAATGAGTTGCAATCATTGGGCACAACACAGCTCGTTTTTAAGACTGGAACTGTAGAGTTCGGAGAGCAAATGGAAGTGTTGCCAACTGTGGGACAAGGGTATTCTGTGATTCTCGGACTGGACTTCCTCGATAAACACTATGCAAAAATTAATCTTTCACAGCGTACAGTTGAACGTAGTGGAAACTTGTTTTCAATGGGTACAACAGCTGTAAATGTTTCTACGTCGCGAGGTGCATCCGTTGCCAAAATATCACCAACTGAACCGCGTACAAGGGCATTAAAGATGATTACGCATGTCAAAGTGCCTTCGGGTACATGGAAGTTAGTTTGGTTGTCAGTAGGTACCGATGTACCACAGCAGAGACTATGTGTGGTGGAGCCACTGCAGAGCAATGAAGCATTGGATAAAATGCATTGTTTTATTAGGAGGAGCGTTGCGCACGTAACGGATACAAATGAGGAACTGATGATTCCGTTCAGTGTAGATAATTTTGGGGCAGATGAAGTGGATCTCCCAAAGGGTTTAGTGGTAGCAAGTTTGGAAATACTCGACGATGAGGATATAGGTGAATCCCAAGGTGATTATACCGTCAAGCAAACCGTCAAGGGATCTATACTACGTGATAAGATTCGTCATTTGGAGAATGGTGATCGGGAAGCTATGGAAGCTATGTTATTAGAGTATTTAGATTTGTTTAATTCAGAAGGTCCATCACCAGAAACTCCTATTACGCAGCACCATACACCGACTGGCGATAGTCCGCCGGTCTATAGAAAACCATACAGGATAGCGAAACACCTACAACCACTAGTGGAAGAATTTATTAATCAACAGCTAAGGAACGATATTATAGAGAACAGTGAAATCCTGTGGTCTGCCAACATAGTGGTAGTTCCTAAGAAGTCATTGGACGGTACTAAGAAGTATAGGTTTTGTTGTGACTATCGTTTTTTGAACGCACGAACTGTAACTGATGCATATCCAATACCGAACATCACGGAAACATTGGACAACCTAGGTCGGTGTAAATATTTTTCGACGCTAGTTCTAAAGAGTGGGTACCCTCAGATAGAAGTAAGTCCCGAGGATAGACCGAAGACGACCTTTACAACAAGCCTTGGTTACTTTCAGTGTCACATAATGCCACTTGGGTTGAAAAACGCTCCTGCTACTTTCCAGCGTCTGTTAGATGGTGTGCTTCGGGGACTGAAACCGAAGATTGCTATGGTATACCTCGATGATCTTGTTACTTTTTCGCGAAATGTAGAAGAGCATGTGGAACGATTGAGCGAAGTATTTAGTAGGCTAACAGAGGCAAATCTTACGCTTAATGTCAAGAAATGTCAGTTTTTTCCCGACGCAAGTGACTTATCTTGGGCATATTATCAGTCAGGATGGGGTAAGAACGGATCCTCGTCTAACGTCGGCTGTGCGTGGTTTTCCAGGGCCACAGACCATTAAACAATTTCAGCAATATGTCGGTTTATGTAATTACTACAGACGATATGTAAAGGGGTTCGCGGAAATTGCACATCCATTAACGAGATTGTTAAAGAAAGGTGTTTAAATGGAGAGCACAGTGTCAGGAGGCATTCGAGAAACTCAGATACTAATGGCAGACCCAGTGTTGATACTTCCTGATTTCGAACAAGAGTTCATACTATCTTGTGATGCCCGTAATATTGCTGTAGGTTTTATTCTTTCTCATAGGATTAATGGACTGGAACATCCAGTGGCTTATGCTTCCAGGCAACTGAATAAGGCAGAGAAGAATTATTCAACTACAGAGAAAGAAATGTCAGCAGTGATTTACGGTATCTCGTATTTTCGCTGTTATTTATATGGGCGTAAGTTCAAGGTAATTAGAGATCACGCAGTACTGAAGTGGTTGTTGGGGATGAAAGATTCTTCAAGTCGTTTAACGAGATGGGCACTGAAACTAAGTGAATTTGACTACGAGTTAATTCACAAACCAGGGGTAAAACGGACGAATGCAGATGCACTTAGTAGAAAAACAGCAGCTGTACAAGTTGTGGGAAAAAGTGAGAAGGAGTGGATAAAGGCGCAAGCCACTGACAGAGAGTGTCAATTGTTCGAACGCAACTGCAGTTTGAAAGGCAGGATGGGTTTTTTTTATTTATTTATTTATTTATTTATTGTTCCGTGGGACCACATTTAGGAGAAGTCTCCATGGTCGTGGAACGAGTCAATACATGAAATTATAACACGATTGTAGAAACAGATAAAAATAAATATAAGAAACAAATTCAGGCGACAAGTCGTTAGTTTAAATAAAGAAAGTCAAGGATGTAACACTGGAATTTGCTTAATTTTTTAGCTCTTCCAGGAGCTCCCCGACAGAATAGAAGGAGTGAGCCATGAGGAAACTCTTCAGTTTAGACTTAAAAGTGTTTGGGCTACTGCTAAGGTTTTTGAGTTCTTGTGGTAGCTTATTGAAAATGGATGCAGCAGAATACTGCACTCCTTTCTGCACAAGAGTCAAGGAAGTGCATTCCACATGCAGATTTGATTTCTGCCTAGTATTAACTGAGTGAAAGCTGCTAACTCTTGGGAATAAGCTAATATTGCTAACAACAAACGACATTAAAGAAAATACATACTGTGAGGGCAATGTCAAAATTCCCAGACTATTGAATAGGGGTCGACAAGAGGTTTTCGAACTTACACCATACATAGCTCGAACAGCCCGTTTTTGAGCCAAAAATACCCTTTTTGAATCAGAAGAATTACCCCAGAAAATAATACCATATGACATAAGCGTATGAAAATATGCGAAGTATACTACTTTTCGTGTTGAAATGTCACTTATTTCAGATACTGTTCTAATGGTAAATAAAGCGGCATTTAGTTTCTGAACGAGATCCTGAACATGGGCTTTCCACAACAGCTTAATATCTATCCATACGCCTAGGAACTTGGACTGTTCCGTCTCGCTTATAACATGCCCATTCTGTCTGATTAAAATGTCAGTTCTTGTTGAATTGTGAGTTAGAAACTGTAAAAACTGAGTCTTACTGTGGTTTAGCATCAAATTATTTTCCACAAGCCACGAACTTATATCATGAACTACATTATTTGATAATGTTTCAATATTACACACAAGATCCTTCACTACCAAGGTGGTGACATCAGCAAACAGAAATATTTTTGAATCACCTGTAATACTAGAAGGCATATCATTTACGTAAATAAGAAACAGCAGTGGCCCCAGCACCGACCCTTGGGGAACGCCCCATTTAACAGTGCCCCATTGGGACTGAACATCATTACCACTCTCAATATTGCGGAGGATTACCTTCTGCTTTCTGTTCTTAAAGTAGGAGGCGAACCAATTGTAAGCTACTCCCCTTACTCCATAATGTTCCAACTTCTGCAGTAATATTTTGTGGTCAACACAGTCAAAAGCCTTCGTTAAATCAAAGAAAACACCTAAAGTTCGCAACCTTTTATTTAATCCGTCCAAAACCTCACAGAGAAAAGAGATTATAGCATTTTCAGTTGTTAAGCCATTTCTAAAACCAAACTGTACATTTGACAGCAAATTATGTGAATTTAAATGCTGCAGTAACCTTGTATATACAACCCTCTCGATAACTTTAGCAAACACCGATGGCATAGAAATCGGTCTATAATTGTCAACATTATCCCTGTCTCCCTTTTTATAAAGTGGCTTCACTACCGAGCACTTTAATCGGTCAGGAAACTGACCACTCCTAAAGGAAAAGTTACAGATATGGCTAAGTACTGAGCTAACATACGTGGAACAATACTTCAGTATTCTGCTAGATACCCCGTCATATCCATGAGAGTTCTTGGACTTTAGAGATTTAATTATTAACTCAATCTCCCTCTTGTCAGTATCATGGAGGAGCATTTCAGGTAACAGTCTCGGAACACTTTTTTCTAAGAGCGCTATATGATTCCCTGTTGGGACTAGGTTTCTATTTAGTTCACCTGCTATATTCAGAAAGTGATTATTAAGTACTGTACATATATGCCACTTATCAGTAACACGGACATTCCCACTACGCACTGATTCTATATTCTCGACCTGTCTCTGCAGACCAGCCACTTCCTTTACGACTGACCATATGGTTTTAATTTTATCCTGAGACTTAGCTATTCTATCTGCATACCACATACTTTTTGCCTTCCTAATAACTTTTTTTAGCACCTTACAATACTGTTTGTAATGGGCTGCTGCATTTAGATTTTGACTGTTTCTAACGTTTTGATATAATTGCCACTTTGTTCTACAAGATATTCTTATCCCTTTAGTCAGCCACCCAGGCTGCCTGTTTGTGCTAGTACCCTGTTTTGAACGTTCTAACGGAAAGCAACTTTCAAAGAGCACGAGAAAAGTCTTGAGGAAAGCGTTATATTTATCGTCTACTGTATCAGCACTATAAACATCTTGCCACTCTTGTTCCTTGATAAGGTTTACAAAAGTCTGTACAGCAACTGGATCAGCTTTCCTAAAAAGTTGGTAACTATATTTAACATGTGTTGCAGCACAAAAATCTTTTAGACTTAAAATTTGTGCATCATGATCTGAAAGGCCATTCACTTTTTTGATAACAGAATGACCTTCTAATAATGACGAATGAACAAAAATATTGTCTATGGTTGTTCTACTGTTCCCTTGCACTCTCGTTGGAAAGAATACGGTTTGCACAAGATTATATGAATTAAGGAGGTCTACCAGCATCCTTTTCCTTGCACAATCACTTATACAATTAATATTGAAGTCACCACATATAACTAACTTTTTGTATTTCCTATAAAGTGAACCAAGAACCTCCTCTAGCTTTAGCAAAAATGTTGTGAAATCGGAGTCTGGGGATCTATAAATAACAACAGTAAGAAGCTTAGCTCCACTAAATTTAACCACACCTGCACAACATTCAAACACCTTTTCAGTGCAGTACTTTGAAACATCAGTTGACTCAAATGGGATACCGTTTTTCACATACATGGCTACTCCCCCACACCGCAAAGAGCTCCTAGAAAAGCTGCCAGCCAACCTGTATCCTGGTAAAGGAAGCCTCTGAATTATCTCCTTATTTAAGAAGTGTTCAGATATACCAATAATTTCAGAGTCAACATCTATAAGCAGTTCACTAACTTTATCTCTAATACCTTGTATATTTTGATGAAATATACTAATTCCCTCATTAATCGGATACCCAAGCTTTGTAGAAAGTGGTTTCTTTGTTAGAGAGACTTCCCTTAAGCGGGAATACCTATCAGCTGACTTCAATCTAAAAAAGGTACAGCTCTAACACCCACAACTACCGGAATTTTCCCATGAGTGGTCCCACCACCCCCACCTATGCTGTCACCTATAAGTTTTGCCAACCTCCCCTTCCCATACCTGTTGAGGTGCAGGCCATGTCTAGTGAAACCCGTCCTACTGATAGACTCCACCGACACCACTGAAATGTGACTCATGCCTTCTGTCATCAGCGCACCCCCAAGTCTCATGTTATTACGCCTGACGGCTGTATTAAGATGAGGCCGATCGTGACGCTGAAACAGTTCCACAAAATGCACATTCGTGTTGCCAGTCTGAGTGGCTATCTTTTCCAGGTCACCATCTATGTCATACTCCCCATCCCTATTAATACTACTACCAGCCCCACCCACAATCACTACCTGATCCTCTTTAGTAAAATCCCTACATAACCCCCCTATGTTAAAAGTCACCTGAGCCAATCCTGCATTAGGCTTCACAATGCTGGTGACCTGGTACTCACTCCCCAAAACTTCCTGCAACTGCTGGCCTACACCTCTACCATGAGAACTACCTAACAGCAGAACCTTCTTCTTTCTCTTAGACTTTGCAACTGTCCTAGCCACCGTAACTGCTGAGGTCTGCTGCATACTTCCTACATCTACAGCTACTAGAGATTCCTCTCCACTAGACTCTGACAGTTGGTCGTATCTATTACAAACACCAATAGTAAAACTATCTGAAAATCTCCTTCTCCTAGCAGATCTCTTGGCAACAGCCAGCTACCATTCCCCAACCCCCTTCTCCCTCCTCATCCTATCTAGCTCCTCCTGTGCGTTTTTCAACTGCACCTGAAGGGCACAGATCTTACGCTCCTGCTCCTCTATCAACTTACTCTTGCTGCATAACCTACAGTTCCAGGAGAGGATCTCACCAGAATGCCCACTGGCTTCCCCACTGCATTCCCCCCAGTGAAAATACTTCGAACAAGCCTCACACCGCAATCCACTACTCACGAACCTACGGCAAAGCCCACACTTCTCACTCATGGTAAAATTTTACAATTATTGAAACAAGAAAACAACTTTATCTAAGTTCCGCTACTACAATAAGAAGATGTTAAAAACTGACTACAATTATCACAAACTTGCTCTACAAAGGAAGTAACTACTATTATTGACAGTATTAATCAACAACAAATGAGAATATAACAAAATACTAACACAGAAAGAAAATCAAACGTCTAATGACAGTAACGAAACTGAAAGCAGTTCGCAAAAATTTCTTCTGAAGTTATTTCACGGGAAAACACCAAGAACACCGGTTGAAGACTACTAAAGTTCCTAAATAAACTACTATACACAAACAATTAATTAGTACTTAGCTTTCGATGCGCCGCTACAGCTGCAACTGGTCAGCGCGGAATGTAAACACGGGTAAGAGGTTAAGTTGCTCGATACGAAACACTCACAAATATCAGGCCACAACACAAGAAATGCAGAGGTGAATGAAGAAACCATTAATAAGTCACTTATATAGTAAGTATTATCACAAAAACAGTTAAAATATGTATCTGAAACCTAAAAATAGATGAAAACTTAAGAGAGCGATCTCACACGCAGTCACGCGCTTATGACGTCACACCTGCTTTGCAGGAAGACAAAGTGCGAACTACGCGTCGTAGTACCGGAGTCGCTGAGGAAAGAAGTGTTGAAACAAGGGTACCACCATGTATTGTCGGGTCATGGTGGTAAAAGAACGACTGATAGACGGGTAGCTGAAAGGTGTTGGTGGAAGACACGTCGCAATGATGTAGAGCAGTATGTGCAAAATTGTATACCGTGTGCGCAGAGAGCAGATTTAAGTCATCAGAAAATTCAGTTACAGAGACTACCTGAAGCGGATCATCCGTTCGCATTCATTGGATTAGACGTAATCGGAGCATTTAACAAGACCCAAGCGGGTAATCGATACGTATTAACAATATTAGATCATTTTTACCGATACCTGGTAATGGTAGCTATTCCAGATCAGAAGGCAAGCACTGTTGCGCAAGCCTTACTTAATAAGTGGTTGCTGAAGTGTGGTGTGCCCGATACTGTAATTACAGATCAGGGTAGTAACTTTATGTCGGAGCTGATGAAGCAGTTATGCCGTTTATTGAAAATTAAGAAATTGCTGTCAAGCCCATTTCATCCTCAGTCGAATGGACAAACGGAATGGGTTCATAGGACATTAGTTAAGATGATTAGTCATTACGTAAATTCAAAACACACGGATTGGGACGTGTATTTAAATCTGTTGACAGGCGCATATAACGCGAAATTTCATACTGGAACGAGGCTCTCTCCGTATGAGGTAATTTATGGTCGGAAAATGCCATCACCATTTGATGTGCTCAAACTTCAGGTAGGTTCACAGGATGAGTCAGTGAAGAATTTCGCCAAGAAATGGAGAAAGATTTGGCAAAGAGTACGGCGTGCTAATACTAAAGCTTTGGAGAGAGAGTATTGGGCAAAGAACAGGTAAACTGCCGCAATACAGAATTGGTCAATGGGTAATGTTGGCTAATCCTTATGTTCCGAAGGGTAAAACGAAGAAGTTTTTGAGGAAATATTCTGGACCGTATCAAGTAAATGAAATAGTGTCTCCCATGATCGTAAATTTGCAGTTACCAACCAAGTTGTCAGTAGTTAATGTGAGTAGGATTAAGCCGTTTAAGGGCACAGTGGATGCGTTACCGCAGATTCCTCGAACAGTAACAAAGGGTGTGAGGGTACCGAAGCTAAAAGAACAGCAGAGGAACGTTCCTTACGCACTTAGGTCTAGTGGTAAGTAGATTAAGTGTCCTCGGGGAGGAACATGTCGTATATATTGTTATTAGGTAATAGGGTATGTATAGTTTTTACTTGTCATTTGTGTGTTTTAGACGTGGTAAGGAAGGGAGCGATTGACATGGCTTCCTTTTCCTTCAGGTGCCGTGCCAGGATGTGGCCCGGGAAACTTTTCGTCAGTCTGGTACTGCTACACTGTTGCAGAGGAGAGGTGGTGCAGGCGCAACCACTGGATAAGGGAATTATGTTTGCAAGGCAATTAGATGTGGTATTATCAAGCCGCAGGTGGACAATTGTCTTCACGTATAATATATGGGGAGTGAGGAATGATGTATGGATACTACAGGATAGGTTTACGGCACTACAGGTGGCCACGGAGAAGGAGGGTTTTTTTCAAGACATACGGAACGAGTATCTGGAATTGAAGCTCTTATACGAAAAGCTGAGAAGGCTGCTGCAACAAGTAACAGAAGTGGTCCCGCAAACGCTCGTTCACAGGAAACGAGCGTGGTTGGATGCATGGGGAAAATTGCTGAAAACAGTGTTTGGAACCACGGATGGGGAAGATATAAGGAGCTTAAATAGTATGGTGGGGTTGTGCAGGAGTTGGCGGAGGAGACAAAATCGAAAGTGGATTGGCACACGACACGTATAGGTAACATGCAACAGGGGATATTGAATGTCACTAGAACAGTGCGGGAGTTGACGTCAGACCTGGAACGGTATGCAGCAAATACCAGTAAAGTGTTGAATGGGGATATAGAGGCTATACGGGCGAGATTGATCCGAATAGACGGGAAAATACAAGTAGCACCTTTATTGAGGGCATTGGCAGACAGGGTGGATGATGCACATGTCGAATTGGAAGCGTTATATGAAACTATGTATCACGCAGTGCATGGGCAGTTGAGTGCCACTTTGTTAGGTCCAGATCACATGCTGAAGGCGTTGCTGAAAGTGCAGAAAGAATTCTCGGAAGGAGTGCGTCATGTCGTGCCTCCGGCGAAGCGGAATTTACCGTTACTCTGTCGCATGTCTAAACTGAGAGTAATTACAGATCAGACTAGTATACACGCAGAAGTGCATATACCAGTGATGGGTATCAATTCGCAGTACCAGTGTTATACAGTACACCTGTATCCAATTAGATGGGATGCACTTGGGAAGTGGGTGCAAGTGCAAACTCGGGAAGTATTGTTAGTGTCAAGACGGAGGAGTGCTCATGTGGTAATGTCTACGGAAAATTTCACAGACTGTTTCAGGGGAAGTGTTTTTATTTGTCCAGCAAAGGAAGTGGCAACCCACAATCATTCGTGTGAGATGCAGTTGTTCTTGGGAAATATGGGAACCTTAGAATGCGAAAAGAAGGTGTTACTTCCGAGACCGAAATTTCAGAAAGTTGGGGAACATTGGATTTACTCTGTGTTCGAACTAGAGACCGTAGTTGCCACTTGTTACAGAAATGGTAGATTTACAGATATATCAAAGCTTAAATTGCAGGGCAGTGGGTTTTTGATTAATGGCACTGGATGTAAAATAGTGGGGAAGCATTTTCACCTATCAGCTACTTTCATGGGTACAACAATGATTAACGTGACACAGCCTATCTTGAAATATCCAGAAGAACCGCCACACATATTGCCTCGCCAGAATCTAACGTTTATTAAGAGCCCTTGGATCCTACATTACTACAATCTTTAGACAGCCGGATTATCTCAGAAAAAGAGCAGATGTCAGTTAATCAACTACTGCAGCACGTGCAGCAATATCGGGAGAAACGTAAGCAAAACCACAATCATATTTGGTGTCTCAATGACTAGCATAATATTAGTTCTAGTGCTTATTTGTGCAACTTACTTTTGTATAAGGAAAAAGATGTCTCGTTCTGAAATAACAACCGTACATCAAATACCGATGGGATGGATCAGGAATAGTGGAACGTAATGTAAACAGATAAGCAATGATAAGATTGGAATCAGTATTAAGTGTAAATTGATTATTAGCGGGTAAGAAAAGTTTGACAGTGTTGAAGGAGTAGTTGTAAGATACCTGTAGAGTATAAGGAAGTATGGCGTGCACAACCAGTAAGTCCACAATTAAAAAATTTGGGACGAATTTTCTTAAAGGAGGGGGATGTTAGTGTCACGGAATAGTAAAGAGTTGGAAACTTGGAATATTGGCAAAGTTTCGTTGCCTATGCTGACAGCCAGAGGCAGTAAGTTAGCCAAGAGGTAAGAGGATTTCAGATATATCGGAATGTGTCGTCACTCAGGGGCAGTGACCGGTTACACACAAGAGGCGAGAGAGAATGCGGGTTTGTGTAAGACGGAGACTGTTGTAGAGTGCCAGACAGAGGTATAGCGTCAGCTGTACTGCATTTCACAACTTCGTGTAAGTCTGCCGTACCAACATGTAACTCTGTCGCAAGGAAACCTAAGGGGCGAGTACGACAGATGAATCAGCAGTATAAGTGGAAAGAATGTGTTCATTACAAACGAACATAACGTCAGGACGTCGCTCGTGCTTCCTTTAAATACGTCAGCTTTGATAACAACAAGGCACTCGCAGTTAGACTTGCAGTTAGATGTGTACTGGGTCGCTGCGTAGCGCTCAGCACGGTGATCGACATTTATTAAGGAGATGTTGCAGTAAGGGTGGCCCAACCAGCAGCAGACGTGAGGGGATATTACCAGCTCTGGTCCTCTCTGCTGCCGCTGTCAATCATCAAGCCAGGATTAGCAGACATCACGGCAGACTGGCTCGCAGCCAATGCTGACCACGTCAGTGAGCCGTCGTCGAGATCGTGCGGGGTCTAGGCCCCGTGCATCCACCTTCACAACCGGGTGAGCGTTGACGCTGGGGGACTGTAGCCCGTTCCGCCCGTCCATCGTGGACGAGCCACCAGGAGGGGCAAGGAGGAAGACAGGGTGGGATAGAGTACACTCCGCACTACGAGAAAGCCCGTCGTGCGAACAGCGCCTGGACTCCAACCCAGAGCTTGCTGTCCGCAGCCGAGCCGGCTGGCTAGCCGGGTGCCACCAGCCACGCGTGGCCGAAGTACGAAGTAAGGACATTCCTTCGCAACATCACAGCACGCGGCGCTGCGCTAGCAAGACTGTGCGGCCCGGATCTGGTGTCATTGCTACGAATCAGCGAGGACTCGGGAAGGTCGTTGATATCACCAAGCCACATTGTACTCGGCAGGAATAAAGGTGTTATGAGTTAATAATGTTTCTTTGGCGTTTCTGACGCGTCCACAGTCATTTCCCAGCATCCTGACAACTGGAGGGGTCACCGCTCGGCCATCCAGTGCACCATAGGGGACTTGGACCACCGGGACGCCTACAGTATTCAGTTAATATTGTGATATAGTAAAACCATTTCTAAGAGCAGTACCGAGAGATTTTCACCTTTTCCTGCTCCTACTCACTTCCTTCATTCGGCCAACCTTTCACTTTACAGCAGCAGACCCACATGCCGCATTAAGGGCGGAATACAAAACTTGGCGACGAACTGCGATTAAAAATTTGTTTTTCCTCTCCTCTCATTTCGTTTTTTCCTCGGTACTGCTTTAGCCTTTTTGTGATATCCCCGTCTGGCAGAGTGACTGTATGTAAGTGTTCCCATCATTCGCTATAAGAATTTCATTTGTGTAAACCACGGCTTCGCCACAGGAACAGGCTTCACTGTCCCTTCTTGTACGTTTTCAGGCTCAGCACATGATGCAGCTTCTTGCTGCCACAAGTGGACTGGTCACACCACAAACTGCAGCCGACGCCACCGCCTGTACCGACGCCGTCACCGACGGCGCCGCCATTTCGTGCCTTCAACCCTGACGTTGAAAGTTGGCCAGAATACATCACACAACTCGAGGCACACTTCGCAGCTTACAACATACCAGGTACAGAGCGGCTTACTTTTTTCAATGTCAACGCGGGTTTTGTGTTGTACTGTGTGCTCGTGAAATTGTTTCCCACCACCCCACACTTTCGTGATAGTGTAAATGCGGTAGCTGCACGCTACAAATTCTTTCGCCTCCAGCGTGGCTCTACTCGGTCGAATAAAGCTTGGATAGCGGGCCTTCAGAGACTAACTTCTGATTGTGTCTTCCATGGCTCATATGGACGCTCATATGCGGATGAAATTATTAGAGGCGCTATTGGGCAGAATGTAGCGGATCACATTGCAGGAAGTAGACTTGCTAGACAGACAAGATACATTAGACATGGCTACTTCCACTTTCCCCCGGGTGTGTGTACTGTTAGCGCGGCACAACACGTGCCCTCCCACCCGCCAGCACGGCCAGCCACGCCGCGCCACTCGCGCGCAAGTATACAAATTTCAAACCAGGCACCCACTAAGAAACTGAAATCATGTCCGAACTGCTTTCGTGCCCACCCATGGGACAGTTGCCAATTCCGCCAAGCACTGTGTTACTTTTGTAATAAGAAAGGACATGTGCAAGCTGTGTGTAGTAATTCACCATCTGTCTCCCGTTCGCGTGACTCACGTGGGCGTCACCGCAACGGCAACCGCCATAATCATGATTCACATCAGCATATGGATGTTAATGCCATTTATTCAAAGCCTTCTGCTTCACGTGCTTCGACAGATCGTCGTGTGAATCTAGTTTTGCCAGACACTTCCTCTCGCATTCAGCGCGATGCGAGGAAACTTTTTGTTACTGCTCATTAGTGTTCGTTCTGTTCGCATGCAGCTGGACACTGGTGCGTCAGTTTCTTTACTGAACAAATCGACGTATGACTTACATTACTCACTCCCGCTTCATCGTTCACATTCCACGCTGGCTGCACTTACTGGACAGGAAACCTCAGTGCTTGGCGTGTATAGTTTGCTAGCCACATATGGTGCCACGACTCGTACAGTGTCTATCCGTGTGCTCTGCTCTAGTGATGCTACGAATATTTTTGGCATGCACGCATTTGAATATTTAGGCCTCGCTATTCAGGAAAATGTACTTTGCATCAACGCTATTGACCATGCAGACAATGTTGCTGCACTGTACGATGATTTTGCTGAACTCTTTTCTGATTGCCTAGGTTTTGCCACAGATTTTTCAGCCCATGTTGCAGTTAAAGCCAATGAAATGCCTATTTTCCGGCGTGGACGCCCGGTACTGCACGCCCTGCGCGACGCCGTAGCTTCTGAACTTAAGCATTTGCAAGACATTGGTGTCATTGAACCTGTTTCTGCTACGCCTATAGCGTGTCTGAAGAAACCAAACGGTCGGCTCCGTATTTGTGCTGACTTTAAGTCTACAGTAAACCCCCAGACAGTGGTAGCTACGTTTCCCTTACTGCGTGCTGAAAACATTTTTGATAAGCTTGATGCGGGAAAATTCTTTTCCACGATTGACTTTCAGGACACATACTTTCAGATTCCGCTCGACGAACAGTCGCAGGGCTATTTTGTGATCAACACCCACAGTGGATTGTTCAAGTTTCGCCGCTTTCCGTTCGGTTCTGCTTCAGCTCCAGCTACTTTTCGGTCTTATTTGCAGCAGTTGTGGACCACCGTCCCTGGTTGCTCAAATTATCTGGACGATATAGTGGTATGAGGTCGCATCCCTGACGAACGTTTGCAGAATTTGTGAGCCTTATTTATTGTACTTTTGCAGGCAGGACTAAAGCGTAACAGAGGCAAGTGCAAATTTTTTCAAACTGAGATTCAGTATTTAGGACATATGATTAACGAACAGGATATCCACCCCTCGCTCTCACATCTCAGTGCAATTAGAGACTTGCCAGCACCCAGGAACTTGAAAGAACTTTAGTCTGTGCTGGGCAAAATTTCGTATTATATTTGGTTTATACCAAATGCAGCGGAGATTGCAGCGCCTTTGCATCGCCTTCGGCGTAAGAACGTTCCTTTTGTTTGGTCTTCGGAATGTGACGCTGTTTTCCACAAGCTCAAATATGCTTTGTTGAGTGACCGCAATTTGATTCCTTTCGATCCCTCCAAACCAGTTGTTTTGGCTTTCGATGCATCTTCTCACAGCATCAGAGCAGTTCTCACACACTGCATTAAATTTGTCGATCGCCCGATAGCTTTTGCGTCTAAGTTGCTCAATTGTGCCCAGCAAAACTATTCTCAAATCGAGAAAGAAGCTTTAGCTATTTTCTATGGTGTGTGAAAGTTCCATGATTTTTTGTGTGGTCCCAAGTTCTATTTGGTTACCGACCATAAGCCTTTGACGTTGTTACTCCACCCGTCAAAGCCAGTTCTGGCCCGTACTGCACAAAAGTTGCTACGTAGGCCTTTGTTTGTCTCTAACTACAATTACGAAATTTTGTTTCAGCCCACAGCCCAGCATGGCAATGCTGATGCTTTGTCTCGTCTGCCTATCGGTCCTGACGAAGTGTTTGATTCTTCCGAATTGTCATGCATGTTTATTGATTCACAAGATAAGGAATTAGCTGATGGTTTTGCAGTGGATTTTCGTCGCATTGCTTCCGCGCCAGCCACCTATGCTTCTTTGCTGATTCTTTTGCAGTATATTCGTCCTCAATGGCCTCCATCTGCTATGCAGGTTCGTGATCCACTTTGTAAGTAGGCTGTTTAGGTTTTCTTATTGGTAACGCCACGTAGCGCTCTGTATGAAAAATCACTGGCTGTGCTGTGTCCAATCTGTGGCTAGTTTGCATTGTTGTCTGCCATTGTAGTGTTGGGCAGATGGATGTGAACAGCGCGTAGCGTTGAGCAGTTGGAGGTGAGCCGCCAGCAGTGGTGGATGTGGGGAGAGAGATGGCGGAGTTTTGAAATTTGCAAGACTGGATGTCATGAACTATAGTTTGCAGTTCCTATATGGCTGCTTCGTGATTCTGTAATGCATTTTCATGACGCAAAAAATAGGTGGAAAATGCTCACAAATTTGTGTTTTTACGTCATTACAGACTTTTTGACATTTCGATTCAATGTTATGTAACTCAGTAGTTAAATCTTCACGTGTTTGTTCAAGTGAGGTGTCTAACTTCCGAAGATTTTGTTCCATTGTGTCTAACTGTTGCTGTGTTTGTCTCTGGTGTTGTTCCATTGTGTCTAACTTTTGATGATTTTGTCCCATTTGTTTCTCATTTTGTTCAAGCGTTGTGTCTAACTTTTGTAGCCTTTGTCCAATTAGTTGCATTAACTGTAATAACAGTGCACTGGTGTCTGAAACATGTTCCTCAGTGCTATTCGGCAGTACATTTGAACTTGCAATATTCGCATTTTGAAAAGCAGAAAATGTATCTTGATTTATTTGAGAAAACGGTGAGGACGCAAAACCTGAATCTACAGTATTTGCAAGATTGTGTCCTGTCATTTCGGAATCCTGAGGCAAGTTGTTACCGACCGATCGATCGATAATGCTTCCCTGTTCACTAATTGTTTCACTGCCTGCACCATTATTTGCAGCCCGCTCCATTTCCCTATGCACAATTACCAAATTACTGCTTTGAACATTAGTTACTTCATTACATGGTGGCGCTAACACACTGCTTTCGTCTTCACTGTCATTTCTCAGTTTACTTTGGAGCCTAGTATTACGTTTTTCACACGCCGTTATTGTCGCAATATTTCACACGACAACACAGAAAAACACAAATTGAAGAGCAAAAATAAGACAACACATTAACATAGCACTGAAAATAATATCTAGTTAATTGCAAGCGCAGCTGCGAAATACTTGGTGCAAATTTACATGCGTGCCATACCTGTTTTACTGTACAACAATGAAAGACTGCAACTACAAAGGAGATTCTCTCTACAATTATGCGCTAGCAATATACAAAATCTACACTAATTACACAAACTACAAGAAAAAATCAGAAGATTCCAGTGAGGTATCCTCGGCTAAGGGTCGACATATGAAGCGTCCACTTAGAAAAATTATACATGACTGTGTTTAAACTGACACACAATATTTTTAGCGCAACGCAATCTGACTTTCAAAAATCCCTACAAAAGAATGGCCCTGACTAACATTAGCCTATACCTTTCACAAATCACTTACCTCACCAAAAATCTTCGTTACTCGAACTACTGCAATACAGCGAGCGCCACTACTGCCAGCTACATAAAAGATTCGAACTACTGAAGGCACTAACTACTAATAGGCATAGTTAGCAAATGAAAGATTTTGATAGAGAACAAACAATGTATTTACCTTACTAGTGTTCAAAAGTCATAACATATATAGCAGTTCATGACATCCAGTCTTACAAATTTCAAAACTCCGCCATCTCTCTCCCCACATCCACCACTGCTGGCGGCTCACCTCCAACTGCTCAACGCTATGCGCTGTTCACAACCATCTGCCCAACACTACAATGGCAGACAACAATGCAAACTAGCCACAGAATGCACACAGCACAGCCAGTGATTTTTCATACAGAGCGCTACGTGGCGTTACCAATAAGAAAACCTAAACAGCCTACTTACAACTTGTTCGACGTTACTTTGCGCAAAGTCACAAATTGTCTATAAACCACGGCGTTATCTTGTTACGAACTGACAATGATCAGTCTTGTGTGGTTGTACCTCATTTGTTGCAGTCGGAAATTCTCCACTTGCTGCACGCTGGTCATTGACGTATAGTGCGGATGAAGCAATTAGCGCGTCGTCACTGCACTTGGGTTAGGATTGATAAACATATGGAGAATTTGCTTGGTAACTGTCGCTCTTGCGTGGAGCATCAATCTGCTCACCGCCAGCCCTTCTTTGAGTGGCCGATTCCTACTGCGCCTAGGCAGCGCGTTCATATTGGTTTTGCAGGTCATTTCTGGGACACCCGCTGGTTGATAGTCATTGATGCGTACAGCAACTTTCCTTTTGTTGTACCTGTGTCTTCTACTACATCTGCCAGTAGTATTCGGGCTTTGACGTCTATTTTCTGCACTGAGGGCTTTCCTGAAATTATTGTCTGCGTCAATGGCCCCCAATTCGTATCGTCAGAGTTTGAAGCGTCCTGGACTGCTAATGGCATTCGCCATCTGACCTCAGCCCTGTTCCACCCCCAGTCAAATGGCAAGGCTGATCGCTTAGTGCGTATGTATAAGTCGCAGATAAGCAAGTTGCGCGCCACACACTGTCACAAGCACACACTCTGGATTTTCCTTGCTTCATATTGCTCGCAGCCGCTCGGCACCCGTTCCGCAGCGGAATTGCTACACGACCACGCCTGTCATTCGTTCCTGCAGCTATTGCACCCGCTGCCGCGCGCTCCCGCTGCTTCGCCTCGTTGTGGCTTGGCGCCGCATGGTTTAGTGTTCTATCGCGTTTTCTCTGCAGGCATCGCTGGGAGCAGGGACGCATCCTTCGAAAGTTTGGCGGCGCCTTATTTGTCATTTCTGGTCCCTACAGCACTGACAAGCGACACCGCAATCAGATCCGTTTGTGCCGTCCTCGGTTTTCTGCTTTTGGTTGTTTTCTGGCAGAATTGGAGGCTTCACGGATTCCGCTGCCTCAGCCCACTACTCCACCAACAGCGCCTCCGCTGCTCGCGCCCCCGCCGCGTTCGCGCCTGCCGTCGCCGCCGTCGCCGCTGTCGGTCCAGTCACTTGCACCGGACGGACGCCTCGCGCCGTCGCCACGTCAACACCGCCGGCCGTCTCTGTCGCCGCCGCCCCAGCGTACCTCCACGTTGTCGGAACCGATGGACGCTGAGGCTGCTGTCACGCCGCCGCCGCCGTGGCCCATTGAGGTCGTTGCTCTGCCTCCTCATCCGAGCATACCCTGTGGTGATGCGCGGCCTAGGCAGGTTTTCCACGGGGCGTTTTCCTGGCCCCCTCGCGAGCAATTGGGGGTCACGGGTGGACAGCACGCCCCGGCAGTTCCGCTGTCTGCTGCGCCCCCCTGTTTCCCTCCACCCGTCGTCGGAAGACCTCCTAAACGACGGTGTGTCGTTTCAGGGGGGAGGGATGTAGTGTCGATAGCTACGATACCACGGCGTAGGTGAATGTTCTTAAGTTGGTACGACAACAGACACCGACGACAGCGCCCTCTAGCTAGTGCTGTAGAGGTCTACGAGCTCCGTGACAGATTCTGCCCATTTTGATCAAGAGCAGACGGCCAGAAGACTTTGATTGCTATTGAGACTACGTACAACTTATGATGGGTCAGTGAAATGTTATGTATTCAATTAATATTGTGATATACAAAAACCATTGTATGAACAGTACCGAGAGATTTTCATCTTTCCCTGCTCCTACTCACTTCCTTCATTTGGCCAACAACTCACTTTACAGGAGCATACCCACGTGCTGCCGTCCAGGTGGGACACAAAAGTGATATTGCCATAGCTGTTGCAAAAGACTTTGTTAGTGAGCCAGCTCAGAATCGATCAAACACCAATAGGTCAGATGCAGCAATGCCACTGGCAGATTCCCATATTGTGCTCCAGGAAAGGGGCTGGCACTGCCATAACGAAGACAAAAATGGCTCAAATGGCACTGAGCACTATAGGACTAAACTTCTGAGGTCATCAGTCCCCTAGAACTTAGAACTAATTAAACCTAACTAACCTAAGGACATTACACACATCCATGCCCGAGGCATGTTCGAACCTGTGACCGTAGCGGTCGCGCGGTTCCAGACTGAAGCGCCTAGAACCGCTCGGCCATTCTGGCCGGCCATAACGAAGACACAGCAGAAAGGCGTTTGTAGGCCAGTTACTACACATCCAATCAACAGACTTATTATGGTCTACATGGCTCCGAGCTGTGATTTGCAGAGCAAGAACGCTCTGTCCCAACATAAATTACTATTATATTCAGTCAAAGGTGTCTCAGTCTGGTAGCTACTATTTACGAGGAGAGGTGTAAACCGCTCCTCGAGGCGACATGATGATACAAGCAGCCACCACGAGATTTGGCCTCTACCAACTGTGGGCCCCTGCTTCTGGTTTTAAGATCAGTGCTATGGCTTAGCGTCTTCCAGCCAGTGGACCACCTTCAGGCCAACTACCAGGTGCAAAGAGCCCTCTGCCATAGAAGGCAGTCGCTTGAGACCATGGCCACCTGTTGCATCAGTTCCTTAACACTCCTGTCTTCAGCACACGTTATGGAGGATGTTGCACCACAGAATGCTCGAGTTCGTTCTTCAGTAAAATGTATGACTAATAGTGAAGTATTTATGAGCAGCCATCTATCATCATCCTGACAACAGTCCATCACCTCAACTCAGACCGCCACACGTACATCTACATCTACATGGATACTCTGCAAATCCCATTTAAGTGCCTGGCAGAGGGTTCATCGAACCACCTTCACAATTCTCTATTATTCCAGTCTCGTATAGCGAGTGGAAAGAATGAACACCTATATCTTTCCGTACGAGCTCTGATTTCCCTTATATTATCGTGGTGTCTTTCTTCCCTATGTTGGTTGGTGTCAACAAAATGTTTTCACATTCGAAGGAGAGAGTTGGTGATTGAAATTTCGAGAGAAGATTGCATCACAACGAAAAACGCCTTTCTTTTAATAATTTCCAGCCCAAACCCTGTATCATTTCTGTGACACTCTCTCCCATCTTTCGTGATAATTCAAAACGTGCTGCCTTTCTTTGAACTTTTTCGATGTACTCCGTCAGTCCTATCTGGTAAGGATCCCACACTGTGCAGCGGTATTCTAAAAGAGGACAGACAAGCGTAGTAACCTCTCGTAGCGTAGTGTCCTCCTTAGTAGCTTTGCTACATTTTTTAAGTGTCCTGCCAATAAAACGCAGCCTTTGCTTAGCCTTCCCCACAACGTTTTCTATGTGCTCTTTCCGATTAAAGTTGTTCGTAATTTTTGTGGCGGGGTTCGTAGCGACAAACACTTGGCTGTAGAAATGGCTTACGAAGTCACCGCCACACTTTTAATAGCGGGCCGACCGGTCCGCTGGAACAGTAAACAGAAAGATGAAACCCCAAACACTCTGATTAAATAAGTCGGTACTTATCTTTATTCATGAAGATACAGAAACACAATAGTGAACTCGGTGTCTACAGAAATCTGTCTAGTTCGAGTCGGAGCGGCTAGGTCAGCGTCGGCTGACGACAAACAACAACTCTGCTGCGATGAACACACAACTGACTAGCAAGTACACAAATCGGTGGCGAGTATACAACTGAGCGGCGAATACAGAACTGTCCTAGCGCTCGCGACTCCAGCGCTTAAGAAGCCAAAAGCCAGCGGTGGCGCGCGCAGACTTGCGGCGATTTGCTGTCTCGCTGGCGCTGCTTATGCGGACGGCGTCCGGACTTTGATGCTGCCAACCTTTTGACAGCGGGCTCGGTTGGCATTACTGCCTAGGATACAACACTCCTCCCCCCCAAATCGCCGCACCGTCGTTGAATAATGACGTGGCGAGCGACGACGGCGGGGGAGGGGTCCGGCCGCAGGCGTAGCAGAAGAGACCGGGGCGGAGACTGTTGTCGGTGGCAGTCCCCGGTCCGCACCCTAGCATTGGCTGCGCGGGGCCCCGGGAAACACCGACTGAAAACCGAGGTCAGGGTGCACGCCTGTGACCACGGGCGCAGCTTCTGGTACTGGACGCGACGGGGCGTCGGGACCCACGAAGAGAGGCAGCGTCCCCTGACGCTGCGTCGACGGCTGCTGAGTGGGCGCCGGACAAGGCGCTGCGGTGTCAGACTCCTTGGGGGTGCCCAAGGAAAGCGGCTGCAGGACAGGCTGCACAGCCACCGCTTGGGACGGCGGCCCGGCTGAGGGGTCGACGTCCATCAGCTCCGAAGGCGGTGGCGACTGAAGAGGGACCGCAGGCGCCCTAGCGACCACCTGGGGCGCTCCCGGATGAAGCTGCGCGGGAGGCATCAGTGGGACGGGCTGTCGGCGTGACAGCGGCGACGGCTGCTGCTGCTGCTCTGGGGGCGGCAGCGAAGTCGGAAGGCGCTGCTGGAACCCGCCGCGGACCAAATCTGTGGACAAAGAACGAGCGGCAGAATCCGGGCGGCCAGCGCGGCGCAACTGGTTCTGATGCCTCCTGTGCACCCCAGTAGCACCTTGAACAGTATAAAAACCTCGACCCTGGACACTTATCACGGTACCACGTTCCCAAAGACGGCGACCGTGATAAACTCTGAAAAAAACGGCGTCGTTGCGCTGAAAACGCGTGCGATGCTCAGAAGCGGCGGGTCGATCCGGGGGACGCAACAACCGTAGTAGGGTGCGATGACGACGGCCGTGGAGAAGCTCCGCAGGCGAAGGGCCGTCGCGTGGCGTGGTCCGGTACGACGACAGGAACGTGATGAGGGCCTGCTGACGAGAGTGCGTAGCACGAAGGCGGTCCATTTGATCCTTGAATGTGCGTACAAAACGTTCCGCTGCACCATTCGATTGAGGGTGGAACGGCGGAGTAAGAACATGGCGAATGCCATTGGCAGAACAAAAACTTTCAAATTCAGCAGAGGTAAATTGTGGACCATTGTCAGACACTAAAACTTCTGGAAGACCCTCAATACAAAAAATTGAAGTCAACGCCTGTATAGTTTGTGCAGACGTTGTAGACTGCATGGGCACAACAAACGGAAAATTACTAAATGCATCTATCACGATGAGCCAACGAGAATTCCAATATGGACCAGCGAAATCAATATGTACTCGCTGCCAGGGACCGGCAGGGCGTGCCCACTCAAAAGAGCGTTGAGGCGGAGCAGCTTGGTGTTCGGCACACGTCGAACAATCTGTAGACATCTGCGTAATCTGCTTATCAATGCCGATCCATGTACAATGACGGCGGGCAAGCTGCTTGGTGCGGACCACTCCCCAATGACCTTGATGCAACGAGTCGGGGACCTTGGATTGGAGCACTTGGGGAACCACTACACGAAGCTGGTCATTCTCGGTGCGTAACAGCAAAACTCCGTGTGAAACAGACAACAGATGACGTTGCGGATAATAGCGACCAACCACAAGATCCGATATGTCCTTTGCCTTGGACGGCCAACCACGTTGAACAAAACGTAATAGTAAACTCAGATGAGGATCCGTAGCTGTCTCACGTGCCACCTGACGATAATCAATCGGAAAATCCCGGAGGGATTGATGCTCATCGGCGTCAATCTGATGGCACGAGTCTTCAGAGGAATCGAAGACATCATCCGCAGCAATCGGCAATCTAGAAAGCGCGTCAGCGTTTGCATGCTGAGCTGTAGGGCGATACAGTATCTCATACTGGTATTGTGATAACAAAAGAGCCCAACGTTGTAGTCTCTGAGCTGTCCGCTGAGGAACTGGTTTAGACGGATGAAACAGTGACGTCAGGGGCTTGTGATCTGTTACTAAATAGAATGGTCTACCATAGAGGTAGTGATTTAATTCTGTGACACCGAACACAATAGCCAACGCTTCCTTGTCCAATTGGCTATAATTACACTGAGCTTTGTTTAGCAAATTAGATGCGAACGCAATAGGACGTTCGGTGTTACCGACTCGGTGAGACAACACAGCACCGAGGCCGAAAGAAGAGGCATCACAAGCTAACACCAGAGGCTTGTTAGCGTCGTAATGGACCAGACAACGATCATTCAATAAAGCCTCTTTAAGCTGCTGAAAGGCTGATTGGCAATCAGCTGACCACACAAACGGAACATTCTTACGGCGGAGACGATGCAACGGTGCAGCAATCTGTGATGCATTAGGTATAAACCTAATATAATACGTCAATTTGCCAAGAACTGCTTGCAATTCATGCAGATTGCGAGGGGCGGGCAAATCACGAATAGCTGCTAAATGTGACTGGGAGGGATGAATGCCTTGAGCATTAATAACATGTCCCAGATACTCCATCTCCGTAAGGAAAAATGAACATTTATCGATGTTGCAACGTAGGCCTGCCTGAGACAACACTTTAAACAAACATTCCAAATTACGGAAATGTTCAGCAGGCGTCCGACCGGACACAACAATATCGTCTAAATAGTTGCAACACGATGGCACATTAGCCAGAAGTTGTGACAAAAAACGCTGAAAAACAGCTGGAGCTGACGCACAACCAAAAGGCAAACGCAGAAAACGGAACAACCCCAACGACGTGTTTATGACAAAATACTGTTGTGATTGCTCGTCGAGGGGCAAATGCAAATATGCTTCACGGAGATCAATTTTGGAAAAGAAACGAGCTTCCCCTAACTTATCCATCAGCTCTTCCGGTCTAGGCAAAGGAAAAGAATCAATGACAGTCTGAGGATTAACTGTCGACTTAAAATCAGCACACAAACGTAACTTGCCAGACGGTTTCTTTATAATAACTAAGGGAGAAGCCCACTGGCTCGCTGAAACGGGTTGAATAACACCGTTGTTTTGCCAACGACGAAGTTCCTCTTCTACAGGCGCCCGGAGGGCGTGAGGCACTGGACGAGCACGACAAATTCGAGGCTGAGCATTACCTTTTAACGTAATACGAGCGGCAAAGTTCGCAGCACAACCTAGTTCGTCTTTAAATATGTCACTGTATCGTTTACACAACTCGGTTATGCTGTCTTGAGGAACAACGACAGAATTAATTTGCAACACATTGTCTTCGATAGACAGGCCAAACAAGTCAAAACAGTCTAATCCGAAGATGTTTACACTGTCTGTAGCGCGGAGCACCGTGAATGAAACTGTTTTTGTATTGCCACGGAATGTGGCTGGCACGCTACATACACCTAACACAGGAATTTGTTCGCCACTATAAGTAGCCAAAGAATGTTTTGCCGCTGAAAGTTTAGGGCGGCCGATAGCCGCATACGTAGCACTATTTATGAGAGTCACAGACGCACCAGTGTCTAATTGAAAATTGAAGGTCTTATCCTGGATGTGTAGCTTCACAAATAGTTTATTACACTGTCTCTGGATCGGTGCAGTGGAGGCGGAAGACACAAAATCAGCGCGTTTAGCGCGTGTTCGCTGCTTACGACAACTCGTGGGTTGGGCGGGTGGAACAACAACTCCCGCTTCACTTGCAGTCTGTACATTACTGTTTACAGCGTTTGAATTACGCTTGGGTCGCATAGCAGAGGGCTGGGTGGGTGGCTTACTGCGAACAAGTTTATTACCCACACGAACCGTGGAAGAGTCTTTAAACGCGACCTTCTGGGCGGGCTGGCTTTGAAGAACATGAATATCCATGGGCTGGGCAGCACTAGAATTGTTCTTGCGTTTACGCAAACAAACAGTCTGGATGTGTCCTGTCCTTTGACAAAAGTGACAAACCGCGTTTCGTAACGGGCAACGTTCACGAGGATGAGCAAGAACACACTTAGGGCAAGACTTAACTTTATCATTTTGCACACGCGGCTGACGAATGTTTTTAACATGACGCGGCCGGCTAGTGTTTACAGTCTGACTCCGCCGGTGGGGCCGCGGGCGTGACATAACTTGCTTAGCACAGGCAATTTGAGAAATACATGGCTGATCTAACTCACACTCAGCATAGTCAAAAGTATCTTGGGCTTCAATGATGTTCATCACAGTCTCTAATGACGGGTCAGGCAACTTTAAGATAGCAGCACGAATACGAGAATCTGCAATGTTTTGAGTAATAGCGTCTCGTAGCATGACATCACTGTAGGAAGCTCCACACACACAATTAAATCGGCACTGACGGGTGAGGCCCCGTAAATCTGTTAACCACTGTTTATTAGATTGATGTGGCAGTTTCTTTAATCTGAAGAACTTGAATCTGGCTGCTGCCACATGAACTCGCGACTCGAAATACTCAGCAAGCTTGTTAACAACAACGTCATAGTCTAAAGCTTCTGGCTGGGATTCCGGGAACAACTTACAAAGTAGTCGATAGACTTTCACGCCTGCAGCGGAAATTAAATAAAGCTGCCGCTCAGTACCTGTGATTTTGTAGACTGACATGTGCGCCTGCAACTGCGCGAAATATTCCCGCCATTCTTCTCGGGATTCATCAAAAGCCCGGAACGGTGGTGCTGCCTGTGCTTGGTCCTTTTGTGTTGGAGGATTAGCCGCTTGTTTGGCGATTGCTTCCACCAGACTTTGTATTTGCTGACTCTGTAACAAGATCAACTGTTGTAATTCGGCAGACATAGTGAACACAAATTAAACCAGCCCCCAAAAGTTTATCGCTATAATTAGTATAACAAGAACAAGTTGAACCAGCCCTGCACACGAGTTCGGAAGACCTCGTCGCCAGTTTTGTGGCGGTGTTCGTAGCGACAAACACTTGGCTGTAGAAATGGCTTACGAAGTCACCGCCACACTTTTAATAGCGGGCCGACCGGTCCGCTGGAACAGTAAACAGAAAGATGAAACCCCAAACACTCTAATTAAATAATTCGGTACTTATCTTTATTCATGAAGATACAGAAACACAATAGTGAACTCGGTGTCTACAGAAATCTGTCTAGTTCGAGTCGGAGCGGCTAGGTCAGCGTCGGCTGACGACAAACAACAACTCTGCTGCGATGAACACACAACTGACTAGCAAGTACACAAATCGGTGGCGAGTATACAACTGAGCGGCGAATACAGAACTGTCCTAGCGCTCGCGACTCCAGCGCTTAAGAAGCCAAAAGCCAGCGGTGGCGCGCGCAGACTTGCGGCGATTTGCTGTCTCGCTGGCGCTGCTTATGCGGACGGCGTCCGGACTTTGATGCTGCCAACCTTTTGGCAGCGGGCTCGGTTGGCATTACTGCCTAGGATACAACAGTAATTGTAATACCTAGGTATTTATTTCAATATACAGCTTTTAGATTAGACTGATTTATCGTGTTACCGAAGTTTAAAGAGTTCCTTTTAGCACTCATGGGGATGACCTCACACTTTTCGTTGTTTAGGGTCAACTGCCTCATTTCGCACCATTCAGATATTTTTTCTAAATCGTTTTGGATTTTGTTTTGATGTTATGATGGCTTTATTAGTCGATAAACTGCAGTGTCATCTGCAAACAACCGAATACGGCTGCTCAGATTGTCTCCCAAATCGTTTATATAGATAAGGAACAGCAAAGGGTTTATAACACTACCTTGGGGAACGCCTGAAATCACTTCTGTATTACTCGATGACTCTCCGTCAGTTACTACGAACTGCGACCTCTCTGACAGGAAATCGCAAATCCAGTCACATAACTTGAGAGGTGGCATGAGCCCCCTCTCATATTTCTATCTTACGACTCTCCTCTCTAATTGCATGTGGTGGAAAGTTGCTATTCCTTCACACGCGGACTTCCCACGCAGCGTCTCTCGTCACCCAGGTGGTCCGGTGACAGGCGGGGTCCACTGATCTCGAGAGGGTTAAGCCGACGTGTGTGAGGCAGTCGAGTGAATGCTTTCCAGACGCCGACATTGTCAAGAGACACGCCTACCGGGGCCTGAAGTAGCGGCTGGGCTAGAAGTTCCGTTACTTCGCAGAAACTTAGTGAAAACACTTTCTGGCGGGCTACCAGCGAGGCGTGGGAATGACTTGTGTACCCAGGCAGTGGTGGCGGGAAAATTCCCGCGCTTTCTGCAAAATAGTAACTGTGATTGGCTGGCTCAGGGCATAGCTCCGTGACGTAGCAAAATCAGCGCAGAAATTGGCGCCAAGAATCTCCATTGGTGGAATGGTAGTGCTCCGGCAATGGAGTGGAATTTTCCGCCGGTTTCCGAGTTGATGATTGGAACGTTTAACCACGGCCACTCTCGTAGGGGCGGGAATGTTGGGTGTTCGGCCTGTACGGATGCTCTTGGTAGTCGGCTCTCCCCTGTCGGTCGAGGACGTCGAAGCAACCAGCCATCGCCTACAGTACGCCAGATCGTGTTCTGGCAGTTAAGAAGACAGTTTGGTAATGTATGTCCGCAGCACCGGCAGATAGGGATTTTCCTAGGTGATAATCAGAGCTCAGCAGAGCGCGCCTGTTCGTCTTTTTCTAACTTTGTTCTGTCTTGAGTACCAGCAATTAATGTTGGGTTAGTTGTGTGTCTCTCTTATGATTTGAGTAGCAAGGAATTGGCTCCACATACCACTTCGTCTTATACCTCACAATTTAGTTTAGGGACAACTTCACCTTTACAGTGTTTGTATGAGTATCCAATTTGAGCCAATTTGATGTATTGTAAATGTTTCATGTGTTTTGGTTTAGTATTTTGTGTTTAGTCTTAATAAATCATATTGTTATTTTGGACAGAACTTTCATTCTGTTAATCGGTAGAGCAACCCATCATTTCTCACTACGTTAATGAAACCTTCGTTTATTTAACTTATTTATTAAATTAAATTATTGAAGGTGCCAAACTCTTTTCTACTCCACTTGCAGGGTTGATTACAGTCAGTTCGCGTATATATTTCTAATCCTTGTGCAACAGCAAAAGTCGGAGTTAGAATAAGGAGGGCTTAGTGCATCATTTACATGTGTAGATTCTAGAATTTAGTGTTAAATACACTGCTAGCCCTGGCACCTCGCAAACTGAGACAATATTCCACAAGCACGCAACTTCCCTACGAGCAGCTTGTGTGGTACGGTGTCAAAAGCTTTCCGGATATCCAGGAATACGGAATCGATCTGAAATCCCTTGTCAATAGCACTCAGCACTTCGTGTGAATAAAGAGCTAATTGTGTTACACAGGAACGATGTTTCCAAAACCAGTGTTGACTGTGTGTCAATAGACCCTTTCCTTCGAGGTAATTCACAATTTTCTAACACAATATATTTTCTAGAATCCTGCTGCTTATCGATGTTAACAGCTCCATTGTTTGTTTGTTTATTTGGTATAAAACTCTCAATTGGTGCCGATACTATTTCTTTGAATTTAAGCCTCATATGGCCTACACTTATATTATTAATTTCGAATGCATGGAGATTGTCTCTAAAGTAGGCGTCTAGTGAATTTTAATCTCCTTTTTTGAATAGGTATATTTTTCGGTCATTTTTCCACGATGTTGGGATTACAATATTCAGTCTCACTACGACCACCCTGTGTTCAGTAATCCTTATATCGGTATTGATGCTCGTTATTAACTCAATATTATTTGTTGCTAAGAGGTAAACTGTGTTTTCACAACCGTTTACTATTCGCGTGGGCTCATGAGCTAACTGCTCCAAATAATTTTCGAGAATGCGTTTAGCAAAATTTCGGATGATATTTTATGCGTACTTCCAGAATTAAAGATGTATTTTCGCCAACATATCGAGGGTAAATTAAAGTCACCACCAACTATTATCGTATAAGTCGGGTACGTGTTTGAAATCAAACTCAAGTTTTCTTTGAACCTTTCAGCAACTGTATCATCTGAACTGGGAGGTCAGTAAAAGGATCCCATTACTATTTTATTCCGGTTGCCAACAATCACCTCTGCCCAGACTAACTCACAGGAAGTATCTACTTAAATTTCGCGAAAAGTTAAACTACTTAAACCTAGCTAACCTAAGGACATCACACACACACATGCCCGAGGCAGAAATTGAACCTGCGACAGTAGTGGTCTCACAGTTCCAGACTGAAATGCCTAGAACGACTCGGCCACCGCGGGCAGCACACCGTTAGGTCCTTCGCAAAAATTTCGGCTGAGCTTATATACGACTTTAGCCAGATTTTAGTGCCTATAACGATTTGAGAATCAGTGCTTTCTATTAGCGCTTGAAGCTGTGGTACTTTACCCACACAGCTACGACAATTTACAACTGTTATACCAATGGTTCCTGTATCTATGTTATTCCTGTGTTCAGCTCTGTACCAGAGGTCCGCAATCGGTCCTGTCGACTATACTGCAAATGGTGAGCTCTGCTTTCATCTTGCAAGCAAGACTGGCAGCCTTTACCACTTCTGTTAGCTGCTAGAAACCAGAGAGAATCTCTTCTGATCGCAAGTGACACACATCATTGGTACCGATGTGAGCAACCACCTGCAGTTGGCTCCACCCTGTGATCTTCGTGGCATCCGGGACGACCTTTTACACATCTGGAATGACTCCACCCGGTATGCACACGGAATGCACATTGGTTTTCTTACCCTCCTTGTCAGCAAGGCCTTAAGGGGCCCCTTAACGCGTCTAACGTTGGAGCTTCCAACTACCAATAATCCCACTTACTGCGATTTCCCGGATCTTGCAGGCTGAGTAGTATCCTCTGAAACAGGACAGGCGACAGCAACCGGCTCAGCAACGGCGTCAGCCACAGACAGCACCTGGAACCTGTTTGCCAGACAAACCGGGGAGGGCTTACGTGCGGCCTCTTTGGTAGTCTTCTGTCGCCTGCTTCGCCCTGGGGCGACCTCTACATTTTGATGTTAGAAGTGTGTGTCACCACTAAATTTCAGTGACAGAGGAACATTACCAGCCACCCTACCTGGAGACGATGACTCTCGACTACCTCAGGGTTGCAGTTTCGTCGACACACAGCATCAGTATGCAGTGGGCCGGCCGAGTGGCCGAGCGGCTCTAGGCGCTTCAGTCTGGAGCTGCGCGACCGCTATGGTCGCAGTTTCCAATCCTGCCTCGGGCATGGATGTGTGTGATGTCCGTAGGTTAGTTAGATTTAAGTAGTTCTAAGTTCTAGGGGACTGATGACCTCAGAAGTTAAGTCCCATAGTGCACAGAGCCATTTCAACCATATTTTTCTTGCAGACTGCAACCGCCAACAGTAATTTTGTTGTAGATACTTTTGATGTTGCACAGAAAGCTATCAGTAAGGCTGATTGTAACGCAGATGTTGCGGGTAATGAAATGGTACAGACGCATTTAGTATTTCCGAAGGCAGCAGGTTCGGCGACATCTGTGACGGCCCTGCCTCCTCAGAACGTGGGAGGAGAAGAAAGAGGAAATGTGTTTGTAAGCTTAATGATCGGGCCGACAAGGCTTGTGCCAGTGGGTCAGGAGATTGACGAAAGTGACAACACTTGATGTGTAATGCGTGATGCAGTCGAAGGCTGCCGAGGAATCCAAGGGCTAGACTTTCTCATAATGCATCATGCCGAAACTGACTTTCGATGACACGCGGTGGACCTCAGGGGTATAATGTTCAAGATGGGGGAAGCTGTCACCAGTGAAATACTGCTGCAAGGTTCGTTTATCATGATAGGACAAATGAGGGCAAAATCACTAATGCTTAAATTGCAAGATATAGTGCCGCAAAGCACTGGGAAGCTGCTTTAGGTGACCGAAGATGCTGCTAACTTATACGATTCTGGACTTCGCCTATGGGTAGGGTATCGTTGTTGGCTACGCAGTGCTCAGTGATTGAGAGCACTTCTCCAGTCAATACTCACGTTGAGACGTTATCTGAATTCCGTCCTTGTGGCTGGGAGTTTGCGTTTCTTGTCTGTAGAATACAGAGAGGAGAAGATAGTATTAGATTATACTAGTCAGAGGTCCACCTTCTGTCGTTCTAGAGTTTGAATAAGTTTTTTATTTTGTGGCTAGAGTTCTTCCATCGTCGCAGACGTATACGAGAACCATCACTCCGACGCACGGGACGCAGTTCATTCGGTGATATTGCTAATTGCTTCGGCTTATTACGGCTATAAAGCTGAACAGCTGTTATCGCATAAGTTTCATTTCTACTGAGGCACACAACTGTCGATCATCTTTGAAAGTTGTGTCTTCTAGTGTTTGGGACGTAGACGATATCAGTCATCTCGCGTTATTTATTTTAGATCGCGTAGCCATAAAAAGGGGCAGATTTGGGCAGTTGATCAATAATATAGTCAGAAATACTTCATTTGTATATCTTTATGTCCATTGCACATCGGCATAAAAGCATTTGTAATATATAAAGGGGTTTGAATCTACTATAATTTTGTAAGCAGAAAAACATTAATAATTAGTAGTTACCAGTTCCCTTAATCATTCATTAATTTTTATGTTGTAACTTATATGTTAAAGAGAAAGAAGCAGAAAATAATATCACCGTTAACACATCCTAAGATCTGCTTCAGGTGGTAGTCAGACAGGGCCAAATCTTTACTTTCGCGATCAGTATTTTCCATAGTGCACATTCGGTTTTATACCCGCCTGGAGCAGCATCTCGGAAACCATACAAATACTTCCTAACACTTAAATTTATATTCGATTTTACGAAATCCCTCTTTCTCATTAACACTTTTCTTGCGGTAGTCATTCTTCATTATATATCCTGTTGGGCGTAAAAGACAACGAAAAATAAACGAAATAAGCATAATTTTGTGTTGGTCATATATTACGCCCCTTTTTGTAGTACACGTTATTTAAAACCCGTTAGTACTGCTAGGTTTAATTCGAATACGTTCCATTGCCTTTCATTTAGTTCCATTGGGGGTTATCTTATAATTCCTTTCCAGGGCACTATCTATTCCATTCAACTGTTATTCCAAGTTCTTTGCTGTCTCTGACAGAATTGCAGTGTCACCGGTAAACTTCAAAATGTCTATTGTTTCTCCCTAATATTTAATTCTGTTTACAAACTTATCCTTGTATACTTTACTGCTTGTTCCGTGTAGATGTTGAATTACATCAAGTGTAGGCTACCTGAATGTCTCACTCCCATCTTCCCATTGCACAACTAGAAATCCACCGGATGTAGTAGCAGACTTTGTGCTTCAACAAGATTTGTCCTTTGATGGGGTGGGGCTGTGAAATACATTTACAGCCACATTACAACTCTCTTCTCGGAAATACATGTCCAGTCTCTTCCTTTTATCGCAGCACACGAAAATTGATAGTTCAGCACATATACGGTAAAAATTCAAACTTTAATTTAGGACAACATGGATTTCCAAGAATTTACAAGTTACCAGTTGTGGAGGAACATGTAGCAATAAGCATCTCTCCTACTTCAGAAAATTAAATGTAATTTTTGTAACTTCCAGAACAGCAGAGTACAGTGAGATAACTATTTCTAGATCGTAAGGTAAGCCAGTTGCGTTCGATCCCACTAGCGAGAACAAAGAGAATGGACGTTTGGAGATGCAGTAAATAGAAAAGTCTATAGAGTGTATTCTGGGATTGGAGAAGTGTGAGGAAGGAAAACTATTGTATCCTGTCATGACTTTACGCCATTTATCTACAGATATCATTTTTAAATGACGAATGGTAGCCAGAGGAAAGTTGCTACCTCACAACATCTCTGGACAAATAGCATTACATCTAAGAATAATTTGAGGCGTTAATGTAAAGGTCCGATTTCAGAAACTTCTCTCTCCCGGGGGCCTGACTCAAATGCTTTAACATTGTCATTCTCCATGTCAACAGAAGATGCAGTGTATGTGATTTCCCCAGTTCTAATTCCTTGGACGCCGCTTTGAAGAGCTACAAAAACCCTTATGTTTTAAGAGCTATAAAAGAAACGATTGCGTATAAGAATTACAGTAATCGAATAGCATACATACCGTGAAAAGTTCATTCATCAGCGTGATATCAGTACCTTCATTTCGAGCTATTTATCCCTTCTCAGAGAGCTTCTTCCACAAAGACATCCTAACATTGTCAGCTGATTATTCCAGGGAGTATCGTTAGAGTGGCTCAGTGATCTATCAAGAGCAGGAAGGTTGAAGGAAGATAGAAAGTGTAAAGAAAATAGTGATCACCTACCACTTACCAGCAGGTAGTAAGCTCAGTATTGTCAATTGAAATTAACTGAGCAGTGCTTGTTGATTGCTGTTGTGATTTTCTGTTACTCCAGGTTTGTGTTCAAAAGAAACGCAAAGTTAGAGATGTGGCACCAATGTTATTTTCATAAGGCAAGTGCATAACGCGGTCGGTCTATCGAATTATGCTGCATAGTCGGACTTCGTTTCATAAAGACTGTGGGTTCTTTGGTGCACCATAAAAGATCTGATAAATTACTAATCAGTATTTGGATCACACCAATGGCGGACGGGCTCCACGTCAGCAGTTTTAAATTGGTTCAAATGGTTCTGAGCACTATGGGACTTAACATCTGAGGTCATCAGTCCCCTATAACTCAGAACTACTTAAAGCTAACTAACCTAAGGACATCACACACATCCATGCCCGAGGCAGGATTCGAACTTGCGACCGTAGCAATCACGCGGTCCCGGACTGAAGCACCTAGAACCGCTCGGCCACCGCGGGCGGCCTCAGCAGTTTTGCATTTCTTTCACGAATAGGTATATACAAAGCTGATAAAGACATTGATACAAAGAGATATGTTTAGTTTGTTAAATTAATACATCTGAAAGGTATTAATTTAAATATACTAAAATAGGAGGGGCGTTTGATAAGTCTGTGCAAAGTCCGAGAGATGCCACCACCGGCGCCTATCGAGGTCATGTTTAGTTAGTAGTATCTTTGGAAATATCGCACACCAAGTTTCAGTCATATTGGTCCATTTCTTTGTTTTTGGCATTGGTGTCAGTCAAGGAAGTCGAGTGACTGTCAAAAAATGGACGAGAAAGAATTTCGTGTGGTGATTAAACATTACTTTCTTATAGGCAAAACGCCTCAGGAGACTAATGAGAAGCTTGATAAACATTATGTTGTTTCTGCGCCTTCGCTTAGAACAGTTTATAAGTGATTTCACAATTTTAGGAATGACCATATGGGCACAAGTGATACCAAACGTTCTGGATGCCCTGTGGAGTTTACGACTCCTGAAGTCATTGATAAAATCCATGAAATACTGATGGATGACAGAAGAGTTAAGGTGCGTGAGATTGCTAGTGCCATGGGCGTCTCGAATGAACGGGTATAAAATATTTTGCATGGACATTTGCACAGGACAAAGCTATCTGCAAGATGCGTTCCGCGATTGCTAACGCTTGACCAAAAACGGAATCGTGTGTAGCGTTGCAAGGATGGTTTGCAGCTGTTCAGAAGGATGCGCAGGACTTTGAGCGTCGTTTCGTTACTGTGGATGAAACATGGATACGTTACTATACTCCTGAGGCCAAACAACAATATAAACAATGGGTTAAGAAGGGAGAATCTGCACGAAAACAGGCGAAGACCATTCCTTCGGCCAGAAAGGTTATGACGATTGTTTTTCGGGATTCGCAAGGGATAATCCTCATCGACTATCTGGAAAAGGGGAAACTATTACAGGTGCATATTATTCATTTTTATAGGACCGTCCTTTCCCATCATGACAATGCATCAGGACAAACCTAAGCAGTTCTGGTGGCAAAATTAATGGGAATATGATTCCAGCTCGTTTCCCATACCACACTATTTTCCAGACATGGCTCCATTGGACTACTATTTGTTCCCCAATTTGAAGAAATGTCTGGCGAGACAAAGATTTTATTCAAACGAGGAGGTGATTGCAGCAACGATTAGCTATATTGCAGCCTTAGACAATTCCTATCAACAAATTAGAACAGCTCTGGACGAAGTGCATTAGTCTAAAAGGAGACTATGTTGAAAAATAAAAGGTTTACCCCAAAAATGTAAGCAGTTTTTATTTTTTCACGGACTTTTCAAACGCCCCTCATATATTCATGGTACTTAAGAGCTAACAAGATGGATGCATACACAGCGAAAGCTGAAGAACATAGGACGATACGAAACAGAAAGGCATCTCCTAGCCGATCGCAGATACAATATGAAGGCTTCTCTGTTCTTCATGTACTTATTAACATTTGTGGACTTTCTGGGACACACATATTTCATAAACATAAAGAAAGAAAAAATTTCTTGGTGTCTTACATTTTCCTTGCAATATATTTGACTACGATACTGGCTGTTACATGAGTAGTCATTCAAGCCGTGTACATCAAGGTTAAGTCAGTTCAGGGATGTGTCTGGCAGTGGGAATTGATAAAGCCACAGCTGGAGTGACGTCGTAGTTGGCTTGTATGATGTCAATCGGACGGTGACAACCGGCTGAGAATGAGCTCTGGTTGTGCACTTTGCAGCAGAGGTAGGCATCGAAGCGCGTCCCGTCCGGGAGTGTAGCCATCGCAGCCGTGCTAGCCTTGCCTTGCGCTGCCGGTTCAGCTGGGGCAGTCGCATGGAGGTCCGACGCGCCGCACGGTGCAGAGTCGTGCGGCCGCACTGGGCTACAGCAGTCTCTCGCCGAGCAAGTCCCTGACGTCACCTCAAGGGCCGAGCAGTGCTGTTGCGAAAGCACCTGTATGCCACGGCCTCAGCAGACTTGCGTATGGAGACGCAGCCCACGGGCCGCGACCTCACTGCTCCACACTGAGCGAGGCTGTGACGTCACTGCATCAGTGACGTGCGCAAGCGCTGGCGTGCTGCGGCCTACGTGCTGTTGGTAGCGCTGACGGCAGCTGTGAGCCAGGGCTATGAGCGGTGGGTAGAGCAGAGTTTAGTTCAAATGTTCTGATGTGTGTGAAATCTTATGGGGCTTAACTACTAAGGTCATCAGACCAAACACCATTTCGTCCGATGCAGATTCCCACATTGTGCTCCAGGAAAGCGGGTGTCACCGCCGTAACGACGACACAGCACAAAGGCGTTATTAAGCCAGTTACTACACATCCAATCAACAGACTTCTTTTGGTCTACATGGTTGCAAGCTGTGATTTGCGATGCAACAGCGCTCTGTCTCAACATGAATTACCATTACTTTCAGTCAAAGGTGTCTCAGTCTGGTAGCTACTATTGACGAGAAGACGTGTATGTCACCGGTCGAGGTGACGTGATGCTTCAAGCAACCACCACCAGATGTGGCCTCTACTACCTGTGGGCCCCAGCTGCTGTTTTAAGATTAGTTGTGTGGGCCTAGCATCTTCCAGCCAGTGGGGCAACTACCAGGTGCAACCAGCTTTCCGCTATAGAGGGCAGTCGTTTGAGACCACAGCCACCTGTTGCGTCAGTTCCTTAACACTCACTGTCTTCAGCACACACTATGGAGGACGTTGAAACGCAAAATGTTCTAGTTTGTTCATCAGTAAAATGTATCACCAACAGTGAAGTTTTTATGAACAGCCACAGATCATCACCCCGACAACAATCCACCACCTCAACTCAGACCTCCACGGGTAGAGGTCACCCATCCTGAACCTCTACATTTTGATGTCAGAAGTATGTGTCATCTGTAAATTTCAGTGAAAGAGGAACCTTACCAGCCAACCTACGTGGAGACGATGACTCCCGAGTTTTTCATAGTTGCAGTTTCATCGACACACAGCATCGGTGTGCAGCGGGTGACTGCACTCACTGTTTTATTTTATTTTTTTCCCTGCGAGTATCACGTCACGCTATTGCACCTTTTAGCAACTTTTCAGTTCTGTTTTCATGTGTGACATGTGTCAAGTAAACTCAGACTGTGTTTTGGGGATGTGTAAATATGAGGGTTCTTTTTGCCTATCATCAATGAGTGGGACTCATTGTCTTGAAGTGTATAATGTGTTAACCATGCATTGCTTCTTAGGAGGGGAAGGAGATTTTTGTCGAGAAGTCGGAGTTTTGTTGTAGTTTTCGTCGTTTTTAATGGGCAATGTATTTCATTTTGAGCAATAACTGTGGCTCACTACGTTTAAGCACATGATGTAGTAGTCATGAATAGCCGCTCAAGTGGAGATGTTGTGTAACTGTAAGTGTTAGGATAGAATTAGATTAAGTGTCCTTGTAGTCATACGGTTTTGTTCTCCTCGTTTGTTGTCTGCATGATTGGTGGCGGGATCCCCTGGCGGAGAAGTTGCGAATTTCTGCAGCCTGGATCAGATGTGCAGGGAAGTGCATGTGCCGATGATTTTGGTGTCTTGCAGAGTGCAACTGCCGACAGTAAGTTAGTTGTAGATACTTCGGAGGTGACAAAGAAAACCATCAATAAGGCTGATTGTATTGAAGATGTTTTGGGTACTGAAATGTGAGTGTAGAAATGAATGTGCGCAATGGAAAATACTGAAAGCGAAAATAAAGATTTTGCCCTGTTTGGCTACCCTGTGAAGCAGATCTTAGGATCTCTTAGCGGTGATTTTATTTCCTCCTTTTTGCTCTTTAACATATAAATTACAACATAAAAATAAATGAATGATTAAGGGAACTAGTAACTACTAAATTCTAAATTTTGTTTCTGCTTATACATTTATAGTAGATTAAAACACCTTTATTTATTACAAATGTTTATATGTCGATGTGCAATCGACATTGAGAGATACAAACTCCAGCCACAAAATAAAAACTCATTAAACACTAGGACGGCAGAAGGCGGTCCTCTGACTAGTATAACCTAATACTACCTTCTTCTTTCTGTATTCTACAGACAAGAAATGCGAACTCCCACTCATAAGGACGGAAATCAGATAACGACTCAGCTTGAGTACAGACAGGAGAAGTGCTCTCAATCACTGAACGCTGCGTACTCAACGACGATTTCCTATCCGGAGACGAAGTCCAGAGTCGTATAATTAGCAACATCTTCGTTCACCTAAAGCAACTTTCCAGTGCCTTGTGCAATATATCATGCAAATTAAGGATTAGTGATTTTGCCCGTATTTGTCCTACCATGATAAACGAACCCTGCGACAGTATATCACTGGTGACAGCTTCCCCCAGCTTCAACATTATCCTCCTGGGTTCCACCGCTCGTCATCGAAAGTCAGTTTTGGCATGGTGCTTGATGAAAAAGTCCAGCCCTGGGATTGCACAGCAGCCTTCGCCTGCATCACGCATTACACTGCAAGTGTTGTCACTTTTGTAAATCTGCTTATCCTCTTGCACAAGCCTTGTCGGCCCGATCATAAACCTTACAAACACATTTCCTCCTACAATCTGAGGAGGCAGTGCCGTCAAATATGGTGCCGAATCTGCGGACTTCGTAAATAGTAATTGCGTCTGTACTATTTCAGTACCCAAAACATCTGCAATACAATCAGCCTTATTGATAGCTTTCTGTGTCACCTCCTAAGTATCTACACCAATATTACTGTCGGCAGTTGCGCTCTGCAAGACACAAAGATCATCGGCACATGCACCTCCCTCTACATCTGGTCCAGTCTTCAGAAATTCGCAACCTCTCTGCCAGGGTATACCTCACTAATTATGCAAACAGCAAACGTGGAGAACAAAACAGTACGACTATAACACTACCGCCTGCTACTGCTGTACCATAACCTTAAAGTAGGAGGCAGATCATGAAATATAACTATCTAGTTAAAACAATTATGGTATAAAGCAACAGAGCAGTGTTACCCTCTCAGAGGAATTTTGTTGTGTTGACCGAGTTGTACCTAACGGGGGTGGGTTATCGGAAATGAAAGTCAGAATTACGTATATATTTGAACAGAAACAAACAAAATTTTTGTTTATCTGCACTGTTTAATGGATAGAGAAAACGGTCGCCAGCCTAATTAGGCAAGAGAATGATTAACATTGTTGTTCAAGAAAATAGTTATTGGTAACTTTAACCGATAAACACAACCTATACTTTGCCACACGTGAGTGCAATGAACTCTGACACATACATATGTTTATGGTAAGAATGAAGCTAACAGCTAGAGCAGCACAAACTATTTGCAAAAATATAACATATACCGAAACACACTATTACTTTCAGGGCTTGTTCAAACTGAATAGTCATTATAACATTACTATGAACATTCACTGCAGGATCATAAATTGGACATAATTTAAGTCGCTCTCAGTTAAATACTTTACTATTTAAAATGAAAGGTAATTGGAATCCACTAACAGGTTGCTTCCCACTATCTTTTGAATTAAAAAAATATGGTTTTGATAAATAGTGTTCTTCCCGTTACCTGTTACCTAGCATTAGCACAATAGACAAGCTGTGCATCCCGTTATGCTATTAATATGCACTTCCAATACATAAGAGAGACAAACAGTTAGCAATCATGAACAAATAATTTTCTACTATTGCAGTTTTCCACTTTTACTACAGTGAAACACAATGTTGACAAATTTGCAAGAAACTGACTCACCTTTTAAAATTTACTACATGTAGCACTATGATCATTAACTAAGCAAAACTTTATAAGCCTCAATTTTAAGAACTTTAATTTATAAAAGAAACAGCAAATTGTCTTTATTGCCACAGTCTTCTACTTTCAAGTAAACGATTAAATAGGTGACTTTGAAACTTCACAAAACTACATTTACTGCCTCCCACAATTTCACTAAATCCACAATAAATCTGAATATTCCCTTCTCATCAAATATCAAACAACATTATGTAATTAACTGGCTAACTTTGAGGCTTTCATTTCTTCCACAAAATAGGACACTCGGTAGTCATAGTTCAAATGGAGTGGAACCTGAGAGGTGTTGTGATAGGGAAAAAATCAAGGTAGGTACATAAATTTAGTTATAAGTTACCTTATATTTGTGCACACTAAATCACCCAATAAGCTGATCCTTCACTGTACATTATAATAGCATTCCGTTACAGTGATTGCGCAATGTGGTGTGGATTTGCAGGCAGAATTGCTAGACTCTGTCCCTTCGTGGTGGCGATGATGGATACCAATTCCAGAATCGTTCCAGCTATTTATCCATCCATCCGAGGCATTCGTAAGCGGAAAAAAAGCCTCTCTCGGAACCAGCACAATATACAACTCTTACACAGGCAGTGCACAGTTTGGTAGCTCGCACCCGACTGACTCTTGGCTCCACCTTTTCTACCCAGGCCAACCACATTTTGCGCACGCTACACAGTTCCGTTCCCGAGGGGAACCACAAGGCGTTTTACATACAAAATGACTAAGAACCCTAAGTGAGGATCAGCAGTTTGCATAACAGTAACCAAACATATTAACTAAAACAGGACATTTGCACATATAGGTAGTTCTAAACAATATAATTCCAATCATATACAGTAAGTATTGTTCCCTCCAAATGGGACAAAGAATTTAAATGACAGATACACTACATTGCACAGAATCAAACCATGACATCAAAGTATTTACAAAGAAAGGAGTATACAATTGTGTGTTATCTATTCAATGAAACACATTTACAGATACTCAATGTTATAACATTAAACCAAAGCAAAAGGCAAAATAAATCCATACAGCTTTAGAACTATGGTGTTAACACGACGACAAGGACACTTACTCTAATTCTATCCTAACACTTGCTGTAACTTCTCCACCAGAGCGGCTAGTCATGCTTAAACGTAGTGAGCCACACTTATTGCTCAAAATGAAATACATTGCCCATTAAAAACGACGAAAACTACCACAAAACTCCGACTTCTCGACAAAACTCATCTTCCCCTCTTAAGAAGTTACACATGGTTAACACCTTATACACTTCCAGACAATGAGCCACACTCATTGATAATAGGATAAAATAACGCTCATATTTACACATACTCAGAACACAGTCTGAGTTTACTTGACAGATGAAACAAATTAAAACAGAACTGAAAATCTGCTGAAAGATGCACTGACTCGGCGTGATACTCGCAGGGGAAAAAATAGAACAGACAGTGCACTCACCTACTGCACACTGATGCTGTGTGTCGACGAAACTGCAACCCTGAGTTAGTTGAGAGTTATCGTCTCCAGGAAGGGTGGCTGGTAAGGTTCTGCTTTCACTGAAACGTAGACGTGACACACACTTCTGACATCAAAATGTGGAGGTCCAGGATGGATGACCTGTACACGTGGAGGTCTGAGTTGAGGTGGTTGATTGTCGTCGGGATGCTGATCGATGGCTGCTTATAAAAACTTCACTGTTAGTCATACATTTTACTGAAGAACAAACCAGAACATTCTGTGGTGCAACGTTCTCCACAGTGTGCGCTGAAGATAGCGGGTGTCAAGGAACTGATGCAAAAGGTGGCCATGATCTCAAACGACTGCCTTCTATGGCTGAAGGCTGATTGCACCTGGTAGTTGGCCCACAGGCTGGAAGATGCTAAACTCACAGCACTGACCTTAAAACCAGCAGCAGGGGCCCACAGTTAGTGGAGGCCAAATCCCATGGTGGCTGCTTGTAGCCTCATGTCGCCTTCTGGAGCGGCATACTCCTCTCCTCTTAAATAGTAGCTACCAGACTGAGACACCTTTGACTGAAAATAATGGTGATTTATGTTGGGATAGAGCGTTCTTGCTTTGCAAATCATAGCTTGTAACCATGTAGACCATAAGAAGTCTGTTGATTGGATGTGTAGTTACTGGCTTACCAACGCCTTTCTGCTGCGTCGTCGTTATGGCCTTTCATTTAGCACATTGTGGGAATCTGCCAGTTGCATTGCTGTATCTGACGTAAAGGTGTTTGGTCGCCTCTGAGCTGGCCCACTCCCAAGATCTTCTCCAACAGCGGTGGCAACATCACAATTTGACTCAGTAGCGCCGAAAAGTAGTGGTGGCACTGCAGATCGAATAACTGATCAGAAGCTACTGAGTCGAACTGGGGAAGACAAGAAATTTGTGGCACAACTTCGTTTAATAGGGCATATACTGAGGCATCAAGGACTCGTCAGTTTGGTGTATAATTTAATTGATGACAGGAGAAAATACAAAAACGCATTACATGAAGCAGGGAAAAAAGAATACATACGTCTAAAGAATGAGATCGACTGGAAGTGCAAAATGGCTAAGCAGAGATGGCTAGAGGGCAAATGTAATTATGTAGAAGCGTATATCACTAGGGGTAAGTTAGATACTGACTGCAGGAAAATTAAAGAGATCTTTGGAGAAAAGAGAACGACTTGCATGAGTATCAAAACCTCAGATGGTAATCCAGTAATAAGCAAAGAAGGGAAAGCAGAAAGGTGGAAGGAGTATATAGAGGATCTATATAAGGGCGATGTTCTTGAGGACAATATTGTAGAAATGGAAGAGAATGTACATGAGGATGAAATACGAGATATGATACTGCGTGAAGAGTTTATCAGAGCACTGAAAGACCTAAGTCGAAACAAGGTCCCAGGAGTAGACAACATCCCATTAGAACTAATGACAGCCTTGGGAGAGCCAAGCCTAACAAACCTCTACCATCTAGTGAGCAAGATGTATGAGACAGCCGAAATACCCTCAGACTTCAAGAAAAATATAATAATTCCAATCCCAAAAGAAAGCAGGTGGTGACAGATGTGAAAATTACCGAACTATCAGTTTAATAAACCATGGCTGCAAAATACTATTACGAATTCTTTACAGACGAATGGAAAAACTGTTAGAAGCCGACCTCAGGGAACTTCAGTTTGGATACCGTAGAATTGTTGCAACACGTGAGGTAATACTGACCCTACGACTTACCTTAGAATAAAGATTAAGCAAAGGCAAACTTACGTTTCTAGCATTTGTAGACTTAGAGAAAGCTATTGACAATGTTGACTGGAATAGTCTCTTTGAAATTCTCAAGGTGACAGAGGAAAAATACAAGGAGCGAAAGGCTATTTACAATTTTTACAGAAACCAGATAGCAGTTATAAGAGTCGAGGGGCATGAAAGGGAAGCAGTGGTTGGGAAGGAGTGAGACAGGATTGTAGCCAATCCCCGATGTTATTCAATCTGCATATTGAGCAAGCGGTATATGGAGAAGAAATAAAAACTTTGAGGTTCGCTGATGACATTGTAATTCTGTCAGAGACAGCTGCTGTTCCTGGAACAGCAGCTGAACGGAATGGACAGTTACTTGAAAGGAAGACATAGGATGTACATCAACAGAAGCAAAACGAGGATAATGGAATGCAGTCTAATTAAATCGGGTGATGCTGGGGGAATTAGATTAGGGAATGAGACGCTTAAAGTAGTAAATGAGTTTTGCTATTCGGGCAGCAAAATAACTGATGATGGTCGAAGAAGAGAGGATATAAAATGCAGACTGGCTGTGGCAAGGAAAGCGTTTATGAAGAAGAGAAATTTGTTAACATCGAGTATAGATTTAAGTGTCAGGAAGTCGTTTCTGAAAGTATTTGTATGGAGTGTAGTCATGAATGGAAGTGAAACGTTAACGATAAATAGTTTAGACAAGCAGAGAATAGAAGCTTTCGAAATGTGGTGCTAGAGAATAATGCTGAAGATTAGATGGGTAGATCACATAACTAACGAGGAGGTACTGAATAGAATGAAAGAGGAGAGAAAATTTGTGGCACAACTTGACTAGAAGAAGGGATCGGTTTGTAGGGCATTCTCTGAGGCATCAAGGGATCGCCAATTTAGTATTGGAGGGCAGCGGTTAGGATAAAAATCGTAGAGGCAGACCAAGAGATGAATACACCAAACAGATTCAGAAGAATGTAGGTTGCAATAGGCGCTGGGAGATGAGGAAGCCTGCACAGGATGCAGTAGCATGGAGAGCTGCAGCAAACCAGTCCCTGGACTGAAGAGCAAAACAACGACAACAAGAGCTAGCAAAATAGGTCCATACATAGCGAAAGCTCAAGAACAAAGGACGATACGAAACAGGAAGGCATCTCCTAGCTGATCGCAGAAAAAATGTGAAGGCTTCTCTGTTATTCATTACTGTAGAAAGTATTACATGTACTTACTAACATTTTTGAACTTTCTGGTACGCACATATTTCATAAACATAAAGAAAGATAAATTGTCTTGGTGTCTCACATTTTCCTACGACACATTTGACTAAGATACTGGCTGTTACATGAGTAGTCATTCAAATTGTCTGTACAACAAAATTACAAGTTTGGTGTATACAAGAAAAGAACAGTACACAATTTGACATGTTTTAAATAAACAGTTTGACAAATCATTTAAATTGGCATGGAACAAATTTCTAAAAGATACACTAACTTAATGTTTGGGACGTATCAATGTTCTGAGGATAAGAGGTTACGTCATTTCAGTGACGTGTCTGCCAGTGGGAATTGATGCAGCCCCTGGTGGAGTGACTTCGCAGTTGGCTTGTATGATGTCAATCGGTCGGTGACGACTGGCTAAGTGCGAGTTCTGGTTGTGCACTTCGCAGCAGAGGTGGGCATCGAGGCGATGCCCGTCCAGGATCTTAGCCATGTCAGCCGTGCGAGACTTGCCTCGCGCTGCCGGTTCAACCGGGACAGCCGCATCGAGGTCCGACGCGCCGCACCGTGCAGAGTAGTGCACCCGTACTGGACTACAGCAGTCTCGGACCGAGCGAGTCCCTAACGTCACACCAAGGGCCGAGCAGTGCTGTTGCGAAAGCACCTGTATACCAGCGGCTCAGTAGAGTTCCGCATGGGGACTGATATTATCTACGTCCCAAACACTAGAAGACAGTACTTTCAAAGATGATATACTGTGGTGTGCAACCTCAGTGGAAGTGAAACTTACTTGCGAATACATAGAAAGAAGGATCCTTTATTGTATGATTATATGATAGCGGAACAAACACTGGTAGCAGTTACGTCTGTAAAATATCTGGGAGTATGCGTGCGGAACGATTTGAAGTGGAATGATCATATTAAATTAATTGTTGGTAAGGCGGGTACCAGGTTGAGATTCATTGGGAGAGTGCTTAGAAAATGTAGTCCATCAACAAAGGAGGTGGCTTACGAAACACTCGTTCGACCTATACCTGAGTATTGCTCATCAGTGTGGGATCCGTACCAGGTCGGGTTGACGGAGGAGATAGAGAAGATCCAAAAAAGAGCGGCGCGTTTCGTCACCGGGTTATTTGGTAACCGTGATAGCGTTACGGAGATGTTTAATAAACTCAAGTGGCAGACTCTGCAAGAGAGGCGCTCTGCATCGCGGTGTAGCTTGCTCGCCAGGTTTCGAGAGGGTGCGTTTCTGGATGAGGTATCGAATATATTGCTTCCCCCTACTTATACCTCCCGAGGAGATCACGAATGTAAAATTAGAGAGATTAGAGCGCGCATGGAGGCTTTCAGACAGTCGTTCTTCCCGCGAACCATACGCGACTGGAACAGGAAAGGGAGGTAATGACAGTGGCACGTAAAGTGCCCTCCGCCACACACCGTTGGGTGGCTTGCGGAGTATCGATGTAGATGTAGATGTAGATGTAGATGTAGATGTAGATCATAGCTGCTCAGCTTTATAGCTTTAATATGCCGAAACAATCACTGTCACCGAATTTGCTGCATCCCCTTGCGTCGGAGTAATGGTTCACGTACATGTCTGCGACGATGGAAGAACTCTGGGAGTTCGCGTTTCTTGTCTGTAGAACACAGAGAGGAGAACATATTATTAGATGATACTAGTCAGAGGACAGCCCTCTGCCGTCCTAGCGTTTCAATGAGTTGTTTATTTTGTGGCTGGAGTTCCTCCATCGTTGCAGAAGTGAACGCGAACCATCAATCCGACGCACCGGATGCAGTACATTCGGTGATATTGACTGCTTCGGCATATTAGGGCTATAAAGCTGAACACCTGTGATCACGTAAGTTTCACTTCCACTGAGGTTGCACACCATTGTAGACCATCTTTGTAAATAGTGTCCTCTAGTGTCATCTTAGATGATATCAGTCATCTCGCGTTATTTGTATTAGATCGCGTATCCATGAAAAGGGGCAGATATGGTCAGTTGATCAATAATATTAGTCAGGAAATTCATTTGTATCTCTCTATGTCCATTGAACATCGACATATAAACATTTGTAATAAATAATGGTGTTTTAATCTACAATAAATGTATAAGCAGAAACATTAATATTTAGAAGTTACTAGTTCCCTTAAGCATTCATTTATTTTTATGTTGTAATTTATATGTTAAAGAGCAAGAAGGAGGAAATAATATCACCGTTAAGAGATCCTATGATCTGCTTCAGGGGGTAGTCAGACAGGGCCAAATCTTCATTTGCGCGTTCAGTATTTTCCAGTGCGCACATTCCTTTTTACACCGACCTGGAGCAGCATCTTGGAAACCATACAAATACCTTCCAGAAATACTTCCTAACACTTAAATTCGTATTCGATGTTAGCAAATCCCTCTTTTTCATTAATACTTTTCTTGTTATAATCAGTCTTCATTTTGTATCCTCTGTACTTCGGCCATCATCAGTTATTTTGCTGCCCAATAGTCCTTTTAGGGTCTCATTTTGTAATCAGATTCCCTTAACACTACCTGGTTTAACCCTTGCAATACCAAGGGAGAGGACAGGGGTACTTTATGCCTACCTTTCCAGAATACAGTAATCTAGTTAGGTACATTATATTTTAAAATTCTGAAAAAAATATATTTGTGTTTTTTTAATGAATTCTTCTACCAGATTCCGTAATTGTTTAAAATTTTTCAGTAAAACTTGACGCCAAAATTTAGGTCTTGTCAGTCGATGTGAATTTTCAGAACATATGTCATATTCATATTTTCAGGTTTAGGACACTTCTTACGCATAAATATATCATATAATCCCTTTTCAGGGCTCTATCTATTCCATTCAACCGTTATTCCAAGTTCTTTGCTGCCACTGACAGAACTGCAGTGTCACCAATTAACTTTAAAATGTGTATTGCTTCTCCTTGATATTTAGTTCTGTTTACAAATTTATCCTTGCATGCTTTACTGCTTGTCAAGTGCAGATGTTGAATAACTTCCCTCGGGCATGGATGTGTGTGCTGTCCTCTTAGGTTAGTTGGGTTTAAGTAGTTCTAAGTTCTAGGGGACTGATGACCTCAGAAGTTAAGTCCCATAGTGCTCAGAGCCATTTGAACCATTTTTCAATAACTTCGAGTGTAGGCTACCAGAATGTCTCACTCCCATCATTCCATTGCACAACTAGAAATCGAGGAGATGGAGTAGCAGAATGTATGTGCTTCAGCAAGATTTGTTCATTGATGTGGTGGGGCTATGAATTTCATGTCCAGTCTCATTACTCCTCTCTTCTTTTTACCGGTCGACAGCAAAATTCATATTTCAGTGTATATACGGCCAAAATTCAAACTCTGATTTAGGACACCATGGATTCCCAAGGATTGACATGTTACCAGTAATGGAGAAACATTTAGGAATGAGCGTATTTTCAATCTCAGAACATTAAATGTTATTTATGTAACTCCAAGAAGAGCAGAGTACATTGAGACAACTATTTCTAGATCGAAAGATAAGCCACTTCCGTTCGAACCCACCAGCGAGAAAAAACAGAAAAGACGGTTGGAGTTGCAGTAAAGGGAAACGTCGTTAGAGTGTATTGTGGGATAGCAGAAGTATGAGGAAAAGAAACTACAGTATCCTTTTCATGACTTTACGCCTCTTATCTTCAGATATCATTTTCAAATGACGAATGGTGGCCAGAGGGAAAGTTGCTACCTCACAGTATCTCTGGATTAATAGCTTTTCATATAAGGCGTTTATGTAAAAGTTCAATTTCAGAAGTTTCTCTGTACTGGGGCGCCTGACTCAAATGCTTTAACATTGTCATCGTCCGTGTCAAGAGAAGGTGCAGTGTAGGTGATTTCTCCAGTTCTAATTGCTTGGACGCCGTTTTGAAGTGCTACAAACCCTATTATGTTTTAAAAGCTATAAAATAAACGATTGCGTATAAGAATTACAGCAGTAGAATAGCACACATACCGTAAAAAGTTCTGTCGTCAGTATGATTTCAGTTCCTTTAGTTCCGGCTATTTCTCCCTTCTCAGAGAGTTTTTCGCTACAAGACATTCTAACATTGCCACTTGCTTATTCCAGTGACTATCTTAAGACTGGCTCAGCGATCTATCAGGAGCACCAAGAAGACCAACTTTCTTTAAGTAAATGATGTGTTCCTTCGCCGCAAACAAAAGACCATGAACGTGTAGACAATGAACGCATATATACTCCATATAAAAATTATTTCATAGCCCTATATTTAGCATATGGCAGGAACAATTCAGTCGTGAATAATCGCGCAGTGCAACGGCAATGTTGCTACCTTGAACAGTCGTGTGCTGTATGGTTCAAATGGCTCTGAGGACTATGGGACTTAATTTCTGAGGTCATCAGTCCCCTAGAACTTAAAACTACTTAAACCTAACTAACCTAAGGACATCACACACATCCATGTCTGAGGCAGGATTCGAACCTGCGACCATAGCGGTTGCGCGGTTCCAGACTGAAGCTTCCAGAACCGCTCGGCCACTACGGCCGGCATGTGCTGTATGTCTTTCAAAGTAGAATCGTTTATACCAAGTGACATTAATCGTCTAAACAATTCTCATTAAATATTGCTGACCGTTTGTGGTTCATTTGGAAACTGGGTTGTAAACAAAATGCGAGATCTGAGAGTCCAGTCAATGAAACAGGAGACAGTACATGGCAGCTAATGGTTTCTTCTCGCGCTGGACGTGCCCATATCTGTAATTGCTGAGTATTCACCTTCTGTTACATGAGCAATTACCTCAGGCATAATTATATGTCGTAGGCTTTTAACACTTCCTGCCATGTACTGCAACACAATTGTGGGGTGAGATATAAGGGCCTTTGCGGTGTCAACTAAAGTCTGAAAAAGATCCATAAGACCTTCACCTCTTATAGTTCCATAAGACCTTATGTCTCGTGCACACATAGCAACGCAATTATCGACAGTTATCTCCTGAGCTGGTTTAGGAAGTCGTTTCTCGTCCACATGAGCCCTTTGTTTATTAGACACGCATGGATGTCGAGAAATGTACGAAGTGCCACTTGACCCTTCAGCATGAGAGTAAACTTCACAGCACAGCTAACAGCAAAGCAAAGGAACGCTTTTCCTAACGCCATCCTCAATAGACTTTAACAAAGTCCAAACTGAACTCCAGGCTGTGTGGTTCTCTACTCACCACTGACTAGTATTTCTTTTACTTCCCTTTTTCTTGATATGTGCTTCTTCTTCTGCAAACCACGTTTAGTTTCCCGCTGTCATTTTGTGTGTTACGAAAAAAGTGAAGAAATCTCATCGCTCCACTAAACACTTCTCCACTCACCGCTCGTAGCCCGTAGCTCGCAACTGCGGTCAGTGTTACCAACAGTTCGTATGTGCAGCACACCAGTGCCTGCGCACGGCACTGGTGTAGTGACGTCACGGACTCGCTCAGTGCGGAGCAGTGAGGTCTCAACGCCAACTCTGCTGAGGCCGTGGCATACAGGTGCTTTCGCAACAGCACTGTTCGGCTTGTGGGATGACGTCAGGGACTCGCTCAGCCAGTTACTGCTGTAGTCCAGTGCAGCCGCAGCTCGCGGGCCGATCCTCTTCGCACGACTCTGCCGTCGGACCTCAATGCGGCTGCCGTGCCCGAACCGGCAGCGCGAGGCAAGGCTCGCACGGCTGTCATGGCCACGGTCTTGGACGGGCCGCGCTTCGATGATCACCTCTGCTGCAAACTGCACAACCAGAGCTCACACTCAGCCAGTTGTCACCGACCGATTGACATCATAGAAGCCAACTGCGAAGCCACTCCAGCAGTGGCTGCATCAATTCCATGGGCAGACACGTCCCTGAACTGAATTAACCTCATATCCTCAGAACATTGATACCTTTCAAATTTTAAGTTTGTGTATCTTGTACAAATATCTCACGTGCCAATGTAATTGATTTGTCAAACTGTTTATTTAAAACATGTGAAATTGTCTATTGTTTTTCCTTGTCTGTACCAATCTTGTGGTTTTCTTGTACTTACGACTTGAATGACTACTTTTGTAACGGCCAGTGTCGTAGTCAAATATATCGTAGACAAACGAAAGACACCAAGAACATTTTGCTTTCTTTATGTTTATGAAATATGTGTTTACCAAAGAGTCCACTAGTGTTAAATAGTACATGTAATACTTTCTATGATGACAAAGAAAAGAGAAGCGTTCACATTTTTCCTGCGATCAGCTAGGGGAAGCCTTCCTGTTTCGTACCGTCCTTTGTTCTTCCGCTTTCGCTGTGTAAGCATCTACATTACAGGCCATAAAAATTATTACACCACGAAGATGACGTGCTACAGATTTAAATGACAGAAAGAAGGTGCTGTGAAATGCAAATGAATACCTTTTCAGAGCATTTACGCAAGGTCCGCCGGTGGCGAAACCATAACGTTCTGACATGAGGAAAGTTTCCAACCGATTTCTCATACACAAACAGCAGTTGACCGGCGTTGCCTGGTGGAATGTTGTTGTGATGCCTCGTGTAAGGAGGAGAAATGCGTACCATTATGTATCCGACTTTGATAAAGGTGGGATTGTAGCCTATTGCAATTGCGGTTTATCGTATCGCGACATTGCTGCTCGCGTTGGTCGAGATCCAATGACTGTAGGCAGATTATAAAAACGGTGGTTTCAGGAGGGTAATACAGAACGCCGTGCTGGGTCCCAACGGCTTCGTATCACTTGCAGACGAGATGACAGGCATCTTATCCACTTGGCTGTAACGGATCGTGCAGCCATGTCTCGATCCGAATCAGCAGATGGGGACGTTTTCAAGACAACAACCATCTTCACGAACAGTTCGACGACGTTTGCAGCAGCATGGACCATCAGCTCGGAGATCATGGCTGCAGTTACACTTGACGCTGCATTACAGACAGTAGCGCCTGCAATGGTGTACTCAACGACGAACCTGGGTACACGAATGGCAAAACGTCATTTTTTCGGATGAATCCAGGTTCTGTTTACATCATCATGATGGTCGCATCTGTGTTTGGCGACATCGCGGTGAACGCACATTGGAGGAGTGTATTCGTCAAAACCATACTGGCGTATCACTGGGCGTGATGGTATGGGATACCATTGGTTACGCGCCTCGGTCAACTCTTGTTCGCGCAGTGGACGTTACATTTCAGATGCGTTACGACCCGTGGCTCTACCTTTCATTCGATCATTGCGAAACCCTACATTTAAGCAGGGTAATGCACGACTGCATGTTGCAGGACCTGTATGGGCCGTTCTGGATACAGAAAATGTTCGACTGCTGCCCTGGCCAGCATTTTCTCCAGATCTCTCACCAACTGAAAACGTCTGGTCAATGGCGGCCGAGCAACTGGCTCGTCACAATACGCTAGTCACTACTCTTGATTAACTGTGGTATAGTGTTGAAGCTGCAAGGCCAGTTGTACCTGTATACGTCAACCAAGCTTAGTTTGACTCAATGCCAAGGCGTATCAAGGCCGTCATTACGGCTAGAGGTGGTTGTTCTGGGTACTGATTTCTCAAGATCCATATACACAAATTGCCTGAAAATGTAGTCATATGTCAGTTCTAGTATAATATATTTGTCCAATGAAACACGTTTATCATCTACATTTCTTCTTGGTGCAGCAATTTTAATGGCTAGTAGTGTATCTTGTAAGCTTTTACGAACCATGAATATATTTAAGTGTATTTAAATTAATAACTTTCAGATGTATTAACTTAACAAACTAAACTCTTTGTATAATGTCTTTATCAGCTCTGTGTTCAGCTTTCGTGAAAGTATGCAAAACTGCTGACTTGTAGTCCGTCCGCCATTGGTGTGATCCTAATACTGATTAGCAAATTTATCAGATGTTTTATGGTGCCCCAGCGAAACTGCAGTCTTTCAGAAACGAAGTCCGATACTTAATTAACAATACAGCATAATGCAATTGACCGATCGCGTTATACATTTTTCTAATGAAATTAACATTGGAGGCACATCTGTAACATTGTGTTTCTCTCGAACACCAACCTGGAGTAATAGAAAATCACAACACGAATCAAGAAGCACTGCTCGGTTAATTTCTATAGACCTTACTGTGCTGGCTACCTGCTTGTAAGTGGTAGGTGATTATGACTATTTTCTTTACATTCTCTATCATCTTTCCACCTTCACAAGCACGCAAGGTAACAGTTACAGCTCTGAACTTCCACTTGCTCATACACCTACCAGAGAGGTGGTTGTTGTTGTTGGATGGGGACCACTTATACTGTAGTCACACCATGGTAGTTACTAGTTTCCTTAATCATTCATTTATTTCTATGTTGTAATTTACATGTTAAAGAGCAAGAAGGAGGAAATAATATCTCCATTAAGACATCCTAAGATATGCGTCAGCGGGTAGTCAGACAGGGCCAAATATTCATTTTTGCGCTCAGTATTTTCCATTGCGTACATTCATTTTTACACTCGCCTGGAGCAGCATCTTGGAAACCATACAAATACCTTCCAGAAATGCTTCCTAACACTTAAATTTATATTCGATGTTAGCAAATCCCTCTTTTTCATTAATACTTTTCTTGCTATAGTCAGCCTATATTTTGCATCCTCTTTACTTCGGCCATCATCAGTTATTTCGCTGCCCAATGGCGCTTTTACTGTGTCATTTCGTAATCGGATTCCCTTAACACTACCTGATTTTACCGTCGCAATACCATGGGATAGGGAAGGGGTACATTATCCCTACCTTTTCAGAATGCTGCAATCTAGTTATGTACATTATATTTTAAAATTTTGAAAAAAAATATATTTCTGATTTTTTGATTACTTCTACCAGATTCCTTAATTGTTTTAAATTTTTCAGTGAAGCTTAACGCCTAAATTTAGGTCTTGTCAGTTGATTTGAATTTTCAGAACATGTGTCATATTCATATTTTCAGGTTTAGGACCCTTCTTACACATAAATACGTCATTAAAATGTATGCAGTGCGTAAAAGGCAGCGAAAATTAACGAAATCCGTATATATTTGTGTTGGTCATATATTACAACCCCCTTTTGTAGTGCACATGATGGAAAATCCGTTGGTACTGCTAGGTTCAAATCCAATAGGTTACATTACCTTTCATTTAGTTGCATTGATTGTTATCTTATAATCCCTTCCCAGGGCACTATCTATGCCATTCAGTTTCTTTGCTGTCTCTGACAGAATTGCAGTGTCAACGGAAAACTTCAAAATTTTCATTGCATCTCCATGATATTTAATTCTGTTTACAAATTCATCCTTGCATGGTTTACTGCTTGTACGGTGCAGACGTTGAATGACATCGAGTGTAGGCTACCAGAATGTGTCACTCCCATCTTCAAATTCCACAACTAGAGATCCAGCAGATGGAGTAGCAGTATTTATGTGCTTCAACAAGATTTGTTCTTTGGAGGGGTGGGGCTGTGAAATACATGTCCAGCCTCATTACTCCTCTCTTCTTTTTACCTGAAGGCAGCAATATTCATATTTCAGTGCATATACGGCAAACATTCAAATTTTCATTTAGGACAACATGGATTCCCAAGGATTCACATTTTACCAGTTGTGGAGGAACATGTAGGACTGAGCGTCTCTCCTATTTCCGAACATTAATTGTTGTTTCTTTAACTTCCAGAAGAGCAGAGTACATTGAGATAACTATTTCTAGATCGAAAGGTAAGCCAGTTCCGTTCGAACCCACTAGCGAGAACAAATAGGAACATGGTTGGAGTTGCAGTAATGGGAAATGTCGTTAGACTATATTGTGGGAATGGAGAAATATGAAGAAGGAAAGCTATTGTATCCATTTCATGACTTTACGCCTCTTATCTTCAGATACGATTTTTAAATTACGAATGGTGGCCAGAGGAAAGTTGCTACCTCACAGTATCTCTGGACAAATAGCTTTTCATCTAAGTATAATTTGAGGCGTAAATGTAAAAGTCCGATTTCAGAAACTTGTCTGTCCTGGGGGGGGGGGGGGGGGGGCTGACTCAAATGCTTTAACATTGTCATCGTCCATGTCAACAGAAGGTGTAGTGCAGGTGATTTCTGCAGTTCTAATTTCTTGGACGCCGCTTTGAAGAGCTACGAAAACCCTTATATTTTAAAAGCTATAAAATAATCGATTGCGTATAAGAAATCCAGTAATAGAATAGGAAACATATCGTGAAAAGTTCTTTCATCAGCGTGATATCAGTTCCTTCATTTCGGGCTATTTCTCACTTCTCAGAGAGCTCCTCGCACAAAGACATTCTAACATTGTCAGCTGCTTATTCCAGCGAGTATCGTTAGACTGGCTCAGTGATATATCAAGATCATCAAGAAGTCCACTTTTCTTTACGGAAATAACGCGTTCTTTCGCCGCAATCAAATGACCATGAACTTATGGACCTTTGACGCATATATACTCAGCATTAAAAGAAATTTGTAGGCCTGTATTTAGCATTCGGCTGGAACAAGTCAATCGTGAATATATACCGCAGTGCAACGACAATGTTGGTATCTGCATCAGTGGTGGATACCAGGATAAATAAATCGTCTAAACAATTCTCTTAGAATGTTACCGCCCATTTTTGGTTCATATGGAAACTGAGTTGTAAACAAAATGCGAAATCTGAGAGTCGAGTCAATGAAACAGGAGACACTACATGTCAGATAATTGTTTCTTCTCGCAGTGGATGTCTACATATGTGTTGCTGAACATTCGCCTTCTGTTATATGAGCAATTACCTTAGGCATAATTATATATGTTGTAGGGTTTTAACTCTTTGGGCCATGTTCCACGACACAGTTGTGGGTTGAGAGATAATGGCCTTAGCAGTGTCAATTAACATCTGAACAGGATCCATATGACCTTCACCTCTTATAGTTCCGTTCGACCTCACGTCTCGTGCACACATAGCCACGCATTTATCGACAGTTATCTCCTGAGGAGGTTTACGAAGTCGTTTCTCGTCCCCATAAGACTCTTGTTTATTAGACGCACATGGATGGCGAGATATGTGCAAAGTGCCACTTGACCCTTCAGCATGAGAGTACATTTCACAGCACAGGAACAGCAAACAAAATGAACGTTTCTCCTAACGCCATCCAATATAGGCTTTAACACGGTCCAAACTGAACTTTTTAGATTCGCTTCAAGATGTGCAGTTCTCTACTCATCACCGATTAATTTTTATTTTACTACCCTTTTTCTTGAAATGCGCTCCTTCCTCTGCAGACCACGTTTATTTTCCGAGCTCATTTTGTGCGTTACCACAAAAACGAAGAATTCCCACCACTCCACTATACACTGCTCTACTCACCGCTCGTAGCCCGTAGCTCTCAACAGTGGTCAGTACTACCAACAGCACGTAGTGCGCAGCACGCCATTGCTTGCGCATGGCACTGGTAAAGTAACGTCAGGGTCTCGCTCAGTGCGGAGCAGTGTGAGCGCGGCCCGTGGGCTGCGTTTAAATGCACAACTCTGCTGAGGATGTGGCATACGGGTTCTTTCGCAACAGCACTGCTCGGCCCTTGGGGTGACGTCAGGGCACGGTCGGCAAGAGACTGCTGCAGTCCAGTGCGGCCGCAGCACGTGGGCCGGGCCTCAGTGCACGACTCTGCACCGTGCCACCTGTCGGACCTCGATGCGGCTGTCCCAGCTGAGCCGGCAGCGTGAGGAAAGGCTCACACGGCTGACATGGCCGCGCTCCTGGACGGACCGCGCCTTGATGCCGACCTATGCTACAAAGTGCACAACCAGAGCTCACACTGATACGGTCATCACCGACCGATTGACATCATACAAGCCAACTGCGACGTCACTTCGGCAGTGGCTGCATCAATTCCTTCGGGCAAACACGTCCCTGAACTGACTTAACCTCTTATCCTCAAAACAATGATTCCTCTGAAATGTTAAGTTACTCTAATTTGTACAAATATCTTCTGTGCCAATGAAAATGATTTGTCAAACTGTTTACTTAAAACATGTCAAATTGTGTATTGTTTTTTCTTGTATACACCAATCTTGTAGTTTTGTTGTACAGACGACTTAAATGACTAAGCATGTGACAGCCAGTGTCGAAGTCAAATATATCGTAGGAAATTGTAACACCGAGAAAAATTTTCTTTCTTTATCTTTATGAAATATGTGTGTACCAGAAAGTCCACAAATGTTAATAAGTACATGTAATACTTTCGACAACAATGAAGAACAGAGATGCCTTCACGTTTTTTCTGCGATCAGCTAGGAGATGCCTCCCTATTACGTATCATCCTTTGTTCTTCAGTTTTCGCTATGTATGCATCTATCTTGTTAGCACTTAAGAACTATGAATATACGACGGGCGTTTGAAAAGTCCGTTCAAAAATAAAAACTGCTTACATGTTTGGGGTAAATCTTTTTATTTTTCAGCCTAGTCTCCTTTTAGACTTATACACTTCGTCCAATGCTGTTCTCATTTGTTGATCTCTTCAGAATAATATGAATTGTCTAAGCCTGCAAAATAGCTAATAGTTGCTGAAATCACATCATCGTTTGAATAAAATCTTTGTCCCGCCAGCCATTTCTTCAAATTGGGAAACAAATAGTACTTCGAGCGAGCAAAGTCTGGAGAATAGCTGAGGGTGGGAGGGATGTGAAACGAGTTGCAATCAAATTTCCATTAACTTTGCGACCACAATTGCTGAGGTGTATGCGCCTACATTGTCGTGATGGAAAAGGACGGTCCAATAACGATGAATAATATTCACCTGTAATAATTTTACCCTTTCCCAGATAGTCGATGAGGATTGTCCCTTGCGAATCCCAAAAGACTGTCGCCATAACCTTTCCGGCCAAAGGAATTGTCTTCGCCTGTTTTCGCGCAGATTCTCCCTTGGTAGCCCATTGTTTAGAATGTTGTTTGGACTAAATCCATGTTTCATCTACAGTGACGAAACGACGCTTAAAGTGCTGCGGATACTTCTGAACAGCTGCAAACCATACTTGCAACACTTCACACGATTCCATTTTTGGTCAAGCGTGAGCAATCGCGGAACGCATCTTGTGGATAGCTTTCTCATGTCCAAATGTTCACGCAAAATATTATGTACCCGTTCATTCGAGATGCCCACAGAACTAGCAGTCTGACCAACCTCAACTCTTTTTTCATCCAATACCAGATTATGGATTTTATCAATGATTTCTAGAGTGGTAACCTCCTCAGGGCGTCCAGAAGGTTCAGTAGCACTTGTGCCCGTATGGCCACTCCTAAAATTTTTAAATCACTTATAAACTATTCTAATCGAAGGCGCAGAGTCACCGTAAACTTTATTAAGCTTCTCTTTAGTATACTGAGGTGTTTTGCCCATCATAAAGTAATGTTTAATCACCACACGAAATACTTTTTCGTCCATTTTTTGACAATCACTTGACTTCCTTGATTTACACGAATGCCAAACACAAACAAATAGACCAAACTGACTGAAACTTGGTGTGCGTCCTTTCTAAAGATGCTATTAACTAAGCATGATCTCTAAAGGCGCTGGTGGTGCCATCTCTCAGACTTTGCATGGAATTTTCAAATGCCTCTCGTATTTGAGTATACTTAACTTAATATCTTTCAGTTGTATTAATTTAACAAACTAAACATATTTCTTTGTATTAATGTCTTTATCAGCTTCGTATACAGTTATTCGTGAAAGAAATGCATAACTGCTGACGTGCTGCCCGTCCGCCATTGGTGTGACCCAAATACTGATTAGCAATTTATCAGATCTTTTATGGTGCACCAAAGAACGTACAGTCTTTAAGAAACGAAATCTGATATTCAATTAACTCCAAAGCGTAATTCGTTATGAACTTGACTTATGAAAATTACATTGAAGCCAATTCTGTATCTATGCGTTTCTCTCGAACACCACGCTGGAGAAATGGGAAATCACAACAGGAATCAGCAAGCACTGCTCGGTTATTTTCAATTGACATTACTGAGCTGACTACCTGCTGGTAAGTGATAGGTGATCACGACTATTTTCTTTACGTTCTCTATCTTCCGTCCACCTTCGCAAGCAGGCGAGGTAACAGTTACAGCTCACAACTTCCACTCGCACATCTACCTTCGAGAGCGGTTGTTGCTATTGTTGGATAGGGAACATCAGTGTGAGATAAATAGCTTTCCTCATACAAGAATGAGCAGCGCCGTTAATTTAAAGCAATATAGAAACGTCTTTTGCTATGTCAACAGCCGAGGGCGCTGAATCACAAAAGATCTACCTTACTCATGAGTTCTCCCAGTACAGAATTTGCAAAATTGTGGACCAGAAGTCTACCTCTCCCTCCCGCCCCCTTCCTCAGTGTTGTTGTTGTGGTCTACAGTCTGAAAACTGGTTTGATGCAGCTGCCCAAGCTAGTCTATTCTGTGTAAGCCTCTTCAGCGCTGCACAGCTACTGCAATGTGCATCAGTTTGAACCTGCTCACTGTATTCAAGACTCTGTCTCCCTCTACAATTTTAACACCCCCCATCCGTCCCCAACGCCCACATGTACACACTTATCTCCATTACCAAACTGACAAGTCCTTGGTGCCTTAGGATATGCCCTAGGAAACGAGGTTGTGCCATCAATTTCTTGTTTTCCCCAGTTCGACTCAATGTCTTCTTATCAGTTATTTCATCTGCAGTGCCACCACTACTTTTCGGCGCTACTGAGTAAAATTGTGAAGTTGCCATCGCTGTTGCAAAAGATCTTGGGAGTGGAACAGCTCAGAGGCGACCAAACACCTCTACGGCAGATGCAGCAATGCCACAGGCAGATACCCACTCTGTGCTCCAGGAAAGGGGCTGGCACCGCAATAACGACGACGCAGCACGAAGGCGTTGGTAGGCCAGTTACTACACATCCAATTAACAGACTTCTTATGGTTTACATGGTTACAAGCTGTGATTTGCAAAGCAAGAACGCTCTGTCGGAACATAAATTACCATTATTTTCAATCAAAGCTGTCACAGTCTGATAGCTACTAGAGGAGAGGTGTATGCTGCTCGACGAGGCGACATGAGACTACAAGCAGCCACCATGGGATTTGGTCTCCACTAAATGTGAGTCACTGCTCCTGGTTTAAAGATCAGTGATGTGAGCTTAGCATGTTGCTGCCTGTGGGCCAACTATCAGGTGCAAGCAACCTTCAGCCATAGAAGGCAGTCGTTTGGGACCATGTCCACCTGTTGCATCAGTTCCTTAAGACTCGCTGTCTTCAGCACACAGTGTGGAGGTCGTTGCACCTCAGAACGTTCTTGTTTGTTCTTCAGTAAAATGTATGACTAACAGTGAAGGTTTTATGGGCAGCCAGGGATCATCATCCCGACAACAATCCACCACCTCAACTCAGACCTGCACGTGTAGAGGTCATCCATCCTGGACCTCCACATTTTGATGTCAGAAATGTATGTCACCTCTGAGTGTCAGTGACAGGGGAACCTTACAAGCCAGCCTGCCTGGAGACGATGGCTCTCGACTACCTCAGGGTTGCATTTTCGTCGACACACAGAATCAGTGTGGAGTGGGAGAGTGCACTGCATGTTTTTTTTTTTTTTCACCTGCGACTATCACGTCGAGTCAGTGCACCTTTTACCAGCTTTTCAGTTCTGTTTTCATGTGTGACATGTGTCAAGTAAACTCAGACTGTGATCTGAGGATGTGTAAATATGAGTAGTAGAGCTAAGTTCATTCCACCCCACTTTCCATTTTGCCAGATCTATCCAAGATGACGTCATCGTAGATGGAGGCTTGTAGACTTGGCAACACTGCATGACGTCATTCAGTATGGCCGATTTTGGTGGGAAAATAGGACAATTGGGTTTGTCCAGTAACCTAACCTCCAGAAGAAATGGAGGGAATTTTGAATTTTGACGGAAAAATGACCTATTGTGCAACGTCCACAAACTTAACTGTCCAGAAGAAATTGGCGTCAAATCCAAATTCCAACATGACAATGCATGCAAAACCTTACTTTTCTTTATTATTATTCCTTATCATTTATTAACATTGACTATCATTTATTATAATTAATTATCAATCATTATCTTTTATTATCATTTATTATTATTTATTATTACTCTCCTACATCCACGAAAAAATTCACGCCAAATGCAAATTCCAGAATGATATTGGCTGCAAAGCAATATTTGTCTGTATTATTATTCATTATTGTTCATCATTTATTATAATTTATTATTTATTATTATTTATTATCATTTATTATTATTTGTTGTTATAGGCCTACCTCCAGTAACATAGAAAATCGCGCCATGTTCAAATTCACACTCCAAACAATGGTTCAAATGGCTCTGAGCACTATACGACTTAACTTCTGAGGTCATCAGTCGCCGAGAACTTAGAACTAATTAAACCTAATTAACCTAAGGACATCACACACATCCATGCCCGAGGCAGGATTCGAACCTTCGACCGTTGCGGTCGCTCGGTTCCAGACTGTAGCGCCTACAAACGCACGGCCACTCCGGCCGGCTCACACTCCATAATCTCTTGAAATCCGTACTTCTATTTATTATTATTATCACTTACTATTATTTTTTAGCATTTAAAATGACTTATTATAATTTATTCAAGATGGTTTATTTTTGCAGCAAGAAAGTGTATTCCCCTACATAAAAAAAAAAAAAAATCTCCCACAAATTCAATTTCAAACACGATAATCTGTCACACCTACGAAAAAAAAGAGACCAATTGGGCTATGTTCACCAACCGAAGTTCACCTCATCCTACGAAGTTTGAATTTTTCGCCCTCACTTATTGTTTCACTACTAAGCTACGAGAATCGCGTCAAATAGTAATAAAGTACACTTTCACTAACGTAAGTCACCTCTTTTGAATTCATGGGAAAAGGACTGAAGTCCTTATTTCAAACAGTACCGTCGTCACTTGTTCTCCAACAGAGTTAGTACACATCCTATAGATCGCAGTCCAGTCGCCACAAGGCCTCCTGTGCAACTCAATTAGTTCATATGGTCGCCGCCGACCCGATCCAGACCGCGCGCCACCGGCATGCGAGCGATCGCCTCACGTGACGGCCGTCGGATACGTCCGCGACTACTACCCGTCCAGCGGCCGTTCGCGTCACAGCCCATTGGCGCCGACTCGCGTCGCAGGCCTGCGTTGGTCCAGCGATGTAAACATGTTTTCGTGGACAGTGGAGTTCGCCCGCACCGACCAATTGACGCCAAATCTATTCGCTGGACAGGTTGGAACCCGCAGACTTCATAACCATAAGTCGGTTGATCCAGCATCTGGTTGACAAAGAACGCCCTGCCACACGTTTGGCGTCAAAGTCCGCTCGAGAGTGGATCCCGCAATGACGCCACAAAAGGTTGTCCAGCACATGTGCTCGCCACGACGTCCCTCGCTAAGTTAATTGATCACCCAACTCTCATACTCAATCCACATTCTGCGTTTACCTAATTCAAGATCGTCACGAAAACATACGTCCTTACACATGAGCCATCGCTCGCGCCTAAATTAGTACCCCCGCAAGTGAATGTAACAAAGTTTGTATGACTACTAAATTAAATTGATCAATTAATTAACTTCTCTGATGCAGAAAAGTGCCACGTCCACCTAGAAATGGAATCAATTTTCGCCATTGCCACGCCCACCTGGGCTTGAAATGAAAACACAAGAAAATTGTGGCAAACGAACCCCCTAACCTAAGTCATCTGTGATGACTCAAAATCGTCTGCTTTGCCTCTCTCACACACCACGAGCGCGAGTCCGCCCACGTCGCAACCTGGGCAACCTGGACCTTCATACTCGCGTCGAACATACCCTTCTGTAAATATTCAAGCTGAACTATATCCCGAATACTGTTGTTCAATCCACACGGTCTAGGACACGGCCACAGCACACCACCAGTACCTAAGCCGAGAACATCGCTCACCCCACCTGTAGTTAACCGCTGAGAGGCGGAGATATGCTGGAATCACATCCCTCGCGCTCTCGTAGCTACTTGCCTCAGCAATTCCATCTAACTAAATCTCCAAGTAGAAGAAATAAGAACCAACACGAATTCTCTCATATTCTATATCGTACCACAAATAATTAACGTACATTTTCTTTAGACATCGAGTATATCTATCACTCTCATTCAAAAAACACTCGCCCTGATGTACCTGGTGTCACGTTGCACAGTCGGCAGACACGCAAACAGCTCATACCTTCAGTGCACAATATCAGACTGCTCCTAAATAATGCAGTAAACTTAACTGTAAATACCATCAGTACTCGTAATCTGTCCAAATAACACATAGCAAAATAACTCAACAGATGCGTTCAATCAACCTGTCACACACTAAGTCATACGTCCGAGAGTTCTCAATTTGCTCAAAGGTCTCTGTTCGACCCCACAAACATGACTTGATGACAGCCGCATTCACACCTAACACCCGAGAAATTCATATCACCTACACGGCGAACACGAGTATCCAAGCCAGAAAAAAGAGCCCACTCAACATCTCCGAAATTGTATAGTTTCCCCAGAAATAGTTAATACTCCCTTTCGTGTTTTCTCAGCTTATTTGTAAATTCAGATTCTTACCCTAACAGAACTTGCTCACGAAAATAATACTGGATGCGCTACTAACCTCCTACCTTTCCAGCTCCCAACATACACAAATGATCTCAATCCTCCTATATCCCAGCACAACCGATTAATCATTCTTATTTCTTATCGAATTTGCTGGCCTAATTTCCTAAGGACCCGTTATCGAAGTACCTTCCTGATTTTCTTTCTGAGGCTTTCTGTGCTTACTTTTACAGAGATCGCTAAATTACCTCCACAGCCCCCTCGATCTACACACACACACACACACACACACACACACACACACACACGGTCATCTTCTCATCCTCCCATAACATAAGCAATAGTAACTTTACACTCCTTTATATACAAACGCTACACAATGTAAACCACAGTAACTTTACAGTACAGTATATACACATTTGACACAAAACAGTGCACTTATCCAGTATATCTCTACAGCATGCAAAATAAATACCCCATTCCCACAGCCTCTATATACCGCAATGCTCCCCAATCCTAGGAAAGTACCGTCAACCTGCTCTTACTCTCTACAGACCTGACACTCAGAGCTAATCTTCCCTCTTACATGAGTGGACCTAAGTCACCCTCACAACTCTTGTTACAAATTCGGTATTGTCCACCCTCAGCACAAAGGCCTTACTTTCTCTCCCTCCCTATCTGTTTGCCTCAGACTCATAGACTGCAAGAACACATGTAGTTTCTCCATAATTTTACACCATTTTAGCTGTACTTCTCAATATCATGCACTAGGCTACACCCCACCGATCAATAGTTCATCATAAATCTCAAGATATAGACTTCAAATTAATTCTCTATAAACGCCAAACATTATCTAAGTGCAGCATGCTGTAAACCTCTGTCTAACTAGAAACAGACATATGCAAAATGGTATTTCCACTCTCGAACATCGCTCTCAGTCATGTAACATATTCGAGATCTTGGCTATAATTTACACGTCAACTAACGTCTGTCACACAAATAGAGAACAGACAAGCGTGTATCCAACACACCATTATCGATCTTCACTCAACTAAATAAAAGGAAGCAAATGTGCAGAAGTAGTCAACCGAACAATCTTCATCCCATCGAACACTCCAATCCAAATTAATCATCTTCTCAAATTCTGACTTGATCACCAAAGCCGCCCAACACATACTATTACTTCGCTATTCGGTTGTCTAGAGGACATCAAAGTTAACTCTTACAGATCGATACACTCCAACAGGTCTCTGCATTCGTACAGCTGCTCCAGTTATTTATTATTATTTATTATCATTTCTGATCATTTAATATTATTTATTACAATTTTTTATTGATGTCATGCTTGTGTGTTCGCCGCGAGGTCCGGAGACCAACTGGGTTTTTACACATCGCCACCAGCAGGGCGCCTCATTCAAGATGTCCGATTTTCGTAGGGAGTTTGAATTTTGGCAAAAGATCATACAATTCTTTTACCTAACAAAAATGGCTCCAAGTTCAACTGTGTTTAGATTCTATCACAACCATCAGAGCACTCTCTCATCACGTCAGTTGATTATGCACTTACCATTATTCAAGATGGCTGCACCCAGTGCTTTACGTGTCACCTTTAACGAACCTGTATGCTACAGTCTAATTCCAACTTGGCTTTAGTCACACACTACTCATCGTTCAACTGACCCCATTTCCAGATCTTTGGGCATATGATATTTGCAATTTAAGTCGGAGAAAGACATATCCATTACCTTCTGCAGCCTGTCTAGAAACAGAACGACCTCAGTTAGTGCAACAGGACCTTGTCTTGACCATTCGCCGGAAATGCGAGTGCCGCCGGCGGCATGTCAAACCACATATCTGTTCATCTAAACAGCCGTCTGCTCAGCCCCAGGACGTGCGTGCCGAAGTGGGCTCTCTCTATGCCTGCTCTCCAGCTATTGTCTAATGACATACACTGCACAAACAGATTCCTGAATAGCGCAGATCTCTATCCTCCCCTGCATCTCCAACTCGACATGTAAACATTGTCTCCCCCAGCCAGCGAACCCGACGTCATTCACGCCGCGCTGACAATTTCCACTCACTAATCTTAAATACTCAAATATATAAAAGCTTATTCACTCCTATCCTCGCTCCTTCAACACACACATTCACAGAACTTGTTCTACTTATATGCCACCGACCCTGTTATAATAATAATTTTCTACAAGCATTTACGCCCCCACATACAACCCAGCTCAATAGAACATAATAATTCCTTTTTCCACAGATAGTCATATTCGGTGAACAATTAAAAGTACTAAATTACGCATACATATAGTCAAATAAGCAAATACTTTTACCGCCATAAACACCCCTCTCAGTGAGAATAGGGCATTTGATATTATATACTTAAACACAGATAAATGATAACAATATTCCGATGCGCACCTTGTCGTTTTAATAAAGATAGAGTTCATTTACCTAAAGCGTAGAAAATCACCATTATACTTCAGAGCACCCTCAGTCGACTAAAGTCGCTCTCAGAACAGTTCAGCTAATTCGAGAGCCGTTTCCCCTTCGCAGAGACCCGTCAGTCTTTCTGATCAGAGCCTGCTCCCGTTTCTACAGACATCTCCAGACTCACATATTAGAAGACCAAAAATATTTTTACTATAATACTATAAAATTCACCTCGTATTCGTCTATATTAAGCACAGTTCTAGTACTTTAGCGTGTCATAGACCTCTGACTAACTAGAATTCCTGCCCTGCAGAGACAATAAAACTGACTGATGCAGAGCCTCTCACAGGAAACTATACCTTGCACCTTGTATATCATAGTCTTACAGTCGATAGCATAACGTTGTAGCGACTTCCGTCGAAAGTGATTGACCACCTCTACATTTAAACTCATATGTCGCAATGACCCAATAGTTGACATCTCTGTCTTACATTTTTAGTGATTGTTCATTTTGCACGCAAGTACGGGATCACCGTTTTCGGTGTTAGCAACCCCAGAAGTGGCGTCCCATCAACCAAAATGTCTCCCCCAATTCAAACAAGCGTTGTCACTCAGTCATTACGTGGTACCTAATGCTCGGATGGTATGGATAAGACACCACCGATCTACTGTAATAGTATCCATCACAGCTGATATCGCAAAAAATTTTACAGTAAGTCCAACACTGGCCAATCATGTGACAGCATGTTTTCCTAATTTCAGTATCATAGCTAAACCATACCCCCTCTACTTTGCAAGTATCATTGCGAGCATTGATAGGTGACTGCCTAGTACGTCCACTCACACTTAATTCTCGAACACATAAAAACGATCAAAGCATACCAGAAAACGATATACATATTTCTAAGACTTTAAGCATAGTACACGATCTATCTCTCTGCATATGCAGTCACAGAGCAATCTCGCCCTCTTATGTTGAAAGACCAACCTTACTCGCCATTGGCCAGCCTACCCCGCAACATCGCTACCCAATTAATCCTCAACCGAGCAAACAAATATAGCTACACTTCACCTGTCTTGACTGAATGGAGGTTTCCTAGTCCTAACCCCTCCAAGTGCATCACATTTCTCGAGATGTAACCAAGTCTTGGAGCTTAGCACACCATATCGATCTATAGTAACGGATCTCAAAATGCCTTAATTTAAGAGCATACAGTTAAGGAAAACAAGAACGGAGTTATATTTATACGCTACGTAGTTCAACACATTTTTGCATAAATCAACCAACCTATCATGTGTAAAGTACTGTAGCTGCATACGACTAAAATACAGGCTATATCACGTGACTAAAGCATCCAGATAGAACACTGGAAAAAAATTGACCTTCAGCAACTTGTCCTTCTCTAGAATAAATGAGACAACGTTTAAATCGTGCCTTGTTACAGCACTATCACAATCGATCATCCCGTACATTCTCTGTTATCATTTAACACAGATGTGGGTACGTTTAGACGTGAATTATTCTCTGTCCTCTTGAAAAGCATCAAATACAGTATTCAACTCGCGAATATCACTGCTACCTCAGTAGACATACACTATAATACGAACTCAACGAGAAAAAATTGACTGCCTTCCTGATTCCACTCTCTTCAATGTCATCGTTTACCTACATTTCTCTTGCTGCCGCATACTTGACTCCATGTACAAATTGCCCCCTGCGACCCAGAAGATAAGCAAGCACGTCCTCATTTTAACTTCATTTTGGTGTATATTAGGTTAGTTTATACGTATGTGCTAATCAGTTCTCGCATTTCTTTCGATTTTCCGTCAGATCCAATCATGCGACCACGACACAACATATCGTTCTGTGTTCTAAAATTGCCTGTAAATGTAACCCCGCCGTATCTAGTCACCTCCACATTCGGAGAGCGCTTGCTCTGTTTTCTGTATGTCTGTGTACATGCACGCTTCGCGGAAGGCTCCCAGGACCAGCGATAGACTCGAGTTAACGTTCGAATGTGGATCTGTAGCGAGTTATATCCGGAGCGGTGTTCAGATGTGGATCCTCAATATGCAGCGCACGGGGTAGTGTTTGAAGGTGGATCCTCCTCGCGCAAGGTAGGAAGCTGTATTCGAATGCAGATCCACAGTATACAATACCCGAGTTAGCGTTTGAGTGTGGATCTGCTGCGTACTATATATCCGGAGCTGTGTCTGGGGGCAGATCCACCACACACAGCATCCGCGATGGGGTTCGCAGGTGGACCAAGCACGCATTACGTCCCGACAGGTAATCGATGCTCGACGTTTGGTCCACCAGCTGATGCGACTGGGTCCTCGGAGCCGTCCGCGAGGCGTGCATGTACACAGACATACAGAAAACACAGCAAGCGCTCTCCGAATCTGCAGGTGACTGGGTTACATTTACAGGCAATTTTAGAACACAGAACGATATGTTATGTCACGGTCGCATGGGTGGATCTGACATAAAATAGAAAGAAATGCGAAAACTGATTAGCACATACGTAAAAACTAACCTAATATACACCAAATTGTACATGGAGTCAAGTATGCGGCAACAAGAGGAATGTAGGAAAACGATGACATCAAAGCGAGCAGAATCACGAAGATAGTCAATTTTTTTCTCGTTGAGTTCGTATTATAGTGTATGTCTACTGAGGTAGCAGTGATATTCGCGAGTTGAATTCTGTATTTGGTGCTTTTCAGGAGGACAGAGAATCATTCACGTGTAAACGTACCCACGTCTGTGTTAAATGATAACTGAGAGTGTACGGGATGATCTATTGAGATAGTGCTGTAACAAGGCACGATTTAAACGTTGTCTCATTTATTCTAGAGAAGGACAAGTTGCTGAAGGTCAATTTTTTCCAGTGTTCTATCTGGACGCTTTAGTCACGTGATATAGCCTGCATTTTAATCGTATGCAGCTACAGTACTTTACACATGATAGGTTGGATGATTTATGTAAAAATGTGTTGAACTACGTAGCGTATAAATATCACTCCGTTCTTGTTCTTCTTAACTGTATGCTATTAAATTAAGCCATTTTGAGATCCGTTACTATAAATCGATATGGTGTGCTAAGCTCCAAGACTTAGTTACATCTCGAGAAATGTGGTGCACTTGGAGGGGTTAGGACTTGGAAAGCTCTATTCAGTCAAGAGAGGTGAAGTGTAGTTATATTTGTCTGCCTGATGAGGATTAAATGGGTAGCGATGTTGCGAGGTAGGCTGGTCAATGCCGAAGGGACGATGGTCTTTTCACGTAAGAGGGCGAGATTGCTCTGTGACCGCCATATGCAGAGGGATTGATCAAGTACTATGGGCGAGGTCTTAGAAATATGTATATCGTTGTCTGGTATGCTTTGATCGTTTTTATGTGTTCGAGAATAAAGTGTGAATGGACGAACTGAGCAGTCATCTATCAATGCTCACAACGATACTTGCAAAGTAGAGGAGGCATGGTTTAGCTATGATAATGAAGATAGGAAAACATGCTGTCACATGTTTGGCCAGTGTTGGGCTTACTGTAAAATTTTCGTGATATCAGCTGTGATGGATAATATTGCAGTAGATCGGTGGTGTCTTATCCATCCCATCCGAGCATTGGGTACCACGTAATGACTGGGTGACAAGGCTTGTTTGAATTGGGGGAGACATTTTGGTTGATGGACCGCTACTTGGGTTGCTAGCACCGAAAATGGTCATCTCGTACTTGTGTGCAAAATGAACAATCACTAGAAATGGAACGCAGAGTTATCAACTATTGCGTCATTGGGACATATGAGTTTAAATGTAGAGGCCGTCAATCACTTTTGGGAGGTAGTTTGGAAAGTCGCCACAACACCACCAGGCACTTCTAGTTTCCTTGTGTTGTGGCTGTCCTTTATTTAAAATCATTTAATGTTTTGTTATCGACTGTAAGAATATGATTTTCAAGGTGCAAGCTATAGTTTCCTGTGAGAGGCCATGCATCAGTCTGTGTTAATGTCTGTGCAAGGCAGAAATTCTAGTTAGTCAGAGGTCTATGACACGCTAAAATACGTAGACGAGTATGAGGTGAATTTTATAATATTATATTAAAAATATTTTTGGTCTTCTAATATGTGGGTTTGGAGATGTCTGTAGAAACAGGAACAGGCTGTGATCAGAAAGACTGACGGGTCTCTGCGAAGGGGAAACGGCTCTCGAATTAGCTGAATCTTTCTGAGAGCGACTTTGGTTGACTGAGGGTACTCTGATGTATAATGGTGATTTTGTACGCTATAGGTAAATGAATTCTACTTTTATTAAAAAGACAAGGTGCGCATCGGAAAATTGTTATCATTCGTCTTTGCTTACGTATATAATGTTAACTACTCTATCCTCATTGAGAGGAGTGTCTATGTCGGTAAAAGTATTTGCTTATTTGACTACATGTATGCGTAATTTAGTACGTTTAAATGTTCATCGAATATGACTATCTGTGGAAAAAGGAATTATTATGTTCTATTGAGCTGGGTTGTATGTGGGGGCGTAAATGCCTGTACAAAATTATTATTATAACGGGGTCGGTGGCATATATGTAGATCAAGTTCTGTGAAAGCGTGTGTCGAAGAAGTGAGCGAGTGGATGACACAACTCATCTACGACAGTATCAATAGGACATGTAAATAAATGTCGGATAACCTAAATTGACGTCATTTTTTTTCTTTTTAATCATATGTATGACTTCTGCTTGGAATTATGTCTGTCTATTTGTTCTAAATGCATACTCATCTATGATGTTTGGAAAGGGAGAATGCTTTTTTATTATTAAGTGAGTTTTGATAGGAGTGAATAGGCTTTTATATATGAGAGTAATTAAGATTTGTGAGTGGAAATTGTCAGCGCCGCATGAATGACGTCGGGTTCGCTGGCTGGGGGAGACAATGTTTACATGTCGAGTTGGAGATGCAGGGGAGGATAGAGATTTGCGCTATTCAGGAATCCGTTTGTCAGTGTATGTCATTACACAATAGCTGGAGAGCAGGCATAGAGAGAGCCCACTTCGACATGCTCGTCCTGGGGCGGAGCAGACGGCTGTTTAGATGGACAGATATGTGGCTTTGACATGCCGCCGGCGGTGTTCGCCTTTCCGTCGAATGGTCAAGACAAGGTCTTGTTGCACTAAGTGAGGTCGTTCTGTTTCTAGACAGGCTGGACAGGCTGCAGAAGGTAATGGATATATCTTTCTCCGACTTAAATTGCACATTTCAGATGCGCAAAGATCTGGAAATAGGCTAAGCTGAACGATGTGTAGGGTGTGACTGAAGCCAAGCTGGAATTTTACTGTAGCATGCAGGTTCGTTAAAGGTGACACGTAAAGCACTGGGTGCAGCCATCTTGAATAATGCTAATTGCATAATCAACTGACGTGAAGATAGATTGCTCTCGTGGTTGTGATAGAATCTAAACACAGTTGAACGTGGAGCCATTTTTGTTAAGTAAACGAATTGTATGATCTTCTGCCAAAATTCAAACTCCCTACCAAAATCGGACATCTTGAGTGAGGCCCCCTGCTGGTGGCGATGTGTAGTAAGCCAGTTGGACTCCGGACCTCGGGCGAACATACAAGCATGACATAAATAAAAAATTATAATAAATAATATTAAATGATCAGAAATGATAATAAATAATAATAAATAACTGGAGCAGCTGTACGAATGCAGAGACCTGTTGGAGTGTATCGATCTGTAAGAGTTAACTTTGATGTCCTCTAGACGACCGAATAGCGAAGTAATAGTACGTGTTGGGCGGCTTTGGTGATCAGGTCAGAATTTGTGAAGATGTTTGATTTGGGTTGGAGTGTTCAATGGGATGAAGATTGTTCGGTTGACTACTTCTGCACATTTGCTTTCTTTATTTAGTTGAGTGAAGATGGATTGTGGTGTGTTGGATACACGCTTGTCTGTTCTCTATTTGTGTGACAGACGTTAGTTGACGTGTAAATTATAGCCAAGATCTCGAATATGTTACATGACTGAGAGCGATGTTCGAGAGTGGAAATACCATTTTGCATATGTCTGTTTCTAGTTAGACAGAGGTTTACAGCATGCTGCACATAGATAATGTTTGGCGTTTATAGAGAATTAATTTGAAGTCTATATCTTGAGATTTATGATGAACTATTGATCGGTGGGGTGTAGCCTAGTGCATGATATTGAGAAGTACAGCTAAAATGGTGTAATATTATGGAGAAACTACATGTGTTTTTGCAGTCTATGAGTCTGAGGCAAACAGATAAGGAGGGAGAGAAAGTAAGGCGTTTGTGGTGAGGGTGGACGATACCGAATTTGTAAAAAGAGTTGTCAGGCTGATTTAGGTCCACTGATGTAAGAGGGAAGATTAACTCTGATTGTCGGGTATGTAGAGAGTAAGAGCAGGTTGACGGTACTTTCCTAGGATTGGGGAGCATTGCGGTATATAGAGGCTGTAGGAATAGGGTATTTCTTTCGCATGCTGTGGAGATATACTAGATAAGTGCACTGTTTTGTGTCAAATGTGTATATACTGTACTGTAAAGTTACTGTGGTTTACATTGTGTAGCGTTTGTATATATTGCATTGTAAAGTTAATATTGTTGATGTTATGTGATGAGTAGAGAGGAAGTCGTAAAGATGGTAGAGATATTTCCAGAGTAACAGCGGTCAAGAGAGTGTATTTCCGATGCTTAGCTCATTGTGGAATGCCAATCAATTGAGACCGCGATCGTAAGATTTAACTGTAAGTATAATGACATCAACGACTTCGGTATTCTAGAGTGCGAATATCATTTTTTGGTCTCTTTGTTTCTAGTTACTCAGTGGTTTACAGAAAGCTGTACTCAGAAAAATTTTGGTGTATTCTTGTAGTCTATGAGTCTGGAGATGTTTGTAGCAAAAAAGCTAGCAGGCAAGGAATAAGAAGAGAAAGTAACGCATTTGTGTTGAGGGGAAGCGATCGCCGAATTTGTGGAACAGTTCTGAGAGAGACTTCCGTCCATTGATGTAGAAGGGCTGCTTACCGCTGAGTGTCATGTGTGTAGAAAGAAAGAGCAGGTTCACAGTGCTTCCTTAGGATTGGAGACAATTGGGGCATCTAGTCGGTATTGTAAAGTTACTTTGGCTTACACTGTGTAGGGTTTGTATATAAAGGTGTTTAAAGTTGCTATTGCTTATGTTATGGGATGAGTAGAGAGGATGACCGTGTGTGTGTGTGTGTGTGTGTGTGTGTGTGTGTGTGTGTGAGTGTGTGTGTGTAGATTGAAGGGGCTGTGGAGGTAATGTAATCGGTTGTGCTGGGGTATAGGAGGATTGAGAACATTTGTTTATGTCGAGAGCTTGAAAGTTAGGAGGTTAGGAGCGCATTCAGTATTATTTTCGTGAGCAAGTTCTGTTAGGGTAAGAATTTCTCGGGTGTTAGGTGTGAATGCGGCTGTCATCAAGTCATGTTTTAGAGGTCGAACAGAGACCTTTGAGCAAATTGATAGCTCTCGGACGTGTGACTTGGTGTCGGACAGGTTGATTGAGTGCGTCTGTTGAGTTATTTTGCTATGTGCTATTTGGACAGATTACGAGTACTGATGGTGTTTACAGTTATGTGTACAGCATTATTTAGGAGCAGTCTGATATTGTGCACTGATATTAGGAGCTGTTTGCGTGTCTGCCGACTGTGCAACATGACACCAGGTACATTAGGGCGAGTGTTTTTTGTATGAGAGTGATAGATATACTCGATGTCTAAAGAAAATGTACGTTAATTATTTGTGGGACGATATAGAATATGAAAGAGTTCGAGTTGGTTCTTATTTTTTCTGCTTGGATGTTTTGTTAGATGGAATTGCTGAGGCAAGTAGCTACGAGAGCGCGAGGGATGTGATTGCAGCATATCACCGTCTCTCAGCGGTTAACTACAGGTGGGGTGAGCGATGTTCTCCGCTTAGGTACTGGGGGTATGCTGAGGCCATGTCCTAGACTGTGTGGATTGAACAACAGTATTTGGGTCATAGTTCAGCTAGAATATTTACAGAGGAGGATGTCCGACGCGAGTATAAAGTTCCAGGCTGCGACGTGGGCGGTCTCGCGCTCGTGGTGTGTGAGAGAGGCAAAGCAGACGATTTTGAGTCATCACAGGTGACTTAGGTTAGTTGCTTCATTTACCACAATTTTCTTGTGTTTGTAGCGAATCACGAACTGAGCCTCAGAATTCCAATATGGCTTATTTGTATAGACAAAATGTGATATAAGTTAATGTAGGTTAGTACATGTTAGTACACCTTAGTAAACGGAATTACACATTAGTACATGTTAGCCAACGAACATGGGTCGGTAAGGGGGCATTGTTTTCGGTAGGGACTTTAACTATTTCATTTCAAGTCCAGGTTTGCGTGGCAGTGGCAAAAATTGATTCCAAGTCTAGGTGGACGTGGCCCTTTTCCGCATCAGAGAGGGTAATTAATACATCAGTTTAATTAAAGAGTCATGGAAACTTTGTTACATTCACTTGCGGAGGTACTAAGTTGGGCGCGAGCGATGGCTCATGTGTACGGACGTGTGTTTACGCGCCGATCTTGGATTAGGTAAGCGCAGAATGTGGATTGAATATGAGAGTTGGGTGATCAATTAACTTAGCGAGGGACGTCGTGGCGAGCACATGTGCTGGACAACCTTTTGTGACGTCATGGCGGGATCTACTCTCGAGCGAACTTTGGAGCCAAACGTGTGGCAGGGCGTTATTTGTCAACCAGGTGCTGGATCAACCGACCTACCGTTATGAAGTCGGCAGGTTCCAACCTGTCCAGCGAATAGCTTTGGCGCCAACTGGTCGGTGGGAGCGGACTCCACTGTCCACGAAAACATGTTTACGTCGCTGGACCAGCGCAGGCCTGCGACGCGAGTCGGCGCCAAGAGGCTGTGACGCGAACGGCCGCTGGACGGGCAGCGGACGCGGACGTATCCGACGGCCGTCACGGGAGGCGATCGCTCGCTTGCCGGTGGCCCGCCGTCTGGATCGGGTCGGCGGCGACCATATGAACTAATTCAGTTGGACTGGAGGCCTTGTGGCGACTGGACTGCGATCTATAAGATGTGTACTTACTCTGTTGGAGTACAAGTGATGACGATACTGTTTGAAATAAAGACTTCAGTCCTTTTCCCACGAATTTACAGGAGGTGACTTACGTTAGTAAAAGTGCACTTTATTACTATTCGACGCGATTTTCATAGCTTAGGAGTGAAACAATAAGTGAGGGCGAAAAATTCAAACTTTGTAGGATGAGGTGCTCTTAGGTTAGTGCACATGGCCCTATTGGTCTCTTTTTTTTTTCGTAGGTGTAACAGATTGTCTTGTTTGAATTTGAATTTGTGAGAGGTTTATTGTTATGGATGTAAGGGAATTGGCTTTCATCCCACAAAAATCAACCATCTTGAATAAATAATAATAAATGATAATAAATGCTAGAAAATAATAGTAAACGATAATAATAATAAATAGGAGTACAGTTTTCCAGAGATTGTTGTTGTGGACTTCAGTCCTGAGACTGGTTTGATACTGCTCTCCATGCTACTCTATCCTGTGCAAGCTTCTTCATCTCCCAGTGGCTTTTGAATCTGCTTCCAGAGATTATGGAGTGTGAATTTGAGCATGGCATAATTTTCTGTGTCAGTGGAGGAAGGCTAATGATAAAAAACGATAATGAATGATACTAAACGAAAGTCAATGTTAATATATGATAATGAGTATAATAAAGAAAAGTAAGGTTTTGCATTCATTATCTTGTTGGAATTTGGATTTGGCACCAAATTCATCTGGACGGTTAAGTTAGTGGACGTAACCCAATTGGTCTATTTTCCCGACAAAAGTCAAGGTAGGAGGAAAAGAAAGCGGAAATGTGTTTGTAAGGTTTATGATCGGGCCTACAAGGCTTGTGGCAGTGGATCAGGACATTGACAAAAGTGACAACACTTGCAGTGTAATGCGTGATGCGGGCAAAGGCTGCTGAGCAGTCCCAGGGCTAGACTTTCTCATCAAAACTGACTTTCGATGACGAGCGGTGGAACTCAGGGGGACATTGTTCAAGCTGGGGGATACTGTCACCATTGAAATACTGTTGCAAGGTTTGTTTATCATGATAGGACAAATGCGGGCACAATCACAAAGGCTTTATTTGCATGATATAGGGGCAGAAGGCACTGGGAAGTTGCTTTAGGTGACCGAAGGTGTTGCTAACTTGTATTATTCTGGACGTCGCCTCCGGGTAGGTAGTCGTCTTTGAGTACGCAGCGCTCAGTGATTGACAGCACTTCTCCTGTCTATACTCACGTTGAGACATTATCTGAATTTTGTCCTTGTGGCTGGGAGTTCACGTTTCTTGTCTGTAGGTTACAGAGTGGAGAAGATAGTATTAGATTATACTAGTCAGAGGACCGTCTTCTGCCGTCCCAGTGTTTAATAAGTTTTTTATTTTGTGGCTGGAGTTCTTCCATCGTCGCAGACGTGCAAGAGATTCATCACTCCGACGCAGCGGACGCAGTACATACGGAGATATTGGTAATAGCTTCGGCTTATTAGGGCTATAAAGCTAAACAACTGTGATCATCTAAGTTTCATTTCCACTGAGGTTGCACACCACTGTAGATCATCTCTGATAGTTGTGTCTTCTAGTATTTGGGACGTAGACGATATCAGTCATCTCGCGTTATTTAGTTTAGATCGCGTAGTCATAAAAAGGGGCACAATTGGGCAGTTGATCAATAATATTAGACAAGATATTTACTTCTATCTCTTTATGTCCATTGCACTTGGACTTATAAACATCTGTAAAATATAAAGGTGCTTATATCTACAATAAATGTATAAGCAGAAACAACATTTATTTTTTAGTAGTTACTAGATCCCTTAATCATTCTTTTATTTTTATGTCGGAATTTATCTGTTAAAGAGCAAGAAGGAGGACTTAATATCACTGTTAAGAGATCTTAAGATCTGCTTCAGGGCGGAGTCGGACAGGGCCAAACCTTTATTTCTGCTTTCAGTACTATCCATTGCGCACATTCAATTTTACACCCACCTGGAGCAACATCTTGGAAACCATACAAATAGCTTCAAGAAATTCTTCCTAACACTTAAATTTATATTCGATGTTAACATATCTCTCTTTTTCATTAATACTTTTCTCGCTGTAGGCAGTCTTCATTTTATATCAATAATACTGGGGCCATAATCAGTTATTTTGCTGCCCAATAGTCCTTTTAGTGTCTCGTTTCGTGATCAGATTCCTTTAACACTGCCTGATATAACCCTCGGAATACCAAGGGGAAGGAAGGGGTACTTTATACCTACCTTTTCAGAACACAGTAATCAAGTCATGTACAATTTCTTTTAAAATTCTAAAAAAATATATATTTGTGGTTTTAATGATTTCTTCTACCAGATTCCGTAATTGTTTTAAATTTTTCAGTAACACTTAACGCAAACATTTGGGTCTTGGTAGTGGATGCGAATTTTCATATTCATATTTTCAGGTTTAGAACCTTTCTTACACATAAATATATCATTAAAATGTATCCTGAGCGTAAAAGGCAACGAAAATTAACGAAATCCGTATATCTTTGTGTTGGTCATATATTAAAACACCATTTTGTAGAGCACGTTAATGAAAATCCGTTGGTACTGTTAGGTTTAGTTCGAAAACGTTCAAGAAAGATGTACAGAACAGCGAAGGTACACACGACTTTTACAACCTAACAAGTCGGCAGTGGCAGAGCACTGTATTGATAATGGTCACAGTATGTTGTATGACTAATGGATTTCAATCTACAATAAATGTATAAGCAGAAACATTAATATTTTGTCGTTACTAGTTCCCTTAAACATTTATTTATTTTTATGTTGCAATTTATACGTTAAAGAGCAAAATGGAGGAAAAATATCACCGTTAAGAGATCCTAAGATCTTCTTTTTATATTTGCGTTCAGTATTTTATACTGCGCACATTCATTTTTACATCCGCCTCGAGCAGCATCTTGGAAACCATACAAATACCTTCAAGAAATCCTTCCTAACACTTAAATTTATGTTCGAAGTTAGCAAACCCCTCTTTTCGTTAATACTTTTCTTGCTATAGTCAGTCTTCATTTTATATCCTCTCTACTTTGGTCATCATCAGTTATTTTGCTGCCCAATAGTCCGTTTAGTGTCTCATTTCGTAATCAGATTCCTTAACACTACCTGATTTAACCCTCGCAATACCAAGGGAGATGGAAGGTGTATTTTATGCCTACCTTTTAAGAATACCGTAATCTAGTCAAGTGCATCATATTTTAAAATTTTGAAAAAATATATTTGTGATTTTTAGAGATTTCTTCTACCAGATTCTGTAATTGTTTTAAAATTTTCAGTAAAACGTAACGTTAAAATTTAGGTCTTGTCAGTGGATGTGAATTTTCAGAACGGGTGTTATATTCGTATTTCCAGGTTTAGGACCTTCTTACAGATAAATATACCTCTTAAAAGTATGTTGTGCTTAAAAGAGAACGAAAATTAACGAAAGCAGTATATCTTCGTGTTGGTCGTATATTACGCCCCCCCTTTTGTTGTACACGTTATGGAAAATCCGTTGGTACTGCTATGTTTAATTCGAATACGTTCCATTACCTTTCATTTAGTTCCATTGAGTGGTATCTTACAATCTCTCTCCAGGGCACTATCTATTCTGTTCAGCTGTAATTCCAAGTACTTTGCTGACTCTGACAGAACTGCAGTGTCTCCGGTAAACTTCAAAATGTTTATTGCATCTCCCAAGTATTTAATTCTGTTTACAAATTTATCCTGGTATGCTTTACTGCTTGTTCGGTGTAGATGTCGAATGACATCGAGTGTAGGCTACCCAAATGTCTCTCTCCCATCTTCAAACTGTACAACTAGAAATTCAGAGGATGGAGTAGCAGAATTTATGTGCTTCAACATGATTTGTCCTTTGATGGGGTGGGGCTGTGAAGTACATTTCCAGCCACATTACGACTCTCTTCTTTTTACCTGAGGACGGCAAAATTCATATTTCAGTGCATATACGGCGAAAATTCAAACTTTCATTTAGGACAACATGGATTCCCAAGGATTCACGTGTTACCAGTTGTGGAGGAACATTTAGGGATGACGTCTCTCCTATTTCCGAACATTAAATGTTTTTCTTGTAACTTCCAGAAGAGAAGAGGACATTGAGAGATCTATTTCTAGATCGAAAGGTAATTCACTTCCGTTCGAACCCATTAGCGAGAACAAAGGGAAAAGACGGTTGGAGATGCAGTAAAGGGAAATCCTTTTCATGACTTTACGCCTCTTATCTTCAGATATCATTTTTAAATGACGATTAGTGCCCAGAGGAAAGTTGCTACCTCACAGTATCTCTGGACAAATAGCTTTTCATCTAAGTATAATTTGAGGCATTTATGTAAAATTCCGATTTCAGAAGCTCCTCTGGCCTGGGGCGCCCCACTCAAATACTTTAACATTGTCATTTTCCATGCCAACAGAAGGAGCAGTGTAGGTGAGTCTTCAGTTCTAATTCCTTGGACGCCACTTTGAAGAGCTACAAAAACCATTATGTTTTAAAAGCTATAAAATAAACTATTGCGTATAAGAATTACAGTAATAGTATAGCATACATACCGTAAACAGTTCTTTCATCAGCTTGATATCAGTTCGTTCAATTTGTGCTATTTCTCCATTCTCAGAGAGCTTTTCGCACAAAGACATTCTAACATTGTCAGCTGCTTATTCCAGCGAGTATCGTTAGAATGGCTCGTGATCTATCAAGAGCATTAGGAAGACTACTTTTCTTTACGTAAGTGATGCGTTCTTTCGCCACAGCCAAAAGTCCATGAAATTATGGACAACTGACGCATATATACTACGCATCAAAATTATTTCGTAGCCCTGTATTTAGCATACGGCAGGAACAAATCAATCATGAATAATCGCGCAGTGCAAAGACAATGTTGGTATCTTGATAATTTGTGTGCTGCATGTTTTTCAAAGTAATGTCGTTTATACCAACAGACATGAATCGTCTACACACAGTCCCTGCTACCAGTGTAGTCGCCTCCTGCGTATAGTGGACACCTGACCTATTCAGGGGAACCCGAAACCCAAACACCAGTTGGCGCAAGTCTAGGAATCAGCAGCCTACACAGTCACAGAACCGTGTGAGCCTCTGATTCAGACCCACCACTCGGCTCTGTACCAGAGGTCCGCAATCGGTCCCGTCGGCTATGCTGCAAATGGTCAGCTCTGCTTTCATCCTGTGAGTGTCTCGTCGAGTCAGTCCACCTTTTAACAGCTTTTCAGTTCTGTTTCCATGTGTGACATGTGGCAAGTAAACTCACACTGGGTTCTGAGGATGTGTAAATATGAATGTTATTTTTCTCTGTCATCAATGGGTGTGGCTCATTATCTGGAATGGTATAAGGTTTTAATCATGTGAAGCTTCTTAGGAGGGGAAGATGAGTTTGTTTAGAAGTCGGAGTTTTGTGGTAGTTTACGCCGTTTTCAATGGGGAATGTATTTCATTTCGAGCAATAGATGTGGCTCACTACGTTTAAGCACATAAAGTAGTAGTCATGAGTAGCCGCTCAAGCGGAGAAGTTAAGTTACAGTAAGTGTTAGGATAGAATTAGATTAAGTGTTGTAATGTGACATGATTTTGAGCCACATTACAACTACCACTCCGGAAAGAAGACCCTTTAATAGTATAAACATCGAGACAGGAAACCATTAACGATACTGACATCGGCTAGGGATCTTAATTTGTAGCAGAATACCTGCACGTTGGGTGATAGTGAAGCGGGCGGAGACGGGAGGCTGGCAGGAGAACGGGAACGACACAAGCGAGGGAGGCAGGCCTGAGAGCTGTAGACAACATCGAACGTAAGCTCCTGGAAAACCTAGGCTGGTGGTCCGCGGCTTAGCGGGAGCCACGTGGCCGAAGACAAGGAGAAGACACAAGGGCTCGCTCACAAAACGTGTGGCGGCGTGTAGGTGGTTTTCCGAACGGCCGGAGCAGAAGCTTCTGGAACAGTCTGGAAACTTCTAGATGCTTTGGTCGATTGCAAAACTGAGATTGGTCGGCGATCGGAAACGAACGCCTTCCAGCAACATGATTGGCCATACACATTAAAGGGGGGAAGGAAAAAGAATAGGAGTTACGAAAAAGCGTTGCGACTGTGAAACACTTGTTCCTGGGGTGTCGAGGAGAGAGGTTGGTCCTGGCGACGTGTGCGACCTCGTTACTGGGATAGAGTACTTGTAGCGAGAGCCTGAGGATCGTTTGGTGTTCCACGGCTGCCGCAGGGGTGCCTACGTAAGCTTTTGGTGAGGTAGAATTTATGTTATCTCGCTGAGGCGAGAACCTTTGCAGCGATAAGCGTTAGATCACTGTAGTGGTCGTGCATTCGCAACGGCTGTTATGGTAGTAAAGTAAATTGCTGATCACGTGTCTTTTTCGTTCAATGCTGAGGCTTCACGTTGCTAGTCGTGAGTGTAGTTCTAAATGTAATTGCAATTGCCATAGCTGATGTCAGTATTCCGCACTTGGATTAACAACCACGAATATATCACAGGACAGACGATTACCAAATGTGAACAGGCAGAACTAAAATGTTGCTCGTACAGTGTAATCTTGTATAGGGTAAATTGCAGAAGAGTGAAGAATTTAACACTACTGAGGGTGTCATTTCATAGTTAGTACCTCCCTTTGTCATTTATTTATCTCCATATTTGTGTATTTCATGTTTGCAACCACCTGGTGGAGGTAGTGTTTGTAGGTGAGCACATCTCAACATTCTAGCATATACTGAGGATATTGTTAGAAACCAACCACATTTGCATACGACTAGTTGGTGTCACATGTAGAGCAATGGACAAGCTTACCCTTCTGGAGAGCGTATGAGTGTCAGGGCAACTAACTAGCGTTATAAAATCCGTTGTGCAAAATTTTTCACTAATACGTTCGGCTCGCAGGCTTACCCATCAGCAGAAAAGAGCAAAACAGAAGCGGTAGCAAAATGGATCAAATGGCTCTGAGCACTATGAGACTTAACATCGGAGGTCATCAGTCCCCTAGAACTTAGAACTACCTAAACCTAACTTACCTAAGGACAGCACACACATCCATGCTCGAGGCAGGATTCGAACCTGCGACCGTAGCGGTCGCGCGGTTCCACACTGCAGCGCCTAGAACCGCTCGGCCACTCCAGCCGGCAGAAGCGGTAGCATACAGCGACCTTGTCGTCGTGCTGTTTTGTTCTCATCGTTTGTATACCCTTTCAGAGAGGTTGCGAATTTCTGCAGCCTGGACCAGATGTAGAGGGAAATGCATGTGCCGATGAATTTTGGGTCTTGCAGAGTGCAACTGCCGACAGTAATTTTCTTGTAGATACTTAGGTGGTTGCACAGAAAGCTATCAGTAAGGCTGATTGTATTGCAGATGTTGCGGGTACTGAAATGGTACAGACGCATTTAGTATTTCCGAAGGACGCAGATTCTGCACCATCTGTGACGGCACTGCCTCCTCAAAACGTCGGAGGGGAAGAATGATGAAATGGGTTCTAATGTTAATGATCGGGCCGACAAGGATTTCGGCAGTTGATCAGGAGATTGACAAAACAGACAACACTTGCAGTGTAATGCGTGATGCAGGCGAAGGCTGCTGTGCAATCCTAGGGCTAGATTTTCTCATAAGCATCATGCCGAAACTGACTTTCGAAGACGTGCGATGGAACTCAGGAGGATAATGTTAAAGCTGGGGAAAGCTGTCACCAGTGAAATACCGTCGCAATGTTCGTTTGTCATGACAGGACAAATGCGGGCAAAATCACTAATGCTTAATGTGTACGACAACCATCACTCCGATGCACCGGACGCAGTGCATTCGATGATATTGCTAATTGCTTAGGCTTATTAGGGCTATAAAGCTGAACAGCTGTGATCACGTGAGTTTCATTTCCACTGAGGTTGCACATCACTGTAGATCATCTTTGAAAGCAGTGTCTTCTAGTGTTTCGGACGTACATGATGTCAGTCATCTCTCGTTATTTATATTAAATTGCGTAGCCATGAGTAGATGCAGATTTGGGCAGTTGATCAATAATAGTAGTCAGGAAATTCATTTGTATCTTTTTATGTCCGTTGCACATTGACATATCAATTGTAATAAATAAAGGGGTTTTAATCTACAATAAATGGATAAGCAGACACATTAAAATTTGGTAGTTACTAGTTCCCTTAATCTTTCTTTTACTTCTATGTTGTGATTTATACGTTAAAGAGCAAGATGGAGGAAATAATATTACCGTTAAGAGATCCTAAGATCTGCTTCAGGGGGTAGTCAGACAGGGCCAAGTCTTTATTTTTGCATTCAGTATTTTCCATTGCACACATTCAATTTTACAGCCGCCTGGAGTAGCATCTAGGAAACCACACAAATACCTTCAGGAAATACTTCCTAACACTTAAATTTATATTCGATGTTAGCAGATCCCTCATTCCATTAATAGTTATTTTGGTATAGACAGTCCTCATTTTGTATCCTCTCTACTTCGGCCATCATCAGTTATTTTGCTCCCCAATAGTCCTAGTGTCTCATTTCGTAATCTGGTTCTCTTAACACTACCTCGCATTACCAAGAGGGAGGGAAGGGGTACTTTATTCCTACGTTTCCAGAACACTGTAATCTAATGATGTGCATTACATTTTAAAATTTTGAAAAAAACATATATTTATGATTTTTAATGATTCCTTCTAGCCGGCCTGTGTGGCCATGCGGTTCTAGGCGCTTCAGTTGGGAACCTCGTGACCGCTACATGCCTCGGGCATGGATGTGTGTGATGTCCGTAGGTTAGTTAGGTTTAAGTAGTTCTAATTTCTAGGGGATTGATGACCACAGATGTTATGTCCCATAGTGCTCAGAGCCATTTGAACCAACCATTTCATTTCTTCTGCCAGATTCCGTAATTGTTTTAAATTTTTCAGTAAAACTTAACGCAAAACTTTAGGTCTTGTCAGTGGATGTGAATTTTCAGAACAGGTGTCATATTCATATTTTCAGGTTTAGGACCTTTCTTACACATACATATATCTTTAAAAAGTATGTTGTGCTTAAAAGACAACGAAAATTAACGAAATCCGTATATCTATGTATTGGTCATTCACTACGCCCCCATTTTGTAGTACCCGCTATGGGAAACACGTTGGTACTGCTAGGTTTAATTCAAATACGTTTCATTACCTTTCATTTAGTTCCATTGAGGGTTATCTTATAATCCCTTTTCAGGGCACTATCTATTCCATTCAACTGTTATTCCAATGTCTTTGCTGTCTCTGACAGAACTTGAGTGTCACCGGTAAACTTCAAAACGTTTATTGTTTCTCCCTCATATTTAATTCTGTTAACAAATTTATAATTGTATTCTTTACTGCTTGTTCAGTGTAAATGTTGAGTAACATCGAGTGTAGGTTACCCGAATGTCTAACTCCCATCTTCAAATTTAACAACTAGCAATCCAGCGGATGGAGTAGCAGAATTTATGTGCTTCAACATGATTTGTTTTTTTTTTTTTTTTCTTTTGTGGCGGAGAGGGGTGAGGGGAATCTGAAATACATGTCCAGCCTCTTTATACAACTCTTCCTTTTACCTGAGGACAGAAAAATTCATATATCAGTGCAAATATGGCAAAAATTCAAACTTTCATTTAGGACAGTATGGATTCCCAAGAATTCACGTGTTACCAGTTGTGGAGGAACATGTAGAAATGAGCGTCTCTCCTATTTCAGTGCATTAAATGTTATTTTTGTAACTTCCAGAGGAGCAGAGTACATTGAGATAACTATTTCTGGATCGAAAGGTACGCCAGATCCTTTCGAACCCACAAGCGAGAACAAAGAGAAAGACGGTTGCAGATGCAGTAAAGGGAAATGTCGTTATAGTGTATTGTGGGATTGGAGAAGTATGAGGAAGGAAAAAGATTGTATCCTTTTCACGACTTTACGCCTCTTATTTTCAGATATAATTTTTAAATGACGAATGGTGGCCAGAGGAAAGTTGCTGCACAAGTATAATTTGAGGCGTTTATGTAAAAGTCCGATTTCAGAAGCTACTTTGTCCTGGGGCGTTTGACTCAAATGCTTTAACATTGTCATTGTCCATGTCAACAGAAGGTTCAGTGTAGGTGATTCCTCCAGTTGTAATTCCTTGGACGCCGCTTTGAAAAGCTACAAAAACACTCGTGTTTTAAAAGCTTTAAAATAAACGATTGGTTTACAAATAACAGCAATAGAATAGCATAAATACCGTGAAAAGTTCTTTCATCAGCGTGATATCAGTTCCTTCATTTCGGGCTATTCTTCCCTTCTCAGAGACTTCTTAGCACAAAGAGATTCTAAAATTGTCAGCTGCTTATTCCAGCGAATGTCGCTAGACTGGCTCAGTGATCTATCAAGAACATTAAGAAGACCACTTTTGTTTACGTCCACGTAAGACCCTTGTTTATTAGACGCACATGGATGGCGAGTTATGTGCGAAGTGCCACTTGATTCTTTAGCATGAGAGTAAATTTCACAGCACACCGAACTGCAAACAAAATGAACGCTTTTCCTAACGCCATCCAAAATAGGCTTTAACACGGTCCAAACTGAACTTCTGAGATACGCTTCAAGCTGTGTGGTTCTCCACTCATCACTGATTAATTTTTCTTTTACTACCCTTTTTCTTGACATGCGCTCCTTCGTCTCCAGACCACGGTTAGTTTCCAACCTCATTTTGTGCGTTACGACAAAAATGAAGAATTCCCACCATCCCACTAAACTCTGCTCTACTGAAGGCTCGCAGCCCGTCGCTCACAGCTGCGGTCACTGCTACCAACAGCACGTAGGCAGCACTACGCCAGTGCTTGCGCAAGGCACTGACGCAGTGACGTCACAGCCCTCGCTCAATGCGGAGCAGTGAGGCCGCGGCCCGTGGGCTGTGTCTCCATACGTGACTCTGCTTAGCCCGTGGCATACAAGTTGTTTCGCAACAGCACTGCTCGGCCCTTGGGGTGACGTCAGGGACTCTCTCGGCCGGAGACTGCTGTAGCCCAGTGTCGCCGCATGACTCTGCACCGTGCGGCCCGTCGGACCTCGATCCGGCTGTCCTGCCTGTACAGGCAGCGCGAGGCAAGGCTCGCCTCAAACTCATCCTGTTGTTACCGACCGATTGACATCATACAAGCCAACTGCAATGTCACTCCAGCAGTGGCTGCATCAATTCACATGGGCAGAAACGTCCCTGAACTGACTTATCTCTTATCCTCAGAACAATGATTCCTCTGAAATTTTAAGTTACTCTAACTTGTAAAAATATCTCTTGTGCCAATGAAAATGATTTGTTTATTTACAACATGTCAAATTGTGTATAGTTTTTCCTTGTATACACCAATCTTGTAATTTTGTTGTACTGACAACTTAAATGACTACTCATGTAACAGCCATTATCGTAGTAAAATATATCGAAGGAAAATGTAAGACACCAAAAAAATTTTCTTTCTTTATGTTTATGAAATATTTGTGTACCAGAAGGACCACAAATGTTAATAAGTACATGTAATACTTTCTATGATAATGAAGAACAGAGAAGCTTTCACATTTTTTTCTACCATCAGCTTCCAGTTTCGTATCGTCCTTTGTCCTTCAGCTTTCGCTATGAATGCCTCTATCTTGTTAGCTCTTAAGAACAATGAATATACGAGGGGCGTTTGAAAAGTTCCTTCAGGGGTCCAACGCTGTTCTAATTTGTTGATCCCTTCTAAATAATAGGAATTGTCCAACGCTGCAAAATAGCTAATAGTTGCTGCAGTCACCTCCTCATTTGAATAAAATATATGTTCCGCCAGCCATTTCTTCAAATTGGGGAACAAATAGTAGTCCAAGGGAGCCAAGTCTGGAGAATAGTGGGGGTATGCTAAACGAGCTGGAATAATATTCCCACTAATTTTGCCACCAGAACTGCTTAGGTTTGTCCTGGTGCATTGTCATGATGGGAAAGGACGGTCCTTTAACAATCAATGATATTCACCTGTAATAGTTTTACCCTTTTCCAAATAGTGGATGAGGATTATCCCTTGCGAAGCCCAAAAGACAGTCGCCATAACCTTTCCGGCCGAAGGAATGGTCTTCGCCTATTTTGGTGCAGGTCCTCCCTTGGTAACCAATTGTTTAGATTGTTGTTTGGTCTTAGGAGCATAGTAAGGTATCCATGTTTCATCCACAGTGACGAAACGACGCTCAAAGTACTGCCGATTCTTCTGAACAGCTGCAACCATCTTTGCAACACTTCGCTAAATTCTGTTTTTGGTCAAGCGGGAGCAATCACGGAACGCATCTTGCGGATAGCTTTCTCGTGACCAAATGTTCACGCAAAATATTATGTAACCGTTCCTTCGAGATGCCCGCAGCACTAGCAATCTAACGCACCTTAACTCTTCTGTCATCCATCACCTTATCATGGACTTTATCAATGATTTCTGAAGTTGTAACCTCCACAAGGTATCCAGAAATTTCAGCATCAAATGGCTCTGAGCACTATGCGACTTAACATCTGAGGTCATCAGTCCCCTAGAACTTAGAACTACTTAAACATAACTAACCTAAGGACATCACACACATCCATGCCCGAAGCAGGATTCGAACCTGCGACTGTAGTGGTCGCGCGGTTTCAGACTGTAGCGCCTAGAACCACTCGGCCACTGCAGCCGGCAAGTTCAGCATCACTTGTGTCCATATGGCCACCCCTAAAATTTTGAAATCACTTATAAACTGTTCTAATCGAAGGCGCAGAGTCACCGTAATGTTTATCAAGCTTCTGTTTAGTCTCCTGAGGCGTTTTGCCTTTCATAAAGTAAAGTTTGATCACTACACGACATTCTTTTTCGTCCATTGTTTGACAATCACTCTACTTCCTTGACTCACACGAATGCATAACACAAAGAAATAGACCAATATTTCTGAAACTCAGTGTACGTTCTTTCCAAACATGCTACTAACTAAACATGACCTCGTTAGGCACCGGTGGTGGCATCTCTCGGACTTTGCACAGACTTTTCAAATGACCCTCGTATGTACGTATATTTAAATTAATACCTTTCAGAAGTATTATTTTAACAAACTAAACATATCTCTTTGTATTAATGTCTCAATCAGCTTTGTATACAGGTATTCGTTAAAGAAATGCAAAACTGCTGACTTGGAGCCCGTCCGCTGTTGGTGTGATCCAAATACTGATAAGCAATTTATCAGTTCTTTTATGGTGCACCAAAGAACCTACTGTCTTTCGGAAACGAAGTTCGATACTCAAATTACTATACCGCATAATGCGATTGGCCGATCACGTTATGCACTTCCCTTATGAAAATTACATTGGAGCCACATCTGTAACTTTGCGTTCCTCTCGAACACCAACCTGGAGTAATAGGAAATCACAAGAGGAATTAACAACCACAGCTCGGTTAATCTCAAATGACATTACTGAGCTGTCTACCTGCTGGTAAGTGGTAGGTGATCACGACTATTTTCTTTACATTCTCTATCTTCCTTCCACCTTCGCAAGGAGGCGAGGTAACAGTTCCAGCTCACAACTACCACTCCCCCATCCACCTTGATGCTATTGTTGGATAGGGACCACTTATACTGTGGTCACTGCATGTGTGGTTGCAGTTTAACGTCATACCAGAGATACTTCTGTTTACAACAACAAAATTATACAAGAACCGCTACAAAAGTTGGTTGCATCGGCCAACAGTGTGATATAAATATCTATTCTCATTCGAGAGTGGGCAGCGCCGTTAATTTAGAACAATATATATACATATTTTGCCATCTCAACAGCCGAGAACGCTGAATCACATTAGTTCTAACTTACTCGCAACTTGTCCCAGTAAAGAACTAGCAAAATTGTGGACCAGAAGCCATCCTCTCCCTGCTGCCCCCTTCCGCTATGTTGTCATTGTGGTCTTCAGTCTGAAGACTGGTTTGATGCAGCTGCCCAAGCAAGTCTATTCTGTGCAAGCCTCTTCAGCGCTGCACAGCAAGTGCGACGTGCATCAGTTTGAACCTGCTAACTGTATTAAACACTTTGTCTCCCTCTACAATTTTAACACCCCCACCCCCTCCCCAACGCCCACATATACACATTTCTCTCCATTACCTACCAGCCTGAAAAGTCCTTGATGCCTCAGGATATGCCCCATGAAAGGAAGTTGTCCCATAAATTTCTTGTTTTCCCCGGTTCGACTCAGTATCTTCTTATCAGTTATTCGATCTGCAGTGCCCCCACAATTTTTCGGCGCTACTGAGAAAATTGTGATGTTGCCATGGCTGTTGCAAAAGATCTTGGGAATGGGCCAGCTGAGCGCCGACGTAACACCATTAAGTCAGATGCAGCAATGCCACTGGCAGATTCCCACATTGTGCTCCCGGAAAAATAGCTGGCACCGCCATAACGACGACACAGTAGAAATTCGTTGGTAAGCCAGTAACTACACATCCTATCAGCAAACTTCTTATCGTCTACATGTTTGCAATCTGTGATTTGCAAAGCACGTGCGCTCCATCCCAAATTATATTACAATTATTTTCTGTAAAAGGTAGTTACTATTTAAGAGGAGAGGTGTTGCTGCTCCACGAGGCGAGATGAGGCTACCAGCAGCCATCACGAGATTTGGCCTCCACTAACTGTGGGCTAATGCTGCTGGTTTTAAGATGAGTGCTGTGAACTTGGCATCTTCCAGCCTGTCGGCCAACTACCAGATGCAAATACCCTTCGGCCATAGAAGGTAGTCGTTTGAGATCATGGCCACCTGTGGCGTCAGTTCCTTAACACTCGCTGTCTCCAGCACACGCTGTGGAGGACGTTGCACCATGGAATGTTCTAGTTTGTTCTTCAGTAAAATGTATGACTAATAGTGAAGTTTTTATGAGCAGCCATCGATCATAATTCCAACAACAATTGACATCCTCAACTCAGACCTCCACGTGTAGAGGCAATCCATCGTGGACCTCCACATTATGATGTCATAAGTGTGTGTCACGTCTAAATTTCAGTGATAGGGGAACCTTGCCAGCCACCCTCCCTGGAGACAAGACTCTCGACTACCTCAGGGTTGCAGTTTCGTCGACACACAGCATCAGTATGCAGTGGGTGAGTACACTGCCTGTTCTATTTTACCTCATTTGCGAGTATCACGTCGAGTCAGTGCACCTTTTAGCAGCTTTTTAGTTCTGTTTTCATGTGTGACATGTGGCAAGTAAACTCTGACTGTGTTCTGAGTATGTGTAAATATGAAAATTATTTTTGCCTATCATCAATGAGTGTAGCTCATTGTCTGGAAGTATATAAGTTGTTAACCATGCGTAGCTATGCAACCCAGAGGGATAATGTTAAAGCTCGGGGAAGCTGTCACCAGCGAAATACTGTCACAGATTTCGTTTATCATGCTAGCACAATAATGGGCAAAATCACAAAGCTTAATCTTCATGGTATAAGAGCACAAGGCACTGGGAAGTTGCTTTATGTGACCGAAGGTGTTGCTAACTTATACGATTCTGGACTTCACCTCCGGGTAGGGTATCGTCGTTGAGTACGCAGCGTTCAGTGATTGAGAGCACTTCTCCTGTCTATAGTCACGTTGAAACGTTATCTGAATTCCGTCCTTGCGGCTGGGAGTTCGCGTTTCTTGTCTGTAGAATACAGAGAGGAGAAGATAGTAATAGATTATACTAGTCAGAGGACCGCCTTCTCCCATCCTAGTGTTAATGAGTTTTTTATTTTGTGGCTGGAGTTCATCCATCGTCGCACTCGTGCACGAGATCCATCACTGCACTACATGCGGTGATATTGCTAATTGCTTCGACTTATTAGGGCTATAACGCTGATCAGCTGTGACAGTGTAAGTTTCATTTCCACTGATGTTGCACACCACTGTAGATCATCTTTGAAAGTAGTGTCTTCTAGTGTTTCGGACGTAGATGATATCAGTCATCTCGCGTTTTTTATATTAGATCACGTAGCCATAAAAAGCGGCAGATTTGGGCAGTTTATCAATAAAATTAGTCAGGAAATTCATTTGTATCTCTTTCTATCCATTGCACATCCACACATAAACATTTGTAATATATAAAGGTGTTTCAATAAACAATAAATGTATAAGCAGAAACAACATTTGTAATTTAGTAGTTGCTAGTTCCCTTAATCATTCATTTATTTTTATGTTGTAATTTATATGTTAAGGGCTAGGAGGAAGAAATAATATCACCGTTAAGAGATCCTAAGACCTGCTTCAGGGGGTAGTCAGACAGAGCCAAATCTTTATTTTCGTGTTCAGTAGTTTCCACTGCGCACATTCATTTTTACATCCGCCTGGAGTAGCATCTTGGAAACCACACAAATACCTTCAGTAAATTCTTCCTAACATTAAAATTTGTATTCGATGTTAGCAGATCCGTTTTTCTCAATAATACTTCTCTTGCTATAGTCAGTCTTCATTTTGTATCCTCTCTACTTCGGTCATCATCAGTTATTTTGCTGCCCAATAGTCCGTTTAGTGTCTCATTTCGTAATCAGATTCGATAACACTTCCTGATTTAACCCACGTGATACCAAGGGAGAAGGAAGGGGTACTATTTGCCGACCTCCTCAGAAAACTGTAATCTAGTCATTTACATTATATTTTAAAATTAAAAATATATATATATATATTTGTTATATTTAATGATTTCTTCTGCCAGATATCGTAATTGTTTTAAATATTTCAGTAAAAATTAAAGGAAAAATTTAGGTCTTGTCAGTGGATGTGAATTTTCAGAACAGGTGTCATACTCATATTTTCAGGTTTAGGACACTTCTTACGCATAAATACATCTTTAAAATGTACGTAGTGCCTAGAAGACAACGAAAATTAACGAAACCCGTATATCTTTGTCTTCATCATACATTACGCCCCCTGTCTGGTGAACACGTTATGGAAAATCCGATGATACTGCTAGGTTTAATTCGATTATGTTCCATTACCTTTCGTTTAGTTCCATTGAGGGTTATCTCATAATCCCTTTCCAAGGCACTGTCTATTCGATTCAAGTGTTATTCCAAGTTCTTTGCTGTCTATGATAGAATTGCAGTGTCACCCGTACACTGCAAAATGTTTATTGCTTTGAGAGGCACCCGTATGCCTTGCTCATACTGTGGCATCAAGCAGTCAGGCCTGCAAGATGAGTGGTCTGCCAAGCGAGTGGATTTATTCTTATTTACAGCAATACATCAGTGACTGATTGTGAGCTCTAGTAACCACAATTAAGCTACAAATTAATCTCCTGTTTGAATACTATGCCACGGAAACCGATAACGCACATCTGACTATTAAAAATGTATACAACTCTGATTGTTCACTACGCACTGGCAATACCACATTTTCTTTCTCACCCAACGGCTTTGATCAACACGTAGCCATCGCACTGAATATGAATGGCGCACACGTTATAAATTCTGGATATCATGACCACACTATTCGAAGAACAAGGCCATCAATCTTTTTCTTTTAACTATCTTTTTTATTCAGATAAATTCTATTATGGTTCACAGATAACCTAAACACACCATTACATTTTAAACTACAATTACACATGAGAAACTACGCCCAGAGGGCATGGCTTTACATTGGTGTTTCTCTATCCTATGGTTTTGTAATTATCTAATGCTACAGTGCAATTTCCTTACAGTACCCATCACGTGGAAGTGCCCGTCTCTAATTTCAAGTCCCACACACGCCATTTCTTAAATATTTCCAACTTATAGTTCACACGCCAATAATTCAGCATAACTTCAGCACTCTGAAGTATTTCTACTTAGTACTAGCACTCGCAAGTATTTCAACTTATTGCTACACGTGTTTTCATTGTGACCGTTCGTCACTTCCGAAGAGTACTACAATCCCCTTAATATTATCTGCCTGACATTTAATTCTCCCCACAAAACTACCTGAAATAGAGCAATAATTATTCCACAGTAATCTTAAGTATTTCATATGCATACCATCTCTCCGCTCTTTTGTCTTTTACGGAGCACACCTAAGACAGGTCTTACCAACACAAGATCCAGCCCCAGAGTGCTGAAACATGGCCGTTCTTCAGGTCAGCTCCCATCTCCGTCAAGGTGGGGGAGCACCATGTTACCGTATTGGTCAGCCACATTTCAGGCACTCAAATCCCAGGTAAATTTCACCTCTTTGATTCCACCAAAGGTGACCAAAGGACCGTCTCAAAGATGGTCATATATTGCACATTCACTATCTGCGGTTAGCAGACGATAATACATTCATTCATTTCACAGATCTCACCAAATTGGATGTAATGATTCATTTTGTGGGAGTGCGCATGTGATCAATTAAATAAATAATTTGTCATTCTTTCCTACAGTGGTATCCGGCTTCGGTGTATTAAGTGAAATTGAATTATTACCCACAAAAAAATATGTTGTTCTGACAAGAATAACGAAGAATGTTGTACCTATTTTCAATGTTGGGCGGTACAGTACCCTTTCACCACCGGCTACCCATGCAAAAAGAAAAAAAAGTAATTATAATTCACGGTACTTCCTTGCAATGTGAGGGTAGATCCGAACATATTTTTAAGAAAGCTGTTTTCGAACGAACGTAGTAAGTCACGATAATAACCAGAAGAAGACCTTAGCCCCTCGTCACCTTAAGTAGACGACCAAATGCTGTTACTTTACCAACTTATTGAGACAGTTGTCACATTATCGTACTCTCCACAATCCGGAGTAACGTACACATACAAATTTACAACAATCCAAATGACAAATAAAACATTACAGCATACAACTAAAAAAAATGGCGAGATAACAATTTGCTTAGTTACCTGTATCTCCGTTGTTCTTAGGAGTAATCCAAACTTTACTACTTCTATAACAAATAAAAAAAATACTAATTGTACTCATGACATTTTAAATAGATGACCGTCCACAAAGAGCAAGTAATCTGTCATACATAAATTTCGGGGTAATAAACTTTACACAGCAATGTCTAAATACAAAACAAAATCATCAAAAGCAAGAAAATTGCGTACCCTAGTTACATGTAGAATGTCATGCTCCATACCATTACTTTAAAATGTATATCAAAAAAGGCTCTGAGCACTATGGGACTCAACATCTTAGGTCATAAGTCCCCTAGAACTTAGAACTACTTAAACCCAACTAACCTAAGAACATCACATACACCCATGCCCGAGGCAGGATTCGAACCCGCGACCGTTGCAGTACCGCGGTTTCGGACTGCAGCGCCAGAACCGCACGGCCACTGCGGCCGGCAAAATGTACATCAAACCTACAGAGAAATTAAACTGAGAAAAAAAACAATGAAATGTAAAACAAGTTACATACTGGTTACGTAATAAGTCAATGTAAGACACAATGTCATACCTCATTAACTATCATCAGTTAAGCAATTGCCACGTCTACTCGACTGTGAGTTTAAACCTTATCCTTGTCCAGCAGTATAAATACCTCCTGCTGAGCTAGTCAGTCCATCAACTTTGATCAATACATGCAGTAAATAGTTAACAATAAGTGCTTGAATCCACCAGTAGCTCTCATATTTTACTCTACTGCTCATTTCTCTGTTGTTACATATTTAGACAACAAGAACTTGCATTTCGACTAGCCTCCATTACACTTCAATGTGAAATATCACCACTGTGATTATACAACTAAGTGGCTTCAGTCAACACACCAACTAGGTTATTACTTTCCAAGACATCAAAATGCATCAGCTAATTCCTATATTTTTTGTGCAATGCAAACTCTTGTCGCCTGTGACAACCTTACTGACCAATGCAACAAGAGCCGCTATGTTAGAATTATGACACTGGCTAATAATTAAAGCACCCTTGTACCAAATATTCCAATAAACATGCTACATGAACTTGATGATCCAGAACAAACAAACAAAAAACACGCCTACTATTCTAAACACATATGTTACTGAAATACAATTACACTTGCTGTCCCTTCAGGAATAAAACAAATAAAAAATTTACACAATTACAAATACAAATACATTATTCCCTATCTTGTGAGTCACACAGAACCATTTCATTCTGTGATTTTCTTGGGTTCAAAAAGTTGCTGGCAGTTTTCCTAGAAACACTGCCTCGATATCAAAGCTCTCCCATGGTTACCCGGACGAAAGTCTTTAGGTCACTCAAATCGGCATTTTGAACACGCACTGAACAGTAAACTGTATCTCACATTAAACTCAAATGTCATAGTCACTCTCAGATTACCATCCACACGAATCTGGTCGTCCAGAAATGGCCCTACAACTACTATTACCCACGGTCCTTTCCTTTCAGTTCATGATGTAATTAAAAGTCTTTATGATCCAACAAATAAAAGTTATTTTCACACCAATTAAAGAAATGTCTCCTACTACAAATGCAAATGTCGATGTCCCACTTTAGTTTCTTGTGTTCAGACAATAATTAGTCAACAAACGACAACTGTCCTCTTTAAGTATAACAAGCATCCCACATGCATTTTACAAAGCATACTTAACAAGTCACTCCCAAACGTTTATAGACCCCACCGTTCAGTGGTCAAGACAAAACAAACCAATCGTCCTGTCTGCTAAAGACAAAATCTTTTCCACCACTCACTGCGTGGAAACACCAGCCCTTCACTTTCCAACTTATTGAGACATACGAGCAGTCATCTTGTTTCACGGCTCCACAGTCCAGTACTAGTTAATAGCTACTGTTAAAAAATCCCCGCCGGACTCTGCCGCGCGTCGTTCATTCTACCGTCGCGCCGCCGCCAGGCGAGCCATTGAGCAGAAAAACCACCCGTTGTTGCCTCTGCGGGATACCGTCTCCATTCGTAAGGGTGGCGCAACTTACGAATGGCAGTGGTAGGTGCGGTTCGCCTCAGGCCGTTGACCTGTTGTAGCGGGCGCGAGGAGTGTACCGCAACTGACAGTGGAGTGGGGAGCGCAGTGGCTCTGTCGCCTCTCCCGTGCCGACGTCAGCTTGGCCTCCCGCATTTTTATGCAGGTACGGGCGCGTTCTGCGTGGGCACCTCAGTGCTACGACTCCCAATCAGTCAGACCCTTCCGTGCATCTTGCAAAATTACAGACAAAAGGTTATTCTTACAGTATTTAAATACTCATTGATTACATGTATGATCTATTAGATACATTGGTAATAAAAGAATCTTTGTTCTAAAAAACATAAAATCATACACCCTAGTTTTCTGCACATACAACATCAACATTTATCCCTTTTCTATATACAGCCCACACTTGTGCTATTGATTGTAACTGTCGTCCCTCACACAAAACATGAAAGTGTTACAAAAAAAGGAATAAGAAACAATCTATACAGCTCATAGTTACAATATCAAATAGTAGACTACTTTAACATCCTATCACAGCGAACATATTAGAAACTGTTGATTCTAAAACTACAATATACAAACACACCTTTGCCGGCGGAAGTGGCCGAGCAGCTCTAGGCACTTCAGTCTGGAACCGCGCAACCGCTACAGTCCCAGGTTCGAATCCTGCCTCGGGCATGGATGTGTGTGACGTCCTTAGATTAGTTAGGTTTAAGTAGTTCTAAGTTCTAGGGCACTGATGACCGCAGAATTTTAGTCCCATAGTGCTCAGAGCCATTTGAACCATTTTGAACAACAAACCTTTGTGCTTGTGACAGACTGAAATTAATACCCCTTGAAAGTGTTCTAACAAAAAAATAAGAAACAATCTATACAGCTCACAATTACCTATTACCTAATATCAAATAGTAAACTATTTTTACATCCTAACACAATAAACATTTTAGAAACTGATGACTCTAAATCTACAACGTACACTGCACCTTTGTGCTTGTGACAGACAGAAATTAGTATCTCTTTACATATTTTTACCTTTTATTATATATAACAAAATTTCTAGGACATGTATGTGCCATCCACATGATGTCATATCCTGACCTACCATCGAGGTTCATCCAAATCAAACAATAAAGCACATAAAGTTTTACTTATTTATAGGTAGCATCCCCTTTAACAGGGGTGGGCGCATTGATCACACTACTGCCGGCCGGTGTGGCCGAGCGGTTCTAGGCGCTTCAGTCTGGAACCGCGCGACCGCTACGGTCGCAGCTTCGAATCCTGCCTCGGCCATGTGTGTGATGTCCTTACGTTAGTTAGGTTTAAGTAGTTCTAAGTTCTAAGGGACTGATGACCTCAGAAGTTAAGTCCCATAGTGCTCAGAGCCATTTGAACCATTTGATAACACTACTCTGACTCTCACTCAACTGACACCACATTTTCCTTCTCATTTGATCCATTAATACACCAACAGAATAGGTCTAGCAGTCAGCTAACCTTAACACCACCACACTCATGTCAACATAACATATCTTTGCTCCCTTATACTCAACAACATAACACATGGAGTTGTTTCGGAGATAGCATTCCAGTCTCCGATTTCGTCCTTTCACTCTGGCACCTCTCTCCATCGGCTTACTTCTGCATTCACTTTACCGATTATTCGTGCTGCTAAATTTCAACTTAGAGTTGCGACATTTCATCTAAGAACAAAAAATACACAAATCATTCTTCCAATAAAATAACTGTAAACATTCTTGGGACCGTTTTGATTAGTTATACTGGTACCAGGCTTCAACAACAACAACAAAATATTATTTTTGCAATATTGCAAATGTTATGGTAAGAATTAGATTTACACTTATATTACATCTTACGTCAGTATTCCACAACGTTCACCATCTGGATCTCAGACTCCCATTGTGTCCTTTCACGTTGTGCAGTTGTCCTCATCTCTTCATTCGTATTTCGGCTCTCTGCCCGTCCATTACTCCGTCATTTCCTGATCTTCCTTCTCCATTCGCATCACTCTCGATTGCAGCATACACAGGCCTCTCTGTAACATACATCTAAGACATCTCCACATTATTCAGTTCTACTCACCTTTATTTACCACTGTTTCATCACGTCGAATCTCTCTTTATTAATCACACTGCTTCACGTCGCTTCTCTCCTTAAATATCACCTTTATCCACTACTATTTATCACGTCGCTTCTCTCTCTATCTACCATTCTTATCCACTCATTAATCATCAAGTCGTTTCTGCTTGATCCTTATTCTTATGACAAAAAATACGTACATACACTACTCTGTCGACTCCTGTTCATGACTCATTCGACCAGTCTATTCCGTCATACTTCCTGACATCCCACCTGTAAATTCTTATGTTCGATTTGACACTGTACAGCGTTACACACCACAAATAAATACACTGCCTATCTACAATAACTCGCCTACTTTCGATCTATCCTTAACTATTCCATAATTTGATGTTAGAAATGTGAAGAAGCCCACACGATTGTTTTCCCTTGATCGTCTCAATCAGTACAGCATTTTCATGGACAATCCGCCTGACTCTGAATGGTTCACTATACACAGTAAACAATTTGCTAGCTAGGAATGTGTGCTTACATGAAAATTAAATGTGTGCAGAGAATATACAAGCTGGGAGAAAGGGACAACACGAGGGCTAGAAACTTTGGTGCCAGTGGCCTCTTTCCCTAACACCAGATTCCGAACAACCATACGCAGCACTTCATTATAACCGTCACCACGACAATGACATACTATATGTCGGATGGCAGCTAATTTAAAAACTTCGATCACATAGCTGATGTTACCTGTAACAGCATTTTAAATCTACCCCATGCCATACAGATCACAATGTTGACTTTTTAAATTACGTGTTAAGTACCTGCTGTAGTCAAATCGCACTAATTAAACTTTGCTCATTGGTATTACTACATAACATTTTTAGCAACTGGTTTTTTTTTTTTTTTGAGGAAACAGTCCTTTTACTTTAGTGTTCCAAATCAAAATTTGCAAATTTTTGTAAGCCTTACGGTCTATTTGCTCTGAGAGACCAGCCTAACAGATGTCATTACTGGTGTTTTATTCTTTGATCAGAAGTATGGTATTTGTATTCCTACATATCAGTAGAGTATGTCTGTTACATGGACAATTTTCTGTGCCAGCGGCATGTGTTTTAAGGAAATATGCTAAGGGCTGATATGTTGGATTAGTTTCTCCTATCCATCAATCCATTATGACGAGAATGAAATGCCAGGATTCCATGCTCTCCTGTCATTATGACAGTTTCTGCCGTTCCTATCCTCAACTCTGTCTGACCTATGAGTCGTGCCTCCGTTCACGATGTTGCTCTCGTAACCCAGTTCCTGTAACAAGTGCTGAAGTGACGCAGAATAGTCTAATCCTATGCCTGCTATCGCTATATCTCTGCGCAATTTCACTGGCAACTTCGTTATACAGATCTTAATGAGCTCCCCAGGTTCATATGGCACATCCAAATACTTATTTCGTCTCAGAAGTTCCTGATAGCACACCACTGGATCTCATATACCACCTTCGTTACAATTTGGCATCATCAATATGCTTTGCTTAACCTGGTCCTGCTTACTTTTCGACCAGAATTCATTTAAAAACTTGTCACAAAGTGTCTTGTAGCTACTACAGTCTTCAATTTTCGCTCTAGCCTCGTCCCTCAAATGGTTACATACAAACTTCATTTTGAGGAGTCGTTCCCACGATGAAGGTAATGAATCTTGAAATTGAGACAGCCACAAGCATGGATGTTGGTAGTTATCAGGATCCGGAAAACAAGTGTACGTTTGTACCAACACGAAGTGCTTTCTTCTGCGTTTATGTTTTCCGACCTTGGACTATACCCAGTTGGGTTTGCCACCTGTTTTATCCGACACAACCGTTTTTCTAATTCTCTGAGTTCGTCTTCCTCTTTGATTCGCTCATCCGGCAACATGCCCCTAGGTTCTATAATATCGCTATTGCAATTATTCGTACCTCCGAATTATTGTCTTTTTCTTTCACGGCGTCACATACTTGCTTCAATGCACCCAGATTCTTCTCCCCCTCATCTAACCGATTATTAACTGCGGACAGACGCAGTTTCCTCATTGCCTCTTGATTTCCCTTATCCACTGCCTCCAATTTTTCCTTACTATCTTTATCCATCACTTCGAATCTTTCCGTATTATCATTATCCATCGCTTCCAATCTTTCATTATTATCTTTATCCATCGCTTCCAATCTTTTCTTATACGCTTCCCATCTTTCCTTATTATATTTATCTATTGCTTCCAATCTTTCCTTAGTATCTCCATCTTCCATCCTCTGTAAAAACTGCAGTAGCACATTGTAATTTGCTACTTTTGGTGCGCTCACCTCGTTCGCCTGAGAAACCGTAGCTTCGCTAAGGGTAGCTACACTTTCACTGCATACCTGACCTAGTCCCAGCTCGCCAGCATCGTCGGGAAAAGCTCCCGATTGTGGACAATGCCCGCTGCCTAAAGGATCACCTAGCCGCTGTCCACTGACCAATTCAGCCCGTTCCGAATGTTGCCGTTCTCGCTCATTAACCCAAGGTCGACCCCTGCTTCCTGCTCCACTGCTACGTTCACCCCAGAATCACTCTTCTCCGTGGCGACTACACTTTTCGACTGCGACCTAGTTACTACGGACATTTCGCTAAAAAAATTTATACAACGATCTTCCAGCCTTGGACGACATAGCAATCAATTACATAAAAAAAATAAAAGATCCTTACCAATCCGGAAAGAAATTGCAAACAAAAAATTTTACTTCTTAACGCTATCACAATATACGTAAAAGACTTGCCAAAAACCATAAAAAAATTTAAAAAAAATCTTAACAGCAAACCATAACAACACAATCCTGGCAGGGTCGAAATTATTAGAGGCACCCACATGCCTTGCTCAAACTGTGGCATCAAGCAGTCAGGCCTGCAAGATGAGTGGTCTGCCATGCGAGTGGATTTATTCTTATTTATCGCAAAACATCAATGAATGGTTGTGAGCTCAAGTACCCACAATTAAGCTACACATTAATGTCCTGTTTGAATATTACGCGACGGAAACGGATAACGCACATCTCACTATTAAACATTTACACTAAAAGCATTATTGTTCACTATGCATTGGCAATACCACATTTTCTTTCTCACCCAACGGCTTTGATCAACACGTAGCCATCGCACTGAATATGAATGGTGCACACGTTATAAATTCTGGATGTCATGACTACACATTATTCGAAGAACAAGGCTACCAATCTTTTTCTTTTAACTATCTTTTTTATTCAGATAAATTCTATTATGATTCACAGATAACCTAAACACACCATTACAGTTTATACTACAATTACACATGAGAAACTATGCCCAGTGTGCATGGCTTTGCATTAGTGATTCTCTATCTAATGGTCTCGTAATTATCAAACGCTACAGTGCACTTTCTTGATAGGATGGTGGATCTTTTGCTATATCTCACACTTCGGCTCTCACACCCATCATCACGAAAATTTCATCCAGACCGAGTGGTACAAAAAGGAACATGAATTACCCACTGCCTCTGAACCTATCTTTCTACTCTCCCATACAAACCACACATACTTACATTACATGAAATACATCCCACTGACAACACAGAATACACCACAAAGAATGGTCACAATGTTAGAATCACTTCACTTTCAGCTTTCCAACTTCAATTAGTATTCGTCCCAGTTTCACACGACACTGCCCCACTTCGTAACTTTTCTTTCCTACTATGAACTGTGGAGGATATATGCACGCCTTTATGTACAATGCAAGCCAAGTGGCGTTGCTGGATAGACGGCTGACTCACCTTACTTCTCTCTCAGAGTATTAGAGTTTGAATCTAGCGTCACACGGAAACATAACTCGCAAAGGCAATATTATGATTATATTCCTCACCCACGCGAGTCCTCAACCGATACCTTGGACGAGCACTTCTCTTTATCCTTAGTGTCATTCACCACGTTACCGAATTGGTCAGACACATTTCAGGCGCTCAAAGTTCAGGTAAATCTCTTCTTTGGTTCAAGCGAAGGTGACCGAAGGACTGTCTCAAAGTTGATCATATATTGCACATTCACTATCTGCGGTTAGCAGACAACCGTGCATTCATGAGTTCACAGATCTCACCAAATTGGATGTAGGGATTTATTTTGTGGGAGTGGACATGTGATCAGTAAATAAATAATTTGTCATTCTTTCCTACAGTGGTGTCCGGCTACGGTGTATTAAGTGAAATTGAGTTATTACCCACAAAAAATATGTTGTTCTGACAAGAATAACGAAGAATGTTGCACCTATTTTCAATGTCAGGCGGTACTGTACCCTTTCAGCTTCTCCCTAATATTCTCCCTAATATTCTGTTTACAAATTTATCCTTGTATGATTTACTGCTTGTTCGGTGTAGATGTTGAATGAAATCGAGTGTAGGGTACCCGAATGTCTCACTCCCATCTTCAAATTGCACAACTATAAATCTAACAGATGGAGTAGCAGAATTTATGTGCTACAACAAGATTTGTTCTTTCATGGGGTGGGGCTGTGAAATACATGTCCAGCCTCATTATACCTCTCTTCTTTTTACCTGAGGACAGCAAAATTCATATTTCAGTGCATATATGGCAAAAATTCAAATTTTCATTTAGGACAACATGGATTCCCAAGGATTCACGTGCTACCAGTTGTGGTGGAACATGTAGGAAAGAGCATCTCTCCTATTTCAGAACAATAAATGTTATTTCTGTAACTTCCAGACGGTCAGTGTACATTGGGATAACTATTTCTAGATCGAAAGGTAAGCCAGTTCCGTTCGAACCCACTAGCGAGAACAAAGAAAAAAGACGGTTGGAAATGCAGTAAAGGGAAATGTCGTTAGAGGGTATTGTGGGATTGGAGAATTGTGAGGGTAACGTATTCATGACTTTACGTCTCTTATATTCAGATATCATTTTTAAATGACGAATGGAGGCCAGAGGAAAGTTGCTACCTCACAGTATGTCTGGACAAATAGTTTTTCATCTAAGTATAATTTGAGGAGTAAATGTAAAAGTCCAATTAGAGAAGTTTCTCTGTCCTGGGGCGCCTGACTCAAATGCTTTAACATTGTCATTGCCCATGTCAAGAGCAGGTGCAGTGCAGCTGATTTCTGCAGTTCTAATTCCTTGGACGCCGCTTTGAAGCAATACCAAAACCCATATGTTTTAAAACTATAAAATAAACGATTGCGTATAAGAATTACAGTAATAGAATAGCATAAATATCGTGAACAGTTCTTTCATCAGCGTGATATCAGTTCCTTCATCTCGGGCTATTTCTCCCTTCTCAGAGAACTTTCCGCACAAAGACATTGTAACATTGTCAGCTGCTTATTCCAACGACTATCCTTAGAATGACTCAGTTATCTATCAAGAGCATTAGGAAGACCTCTTTTCTTTACGTAGGGGAAGCGTTCTTTCGCCGCAATCAGAAGACCATTGACAACTGACGTATATATACTCCACATTAAAATTATTGGATACCAAGGGACTTAAATCGGGTAAACAATTCTCTTAGAATATTACCGCCCGTTTTTGGTTCATCTGGAAACTGGGTTGTAAAGAAAACGCGAGAGCTGATAGTTCAGTCAATTATACAGGAGACAGTGCATGTCAGAAAATGGTGTCTTCTCGCGCTCGCGCTGGACGTGCACACGTCCGTAGTTGCTGAGTATTCGCCTTTTGTTATATGAGCAATTACCTCAGGCATAATTATACGTCGTCGGCTTTTAACACTTTCTGCCACGTACCGCGACACAGATGTGGTGTGAGATATAATGGCCTTTGCAGTGTCGATTAACATCTGAACTAGATCCATAAGACCCTCACCTCTTATAGTTCCGTACGACCTTACGTCTCGTGCACACATAGGAACGCAATTATCGACAGTTAGCTCCTGAGCTGGCTTAGGAAGTCGATTCTCGTCCAATTAGGACCTTTGTTTATTAGACACGCATGGATGGCGAGAAATGAACGAAGTGCCACTTGACCCTTCAGCATGAGAGTAAATTTGACAGTACAGCGAACAGCAAAGAATAAGAACCATTTTCCTAAATCCATCCACAATAGACTTTACCAGGGTCCAAAGCGTACTAGCCGGCCAAAGTGGCCGCGCGGTTCTGGCGCTGTAGTCTGGAACCGCGAGACCGCTACAGTCGCAGGTTCGAATCCTGCCTCGGGCATGGATGTGTGTGATGACCTTAGGTTAGTTAGGTTTAACTAGTTCTAAGTTCTAGGGGACTAATGACCTCAGTAGTTGAGTCCCACAGTGCTCAGAGCCATTTGAACAATTTGAACCAAAGTGTACTGTTAAACTGCTCCAGGCAGTGTGGTTCTCTACTCACCACTGATTAGTTTTTCTTTTACTTCCATTTTTCTTGACATGTTCTCCTTCTTCTCCAAACCATGTTTAGTGTCCCCCTCTCATTTTGTGTGTTACGAAAAAAATGAAGAAATCCCATCACTCCACTTAACACTGCTCTACTCAATGCTCGTAGCCCGTAGCTCGAAACTCGGGTCAGTGCTACCAACAGTTCGTAGGTGCAACACACCAGTGCTTGCGCAAGGCACTGTTGCAGTGACGTCATGGGCTCGCTCAGGGCGGAGCAGTTGGGCCGCGGCCCGTGGGCTGCGTCTCCATGCGCAACTCTTCTGAGCCCGTGGCATACAGGTGATTTCGCAACAGCACTGCTCGGCCCTTAGGATGACGTCAGGGTCTCACTCAGCCCCATACTGCTGTAGCCCAGTGCGGCCGCAGCTCATTGGCTGAGCCTCTTCGCACGACTCTCCCAGCGGACCAAGATGCGGCTGCCCCTCCTGAACCGGCAGCGCGAGACAAGGAACGCACTGCTGTCATGGCCACGTTCCTGGACGGGCCGCGCTTCGATGATCCCCTCTGCTGCAAACTGCACAACCAGAGCTCACACTCAGCCGGTTGTCACCGACCGATTGACGTCATACAAGCCAACTGCGAAGTCACTCCTGCAGTGGCTGCATCAATTCCCACGGGCAGACACGTCACTGAACTGACTTAACCTCTTATACTCAGAACATTGATACCTCTCAAATTTTAAGTTAGTGTATCTTGTACAAATATCTCATGTGCCTATGTAAATGATTTGTCAAACGGTTTATTTAAAACATGTCAAATAGTGTATTGTTTTTGTTGCATACACCAATCTCGTAATTTTGTTGCACACGACTTGACTGAGTACTCATGTATCAGCCAGTATCGTAGTCAAATGTATCGTAGACACCAAGAAAATTTTTCTTTCCTTATGTTTATGAAATATGTGTTTACCAGAGAGTACACAAGTGTTAAAAAGCAGATGTAATACTTTCTATGTTGATAAGGAACAGAGAAGCCTCCACATTTTTTCTGCGATCAGTTAGGGGATGTCTGCCTGTTTCGTACCGTCCTTTGTTCTTCCGCTTTCGCAATGTAAGCATCTACACTACAGGCCATTAAAATTAGGACACCACGAAGATGACGTGCTACAGACGCGAAATTTAAACGACAGGAAGAAGATGCTGCGATATGAAAATGATTAGCTTTTCAGAGCATTCACGCAAGGTTGCCGCCGGTGGCGACACCTACAACGTTCTGACATGAGGAAAGTTTCCAACCAATTTCTCATGCACAAACAACTGTTGACCGGCGTTGCCTGGTGAAATGTTGTTGTGATGCCTCGTGTAAGGAGGAGAAATGCGTATCATCACGTTTCCGACTTTGATAAAGGTAGGATTGTAGCCTATCGCGATTGCGGTTTATCATATCGCAACATTGCTGCTCGCGTTGTTCGAGATCTAATGACTGTTAGCAGAACATGGAATCCTTGGGTTCAGGAGGGTAATACGGAACGCCGTGCTGCATCGCAACGTCCTCGTATCACTAGCAGTCGAGATGAGAGGCCTCTTATCCGCTTGGCTGTAATGGAATCGTGCAGTCACGTCTCGATCCCTGAGTCAACAGATGTGGACGTTTGCAAGACAACAACCATCTTCACGAACAGTTCGACGACGTTTGCAGCAGCATGGACTATCAGCTGGGAGACCATGGCTGCAGTTACACCCGACGCTGCATCACAGACAGGAGCGCCTGCGATGGTATACTCAACGACGAATTTGGCTGCACGAATTTTTTCCGGTGAATCCAGATTCTGTTTACAGCATCGTGATGGTCGCATCTGTGTTTGGCGGCATCGCGGTGAACGCACATTGGAAGCATGCATTCGTCATCGCCATGCTGGCATATCACCCGGTGTGATGGTATGGGGAGTCATTGGTTACACGTCTCAGTCACCTGTTGTTCGCACTTTGAACACTGGACGTTACATGTCAGATGTGTTACGACCCGCGGCTCTACACTTCATTCGATCCCATGCATTTCAGCAGGATAATGCACGACCCTATGGTGCAGGATCTGTACGGGCCATCCTGGATACAGAAAATGTTCGACTGCTGCCCTGGCCACCACATCATGCAGATCACTCACCAACTGAAAACGTCTGATCAATGGTGGCCGAGCAACTGGCTCGTCACAATACGCTAGTCACTACTCTTGATTAACTGTGGTATCGTGTTGAAGCAGCATGGCCAGCTGTACCTGTACACGCCGTACAAGCTCTGTTTGACTCAATGCCCAGGCGTATCAAGGCCGTAATTACAGACAGAGGTGGTTGTTCTGGGTACTGATTTCTCACGATCTGTATACCCAAATTACCTGAATGTCAATTCTAGTGGACTATACTTGTCCAATGAAACACGTTTATCATCTGCATTTATTCTTGGGGCAGCAATTTTAATGGCCAGTAGTGTATCTTATTAGCATTGAAGAACCATGAATATATTTAAGCGTATTTAAATTCATAACTTCCAGATGTATTGACTTAACAAACAAAACGTATCTCCTAGGCTAGGCGCAAATTGAGACGCGTATAGCACGTGTGACGTGACACGACACTTCAGCGCGCCACACACGTGCCGCACGAGTCGCGTGGATGCAGCGCGTATTGCGACGCGTACACCGTACTTCACACGCGCCGACTGACGGCGCTCTGCGCAGACAGACCCGAAGCGCGCGCAACCTGTTACCTTTCTCAAATGATTTTTCAGAAACTATTCACTGAAAATATTTGATTTTAGCCTTGCTTCTAGCGTTATATGTCAGCTACGTGGCGAAGTGCCCATCATCTCGCTAATAACCATTCTTATTGTGAGGTACACATTTTAGTGAGACACTACGCAAAACTCAAAGTTTGAAACGAAAATTAGGGGTCGCTATGATTTTGCGTTTGGTGCGTATTACATCATATGTTGCTGCGTATGAATTTTGGTTTAGACTTGTGAGGAGGTCCCTATCTGCCTCCGATCTCGCGAAAATGGATCCAATGTAGCGCGCTCACTTCCGATCTCACGCCCGCGAGAATGAAGTACTCGCAACATTTGTCATATCTCCTAAACCACTAGAGACATCGAAACGAAAGTTTGACGAATGATAGCACACAAGGAGGAAAGTGTTTTGTCAATTCTTTAACACATGGAACATCCTGTCTATGGCGATATATCAGTACTTAACTTAACTTTTTATTTATTTCACTCCAGTGACTGTAATTTTTTAAGAGTTATCGACAGCTAGTGAAACAAGAGCTTCCTAGTATGAAAATAAACATGAAATTTCTTCTCTTACGTTACTGCAAACGAACACTACGAGGTTTTTCGTAAGCTATTGAGCTCTGTGACTGCCAATTACTTGTTTAATGTGACATTCCGTTTCAGAATTGTGTCGGAATAGCTGCTGTGAGATGAGTTCGGCAAATTACACTGTGACAAAGGAAGTGCAATTAAACCTGTACCAACATAAATGTGGCCGTTTCTCATAAATGGTGATGCTTCTTCGAAAGAGAAAAGGTTAACTGACACAAAAATAGATTGCCAATTCCGTTGGAATTTTGGTGGAATCCCCGTAACCCATCGTATTTTTAAAAGTGAGGGACTGGAATGGAAACTTACCAAAGGATTTCATTCCGTCTCCTGAACTGAGCAGTATTAAAATAATGACGAGCATTCCTTCGGGCAGAATGATAGGCACATGCCAGATACTGGTTACTCACCTACGGTTTGCCAAACTGACAATGCGTGATCGCGAATAAAATAGTTGTTACTGAGAAAAATAAACAATTGATCTGTCGCACAACTCAATGGTCAGTGTATTGTCAGCAGCGGAGGAAAATGCGCGCGACAAGAATGCAGAAGCTAGCCATGTGTACCTTGTGAGCTGAAGTTCGAAAAGCATTGTCATGAAACTAGGTCTGCCTTTGTCAGCAGTACATTTCAAAAAATTAAATCTATCTAATCATGATACTCCTTTAGGATATTACTACTTTCGTAATAATACCGACCATTTTCTTCATTTGTGTAGCCTGTTGTATAATTAGTTTATTAATGATAATAATGTGCATGCAACAATTAAAATGCTTTTTCTCATCACGGCGAACCAATTAAAACATTATTTGTGACTGTTTTTCGAGTGTTTCTGGCTTGTAGCGGAAATGTGATATTCACATGCATGCAGTACAGTGTGTCGTATTACATATTTACATCCATATCCAAGTATTCACAGTGAGACTTCTACACTTCAGATCTTCGACGCTTTTTACCAGATTACCCCTTTCCAAATTTTTGTAACAGATCGTGCAGATACGCCAGCATACGAGGCAGCGAGAAGATAACCTTGTTTTACTTTCCTGCCTTGCTTCTTAATCACATGATTTTATAATATTCCTTGCTTCCTTATTCACTACCCTCTGTCCCTTCTACATCTACATCTACATGATTACTCTGCAATTCACATTTAAGTGCTTGGCAGAGGGTTCATCGAACCACAATCATACTACCTCTGTATCATTCCACTCCCGAACAGCGGGCGGGAAAAACGAACGCGTAAACCTTTCTGTTCCAGCTCTGATTTCTCTTATTTTATTTTGATGATCATTCCTACCTATGTAGGTTGGGCTCAACAAAATATTTTCGCATTCGGAAGAGAAAGTTGGTGACTGAAATTTCGTAAATAGATCTCGCTGCGACGAAAAACGTCTGCTTTAATGACTTCCATCCCAACTCGCGTATCATATCTGCCACACTCTCTCCCCTATTACGTGATGATACAAAACGAGCTGCCCTTTTTTTGCACCCTTTCGATGTCCTCCGTCAATACCACCTGGTAAGGATCCCACACTGCGCAGCAATATTCTAACAGAGGACGAACGAGTGTAGTGTAAGCTGTCTCTTTAGTGGACTTGTTGCATCTTCTAAGTGTCCTGCCAATGAAACGCAACCTTTGGCTCGCCTTCCCACAATATTATCTATGTGGTCTTTCCAACTGAAGTTGTTCGTAATTTTAACACCCAGGTACTTAGTTGAATTGACAGCCTTGAGAATTTTACTATTTATTGAGTAATCGAATTCCAACGGATTTCTTCTGTAACTCATGTGGATCACGTCACACTTTTCGTTATTTAGCGTCAACTGCCACCTGCCACACCATACAGCAATCTGTTCTAAATCGCTTTGCAACTGATACTGGTATTCGGATGACCTTACTAGACAGTAAATTACAGCATCATCTGCGAACAACCTAAGAGAACTGCTCCGATTGTCACCCAGGTCATTTATATAGATCAGGACCAGCAGAGGTCCCAGGACGCTTCCCTGTTGAACACCTGATATCACTTCAGTTTTACTCGATGATTTGTCGTCTGTTACTACGAACTGCGACCTTCCTGATAGGAAATCACGAATCCAGTCGCACAACTGAGACGATACCCCATAGGCCCGCAGCTTGATTAGAAGTCGCTTGTGAGGAACGGTGTCAAAAGCTTTCTGGAAATCTAGAAATACGGAATCAACTGGAGATCTCCTGTCGATAGCGGCCATTACTTCGTGCAAATAAAGAGCTAGCTGTGTTGCACAAGAACGATGTTTTCTGAAACCATGCTGATTACGTATCAATAGATCGTTCCCTTCGAGGTGATTCATAATGTTCGAATACAGTATGTGCTCCAAAACCCTACTGCAAGCCGACGTCAATTATATAGGTCTGTAGTTCGATGGATTACTCCTACTACCCTTCTAGTGCGACCTGCGCTATTTTCCAATCTGTAGGTACAGATCTATCGATGAGCGAGCGGTTGTATATGATTGCTAAGTAGGGAGCTATTGTATCAGCGTAATCTGAAAGGAACCTAATCCGTATATAATGTGGTCCTGAAGACGTGCCTGTATCAAGTGATTTGAGTTGCTTCTCAACCCCTAAGGTATCTACTTCTAAGAAACTCATGCTAACAGCTGTTCGTGTTTCAAATTCTGGAATATTCCATTCGTCTTCCCTGGTGAAGGAATTTCGGAAAACTTCTTGCAAACTGAAAACATCGCGGAGGCATATGATACAATTCCAGTGGCCAATGGCTCACCAGTTACTGAAGTATGCATTTTTCTTGACAGAAGAAAAAAATACTATACGGATATAAATAACAGAAAAGCATAATGTACTAACGAGGAAAGCTGGAGCGTTTAATTGGCGAAAAATGAAACACTACCCAAAGGCAATAAAATTTAGTATACAGTAAGGCAATATCTATCGTATGGGCGATACTACCACTGCTCATATGCGCCGTGCCGATGTGAGCCGGAGTACTTTTCCGCTCCCCGCCTCAGATTTCCCACGGTGCTAGCGAGGCATGCGCGACGCGCGGCGCGAGAAACTGTGCCACAACCACAACCACGCGCGACCCAGCGCAGGCGCGTGTCGCGTCCCAGTCATGTCGCGTCGCAATTTGCGCGGTCGCATTTGAACCTGTGATGTTACAAAAACACGCGATGCGCTGCGCCGCGCCGCGCCGCACGCGCTTTACGCGTCTCAATTTGCGCCTAGCCTTAGTATAATGACTTTATCAGATCTGTGTTCAGCTATTCGGGAAAGAAATGCAAAACTGCTGACTTGGAGTCCGTCCGCCTTTGGTGTGATGCAAATACTGATTAGCCATTTATCAGATATTTATGGTGCAGCAATGAAACTGCAGTCTTTCAGAAACTAAGGCCGATACTCAATTAATTATACAGCATAATGCGATTAACCGATCGTGTTGTGCACTTGCCTTATGAAATTTACATTGGAGGCACATCTGTAACTTTGCATTTCTTTCGAACACCTACCTGGAGTAGTAGGAAATCACAACAGGAATCAAGAAGCAATGCTCGGTTAATTCCAATTGACATTACTGAGCTGACTACCTGGTGGTAAGTGGTAGGAGATCATGACTATTTTCTCTACATTCTCTATCATCCTTCCACCTTCGCAAGCAGGCAAGGTAACAGTTACAGCTCAGAACTTCCACTCGCTCATCCACCTACCAGAGAGGTTGTTGCTGTTGTTGGATGGGGACCACTTATACTGTGGTCACTCCATGTATGGTTGCAGATTAACGTCATACCAGAGACATTTCTGTTTACAACAACAAAATATACAAGAACCGTTACTTCAGTTCGCTGCATAGGCGAACAGTGTGAGCTAAATAGCTTTCCACATACGGGAATGAGCGGCACCGTTATTTTAGAGTAATATAGAAACGTCTTTTGCCATGTCAACAACCGAAGGTGATGAATCACACGAGATTTACCTTACTCAGTAGTTCTCCCAGGAAAGAACTTGCAAAATTATGGACCAGAAACCTACCTTTCCCTCCCATCTCCTTCCCCAATGTTGTTGTTGTGATCTTCAGTCTGAAGACTGGTTTGATGCAGCTGCCCAAGCTAGTCTATTCTGTGAAAGCCTCTTCAGCGCTGCTCAGCTAACGCAGTGTACATCAGTTTGAACCTGCTAACTGTATTCAAGACTTCGTCTCTCTCTACAATCTTATCACTCCACACCCCCCCCCCCCCACCCTCCCCAACACTCACATATACACACATCTCTCCATTACCAAACTGATAAGTCCTTGATGCCTTAGGATATGCCAATGCAACGAAGTTCTGCCATAAATTTCTTGTTTTCCCCAGTTTGACTCAGTATCTTCTTATCAGTTATTCGATCTGCAGTGCCACCACTATTTTTCGGCGCTACTGAGTAAAATTGTGACATTGCGATGGCTGTTGCAAAAGATCAGCGCCGACCAAACACCATTACGTCAGATGCAGCACTACCACTGGCAGATTCCCGCATTGTGCTCCAGGTAAATGTATGGCACCGCCATATCGACGACACAGCAGAAAGGCGTTGTTAGGCCAGTAACTACACATCCAATCAGCAGACTTCTTATCGTCTATATGGTTGAAAGCTGTGGGCAACTTCGCTCTGTCCCAACATGAATTACCATAATTATCCAATGGTTCCAATGGCTCTGAGCACTATGGGACTTAACATCTATGGTCATCAGTCCCCTAGAACTTAGAACTACTTAAACCTAACTAACCTAAGGACAGCACACAACACCCAGCCATCACGAGACAGAGAAAATCCCTGACCCCGCCGGGAATCGAACCCGGGACCCATAATTATCAGTTAAAGATGTATCAGTCAGGTAGCTAATATTTAAGAGGAGAGGTCTCGCTCTACGAGGCGTCATGAGGCTACAAGCAGCCACCATGTTACTTGGCCTCTACTAACTGTGGGCCCCTGCTGCTGGTTTGGAGATCAGTGTTGTCAGCTAAGCATCTTATACCCTGTGGGCCAACTACCAGGTGCAACCAGAAATCGGCCATAGGAGGCAGCCGTTTGAGGCCATGCCCACCTGTTAAGTCAGTTCCATAACACTCGCTGTCTTCAGCACACACTATGGGGGACGTTGCACCACAGAATGTTCTGGTTTGTTCTTCAATAAAATGTATGACTAATAGTGAAGTTTTTATAAGCAGCCATCGATCATCATCCCGACAACAATCCACCGCTTCAACTCAGACCACCACATGTAGACGTCATCCATCCTGGACTTCCACATTTTGATGTCAGAAGTGTGTGTCAAGTGTAAATTTCAGTGACAGGGGAACCTTACCAGCCATTCTCCAGGGAGACGATGACTCTCGACTACCTCAGTGTTGCAGTTACGTCGGCACACAACATCAGTGTGCAGTGGGCTAGTGGACTGACGGTATTTCTTCCCCTGCGACTATCACATTGAGACATTGCAACTTTTAGCAGCTTTTCAGTTATGTTTCCATGTGTGACATGTGGCAAGTACACTCCGACTGTGTTCTGAGGATGTGTAAAGATGGACGTTATTTCTGCCTATCATGAATGTGTGTGGCTCATTGACTGGAAGTGTATACGTAGACTCTTGGAAGGAGAAGATGAGTTTTGTCCAGAAGTCGTTGTTTTGTGGTAGTTTTTGCCGTTTTTAATGTGCAATGTATTTCATTTTGAGCAAATTATTTGGCTCGCTGCGTTTAAGCGCGTATAGTAGTCGTCATGAGTAGCCGCTAAAGTGCAGAAGTTAAGTAACTGTAAGCGTTAGGGTAGAATTAGATTAATTGTCCTTGTAGTCATACTGTTTTGTTCCCCTCGTTTGTTGTTTGCATAATTAGTGAGGTATACCCTGGCGGAGAGGTTGCGAATTTCTGCAGCCTGGACCAGATGTGGAGCGAAGTAGCGTGCCTATGATTTTGGAGTCTTGCAGAGTGCCACTTTTGACAGTAATTTTGTTGTAGATACTAAGGAAGTGACACTAAAACAAATTGCATTACAGCTGTTTTGGGTACTGAAATGGTACAGAAGCATTTAGTATTTCTGGAAGACGCATATTCGGCACCATCTGTGCTGGCACTGCCTCCTCAGAAGGTGGGAGGAGAAGAAAGAGCAAAAGTGTTTGTAAGGTTTATGATCGGGCCGACAAGGCTTGTGCCAGTGGATCATGAGGTTGACAAAGGTGACAACACTTGTGGGGTAATGGGTGATACAGGCGAAGGCTGCTGTGCAATCCCAGGGTTCGGCTTTCTCATCAAGCATCATGCCGAAACTGTCTTTCGATGACGTGCAGTGGAACTCAGGGGGATAATGTTCAAGCTGGGGAAGCTGCCAACAGTGAAATACTGTTCGTATATCATGATAGAACAAATGCGGGCAAAATCACTAAGCATTAATCTGCGTGATGTATTGCCACGAGGCACTGGGAATTTGATTTAGGTGACCGAAGGTGCTGCTAACTTACACGAGTCTGGACTTCGCCTCCGGGTAGCGAAACGTCGTTGAGTACGCAGCGTTCAGTGATTGAGAGCACTTCTCCTGCCTACACTCACGTTGAAACGTTATCTGAATTCCGTCCTTCCGGCTGGGATTTCGCCTTTCTTGTCTGTAGAATACAGAGAGGAGAAGATAGTATTAGATTATACTAGTCTGAGGACCGCCTTCTGCCGTCCTAGCGTTTAATGAGTTTTTTGTTTTGTGGCTGGAGTTCTTCCATCGTCGCAGCCGTGCACGAGAAGCGTCACTCCGACACACTAACGCAGTACATTCTGTGATATTGCTAATTGCTTCGGCTTATTAGGGCTATAAGGCTGAACAGCTGTGATCACGTAAGTTTCATTTCCACTGAGGTTGCAAACCGCTATAGATCATCTTTGAAAGTAGTGTCTTTTAGTGTTTGGGATGTAGATGATATCAGTCATCTCGTGTAATTTATATTAGAACACGTAGCTACCAAAAGGGGCACATTTGAGCAGTTGATCAATAATATTAGTCAGGAAATTCATTTGTATCTCTTTACGACCTTTGCACGTCGACATATAAACATTTGTAACATATAAAGAGGTTTAAATCTACAATAAATGTATAATCAGAAACAACATTAATATTTAGTAATTACTAGTTCCCTTAATCATTCATTTATTTTTATGTTGTAATATATATGTTTGAGAGCAAGAAGCAGGAGATAATATCACCGTTAGGAGATACTAAGAACTTTTTCAGGGGGTAGACAGACAGGGCCAAATCTGTATATTTGCGTCCAGTATTTTCCACTGCGCACATACATATTTACACCCGCCCGGAGCAGCATCTTGGAAACCATACAAATACCTTCCAGAAATACTTCCTAGCACTTAAATTTATATTCGACGTTAGCAAATCCCTCGTTTTCATTAATACTTTTCTTGCTGTAGTCACTATTCATTTTATATCCTCTCTACTTCGGCCATCATCAGTTATTTTGCTGCCCAATAGTGCTTTTAGTGTCTCATTCCGTAATCAGATTCCTTTAACACTACCTGATTTAACCCTCGGAATACCAAGGGAGAGGGAAGGGTTACTTTTTGCCTACCTTTTCAGAATGCTACAATTTAGTCATATACATTATATTTTAAAATTTTGAAAAAAATGTATTTGTGATTTTTTAATGATTTCTTCTACCACATAACGTTTTAAGTTTTTGGGTCAAACTTAACGCAAAAATTTAGGTCTTGTCAGTGGATGTGAATTTTCAGTACATGTGTCATATTCATATTTTCAGGTTTATGACTCTTCTTACACATAAATATATCTTTCAAAAGTACGCTGTGCCTAAAAAAACAACGAAAGGTAACGAAGTCCGTATATCTTTGTGTTGACCATATATTACACCCCCCTTTTATAGTACACATTATGGTAAATCCGTTGGTACTGCTAGGTTCAGTTCGAATAGGTTACATTGCCTTTCATTTAGTTGCATTGAGGGTTATCTTATAATCCCTTTCCAAGCCACTGTCTATTCCATTCAACTGTTATTCCAAGTTCTTTGCTGTCTCTGACAGAATTGCAGTATCACCGGTAAACTTCAATATGTTTATTGCTTCTCCCTGATATTTAAGTCTGTTTACAAATTTATCCTTGTATGCTTTACTGCTCGTTCCGAGTAGATGTTGAATGAGATCGATTGTTGTTCTTGTTATTGTGGTCTTCAGTCCTGAGACTGGTTTGATGCAGCTCTCCATGATACCCTATCCTGTGCAAGCTTCTTCATCTCCCAGTACTTACTGGAACCTACATCCTTCTGAATCTGCTTAGTGTATTAATCTCTTAGTCTCCCTCTACGATTTTCACGCTCCACGCTGCTCTCCAATGCTACATTTGTGATTCCTTGATGCCTCAGAACATGTCCTACCCACCGGTCCCTTCTTCTTGTCAAGTGGTGCCACAGACTCCTCTTTTCCACAATTCTATTCAATACCTCCTCATTAGTTATGTGATCTATCCATCTAATCTTCAGCATTCTTCTGTAGTACCACATTTCGAAAGCTTCTATTCTCTTCTTGTCCAAACTATTGATCGTCCATGTTTCACTTCCATACATTCCGCTATCTTCGTTTTGCTTTTGTTGATGTTCATCTTATATCCTCCTTTCAAGACATTGTCCATTCCATTCAACTGCTCTTCCAGGTCCTTTGCTGTCCCTGACAGAATTACAATCTCATCGGCGAACCTGAAAGTTTTATTTCTTCTCCATGGATTTTAATACCTACTCCGTATTTTTCTTTTGTTTCCTTTACTGCTTGCTCAATATACAAATTGAATAACATCGGGGAGAGGCTACAACCCTGTCTCACTCCTTTCCCAACCACTGCTTCCCTTTCATGTCTCTCGACTCCTATAACTGCCATCTGGTTTCTGTACAAATTGTAAATAGCCTTTCGCTCCCTGTATTTAACCTCTGCCACCTTTATAATTTGAAAGAGAGTATTCCAGTCAACATTGTCAAAAGCTTTCTCTGAGTCTTCACATGCTAGAAACGAAGGTTTGCCTTTCCATAATCTTTCGTCCAAGATAAGTCGTAAGGTCAGTATTGCCTCACGTGCTCCAACGTTTCTACGGAATCCAAACTGATCTTCCCCGAGGTCGGCTTCTACCAGTTTTTCCATTCGTCTGTAAAGAATTCGTGTTAGTATTTTGCAGCCGTGACTTATTAAACTGATAGTTCGGTAATTTTCACGTCTGTCAACACCTGCTTTCTTTGGGATTGGAATTATTATGTTCTTCTTGAAGTCTGAGGGTATTTCGCCTGTCTCATACATCTTACTCACCAGATGGTAGAGTTTTGTCAGGAATGGCTCTCCCAAAGCCGTCAGTAGTTCTAATAGAATTTTGTTTACTCCCAGGGCCCTGTTTCGAGTCAGGTGCTTCAGTGCTCTGTCAAACTCTTCACGGAGTATCATATACGTATTTCATCTTCATCTACATTCTCTTCCATTTCCATAACACTGGCCCCAAGTACATCGCCCTTGTATAGACCCTCTATATACTCATTCCACCTTTCTGCTTTCCCTTCTTTGCTTAGAACTTTGTTTCCATCTGAGCTCTTGATATTCATACAAGTGGCTCTCTTTTCTCCAAAGTTCTCTTTAATTTTCTTGTAGGCAGTATCTGTCTTACCCCTAATGAGATAAGCCTCTACATCCTTGCATTTGTACTCTAGCCATCCCTGCTTAGCCATTTTGCACTTCCTGTCGCTCACATTTTTGAGACGTTTGTATTCCTTTTTTCCTGCTTCATTTACTGCATTTTTATATTTTCTCCTTTCATCAATTAAATTCAATATTTATTCTGTTATCCATGGATTTCTACTAGCCCTCGTCTTTTTACCTACTTGATCCTCTTCTGCCTCCACTACTTCATCCCTCAAAGCTACCCATTCTTCTTCTACTGTATTTCTTTCCCCCATTCCTGTCAATTATTCTCTTATGCTCTCCCTGAAACTCTGTACAACCTCTGGTTTAGTCTGTTTATCCAGGTCCAATCTCCTTACATTCCCACCTTTTTGCAGTTTCTTCAGTTTTAATCTACAGTTCATAACCAATAGATAGTTGACAGAGTCCACGTCTGCCCCTGGTAATGTATTACAGTTTGAAACATGGTTCCTAAATCTCTGTCTTACCATTATATAATTTATCTAGTACCTGCAGGATTCTTCCATGTTTACAACCTTCTATTATGATTCTCGAACCAAGTGTTAGCAATGATTAAGTAATGATCCGTGCAAAATTCCACCAGACATATTCCTCTTTCATTTCTTATCCCAATCCATATTCAACTACTATGTTTCCTTCTCTTTCTTTTCCTACTCTCGAATTCCAGTCACCCAGTCTCCCTTCACCACCTGAATAATTTCTTTTATCTCATCATACATTTCATCAATTTCTTCATCATCTGCACAGCTAGTTGGCATATAAACTTGTACCATTGTAGTAGGCGTGGGCTTTGTGTCTATCTTGGCCACAATAATGCGTTCACTATGCTGTTTGTAGTAGCTAACCCGCACTCCTATGTTTTTATTCATTATTAAACCTATTCCCGCAATACGTCTATTTCATTTTGTATTTATAACCCTGTATTCACCTGACCAAAAGTCTTGTTCCTCCTACCACCGAACTTCACTAATTCCCACTATATCTAACTTTAACCTATCCATTTCCCTGTTTAAATGTTCTAACCTACCTGCCTGATTAAGGGATCTGACATTCCACACTCAGATCCGTGGAACTCCACTTTTCTTTCCCCTGATAGCGACGTCCTCTTGAGTAGTCCCCGCCCGGAGACCCGAATGGGGGACTATTTTACCTCCGGAATATTTTATCCAAGAGGACGCCATCATCATTTAACCATACTGTAAAGCTGCATGCCCTCGGGAAATATTACGGCTGTACTTTCCCCTTGCTTTCAGCAGTTCGCAGTACCAGCACAGCAAGGCCGTTTTGGTTAATGTTACAAGGCCAGATCAGTCAATCATCCAGACTGTTGCCCCTGCAAATACTGAAAAAGCTGCTGCCCCGCTTCAGGAACCACACGTTTGTCTGGCCTCTCAACAGATACCCCTCCGTTGTGGTTGGTCCTACGGTACGGCCATCTGCATCGCTGAGGCATGCAAGCTTCCCCACCAACGGCAAGGTCGATGGTTCATGGGGGGAGGACATCGAGTGTAGGCTACCCGAATGTCTCACTCCCATCTTCAAATTGCACAACTAGAAATCTAGAAGATGGAGTAGCAGAATTTATGTGCTTCAACATGATTTGTTCTTTCGTGGGGTAGGGCTGTGAAATACATGTCCAGCCTTATTACTCATCTCTTCTTTTTACCTGAGGACTGCAGAATTCATATTTCTGTGCATTACAGCAAAAATTCAAACTTTCATTTAGGACAACATGGATTCCCAAGGATTCACATGTAACCAGTTCTGGAGGAACATGTAGGAATGCGCATCTCTCCTATTTCCGAACATTAAATGTTGTTTTTGTAACTTCCAGATTGGCAGACTACATTGAGATAACTATTTCTAGATCGAAAGGTAAGCCACTTCCGTTCTAACCCACTAGCGAGAACAAATAGGAAGACGGTTGGAGATGCAATAATGGGAAATGTCGTTAGATTGTATTGTGGGATTGGAGAAGTATGAAGTAGGAAAACTATTGTACCCATTTCATGTCTTTACGCATCTTATCTTCAGATATCATTATTAAATGACGAATGGTGACCCGAGGAAAGTTGCTACCTCACAGTATCTCTGGACAAATAGCTTTTCATATAATTAAAATTTGAGGCGTTTATGTAAAAGTACGATTTCAGAAACTTCTCTGTTCTGGGGCGCCTGACTCAAATGCTTTAACATTGTCATTGTCCATGTACACACATGGTGCAGTGTAGGTGATTTCCCCAGTTCTAATTCCTTCGACGTCGCAATGAAGAGCTACAGAAACTCTAGTGTTTCTGAAGCTGTAAAATAAATGATTGCGTATACGAATAACAGTAATCGAATAGCATACGTAACGTAAAAAGTTCTTTCAACAGCGTATTATCAGTTACTTCATTTTGGGCTATTTCTCCCTTCCCAGAGAGCTTTTTGCACGAAGACAGTCTAACATTGTCAGCTGCTTATTCCAGCGAGCATCGTTAGACTGGCTCAGTTATCTATTAAGATCATTAAATAGACCACTTTTCTTTACGTATGTGACGTGTTCTTTCGCCACAGTCAAAAGACCATGAGGTTATGGACAACCGACGCATATGCACTCCGCATTAAGTTTATTTCGTAGTCCCATATTTAGCATCTGGCAGGAGCAATTCAATCGTGAATAATCATGCAGTGCAGCGACAATGTTGGTACCTTGATCAGTAGTGTGCTGCATGTCTTTCAGAGTGGAGTGGTGGATACCAAGAGACATAAATCGTCTAAACTATTGTCTTAGAATGTTACCGTCCATTTTTGGTTCATGTGGAAACTGGGTTGTAAATACAATGCGAGATCTGAGAGTGCAGTCAATGAAACAGGAGACAGTACATGTCAGATAATTGTTTCTTCTCGCACTGGATGTCCACAAGTCTGTAGTTGCTGAGTATTCACCTTCACTTATATGAGCAATTACCTAGGGCATAATTATAAGTCGTAGGCATTTAGCACTTTATGCCATGTATCGCGACACATTTGGGGGTGAGACATAATGGCCTTTGCAGTGTCAACTAAAGTGTGAACAAGATCCATAAGACCTTCAGCTCTTATAGTTCCATAAGACCTTACATCTCGTGCTCACATAGCTACGCATTCATCGGCACTTATGTCCTGAGCAGGTTTAGGAAGTCGTTTTGTAACGACAACTGTACATATAATAATTTTTTCTTTATGAATTTAGATAAATTAATGTAAGCAATGTTTTGAACTTCTTTTTCGGTTCGTATCGTTATGTTAAAGAAACTGTGAGCAACTTCTGAAATGAATATTATTATTTATGTTAGATTTCAAATAATGTGGTAATCAAAGGGAAGTGTATTTAATGTTAAAACTATTGTAAGATGTGAAAATTGTAATTTATACACTTGGTCCATACGTAGGTAATGCATTAGGATATGTGCAGTAGAAAACCTGTGGTGAATACCCTACCTGTAGGGGAGCGGAAAAAGGTGGGAACAGGCGAGCGCGGGAAAACGCACACTGGCGCGGTTCGGCACAACGGGCTCAGTATAACAGTCTGAGTTTGGCATCGGTCAGAGGAACACGTACTGTACCTAGGAGGCCACCCAGGAAAAGTGGATTACATTGAGCCTCGAATGGACCGATCCTGACGACTACATGGCATGGCTATATTCTTAGGCACAAAATTGGAAAGATTACAACGCTAAGAAGAAGGAAAGTGCCGATGCAGTGAGAGCCTTAGCCGTGCTTGCATGTGTGCTGTGCTTCTCGCTATCTTGCTGCCCGCCAACCGCCGCACCGACTTGCACAGGTCAAACATTTATTTCATCTTTAGAAGTGTATCTGTGTGGACCAGTGTCGAAACTGTTTCTAACTGTTCAATAATAACCTGACTTTTACCAGAATTGCCTTAGCCATTACTTATCCTGATCACTGACCTAGACAGGGTCCTTACCACAGATTGTGCAACCCGAGTATCCCGAACTGAAAGTTTAATGTTAGTGTTAACGAAAATTATCAGCAGATTAATCTATGCTATAAAGAAGTTTAAAGTCCTGTGTGTTATTGCAAATGTTGAGAAAGAACAAAAGTATGACTAAATTGGAAGAGAGTTTTTTTTGAATTGAGTTAGCGATGTTATTTAATTAATTTGAGACAGAAATAATGACAGTTAAATAATTCAGAAGTGAGACAAAAGAGCAGTTATCCATAGATTGATAATTTTGAGTGTTAATTTACCTTCAGTACTTAATAGTTTCAGTATAACGACCATAACAGTTTCAGGCCCCCCCCCCCCCTTCTCTTGTCCTTTCTTTCAAACCTTGAAGTGTACTGATCAGATTTGACCAGTAAAGCTAAGTTCTATATTAAACCTAAGTGTATTAGTGTTTTTCCATCCTTAATAGTGACATTGTGTGTGTACTTTCAAGATTGTCGATGCTAGGGCAATCTATGTCCGATTTCAGTCTGATCAATATACAAAATGCAGTTCGTAGTAATCATTGCTGTGTGGTGTTGTGTAATTTTAGCTCGTCCAAATTAGTACAAAAGGAGGAAACTTTAGTTCAGTGGATATTCTGGTTCCAAACTTTGCCATATAACGCATCATTACTACGTGTTACTATGCTTGTACACGCACCCACTTGTACAAGGAAAGACTCACTCATTGCCTAAGTAGGCTGGCGACCGAATTATTAATTATAGGTAGCATTTACTGAGTGTACTTCTTGTCCATGCGAACGAGCAACTATACTTTACTTTGCTTGATGCATCACTGTAGTTATTGACTGAGTATAAGTCCGAGCTTGCTTTCATTAGGTACACGCGGTCAACTAATGTACCAAAAAAGGTGAAGCCCGTGAACTTATTACAGTACAGGCTTTATAGAGCTAACGTACGTCCGAGCGGGCGGTAGTGTTACAAGTGGCGACCGTGACAGGACATCCAGTTGTTGTCGGTTACAAATTAATGTAAATACCGAACAGTGGATGTTCAGTGGCACGAATAGCAATAAAAGTCAGTAAAATAAACTGCAGTGGGAGTCAAGTATAATAGTGTGGAGTAATTGGCATTCAATATGGACAGGAACGGAGGCAGGGTAGATGTGCCAAGCGAAATGGAGAATGCGGCTGGCAGTAGCCGGAGTTTACGCGGCCAGATAACAGATGGCGTTAGCGGAAGACAATTGGCGTACATACAATACCATGAACACGTCAACGAACAGATTAAAATATCGAGATCGTCTCGAATACAGCAAGGGACAAAACAGAAAGAAGAGGGTGACTTTGTAGATGATAGTGGGTACGTGAACGAATCCACTGACATATTTGATTCACCACAGATAAAGAAAGAACCGAAAGAAACTTATGAAGTAGAACCGGAACACACGGATTCCGTAGAACAAAACCGTGTAAAACTTTTAAGCATGAACGACTTTTTTGAACAATTAACCAAACAAATTGCAGGACAGAATGAGCAGCTTAAAACGTACGTTGACGAGCAACTCAAAACACAGAATGAACAACTCAAAACACACGTGGATCAAATTAAAGCACAGGTCGAAGGACAGGGAATTAAAATTAGTAAACAAATAGAACAGGTAGAACAAAAAGTGGGTAATTTAAGTTCTGTGGTAAATACTCTGAAATTTGACATTGATACCATTAACAAAAATATGGATATATGCACGAGGAAATTGGTAACATTAATAGTAGATTTGATGTTGAAATTCTCAACATTCAAGAGAAAGTAGAACCTCTGGTTGAAACTAAGGTAGCCGAAAAAGTTTTCGGTCTTAAAACTGAGATCGTAAACGAATGTCAACACGGAATATCACAGTGGAAAAGGTAGTTTTAGACACTGAAAGGGATTTAGGTAAAAAAGTAACCGGATGTGTTCAAAATTGTGAACAAAATACTACGGAAATTCAAGGCAGAATTTTCGATCTGGAGAGCAAAATTAAAGATAGGCCTGGTGTTGTCTGTAATGGCACACCAATTACGAAGCTGTTAGAAGGTGAGGAACGCTTCGATCCAGCCAAGAAACATAATGGGTGGCATCCGTTAGATTTTATCAAAAATTGCGAGAGAGTTTTTTCCTGAGCACTTGTCTGATCTGGAAAAGATAAACGTTGTAATTAGCGCCTTAGCAGGTGATGCTAAGTGCTGGGGAATAAATTTAAATACCGAACGAATGACGTTCGACGAATTTAGGCAAAGATTTACGGAAGAATATTGGTCTGAACAAAAGCAGGACCATTTATGGCGGGAGTTCATGATGGCCAAACAGCATGATAACAGGGGCAGGAATTCTTTCAAAGATTTCTGCGAGAATTGGTACCGGAAATTGACGCATTTAAGAGGTCGAAGATCAGATTCAGGAATTATCTGGGAGTTATATAAAAAGCTTCAAGAAGATTCAAAGAGGTATGTAGGAAGCAATCATCGCAGCTTCCAAGCATTTCTCGAAAGAGTCGAAGACGAAGATCATTGGCGCGAAAGTCGTGCCAATTATCAAAATTTTGGTAACCATAATAACCGACGCTATGACGAACGAAATGACAGCGATGGATTTCGCGTCAATATAATACAGAGTGGAAGAGGCAGAGGAAGAGGCAGAGGAAATAATTCAGGTCACGGTAGAGGGTATACAGGGCAAAATAATAACGACGCGGGAAACTAATTTCCGCGAACGTTGCGGGCCAAACGGAAGCGGACAATACATACCGGCCCCGATTTGAGAAAAGATACCGGACCGACCGTAATGTAATGAGAAAGGCTAGGGACAGACATGGAACGCCGCGACGTGTTGTGGCGAAACAAGTGTCAGGTGCGAGCCAGAATGAGTCATCTCTGCCACACAGAGCGCTACATGTTAACAGGCGAGTGGAGCATCAGAGGGCAACGGCCCAGCCTAGCAGAACACCTGTTCGGAAAGAAGCCGCTAGCAATATGGCAGCAGTAGATACGAACATAGCCGTCAGAGCTAAAGAAAATTTTACGAGTGATAATTCCGTGGCAAAGGAAACAATAAATGAAACTGTGAATACACAGAGAGGTGCGGTTAGCAGTGTTTGCAATGAGATAAAAGGCGAGGATGAATTAGCAGAAGTAACTGGTTGGTGTGTGCAGATCGATGATCTGTACAAGGACCTAAAGCAATGTGAGTGGGATGTGAATAAAGCTGAGGATGAGGCCGTTTTGCCAAAAGAGGAGATTGAATTAAAATCCAAGCCTGACGACAATACAGAGGAAGAACACAGTGCCTGTCTCAGAAAAGCTTTTATGTTAGAACCTGATAGCGATCCAGAATGGTCGGATTCCGACGATAGTTCAGATGATGAAAGATACGCAAATACAGACGAAAATGAATGTACTAACTCTCCCTATTGTGCAAAAGTAGCGTACTTAAGTGAATCTGATGTTGAGGAAAAGAGTAGTGGTGATTCTAGTGAAGATGAATTTTCAGGTGTAAAGGAAAATGAATATACTTTTACTGAAAGAGGGTATGAGAAAATCAGTGAAGATAAAGGGGATGCAGTTAATTGTGATATTGTACCTAGCGATGACGACGTATCAAAACAAAATCCAGACATTGAAACAGAACAAAGAAAGAAAGAACCACCAGACGACTCAGGGTTTATTTCGCAAAGAGTTCAGGTAATTAATAACTTTGAACTTCCGGAACCCAAGAAACCGCCAGATATATGTGAAGTGAATGTTAAAAGCATATCTTGGGACGATGTTATTGTCGACCCGGATTTGCTCAAGGAAGACCACGGTAATGAAAAACATTCGACGGTTAAACAAACTATAATACCAGTTGAAATTTATAACGTGAAATTGCAAGTACTTCTTGATACTGGGTCTCAGATAAGTGCAATTTCTCAGTCATTTTTCGAACACATTTGTGATAAGCCTAGGCTAGTAATTATGTCAGTGACAGGTGTAAAAATTGTTGGTGCAACTGGTAAGGCTAGTAAGCCGGTAAAGAACCAGATTTCGGTTGAATTTAGTATAAAGGGACAAAACTTTGAACACGATTTTTTGGTTGTGCCAGACTTGAGTACTGAAATGGTTTTGGGGATAGATTGGTTGGATAAAGAAAAGGTTATTATTGATTTTAGCCAGGGAGTGATCAAAATTAATAGTACATTTAGGAATGTGGAATTGAATTTTGAGGAAAGTGGGAAAGTGTTTGATTCAGAAATCGATTCTTTGTTGTTGGAGATCGACCAAGGGAATGATGGATTGACAAACAAGTACGAGGTGTACCATGTCCAGAGAATATTAAATGAGAGTGACGAGCAGGGGCATGAATTTAAGGGAATGGTGGAAAATTTAGAGGGAATATCTCCCAAACAGAAAGCAGAATTGCTTGAAATTTTAGGTAGTAACAGCCCCGTATTTTCGGACAAACCTGGCCTAGTTAAGAATTTTGAATACCAGATTGAGACCATAGAGCATAAACCTTTCTTTGTAAGACCATTTTCGATACCCATATCAAAGAGGCAGGCTGTTCAAGTGGAAATAGACAAAATGATAGAATGGGGGGTAATTGAACGAAGTAGTAGCGAGTATAATAGTCCCCTTATCATAGTGAACAAAAGGGATGGGGGAGTGAGAGTAGTTATTGACGCCAGGACTTTGAACAAAATTGTAAAGAAGGAAATAGACAGACCTGAAAATCTGTTCGAAATGCTCCAAAAATTTTATAACGTGAAGTATTTAACCAGTCTGGATATGACAGCCGGATACTGGCAAATCCCATTAAGTAAAGAATCCCGTAAATATACCGCTTTTCTATTCGCCGGGAAATGCTATCAGTATAAAGTAGTGCCGTTTGGGCTTAGCACTTCTGTGGCAGTATTTATTAGGGCACTGGACTTTGTGTTAGGGAGAGAACTGAGTTCCCAGCTAATCATTTATGTAGACGATTTACTGATTGCTACAGAAGCATGGCAAGAGCATTGCGAGTTATTGCAGAAAGTTTTTGTTGCTCTACAAGCAGGGGGCATGACACTTAAGTGGAAGAAATGTGAATTTGTGAAATCGGAAATAAAGTTTCTGGGGCACATTATTACTACAAACGGCATTGGCAAGGATCCAGAAAAGTTAAGTGCAATATCAGGATGTCCGGCTCCTAGAAATAGAAAACAGTTGAAAGCCTTTTTAGGTTTATGTGGGTTCTATAGAAAATTCGTCAAGGGGCAAGTTTTTAATAGTCCTCATTTGAATAATTTACCTAAGAAAAATAGTGCTTTTGTGTGGACTGAAGGGTGCATGAGAGATTTTGAAAACTTGAAAGGGGAACTTTTGAATGACAATATTTTGCATCACCCTATATTATCAAAACCTTTCCATATGAGCACTGACAGCAGTGCTTATGGAATTGGTATAGAAGTTTTCCAAGAAATCTGTGAAGGGGAAGAAATCGAACACAGGACTATCGCATTTGCAAGTAGGACTCTAACAAAATACGAGAGAAACTACACTATTTCGGAAAAGGAAGCTTTAGCCATTATATGGGGGCTAAAGAAATTCAGAAATTATTTGTGGGGCCATAAGCTCATCATACATACTGACCACAAAGCTTTAACTTTTCTTAAAGCTTGCCGTTTACTTAATGGTAGGCTGACTCGTTGGGCTTTGTACCTACAACAATTTGATTACGATATTTGCTATGTTAAAGGTACTGAGAATTATGTGGCAGATGCTTTATCTCGATTGCCTAATGGTATGAGTGAAGTGCCAAATGAAAATGGTGGAGAGGGTACTTTTCAGATAAGGTATATGAAAGAGGTTTCAGGAAAGAGGAAAATTGAGCAGATATGTAAAAATATGAGATACCATCAGAATGAGGATTCAACCTGGAAATCAGTGAAGGTAAATTTTTACAGTGTGCAGTATCCTCAAATTAAGAAATATTACAAAATTTATAAGGGTATTTTATATAGAAAGAAAGATTTAGTTACTGAGGAATGGAAGGTATGTTGGCCAAACCAGTTTGACACTGATGTCATAGATTATTTTCATTTAGCATTAGGGCATAGTGGGCCAAAGAAATGTTTGGATAAATTGAATAATGTAATAGTGATTACTGGTAGTATAAGTAAGAAGGTAAAGGAATGGATTAAGTCATGTGATGTCTGTCAAAAGGCCAAAGTGCCGAACAAAACTAGTGGGGGACCAATGCAAAGTACGTTGCCTGAAGACACCCTAGACTTATTATCGGTGGATTTATATGGTCCCCTCCCAAAGACTTCGGGAAATTGTGCATATATTTTGGTGATTTTGGAAGTATTTTCAAAATTTGTGAAATTATACCATTTGAAAAAGGCAACAGCAAAAGCTGTATTTAGTAGGATGGTCGAATACTTCAGGGCCATCGGGAAACCCAAAGCAGTACTATCTGACAATGGACCCCAGTTCATATCCAAAATTTGGAAGGAAGGAATGGAGAAAATTGGTGTGGAGGTTAAATATATTGCCACCTACCATCCTGCAAGCAACCCGGTTGAAAGGTACATGCGAGAAGTCGGGAGATTGTGTAGAACATACTGCAGTCACAATCATAGAGCCTGGGGCAGATTTATATCGGATTTTGAGAATGTCATGAACACATTACATCATGAAACTACAGGATTTCCACCAGAAGAAATTTTGTTAGGCAGAAGTAGTAAAAGTTTAATTGAAGAAAAACTAGAGTTTCCACCTTGTACAAGTTTGGGATTGGATCAAAAGAAAGAATTGGTGATAAAAAGGGCAAAGCAAAAAGCTGAATCTAGATATAAAAGACACAATAAAAATTTAAAAGTTTCAAAATTTAAAATTGGGGATTATGTTCTTTTAAAAACCCACGAAAAGTCTAGTGAACTAAACCATGAAATTTCAAAATTTAAATTTATTTATAATGGACCATATATAATACAGAATATTCCACACGATAATGCTTACTACCTGATCTACCCAAAATCCAAAAGACCTTTAGGTGTAAGAAATATTGTGAACCTGAAACTGTATGTTCCTAGGAACGAGTAATTGTGCTGTATCTTATGCTGAACCCAAGTTATTCTAAATGTAACTAATCTTTGTAAATGTCTGTATACCCTTGAAAGTGTGCTAATGTAGTTATGTGAGTTTCATATTACCAACTGTACTGTAACTGTAAAAATGTATGGAGAAAAGGACTGAAAAGAAAGGATAAATGCTATCAACCAGATAAAAGATGGGACTGTCAAAAATGAAAATGGGCAGTGTATGAACCATAATATGAAGGACTGCCAAATACGAATGAGGGCAGATAAATAGTCGATGGAAAATTGTAAATGTGATCCAGGAGATGTGACAATATGAAGTGAAAAGGACTGCCCAAATCCGCATAATAGGCAGCAAATATGTGTAGTTAATTTTCTGAATATATGTGTGTGTGTTTTGTTTAGTAAGTAAGGAAATGGACTGCTATTCAAAGCAAGCAGCGACAAATTATCTTATAGTGTATACAAAATATGCAATTGTTTTTGTAGTTAAATGTATGTATTCCAGAATTTTAAATAATTTCTTTGAGGAATTTAGAAAAAATGATTAAGTTGTTATTTTAGTAATGTTATGATGGGAAGTTGGACTGTGCAAATGGCACTTGAGTAAATGATAAGTAATTATTCTTGATGTGTTAAAAAAGTGTAAGCCTATATACAGTGAGTAAAAGGAAATATGTAGTGTAAATCTTTTTGGACATTTAAGTAAAGATTCAGAACCACTGTATAATTGTAAGAGTTAGTGTTCCCATAAAATTTGGACTTAAGAAAATTTTCTGGACACAGGGGCATGTATAACGACAACTGTACATATAATAATTTTTTCTTTATGAATTTAGATAAATTAATGTAAGCAATGTTTTGAACTTCTTTTTCGGTTCGTATCGTTATGTTAAAGAAACTGTGAGCAACTTCTGAAATGAATATTATTATTTATGTTAGATTTCAAATAATGTGGTAATCAAAGGGAAGTGTATTTAATGTTAAAACTATTGTAAGATGTGAAAATTGTAATTTATACACTTGGTCCATACGTAGGTAATGCATTAGGATATGTGTAGTAGAAAACCTGTGGTGAATACCCTACCTGTAGGGGAGCGGAAAAAGGTGGGAACAGGCGAGCGCGGGAAAACGCACACTGGCGCGGTTCGGCACAACGGGCTCAGTATAACAGTCGGAGTTTGGCATCGGTCAGAGGAACACGTACTGTACCGAGGAGGCTACCCAGGAAAAGTGGATTACATTGAGCCTCGGATGGACCGATCCCGACGACTACATGGCATGGCTATATACTTAGGCACAAAATTGGAAAGATTACGACGCTAAGAAGAAGGAAAGTGCCGATGCAGTGAGAGCCTTAGCCGTGCTTACATGTGTGCTGTGCTTCTCGCTATCTCGCTGCCCGCCAACCGCCGCACCGACTTGCACAGGTCAAACATTTATTTCATCTTTAGAAGTGTATCTGTGTGGACCAGTGTCGAAACTGTTTCTAACTGTTCAATAATAACGTGACTTTTACCAGAATTGCCTTAGCCATTACTTATCCTGATCACTGACCTAGACAGGGTCCTTACCACAGATTGTGCAACCCGAGTATCCCGAACTGAAAGTTTAATGTTAGTGTTAACGAAAATTATCAGCAGATTAATCTATGCTATAAAGAAGTTTAAAGTCCTGTGTGTTATTGCAAATGTTGAGAAAGAACAAAAGTATGACTAAATTGGAAGAGAGTTTTTTTTGAATTGAGTTAGCGATGTTATTTAATTAATTTGAGACAGAAATAATGACAGTTAAATAATTCAGAAGTGAGACAAAAGAGCAGTTATCCACAGATTGATAATTTTGAGTGTTAATTTACCTTCAGTACTTAATAGTTTCCGTATAACGACCATAACAGTTTCAGGGCCCCCCCCCCCCCTCTCTTGTCCATTCTTTCAAACCTTGAAGTGTACTGATCAGATTTGACCAGTAAAGCTAAGTTCTATATTAAACCTAAGTGTATTAGTGTTTTTCCATCCTTAATAGTGACATTGTGTGTGTACTTTCAAGATTGTCGATGCTAGGGCAATCTATGTCCGATTTCAGTCTGATCAATATACAAAATGCAGTTCGTAGTAATCATTGCTGTGTGGTGTTGTGTAATTTTAGCTCGTCCAAATTAGTACAAAAGGAGGAAACTTTAGTTCAGTGGATTTTTCTGGTTCCAAACTTTGCCATATAACGCATCATTACTACGTGTTACTATTTTTGTACACGCACCCACTTGTACAAGGAAAAACTCACTCATTGCCTAAGTAAGCTGGCGACCGAATTATTAATTATAGGTAGCATTTACAGTGTGTACTTCTTGTCCATGCGAACGAGCAACTATACTTTACATTTGCTTGATGCATCACTGTAGTTATTGACTGAGTATAAGTCCGATCTTGCTTTCATTAGGTACACGTGGTCAACTAATGTACTAAAATCCTTGTTTATAAGGTGAAGCCCGTGAACTTATTACAGTACAGGCTTTATAGAGCTAACGTACGTCCGAGCGGGCGGTAGCGTTACAGTTTCTCGTCTACACAAGACCCTTGTTTATTAGACGTGCCTGGATGGGGAGAAATGTGCGAAGATCCACTTGACCCTTCAGCATGAGAGCAAAATTCACTTCACAGTGAACAGCAAACAAAATGAACGGGTTTCCTAACACCATCCACGACAGTCTTCACCACGGTCCAAACTGAACCTTTAAAATTCGCTTCAGGCTGTGTGGTTCTCCACTCACCACTCAATAGTTTTTCTTCTACTTCCCTTTTTATTGACACGTGCACCTTCTTCTGCAAACCACGCTTAGTTTCCTCGCTCATTTTTTCTGATGACCTAAGCAGTTAAGTCCCATAAGATTTCACACACATTTAATCATTTGAAATAACTCTGCTCTACTCACCTCTCGCAGCCCGTAGCTCACAACCGCGGTCAGTGCTACGAACAGACCGTAGGCCGCAGCACGCCAGCGCTTGCGCAAGGCACTGGTGCAGTGACGTCACGGGCACGCTCAGTGTGTAGCAGTGAGGTCGCGGCCCGTGGGCTGCGTCTCCATATGCGACTCTGCTGAGCCCGTGGTATACAGCTGATTTCGCAACAACACTGCTCGGCCCTTGGGGTGACGTCAGGGTCTCGCTCGGCCCGAGACTGCTGTAGCCCAGTTCGGTCGCACGACTCTGCACCGTGCGGCCCGTCTGACGACCATGCGGCTGCCCCGGCTGGACGGGCAGCACTACGCAAGGCTCGCACGGCTGTCATGGTTACGCTCCTGGACGGGCCGCGCCTCGATGCCCACCTCTGCTGCAAACTGCAAAATCAGAACTCGCTCTCAGCCAGTTGTCACCGACCAATTGACATCATACAAGCCAACGGCGGCGTGACTCCATCAATGGTTGCATCAATTCCCACGGGTAGACATGTCCCTAAACTAAATTAACCTTGTTGTACACGACTTGAATGACTACTCATGTAACAGCCAGTATCGTAGTCAAATATATCGTAGGAAAATATATGACACCAAGAAAATTTTTCTTTCTTTATGTTTATGAAACATGTGTGTACTAGAATGTCCACAAATGTTAGTAAGTACATGTAAATCAGGCCAATAATGAAGAACGGAGAAGTCTTCACATTTTTTCTGCGATCAGCTAGGAGATGCTTTCCTGTTTCGTACCGTCCTTTGTTCTTCAGTTTCGCTATGTAAGCATCTATGCATCTGTCCTGTTATCTCTTAAGAACCATGAATGTACGAGGGGCCATTGAAAAATCCGTGCAAAAATAAGTACTGCTTACATGTTTGGAGAAAACAATTTTTATTTTCAACATTGTCTCCTTTTAGACTTATACGCTTCGTCCAACGCTGTTCTAATTTGTTGATCCCTTCCGAATAATAGGAATTGTCCAAATTTGCAAAATAGCTAAAAGTTGCTGCAATCACCTCCTCGTTTGAATAAAATCTTTGTCCCACCAGCCATTTCTACAATTTGGGGAACAAATAGTAGTCCGAACGAGCCAGGTCTGGAGTGCATGGGGGTTGGGGGATGTGAAACGAGTTGGAATCCTATTTCCATTAGTTCTGCGACCACAACTGCTGAGGTGTGTGCTGGTGCATTTTCTTGATCGAAAATGACGGTCCAATAACGATGAATAATATTCACCTGTAATAGCTTTACCCTTTTCCACATACTCGATGAGGATTATCCCTTGAGATTCCCCAAAGACAGTCTCAATAACCTTTCCGGCCAAAGGAATTGTCTTCGCCCTTTTCGGTCTAGGTTCTCCCTCGGTACCCATTGTTTAGATTCTTGTTTGGTCTCAGGAGTATAGTAATGTATCCATGTCTCATCCACAGTGACGAAACGACGCACAAAGTCCTGCGGATTCTTCAGAATGGCTGTAAACCATCCTTGCAACACTTCGCACAGTTCCGTTTTGGTCAAACGTGAGAAATCGCTGAACGCATCTAACGGATAGCTTTCTGATGTCCAAATGTTCATGCAAAATATTATGTACCCGTTCATTCGAGATGCCCACAGCACTAGCAATCGCACTCACCTTAACTCTTCCGTCATCCATGACCATATCATGGATTTTATCAATGATTTCTCGAGTGGTAATCTCCACAGGGCGTCCAGAACGTTCAGCATCACTTGTGCCCATGTGGCCACTACTAAAATTTTAAAATCACTTACAAACTATTCTAAGCGAAGGCGCAGAGTCACCGTAATGTGTATCAAGCTTCTCTTTAGTCTCCTGAGGCGTTCTGCCATCCATAAAGTAATGTTCAATCACCACACGAAATTCTTTTTCGCCCAATTTTTGACAATCACACGACTTCCTTGATTCACACGAATGCCTAACAAAAAAAAATATACCAATATGACTGACACTTCGTGTGCGTTCTTTCCAAAGATGCTACTAACTAAACATGACCTAAAGAGGCGCCGGTGGTGGCATCTCTCAGACTTTGCACAGACTCTTCAAACGCACCTCGTATTTAAGTATATTTAAATTAATACCTTTCAGATGTATTAATTTAGCAAACTAAACATATCTCTTTGTATTCATGTCTTTATCAGCTTTGTATACAGCTATTCGTGAAAGAAATGAGGCCGTCTGTTCGAATCCACTAGCGAGAACAAAGAGAAAAGACGGTTGGAGATGCAGTAAAGGGCAATGTCGTTAGAGTGTATTCTGGGGTTGTAGAAGTATGAGGAACGAAAAGTATTGTATTCTTTTCATGACTTTACTCCTCTTACCTTCAGATGCCAGTTTTAAATGACGAATGGTCGCTAGAGAAATGTTGCTACCTCACAGCATCTCTGGAAAAATAGCTTTACATCTAAGTATAATTTGAGGAGTTTATGTAAAAGTCCAATTTCACAAACCTCTCTGTCCTGGGGGGCCTGACTCGAATGCTTTAACATAGTCATTGTCCATGCCAACAGAGGTGCAGTGTAGGAGATTTCCCCAGTTTTTATTCCGTGGACACCGCTTGGAAGAGCTACAAAAACCCTTATGTCTTAAAAGCTATAAAAGAAAACGATATGGTATAAGAATTACAGTAATCGAATAGCATACATAACGCAAAAAATTCTTTCATCAGCGTATTATCAGTTTCTTCATTTTGTGCTATTTTTCCCTTCTCAGGGAGCTTCTTGCACAAAGACATTCTAAAATTGTCAACTGCTCATTCCAGGAAGTATCGTTAGACTGGCTCAGTGATCTATCAAGAGCAGGAAGGTTGAAGGAAGATAGAGAATGTAAAGAAAATTGTCGTTATACCTACCACTTACCAGCAGGTAGTCAGCTCAATATTGTCAATTGAAATTAACTGAGCAGTGCTTGTTGATTGCTGTTGTGATTTACTGTTACTCCAGGTTAGTGTTCGTGAGAAACGCAAACTTACAGATGTGGCTCCAATGTTATTTTCATAAGGCAAGTGCATGACGCGATCGGTCTATCGAATTATGCTGTATAGTTAAATGAGTATCGGACTTCGTTTCATAAAGACTGTAGGTTGTTTGGTGCACCATAAAAGATCTGGTAAATTACTAATCAGTATTTGTATCACTCCTATGGCTGACGGGCTCCACGTCAGCAGTTTTAAATTGGTTCAAATGGCTCTGAGCACTATGGGACTTAACATCTGAGGTTATCAATCCCCTAGAACTGAGAACTACTTAAACCTAAACAACCTAAGGTCATCACACACATCCATGCCCGAGGCAGGATTCCAACTGGCGACCGTAGCAGTCGCGCTGTCCCGGACTAAAGCGCCTAGAACCGCTCGGCCACCACGGACGGCCTCAGCAGTTTTGCATTTATTTCGCGAATAACTGTATACAAAGCTGATAAAGACATTAATACAAAGAGATATGTTTAGTTTGTTAAATTAATAAATCTGAAAGGTATTAATTTAAAGGCGCTGCTGTCTGGAACCGCAAGACTGCTACGGTCGCAGGTTCGAATCCTGCTTCGGGCATGGTTGTTTTTGATGTCCTTAGGTTAGTTAGGTTTAACTAGTTCTAAGTGCTAGGGGACTAATGACCTCAGCAGTTGAGTCCCATAGTGCTCAGAGCCATTAGAACCATTTTATTAATTTAAATATACTTGAATACGAGGGGCGTTTGAAAAGTCTGTGCAAAGTCCGAGAGATTCCACCACCGTCGCCTTTAGAGGTCATGTTTAGTTAGTAGCATCTTCGGAAAGAACGCACACCAAGTTTCCGCCATATTGGTCTACTTCTTTGTGTTTGGCATCCGTGTGAATCAAGGAAGTCGAGTGATTGTCAAAAAATGGACGAAAAATAATTTCGTGTGTTGATTAAACATTACTTTATGAAAGGCAAAACGCCTCAGGAAACTACAGAGAAGCTTAATAAAGTTTGCGGTGACTCTGCGCCTTCGATTAGAACAGTTTGTAAGTGATTTCAAAATTTTACGAGTGGCCATATGGGCACAACTGATGTTGAACGATCTGGACGCCCTGTGGAGGTTACCACTCTAGAAATCATTGATAAAATCTATAATATGGTAATGGATAACAGAAGGGTTGAGGTGCGTGAGACTGCTAGTTCTGTGGGCATCTGGAATGAACGGGTAGATAATATTTTGCGTGAACATTTGGACATGAGAAAGCTATCCACAAGATGCGTTCCGCGATTGCTCGCGCTTGACCAAAAACAGAATCGTGAGAAGTGTTGCAAGGATGGTTTGCAGCTGTTCAGAAGTATCCGCAGCACTTTAAACGTCGTTTCGTCACTGTAGATGAAACATGGATACATTACTATACTCCACAGTCCAAACAACATTCTAAACAATGGGCTAGCAAGGGAGAATCTGCACGAAAACAGGCGAAGACAATTCCTTCGGCCAGAAAGGTTATGACGACTGTCTTTTTGGATTCGCAAGGAATAATCCTCATCGACGATCTGGAAAAGAGTTAAACTATTACATGTGAATATTATTCATTATAATAGGACCGCCCTTCTCAATAATGACAATGCACCAGCACAAACCTAAGCAGTTCTGGTGGCAAAATTAATGGAAATAGGATCCAGCTCGTTTCCCACACCCCCCCGTTCTCCAGACTAGGCTCCCTCGGGCTACTATTTGTTCCCCAATTTGAAGAAATTTCTGGCGAGACAAAGATTTTATTCAAACAAGGAGGTGATTGCACCAACTATTAGCTATATTGAAGACTTGGACAATTCCTATTATTCGGAAGGCATCTACAAATTAGAACAGCGTTGGACGAAGTGTATAAGTCTAAATGGAGACTATGTTGAAAAAAAAAAAAGGTTTACCACTAACATGTAAGCACTTTCTATTTTTGCATGGACTTTTCAAACGCCCCTCGTATATTCGTGGTACTTAAGAGATAACAAGACGGATGCATACATAGCGAAAGCTGAACAACATAGGACGAAACGAAACAGAAAGGCATCTCCTAGCCGATCGCAGATACAATATGAATACTTCTCTGTTCTTCATTGTCGTAGAAAGTATTACATGTAGTTATTAACATTTGTGGACTTTCTGGGACACAAATATTTCATAAACATAAAGAAAGAAAAATTTTCTTGGTGTCTTACATTTTCCTGCGATATATATGACTTCGATACTGGCTGTTACCTGAGTAGTCATTCAAGTCGTGTACAACAAGGTTATGTCAGTTCAGGGATGTGTGTGCCTGTGGGAATTGATGCAGCCACTGCTGGAGTGACGTCGTAGTTGGCTTGTATGATGTCAATCGGACAGTGACAACCGGCTGACAGTGAGCTCTTGTTGTGCAGTTTGCAACAGAGGTTGGCATCGAATCGCGGCCCGTGCAGGATTGTAGCCATCACAGCCGTGCTAGCCTTGCCTAGCGCAGCCGTTTCAGCTGGGGCAGTCGCATGGAGGTCCGACGCGCCGTACGGTGCAGAGTCATGCAGCCGCACTGGGCTACAGCAATCTCCGGCGGAGCGAGTCTCTGACGTCACCCGAAGGGCCGAGCAGTGCTGTTGCGAAACAACTTGTATGCCACGGGCTAAGCAGAGTCGCGTATGGAGACGTAGCCCACGGGCTGCAGACTCACTGCTCCGCACTGAGCGAGGCTGTGACGTCACTGCATCAGTGCCTTGCGCAAGCGACGGCGTGCTGCGGCCTATGTGCTGTTGGTAGCACTGACCGCAGCTGTGAGCTACGGGCTGCGAGTGGTGAATAGAGTAGAGTTTAGTTCAATGTTCAAATGTTTGTGAAATCTTTTGGGACATAACTGCTAAGGTCATCAGACCAAACACCATTTTGTCTGATGCAGATTCCCACATTGTGCTCCAGGAAAGGGGGTGCCACCGCTGTAACGACGACACAGCAGAAAGGCATTGTAAGGCCAGTTACTACACATCCAATCAACAGACTTCTTCTTGTCTGCATGGTTGGATGCTGTGATTTGCGAAGCAAGAGCATTCTGTCGCAACATAAATTACAATTACTCTCAGGCAAAGGTGTTTCAGTCTCGTAGCTACTATCAACGAAGAGAGGTGTATGCCTCTCCTCGAGGCGACATGATACTTCAAGCAACCACCACGAGATATGGCCTCCATTACCTGTGGGCCCCTGATGCTGGTTTTAAGATCAGTTTTGTGGGCTTAGCATCTTCCAGCAAGTGGGCCAACTACCAGGTGCAACCAGCCTTTCGCTTTAGAGGGCAATCGTTTGCGACCATGGCCACCTGTTGCGTCAGTTCCTTAAAACCCGCTGTCTTCAGCACACACCATGGGGGACATTGCACCACAGAATGTTATAGTTCGTTCTTCAGTAAAATGTATGACAAACAGTGAAGTTTTTATGAACAGCCATGGATCATCATTGCGACAACAATCCACCACCTCAACTCAGTCCTCCATGTGTAGAGGTCATCCATCCTAAACCTCTACATTTTGCTGTCAGAAGTGTGTGTCACCTGTATATTTCAGTGAGAGACGATGGCTCCCGATTTCTTCATGGTTGCCGTTTCTTCGACACACAGTATCATTGCACAGTGGGTGATTGCACTGACTGTTTTATTTTATTTTTTCCCTTCGAGTATCGCGTCGCGTCAGTGCACCTTTTGGCAGCTTTTCAGTTCTGTTTTCATGTGTGACATGTGTCAAGTTAACTCAGACTGTGTTCTGAGGAAGTGTTAATACACTCGTTATTTTTGCCTATCGTCAATGAGTGGGGCTCATTGTGTGGAAGTGTATAAGTTGTTAACCATGCATAGCTTCTTAGGAGCGGAAGGTGATTTTTGTCGGGATGTCGAAATTTTGTGGTAGTTTTCGCCGTTTTTAATGGGCAATGTATTTCATTTGGAGCAATAAATGTGGCTCACTACGTTTAAACACGTAAAGTTGTAGTCATGAGTAACCGCTCAAGTGGAGAAGTTAAGAAACAGTAAGTGTTAGGATAGAATTAGATTAAGTGTCCTTGTTGTCGTACTGTTTTGTCCTCCTCGTTTGTTGTTTGCATGATTGGCGGAGGGATTCCCTGGCAGAGAAGTCTCGAATTTCAGCAGCCTGGACCAGATGTGGAGGGAAGTGCATCTGCCGATGATTTTTGTGTCTAGCAGAGTGCAACTGCTGGCTGTAATTTTGTTGTAGATACTTAGGAGGTGACGAAGAAAGCTTTCAATAAGGCTGATTGTATTGAGGATGTTTTGGATGCTGAAATGCGGGTGTAGAAATGTATGTGTGCAATGGAAAACACTAAATGCGAAAATAAAGTTTTTGCCCTGTCCGACTACCCCTTTCTGTATTACAGATGTTATATAACGATGTAAAATGGACATAAAGAGATACAAGTGAATTTCCTGACTAATATTATTGATCAATTGCCCAAACGTGTCCCTTTTTATGGCGACACGTACTAATATAAATAACGCGAGGTGACTAACATCATCTACGTCCCAAACAATAGAAGACTCTTGTTTCAAAGATGATCTACGGTAGTGTGCAGCCTCAGTGGAAATGAAAAACTTCCAAAATCACAGCTGTTTAGGTTTATAGCCCTAATATGCCGAAGCAATTACGATTATAACCGTATCTATTGCGTCCGGTGCGTCGGAGTGATGGTTCTCGTACACGTCTGCGACTATGGAAGATCTCCAGCCGCAAAACAAAAAAAAAATCATTAAACACTAGGGCGGCAGAAGGCGGACCTCTGTCTAGTACAATCTAACACTATCTTTTTGTCTCTGTATTCTACAGACAAGAATCGCCAACTCCCACCCACAAGGACGGAATTCAGATAACGTCTCAATGTGAGTGTTGACAGGAGAAGTGCTCTCAATCACTGAGAGCTGTGTACTCAACGACTATTCCCTACCCAGAGGCGAAGTCCAGAATCGTATAAGTTAGCAACACCTTCAGATACCTAAAGCAACTTCCCAGTGCTTTGTGGCATTATAACGTGGAAATTATGCCTTAGTGATTTTGCTCGCATTTGTCCTATCATGATAAACGAATCTTGCAACTGTATTTCTGTGGTGACGGCTTCCCCTACCCTGAACATTATCCCCCTGGGTCCCACAACTCATCATCAAAAGTTAGATTCGGCATGTTGCTTGATGAGCAAGTCTAGTCGTGGGATTACGCAGCAGCCTTCGCCTGCATCACTCATTACACTGCAAGTGTGTCAGTTTGTCAATCTCCTGATCGACTGGCAGAAGCCTGGTTTTGCCCGATCATAAACCTTACAAACACATTTCCTCTATCTTTTTCTCCCAGCTTCTGAGGAGGCAGTGCCGTGACATATCGTGCCGAATCTTCGGCCTTCGGAAACACTAAATGCGTCTATAGCATTCAGTACCCAAAACATCTGCAATACAATCAACCTTATTGATAGCTTTCTGTGTCACGTCCTAAGTATCTACAACAAAATTACGGTCGGCAGTTGCACTCTGCAAGACACAAAAATCATCGGCACATGTACTTCCCTACCCACGTGGTTCAGGCTGCAGAAATTCTCAACCTCTCCGCACGTGGATTCCTCATTAATTATGCAAACAACAAACGAGGAGAACAAAACACTATGACGACAAGGACACTTAATCTAATTTTATCCTAACGCTTACTGTAACTAAACTTCTCCACTTTAGCGGCTACTCATGACTACTACTTTACGTGCTTAAACGTAGTGAGCCACATTCATTGCTCAAAGTGAAATACATTGCTCATTAAAAACGGCGAAAACTACCACAAAACTCCGACTTCTCGACGAAACTCATCTTCCCCTACTAAGAAGTTATGCATGGTTAACACCTCTTACACTTCCAGACAATGCGCCACACTCATTGATGATAGGCAAAAATAGCGTTCATATTTACACATCCTCAGAACACAGTTTCAGTTTACTTGACACATGTCGCACATGGAAAGAGTACTGAAAAGCTGCTTATACGTGTACTGACTCGACGTGACACTCGCAAGGGAAAAAAAAGAACAGTCAGTGCACTCACCCAGTGCACATTTGTAATGTATAAAGGGGTTTTAATCTACAATAAATGAATAAACAGAAACGAGATTAATATTTAGTAGTTACTAGCTACCTTAATCATTTATTTATTTTTATGTTGTTATTTATGTGTTAAAGAGCAAGAAAGAGGAAATAATAACACCATTAAAAGACCCTAAGATCTGCTTGAGGGGGTAGCCAGACAAGGCCAAATCTTTATTTTCGCGGTCACTATCTTCCATTGTGCACATTCATTTTTACAACCGCCTGGGGCAGTAACTAGGAAACCATACAAATACCTTCCAATATTACTTCCTAACATTTAAATTTATATTCGATGTTACGAAATCCCTATTTCTCATTAATACTTTTCTTGCTATAGTCAGTCTTCATTTTATATCGTGTTGTGCATAAATGACAACGAAAATGAACTAAATAAGTATATCTTTGTGTTGGTCATATATTACGCCCCTCTTTGTTGTTGTTGTTGTTGTTGTTGTTGGTGTTGAGGTGGTCTTCACTCCTGAGACTGGTTTGATGCAGCTCTCCATTCTACTCTACTCTGTGCAAGCATCTTCATCTCGTAGTACCTACTGCAACCTACATCCTTCTGAATCTGTTTAGTGTATTCATCTCTTGGTCTCCCTCTATGAATTTTACCCTCCACGCTGCCCTCCAATACTAAATTGGTGATCCCTTGATGCCTCAGAACATGTCCTACCAACCGGTCCCTTCTTCTTGTCAAGTTGTGCCACAAACGTCTCTTCTCCCCAGTCCTATTCAATACCTCCTCATTAGTTATATGATGTACCCAACTAATCTTCAGCGTTCTTCTGTAGCACCACATTTCGAAAGCTTCTTTTCTCTTCTTGTTCAAATAATTTATCGTCCATGTTTCACTTCCATACATGGCTACACTCCATACAAATAATTTCAGAAACGACTTCCTGACACTTAAATCTATTATCGATGTTTACAAATTTCTCTTCTTCAGAAACGCTTTCCTTGCCATTGCCAGTCTACATTTTATATACTCTCTGCTTCGACCATCATCAGTTATTTTGCTCCACTAATAGCAAAACACCAATACTACTTTAAATGTCTGATTTCCTAATCTAATTCCCTCAGCATCACCCCATTTTATTCGACTACATTCCATTATCCTCGTTTTGCTTTTGTTGATGTTCATCTTATATCCTCCTTTCAAGACACTATCCATTCCGTTCAACTGCACTTCGAAGTCCTTTTCTGTCTCTGACAGAATTACAACGTCATCGGCGAACCTCAAAGTTTTTATTTCTTCATCATGGATTTTAGTACCTACTCCGAATTTTTATTTTGTTTCCATTACTGCTTGCTCAATATACAGATTGAATAACATTGGGGAGAGGCAACAAACCTGTCTCACTCCCTTCCAAACCACTGCTTCCCTTTCATGTCCCTCGACTCTTATAACTGCCATCTGGTATCTATACAAATTGTAAATAGTCTTTCGCTCCCTGTATTTTCCCCTGCCGCCTTCAGAATCTGAAAGTGAGTATTCCAGTCAACATTGTCAATAGCTTTCTGTAAGTTTACAAATGCTAGAAACGTAGGTTTGCCTTTCCTTAATCTAGCTTCTAAGATAAGTCGTAGGGTCAGTATTGCCTCACGTGTTCCAATATTTCTACGGAATCCAAACTGATCTTCCCCGAGGTCGGCTTCTATCAGTTTTTCCATTCGTCTGGAAAGAATTGGCTTTAGTATTTTGCATCCGTGATTTATTAAACTGATTTCTCAGTAATTTTCACATCTGTCAGCACCTGCTTTTTTGGGATTGGAATTATGTTCTTCTTGAAGTCTGAGGGTATTTCGCCTGTCTCATGCATCTTGCTCACCAGATGGTAGAGTTTTGTCAGGATTGGCTCTCCCAAGGCCGTCAGTAGTTCTAATGGAATGTTGTCTACTACCGGGGCCTTGTTTCGACTCAGGTCTTTCAGTGCTGTGTCAAACTCTTCACGCACTATCGTATCTCCCATTTCATCTTCATCTACATCCTCTTCCATTTCCATAATATTGTCCTCTAGTACTTCGCCCTTGTATAGACCCTCTTATATACTCCTTCCACCGTTCTGCTTTCCCTTCTTTGCTTAGAACTGGGTTTCCATCTGAGCTCTTGATATTCTTTTCTGCAAAGGTCTCTTTAATTTTCCTTTAGGCAGTATCTATCTTACCCGTAGTGGGATAAGCCTCTACATCCTTGCATTTATCCTCTAGCGATCCCTGCTTAGCCATTTTGCACTTCCTGTCGATCTCATTTTTGAGACGTTTGTATTACTTTTTGCGTGCTTCATTTACTGCATTTTTATATTTTCTCCTTTCATCAATTAAATTCAATATTTTTTCTGTTACCCAAGGATTTGTACTAGCCCTCGTCTTTTTACCTACTTGATCCTCTGCTGCCTTCACTACATCATCTCTTAAAGCTACCCATTCTTCGTCTACTGTATTTCTTTCTCCAATTCCTGTCAATTGCTCCCTTATGCTCTCCCTGAAACTCTGTACAACCTCTGGTTTAGTCAGTTTATCCAGGTCTCATCTCCTTAAATTCCTGCATTTTTTCAGTTTCTTCAGTTTTAATCTACAGTTCATAACCAACAGATTGTGGTCAGAGTCCAATCCGCCGCTGGAAATTTCTTACAATTTAAAACCTGGTACCTAAATCTCTGTCTTACCATTATATAATCTATCTGAAACCTGTCAGTATCTCCAGGCTTCTTCCATGTATCCCCTCTTTGTAGTACACGTTATTTAAAATCCCTTGGTACTGCTGGGTTTAATTCGAATACGTTCCATTACCTTTCATTTAGTTCCATTGGGGATTAACTTATAATTCTTTTCCAGGGCACTATCTACTCCATTCAACTGTTATTCCAAGTTGTTTGCTGTCTCTGACAGAATTCCAGTGTCAACGGTAAACTTCAAAATGTTTATTGCTCCTCCCTGATATTTACTTCAGTTTACAAATTTATCTTTGTATGCTCAACTGCTTGGTTGGTGTAGATGTTGAATAACATCGAGTGTAGGCTACCCGAATGACTCACTCCCATCTTCAAATTGCACAACTAGAAATCAAGCGGATGGAGTAGCAGAATTTATGTTTCAACAACATTAGTTCTTTGATGGGGTGGGGCTCTGAAATACATGTCCGGTCTCATTACACCTCTCCTCTTTTTAACAGAGGACGCCAAAATTCATATTTCAGTACATATATGGCAAAAATTCAAACTTTAATTTAGGGCAAAATGGATTCCCAAGGACTCACATGTTACTACTTGTGGAGGAACATGTAGGAATGAGCGTCTATCCTATTTCACAACATTAAATGTTATTTTTGTAGCTTCCAGAAGAGCAGAGTACATTGAGATAACTATTTCTAGATCGAAATGTAAGCCACTTCCGTTCGAACCCACTAGCGAGAACAAAGAGAAAAGACGGCTGGAGAGGCAGTAAAGGGAAATGTCGTTAGAGTGTATTCCGTGATTGGAGAAGTATGAGGAAGGACAAGTATTATAGCCTTTTCATGACTTTACGCCTCTTATCTTCAGATATCATTTTTAAATGACGAATGGTGGCCAGGGGAAAGTTGCTCCCTCACAGCATCTCAGGACAAATAGCTTTACATCTAAGAATAGTTTGAGGCGTTTATGTGAAAGACCGATTTCAGAACCATTCTGTCCTGGGAGGCCTGACTCAAATGGTTTAACATTCACATTTTCCATGCCAACAGAAGGTGCAGTGTAGGTTATTTCGCCAGTTCTAATTGCTTAGATACCGTTTTGAAGAGCTAATGTAATGGGTATCAGTTTGAACCTGCTAACTGTATTCAAGAATATGTCTCCCTCTACAATTTTAATACCCCCCCCCCCGTCCCCAATACCCACATTATCACACTTCTCTCCATTACCAAACTGTGAAGTCCTTGATACCTCATGATATGCCCTATGAAACGAAGTTGTGCCATAAATTTCTTGTTTCCCCAGTTCGACTCAGTTATTCGATCTGCTGTGCCACCAGTATTTTTCGGCGCTACTGAGTAAAATTGTGATGTTGTCATTTACGTTGCAAAAGATCTTGGGAGTGGGCCAGCTCGGAGCTGACCAAACACCATTTCGTCCGATGCAGCAATGCCGCTGGTAGATTCCTACATTGTACTCCAGAATAGGGGCTGGCACCGCCATAAAGACGACACAGCGGAAAAGCGTTGGTAGGACAGTTACTACACATCCATTCAACAGACTTCTCATGGTCTACATGGTTACAAACAGTGATTTTCAAAGCAAGAACAATCTGTCCCAACATAAAGCACCGTTATTTCCAGTCAATCAAAGGTGTCTCCGTCTGGTAGCTACTATTTAAGAGGTGAGATGTTGCCGCTCCACGAGGCGACATGAGGCTACAAGCAGCTACCTTGGGATTTGGCCTCCACTAACTATGGGCCCATGCTGCTGGTTTTAAGATCAGTGCAGAGAGCTTAGCATCTTCCTGCCAGTGGGCCGACTACCTGGTGCAACCAGCCTTGTCATAGAGGGAAGTCGTTTGAGATCGTACAATGTTCTAGTTTGTTCTTCAGTAAAATGTACAACTAATGGTGAAGTTCTTATGACAAGCTATCGATCATCATCCCAACAATAATCCACCACCTCAACTCAGACCTCCACGTGTAGAGGCCATCGATCCTGGACCTCCACATTTTGATGTCAGAAGTGTGTGTCACCTCTAAATTTCAGTGACAGGGGTACCTTACCAGCCACCCTCCCTGGAGACGATGACTCTCGACTACCTCAGGGTTACAGTTTCATCGACACACAGCGTCAGTGTGTAGTGAGTAAGTGCACTGACTGCTCTATTTTTCTCCCTGTGAGTATCACATCCAGTAAGTGCACCTTTTAGCAGCTTCCTAGTTCTGTTTTCATGTGTGACATGTGTCAAGTAAACTCAGACACTGTTCTGAGGATTTGTAAATATGAACGTTATTTTTGCGTATCTTCAATGAGTGTTGCTCATTGTCTGGAAGTGTATAAGGTATTAACCATGGATAGATTCTTAGGAGGGGAAGGTGATATTTGTTCGGATATCGGAGTTTTGTGGTAGATTTCGCCGTTTTTAATGTCCGATGTATTTCACTTTGAGCAATAAATGTGGCTCACTACGTTTAATCACGTGAAGCAGTAGTCATGAGTAGCCGCTCGAGTGGAGAAGTTAAGTAACAGTAAGTGTTAGGATAGAATTAGATAAAGTATGCTTGCCGTCATACTGATTTGTTCTCCTCGTTGGTTGTTTGCATGACTGGTGGCGGGATTCTCTGGCTGAGAAGTTGCGAATTTCTGTAGCCTGGACCAGATGTGCAGGGAAGTGCATGTGCCGATGATTTCAGTGTCTTGCAGAGTGCAACTGCAAACTGTAATTTTGTTGCAGATACTTAGGAGGTGACAAAGAAAGCTATCAATAAGGCGTATTATATTGAAGATGTTTTGGGTACTGAAATGCGGCCGGCCGCGGTGGCTGTGCGGTTCTAGGCGCTCCAGTCCGGAGCGGCGCTGCTGCTACTGTCGCAGGTTCGAATCCTGCTTCGGGCATGGGTGTGTGTGATGTCCTTAGGTTGGTTAGGTTTAAGTAGTTCTTAGTTCTAGGGACTGATGACCACAGCAGTTGAGTCCCATCGTGCTCAGAGCCATTTGAACCACTTTGAACTGAAATGCGGGTGTAGAAATGAATGTGCGCAATGGAAAATACTGAAAGCGAAAATAAAGATTTTGCCCTGTCTGACTACCCCGCGAAGCAGATCTTAGGATCTCTTAACGGTGATATTGTTTCCTCCTTCTTGCTCTTTAACATATAAATAACAACATAAAAATAAATGAATGATTAAGGGAGCTAGTAACTACTAAATGTTAACCTCGTTTCTGATTATACATTTATTGTAGATTAAAACCCCTTTATATATTACAAATCTTTATATGTCGATGTGCAATGGACATAAAGAGATACAAACTCCAGCCAAAAAATAAAATACTAATTAAACACTAGGACGGCAGATGGTGGTCCTCCGACTAGTATAATCTAATACTATCTTCTTCTCTCTGTATTCTACAGACAAGAAATGCGAACTTCCACCCACAAGGACGGAATTCAGATAATGACACAACATGAGCATAGACAGGAGAAGTGCTCTCAATCACTGAACGCTGCGTACTCGACGACGATTCCCTACTCGGAGACGAAGTCTAGAATCCTATAAGTTAGCAACACCTTCGGTCACCTAAAGCGCTTTCCCAGTGCCTTGTGCCCTATAACATGCCAACTAAGCAATAGTGATTTTGCCCGCATTTGTCCTATCATGATAAACGAACCCTGCGACAGTATTTCACTGATGACAGCCTCTGCCACCTAGAACATTATCCCCCTGGGTTCCACCGCTCGTCATCGAAAGTCAGTTTCGGCAAGATGCTTGATGAAAACGTCTAGGCCTGGAATTGCACGGCAGAGTTCGCCTGCATCACGCAGTACACTGCAAGTGTTGTCACTTTTGTAAATCTGTTGATCCACTGGCACAAGCCTTGTCGGCCCGATCATAAACCTTACTAACACATTTCCTGTTGTTCTCCTCCTACATTCTGAGAAGGCAGTGCCGTCAAATATGTTGCTGACTCTGCGGCCTTCGGAAACACTAAATGCGTCTGTACCATTTCAGTATCCATCTGCAATATAATCAGCCTTATTGATAGCTTTCTGCGTCACCTCTCAAATATGTACAACAAAATTACTGTCGTCATTTGCACTCTGCATGACACAAAGGACATCGGCACATTCACTTCCCTCCACATCTGGTCCAGCTGCAGAAATTCACAACCTCTCCGCCTGGGTATACCTCACTAATTATGCAAACAACAAACGAGGAGAACAAAACAGTACGACGACAAGGACACATAATCTAATTCTACGCTACCGCTTACTGTAACTTAACTTCTTCACCTGAGTGGCTACTCAGTCATGTTTCAACGTAGTGAGCCACACTTATTGCTCAAAATGATATACATTGCCCATTAAATACTACCACAAAACTCCGACTTCTTGACAAAACTCATCTTCCCCTCCTAAGAAGTAACGCATGCTTAACACCTTATACACTTCCAGACAATGACCCACACTCATTGATAATAGGATAAAATAAAGCTCACACTTACACATCCTCAGAACACAGTCTGAGTTTACTTGACACATGTCACACGTGGAAACAGAACTGAAAAGATGCTAGAGGTGCACTTAATCGCCGTGATACTCGCAGGATAAAAAAATAGAACAGACAGTACACTCACCTACAGCACACTGATGCTGTGTGTCGACGAAACTGGAACCCTGAGGTGGTGGAGAGTTATCGTCTTCAGGGAGGATGGCTGGTAAGGTTCTCCTGTCACTGAAATTTAGACGTGACACACACTTCTGACATCAAAATGTGGAGGCCCAGGATGGATGACCTGTACACGTGGAGGTCTGAGTTGAGGTGGTGGATTGTTGTCGGGATGATGATCGATGGCTGCTTTTAAAAACTTCACTGTTAGTCGTACATTTTACAGAAGAACAAACTAGTACATTCTGTGGTGCAACGTCCTCCATAGTGCGTGCTGAACACAGCGGCTGTTAAGGAACTGATGCAACAGGTGGCCATGATCTCAAACGACTGCTTTCTATGGCGGAAGGCTGGTTGCACCTGGTAGTTGGACCACAGGCAGGAAGATGCTAAACTCACAGCACAGACTTTAAAACCAGCAGGAGGGGCCTACAGTTAGTGGAGGCCAAATCTCATGGTGGCTGCTTGTAGCCTCATGTTGCCTCGTGGAGCGGCATACACATCTCCTTTTAAATAGTAACTACGAGACTGAGATACCTTTGACTGAAAATAATGGTAATTTATGTTAGGACAGACCGTTCTTGCTTTGCAAATCATAGCTTGTAACCATGTAGACCATAAGAAGTCCGTTGATTTGACGTGTAGTTACTGGCTTACCAACGCCTTACTGCTGCATCTTTGTTATGGCCTCTCCTTTAGCACCATGTAGGAATCAGCCAGTGGCATTGCTGCATCTGACGTAATGGTGTTTGGTCGGCTCTGAGCTGGTCCACTCCACAGATTTTTTTGCAACTGCGATGGCAACTTCACAATTTTACTCAGTAACGCCGAGAAGTAGTTGTGGCACCGCAGATCGAATAACTGATAAGAAGATACTCAGTCGAACTTGGAAAGACAAGAAATTTGTGGCACAATTTCGATTAATTTGGCATATCCTGATTCATCAAGGACTCGTCAGTTTGGTATATCATTTAATTGAGGACAGGAGAAAATACAAAAACGCATTACATGAAGCAAGCAAAAAAGAATACATACGTCTAAAGACTGAGATCGGCGGGAAGAGCAAAATGACTAAGCAGGGATGGCCAGAGGACAAATGTAGGCATGTAGAGGCGCATATCACTAGGGGTAAGTTAGATACTGCCTACTGGAAAATTAAAGAGATCTTTGGAAAAAACAGAACGACTTGCATGAATATCAAAAGCTCAGATGGAATTCCAGTAATAAGCAAAGAAGGGAAAGCAGAAATGTGGAAGGAGTATATAGAGGGTCTTTACAAGGGCGATGTTCTTCAGGACAATATTGTAGAAATGGAAGAGAATGTACATGAAGATGAAATAGGAGATATGATACTGCGTGAAGAGTTTAACAGAGCACTGACAGACCTAAGTCGAAACAAGGTCCCAGGAGTAGAAAGCATCCCATTAGAACTAATGACAGCGTTGGGACTGCCCGGTCTAACAAAACTCTACCACCTAGTGAGCAAGATGTATGACACAGGCGAAATAACCTCAGACTTCAAGAAGAATATAATAATTCCAATCCCAAAGAAATCAGGTGTTCACGGATGTGAAAATTACCGAACTATCAGTTTAATAAACCACGGCTGCAAAATACTAACACGAATTCATTACAGACGAATGGGTGAACTGTTAGAAGCCGACCTCGGGGAAGTTCAGTTTGGATTCCGTAGAAATGTTGCAACACATGAGGCAATACTGACCCTACGAATTATCTTAGAATAAAGATTAAGTAAAGGCAAACCTACGTTTCTAGCATTAGTAGACTTAGAGAAAGCTTTTGACAATGTTGACTGGAATACTCTTTCAAATTCTAAAGGTGATATGGGAAAAATGCAGGGAGCGAATTGCTATTTAAAATTTGTAAAGAAAGCAGATAGCAGTTATAAGAGTTGAGGGGCATGAAAGAGAAGCAGTGGTTGGGAAGGGAGTGAGACAGGCTTGTAGCCTACCCCTGATGTTATTCAATCTGTATATCGAGCAAGCAGTAAAGGAAACAAAAGAAAAATTCGGAGCAGGAATTAAAATCCATGGAGAAGAAATAAAAACTTTGAGGTTCGCCGATGACATTGTAATTCTGTCAGAGACAGCAAAGGACCTGGAAGAGCAGCTGAACGGAATGGACAGTGCCTTGAAAGGAAGATGTAAGATGAACATCAAAGGAAACAAAACGAGGATAATGCAATGCAGTCGAATTCAATCGGGTGATGCTGCGGGAATTAGATTAGGAAATGAGATGCTTAAAGTAGTAAATGACTTTTGCTATTTGGGGAGCAAAATAACTGATGATGGTCGCAGTAAAGAGGATATAAAATGTAGACTGGCAATGGCAAGGAAAGCGTTTCTGAAGAAGAGAAATTTGTTAACATCGAGTACAGATTTAAGTGTCAGAAAGTCATTTCTGAAAGTATTTGTATGGAGGATAGTCATGTATGGAAGTGAAACGTGGACGATAAATAGTTTAGAGAAGAAGAAAATAGAAGCTTTCTAAATGTGGTGCTACAAAAGAATTCCGAAATTTAGATGGGCAGATCACATTACTAATGAGGAGGTACAGAATAAAATTGAAGAGAAGAGAAATTTGTCGCACAAGGTGACTAGAAGAAGGGATCGGTTGGTAGGGCATATTCTGAGGAATCAAGGTATCTCCAATTTGGTATTGGAGGGCAGCGTGGAGGGTAAAAATCGTAGAGGGAGACCAAGAGGTGAATACACTAAAAAGATTTAGAAGGATGTAGGTTGCAGTAGGTACTGGGAGATGAGGAAGATTGCACCGGATAGAGTAGCATGGAGCACGGCAGCTAACCAGTCTCTGGACTGAAGAGCACAACAACGACAACAAGAGCTAACAAGATAGGTGCATACATAGCGAAAGCTGAAGAACAAAGGACGATACGAAACAGGAAGACATCTCCTAGCTGATCGCAGAAAAAATGTGAAGGCTTCTCCATTCTTCAATATCGTAGGAAGTATTACATGTACTTATTAACATTTGTGAACTTTCTCGTACGCACATATTTCATAAACACAAAGAAAGAAAAATTTTCTTGGTGTCTTACTTTTTCCTACGACAAATTTGACTACGATACTGGCTGTTACATGAGGAGTCACTCAAATAGTCAGTACAACAAAATTACAAGATTGATGTATAGGAGAAAAAACAATACACAATTTGACATGTTTTAAGTAAACAGTTTGACAAATCATTTACATTGGCATGGGGGAAATTTGTAAAAGATACACTAACTAGTGAGATATCAATGTTATGATTATAAGAGGTTAAGTCATTTCAGTGACGTGTCTGCCCGTGGGAATTGATGCAGCCACTGCTGGAGTGACTTCGCAGTTGGCTTGTATGATGTCAGTCGGTCAGTAACGACTGGCTGAGTGCGCTCTCTGGTTGTGCACTTCGCAACAGACGTGGGTATCGAGGCGATGCCCGTCCAGGACTAGCCATGTCAGCCGTGAGAGACTTGCCTCGCGCTACCGGTTCAGCAGGGGCTGCCGCATCGAGGTGCGACGCGCTGCACGGTGCAGAGTCATGCTCTCGCACTGGATTACAGCAGTCTCGGTCCGAGCAAGTCCCTAACGTCCCACCAAGGGCCGAGCAGTGCTGTTGCGAAAGCACCTGTATGCCAGGGTCTCAGCAGAGTTCCGCATAGAAACGCAGCCCACGGGCCGCGGCCTCGCTGCTTCACACTGAGCGAACCCGTGACATGACTGCACCAGTGCCGTGCGCAAACACTGCTGTTGCGCGGTCTACGGGCTGTTGGCAGCGAAATACGGGCGACGAGCGTTGAGTAGAGCAGTGTTTAATGGAGTGGTGGGATTTCTTCTTTTTTTTTCGTCGCGCACAAAATGAGCGCGGAAAGTAAACGTGGTTTGCAGAAGAAGGAGTGCATGTCAAGAAAAAGGAAGGTACGTGAACCATCACTCCGATGCACCGGACGCAGTACTTTCGTTGATATTGATTAACTTCGGCATATTAGGGCTATAAAGCAGAACAGCTGTGATCACGTAAGTTTCATTGCCACTGAGGTTGCTCACCACTGTAGATCACCTTTGAAAATAGTGTCTTCTAGAGTGTGGGACATAGATAATGTCTGACATCTTGAGTTACTTACATTAGATCGCATGTCCATAAAAAAGGGCAGATTTGGGCAGTTGATCAATAATATTAGTCAGGAAATTCATTTGTATCTCTTTGTGTCCCTTGCACAGCGACATATTAACATTTGTAATATGTATAGGGAGTTTAATCTATAATAAGTGTATAAGCAGAAACTACTTTTATTCATTAGTAGTTACTAGTTCCCTTAATCATTCATTTATTTTTATGTTGTAATTTATATGTTAAAGAGCAAGAAGGAGGAAATAATATCACCGTTATGAGATCCTGTGATCTGCTTCAGGGGGTAGTCAGACAAGGCCAAATCTTCAGTTTCGCGTTCAGTATTTTCCAATGCACACATTAATTTTTCACCGGCCTATTCAGAACGTTAAATGTTATTTTTGCTACTCCCAGAAGAGCAGAGTACATTGAGACAACTATTTGTAGATCGAAAGGTAAGCCACTACCGTTCGAGCCCACTAGCAAGAACAAACAGAAAAGACGGTTGGAGATGCAGTAAAGGGAAATGTCGTTGGAGTGTATTGTGGGATTGCAGAAGTATGAGGAAGGGAAACTATTATATCCTTTCCATGACTTTACGCCTCTTATCTTCAGATATCATTTTTAAATGACGAATGGTGGCCAGAGGAAAGTTGCTACCTTACAGCATCTCTGGATAAATAGCTTTTCATATAACTACAATTTGAGACGTTTATGTAAAAGTCCGATTTCAGACGGTTTCTCTGTCTTGGGGCTCCTGACTCAAATGCTTTAATATTGTCATCGTCCATGTCAAGAGAAGGTGCTGCGTTCGTAATTTCTCCACTTCTAATTGCTTGGACGCCGCTTTGAAGTGCTACAAAAACCATTATGTTTTAAAAGCTATTAAATAAACGATTGCGTATAAGAATTACAGTAATAGAATAGCATACATACCATAAAAAGTTCTTTCGTCAGCATGATATCAGTTCGTTTAGTTCGGGATATTTCTCCCTTCTCAGAGAGCTTTTCGCACAGAGTCATTCTAACATTGTCAGCTGCTTATTCCAGCGAGTATCGAAAGACTGGCTCAGTAATCTATCAAGAGCATAAAGAAGACCACTTTTCTTTACGTAAATGATGTGTTCTGTCGCCGCAGTCAAAAGACCATGAACGGAGGGACAATTAACGCATATATACTCGGCATTAAAATTATTTCATAGTCCTGTATTTAGCATATGGCAGGAACAATTCAGTCGTGAATAATCACGCAGTGCAACGACAATGTTGGTACCTTGATCAGTCGTGTGCTGTATGGTTCTAATGGTTCTGAGCACTATGGGACTTAACATCTGAGGTCATTAGTCCCCTAGAACATAGAACTACTTAAACCTAACTAACCTAAGGACATCACACACATCCATGCCTGAGGCAGGATTCGAACCTGCGACCGTAGCAGTCCCGCAGTTCCGGACTGCGCGCCTAGAATCGCTAGACCACGGCGGCCGGCTGCTTCACCTCTCTTAGTTCCGTACGACCTTATGTCTCGTGCACACATAGCAACCCAATTATCGACAGTTATCTCCTGAGCTGGTTTAGGAAGTCGTTTCTCATCCACATAAGACATTTGTTTATAAGACACGCATGGATGGCGAGAAATGTACGAAGTGCCTCTTTACCCTTCAGCATGAGAGTAAATTTCACAGCACAGCGAACAGCAAACAAAATGAACACCTTTCCTAACGCCATCCACAATAGACTTTAACATGGTTGGTCCAAACTGAACTTTTAGAATTCGCTCCAGGCTGTGTGGTTCTCTACTCACCACTGATTACTTTTTCTTTTACTTCCCTTTTTCTTGACATGTGCTCTTCCTTCTGCAAACCACGTTTAGTTTCCCGCTCTCATTTTGTGTGTTACGAAAAAAATGAAGAAATCCACTACACACTGCTCTTTTCACCGCTCGTAGCCCGTAGCTCGCAACTGCGGTCAGTGCTACCAACAGTTCGTAGGTGCAGCAGACCAGTGCTTGCGCACGTCACTGCTGCAGTGACGTCACAGTCACGCTCAGTGTGGAGCAGTGAGGGCGCCACCCGTGGGCTGCGTCTCCATACGCAGCTCTGCTGAAGCCGTGGCATACAGGTTCTTTCGCAACAGCACTTCCCGGCCCTTGGGGTGACGTCAGGGACTCGCTCGGCTCGAGACTGCTGTAGTCCACTGCGGCCGCAGCTCGCGGGCCGGGCCTCTGTGCACGACTCTGCACCGTGCTGCCTGCCGGTCCTCGATGCGGCTGTCCCGCCCGAAGCGGCAGCGTGAGACAAGGCTCGCAAGGCTGTCATGGCTATGGTCCTGGACGGGCCGCACTTCAATGATCTCCTCTGCGGCAAACTGCACAACCAGAGCTCACACTCAGCCGGTCGTCACCGATCGATTGACATCATATTAGCCAACTGCGAAGTCACTCCAGCAGTTGCTGCATCAATTACCACGGGCAGACACGTCCCTGAACTTACTTAACCTCTTATCCTCAGAAAATGGATACCTTTCAAATTTTAAGTTAGTGTATCTTGTACAAATATGTCACGTGCCAATATATATGAATTGTCAAACTGTTTATTTAAAACATGTCAAATAATGTATTGTTTTTCTTGTATACACCAATCTTGTAATTTTCTTGTACACTATTTGAATGAGAACTCATGTATAGCCAGTATCGTAGTCAAATGTATCGTAGACAAACGTAAGACACCAAGGAATTTTTCTTTCTTTATGTCTATGAAATACGTGTTTACCAGAGAGTCCACAAGTGTTAAAAAGTACATGTAATACATTCTATGATGATAAAGAACAGAGAAGCCTTCACATTTTTCTGCGATCAGCTAGGGGATACCTTCCTGTTTCGTATCGTCCTTTGTTCTTCCGCCTTCGCTGTGTATGCATCTACAAAACAGGCCATTACAATTAGTACACCACGAAGATGACGTGCTACAGACGCGAAATTTAAATGACAGGAAGGAGATGTGTGATATGCAAATGATTACCTTTTCAGAGCATTCACGCAAGGTTGCCGCCGGTGACGAAAACTACAACGTGCTGACATGAGGAAAGTTTCCAACCGATTTCTCATACACAAACAGCAGTTGACCGGCGTTGCCTGGTTAAACGTTGTTGTGATGCCTCGTGTAAGGAGGAGAAATGCGTACCATCACGTTTCCGACTTTGATAAAGGTAGGATTGTAGCATATTGCGATTGCGGTTTATCGTATCACGACATTGCTGCTCGCTTTGGTCGAGATCCAAAGACTGTAAGCAGAATATAGTATCGGTGGGTTCAGGAGGGTAATACGGAAAGCCGTGCTGGATCCCAAATGCCTCGTATCACTAGCAGTCGAGATGAGAGGCATCTTATCCACTTGAATGTAACGGATCGTGCAGCCACGTCTCGATCCCTGAGTTAACAGATGGGGACGTTTGCAAGACAACAACCATCTGCACGAAAAGTTCAAAGACGTTTGGAGCAGCATGGACCATCAGGTCGGAAACCATGGCTGCAGTTACTCTTGACGTAGCATCACAGACAGTAGCGCTTGTGATGGTGTAGTCAACGACGAATCTGGGTGCACGAATGGCAAAACGTCGTTTTTTCGGATGAATCCAGGTTCTGTTTACAGCATCATGATGGTAGCATCTGTGTTTGGCGACATCGCGGTGAACGCACATTGGAGGCGTATCACCCGGCGTGATGGTATGGGGTGCCATTGATTACACGTCTCGGTCACCTCTTTTTCGCACTTCGAACAGTGGACGTTACATTTCAGATGCGGTACGACCCGTGGCTCTACCCTTCATTCGATCACTGCGAAACCTTACATTTCAGGAGGATAATTAACGACCGCATGTTGTAGGACCTGTTCAGGCCGTTCTAATTACAGAAAATGTTCGACTGCTGCCCTGGCCAGTACATTCTCCAGATCTCTCACCAATTGAAAACGTCTGGTCAATGGTGGCCGAGCAACTGGCTCGTCACAATACGCTACTCACTACTCCTGATTAACTATGGTATCGTGTTGAAGCTGCATGGCCAGCTATACCTATACACGCCATCCTAGCTCTGTTTGACTCAATGCCCAGGCGTATCAAGGCCGTAATTACGGCCAGAGTTGGTTGTTCTGGGCACTGATTTCTCAGGATCTATATCCCCAAATTGCCTGAAAATGTAATCACATGTCAGTTCTGCTATAATATAATTGTCCAATGAAACACGTTTATCATCTGCATTTCTTCTTGGTGCAGCAATTTTAATGGCCAGTAGTGTATCTTGTTAGCTCTTAAGAGCCATGAATATATTTAAGTGTATTTAAATTAATAACTTTCAGATGTATTAACTTAACAAACTAAACTCTTTGTATAATGTCTTTATCAGCTCTGTGTTCAGCTTTCATGAAAGATATGCAAAACTGCTGACTTGGAGTCCGTCCGCCATTGGTGTGATCCAAATACTGATTAGCAAATTTATCAGATGTTTTATGGTGCCCCAACGAAACTGCAGTCTTTCAGAAACGAAGTCCGATACTCAATTAACAATACAGCATAATGCGACTGACCGATCGCGTTATGCACTTGCCTTATGAAATTTACATTGGAGGCACATCTGTAGCTTTGCGTTTCTCTCGAACACCAGCCTGGAGTAATATGAAATCACAACAGGAATCAACAAGCACTGCTCGGTTTATTTCAATTGACATTACTGAGCTGACTACCTGCTGGTAAGTGGTAGGTGATGATGACTCTTTTCTTTACATTCTCTATCACCCTTCCACCTTCGCAAGCAGGCAAGGTAACAGTTACAGCTCAGAACTTCCACTGGCTCATATACCTCCCACAGAGGCTGTTGCTACTGTTGGATGGGAACCACTTATACTGTGGTTACTCCATGTGTGGTTGCAGATTAACATCATACCAGAGACATATCTGTTTACAACAACAAAATATACAAGAACCGCTACTTCAGTTCGATTCATCGGCGAACACTGTGAGATAAATAGGTTTTCTCATACGGGAATTAGCAGCACCGTTAATTTAGAGTAATATAGAAATGTCTTTTGCCATTTCAACAGCCGAGGGTGCTGAATCACACGAGATCTACCTTACTCATGAGTTTTCCCAGGAAAGAACTTGTAAAATTATGGACCAGAAACCTACCTTTCCCTCCCATCTCCTTCCCCAATGTTGTTGTAGTAGTCTTCAGTCTGAAGACTGGTGTGATGCAACTGCCCAAGCTAGTCTATTCTCTGCAAGCCTCTTCAGCGCTGCACACCTAACGCAATGTACATCAGTTTGAACCTGCTAACTGTATTCAAGACTTTGTCTACCTCAACAGTTTTAACACCCCCCCCCCCTCCACAACAAACACATATACACACATATCTCCATTACCAATCTGACAAGTCCTTGATGCCTTAGGATATGCCCTAAGAAACGAAGTTGTGCCATAAGTTTCTTGTTTTGTCCAGTTCGAATCAGTATCTTCTAATCGGTTATTCGATCTGCAGTGCCACCACTATTTTTCGGTGCTAATCAGTAAAATTACAATATTGCCATGGCTCTTGCAATAGATCTTTGGAGCAAGCCAGCTCAGGGCCGGCTAAACACCATTACGTCAGATGCAGCAATGCTACTGGCAGATTCCCACATTGTGCTCCAGGATAATGGCTGGCACCACCATAACGACGTCACAGCAGATAGGTGATGGTAGGCCTGTAACTACACTTACAATCAGCAGACGTATCATCGTCTATATGGTTGCAAGCTGTGATTTGCAAAGCAAGAACGCTCTGTCCCAATATAAATTACCATTATTTTCAGTCAAAGGTGTCTCAGTCTGTTAGATACTTTTTGAGAGGAGACGTCTTGCCGCTCCACGAGGCGTCATGAGGCTAGAAGCAGCCACCATGGGATTTGGCATCCACTAACTTTGGGCCCCTCAAGCTGGTTATAAGATCAGTGCTGTGAGCTTAGCGTCTTACAGCCTGTGGTCCTACTGACAGGTGCAACCAGCCTTCGGCTATAGAAGGCAGTCGTTTGAGGCCAAGAAAACTTGTTGCGTCAGTTCCTTAACGCTCGCTGTCTTCAGCACACGCTATGGTGGACATTGCACCACAGAATGTTCTAGTTTGTTCTTCAGTAAAATGTATGACTAATAGTGAAGGTTTTATGAGCAGCCATGTATCATCGTCAAGACAACAATTCACCATCTCAACTCAGACCTCCACATGTACAGGTCATTCATCCTGGACCTCCACATTTTGATGTCAGAAGTGTGTGTTATGTCTAAATTTCAGTGACAGGGGAACTTTACCAGCCACTCTCCGTGGAGACGATGACTCTCGACTACCTCAGTGTTGCAGTTTCGTCGACACACAACATCAGTGTGCAGTGGGTGAGTGGACTGACTGTTCTATTTTTTCCCCTGCGACTGTCACGTCGACTCATAGTGCCTTTTAGCAGCTTTTCAGTTCTGTTTTCATGTGTGACATGTGGCAAGTAAGTTCAGACTTTGTTCTGAGGATGTGTAAATATGAACGTTAATTTTGGAAATCATCAATGAGTGTAGCTCATTGTCTGGAAGTATATAAGGTTTTAACCATGCGTAGCTTCTTAGGAGGGGAAGATGAGTTTTGTCGAGACGTCAGGGTTTGTGGTAGTTTTCGCCGTTTGAATGGGCAATGTATTTCATTTTGAGCAAAAAATGTGCCTCACTGCGTTTAAGCACGTAAAGTAGTAGTCACGAGTAGCCGCTCAAGTGGAGAAGTTAAGTTATAACAACTGTTTGGATAGAATTAATTTAAGTGCCCTTGTCGTCATAGTGTTTTGTTCTCCTCGTTTGTTGTTTGCATAATTAGTGAGGTATAGCCTGGCGGAGAGGTTGCGAATTTCTGCAACCTGGACCAGAGGTGCAGAGAAGTGCATGTGCCGATGATTTTTGTGTCTTGCTGAGTGCAACTGCCGACAGTAATTTTGTTGTAGATACTTAGGACGTGACACGGAAAGCTATCAATGAGACTGATTGTATTGCAGGTGTTTTGGGTACTGAAATGGTATAGACGCATTAGTACTTCCAGAGGACGCATATTCGGCACCATCTGTGACTTCACTACCTCCTCAGAAGGTGGGAGGAGAAGAAAGAGGAAATGTGTTTGTAAGGTTTATGATCGGGCCGACAAGGCTTGTGCCAGAGTATCAGGATATTGACAAATGTGACAACACTTGCTGTGTAATGCTTGATGCAGGCGAAGGCTGCTGTGCAATCCCAGGGCTACACTTTCTCATCAAGCATTATGCCGAAAGTGACTTTCGATGACGTGCGGTGGATCTCAGGGGGATAATGTTCAAGCTGGGGAAGTTGTCACCAGTGAAATACTGTCGCAAGATTCGTATATCATGATAGGATAAATGCGGGCAAAATCACTGAGCCTTAATTAGCATGACGTAGTGCCACAAGGCATTGGGAAGCTGCTTTAGGTGACCGAAGGTGTTGCTAACTTATACGATTCTGGACTTCGCCTCCTGGTAGGGAATCGTCGTTTAGCACGCAGCGTTCAGTGATTGAGCGCACTTCTCTCGATACGTTGAGACGTTATCTGAATTCCATTCTTGAGGCTGTGAGTTCGCGTTTGTTGTCTGTAGAATACAGAGAGGAGAAGGTAGTATTAGATTATACTAGTCCTAGTGTTTAATGACATTTTATTTTGTCGCTGGAGTTCTTCCATCGTAGCAGACGAGTACGAGAACCATCACTCCGACGCAGGGGCGCAGTACATTTGGTGATATTAGTAATTGTTTCGGCATATTAAGGCTATAAAGCTGAACAGCTATGATCACGTAATTTCCACTGAATTTGCACACCACTGTAGATCTTCTTTGAAAGTAGTTCAAAAAGGGTTCAAATGGCTCTGAGAACTATGGGACTGAACTGCTGTGGTCATTACTCCCCTAGAACTTAGAACTAGTTGAACCTAAATAACCTAAGGACGTCACACACATCCATGCCCGAGGCAGGATTCGAACCTACGACCGTAATGGTCGCGCGGCTCGATACTGTAGCGCCTAGAACCGCTCGGCCGCTCCGGCTGGCTTTGAAAGTAGTGTCTTCTAGTGTTTGGGACGTAGATGATATAAGTCATCTCGTGTTATTTATATTAGATCACGTAGCCACAAAATCGGCCCGTTTGGGCAGTTGATCAACAATATTAGTCAGGAACTTCATTTGTATCTCTTTATGTCCATTGCACATCGACATATAAATATTTGTAATATATAAAGGGGTTTTAATCTACAAGTGTATAAGCAGAAATAACATTAATATTTGGTAGTAACTAGTTTTCTTAATCATTCGATTATTTTTATGTTCTGATTTATATGTTAAAGAGCAAGAAGGAGGAAATAATATCACCGTTACGAGATCCTAAGATCTCCTTCAGGTGGTAGTCAGACAGGGCCAAATCTTAATATTTGCGTTCAGTATTTTCCACTGCGTACATTCATTTTTACACCCGCCTGGAGCAGCATCTTGGAAATCATACAAATACCTTCCAGAAATACTTCCTAAGACTTAAATTTATATTAGATGTTAGCAAATCCCTCTTTTTCATTAATACTTTTCTCGCTATAGTCAGTCTTCATTTTGTGTCCTCTCTACTTCGGCCATCATCAGTTATTTTACTGCCCAATAGTGCTTTTAGTGTCTCATATAGTAATCAGATTCCCTTAACACTACCTGATTTAACCCTCGCAATACCATGGGATAGGGAAGGGGTACTTTATGCCTACCTTTTCAAAATACTGTAATCTAGTGATGTACATTATATTTAGAAATTTTGAAAAAAAGATATTTGTGATTTTGAATGATTTCTTCTACCAGATTCCGTAATTGTTTTAAATATTTCAGTAAAACTTAACGCAAAAATTTAGGTCATGTCAGTGGATGTGTATTTTCATAACATGTGTCATATTCATCTTTTAAGGTTTAGGTCCTTTCTTACACATAAATATGTCTTTAAAATGTATGCTGTCAGTAAAAGAATACGAAAATTAACGAAATACGTATATCTTTGTGTTTGTAATGTATTACACCCCCCTTTTGTAGTGCACGTTATGGAAAATCCGTTGCTACTGCTAGTTTCGTTTGAATAGGTTACATTACCTTTCATTTAGTTGCATTGGGGGTTATCTTACAATCACTTCCCACTGCACAATCTGTTCCATTCAACTGTCATTCCAAGTTCTTTGCTGTCTCTGACAGAATTGCAGTGGCACCGATTGAGTTCAAAATGTTTATTTCATCTCCATGGTATTTAACTCTGTTTACAAATTTATCCTTCTACGCTTTACTGCTTGTTCGGTGTAGATGTTGAATGACATCGAGTGCAGGCTACCCGAATGTTTCACTCCCATCTTCAAATTGCACAACTATAAATCCAGCAGATGGAGTAAGAGAATTTATGTGCTTCAACGAGATTAGTTCTTAATGGGGTGGGGCTGTGAAATTCATGTCCAGCCTCATTACTCCTCTCTTCTTTTTACCTGCGGACTGCAAAATTCACATTTCAGTGCACATACGGCAAAAATTCAAGTTTTCATGTAGGACAACATAGATTCCCAAGGATTCACATGTTACCAGTTGTGGAGGAACATGTGGGAATGAGTGTCTCTCCTTTTTCGGAACATTAATTGTTGCTTTTGTAACATCCAGAAGTGCAGAGTACACTGAGAGAGCTATTTATAGATCGAAAGCTAAGCCAGCTCCCTTCGAACCCAGTAGCGAGGACAAATAGAAACGTGGTTGGAGCTGCAGTAATGGGAAATGTCGTTAGAGTGTATTGTGGGATTGGAGAAGTATGAAGAAGGAAAACTATTGTATCCATTTCATGACTTTACGGTTCTTATCTTTAGATATCAGGCCGGCCGCAGTGGCCGTGCGGTTCTGGACGCTACAGTCTGGAACCGAGTGACCGCTACGATCGGAGGTTCGAATCCTGCCTCGGGCATGGATGTGTGTGATGTCCTTAGGTTAGTTAGGTTTAATTAGTTCTGAGTTCTAGGCGACTGATGACCTCAGAAGTTAAGTCGCATAGTGCTCAGAGCCATTTGAACCATTTAGATATCATTTTTAAATGACGAATGGTGGCCAGAGGAAAGTTGGTATCGCATAGTATCTCCGGACAAATAGCTTTACATCTAAGTATAATTTGAGGCTTAAATGTAAAAGTCCCATTTCAGAAACTTCTCTGTCCTCGGGCGGATGACTCAAATACTTCAACATTGTCATCGTCCATGTCAACAGAAGGTGCAGTGCAGGCGATTTCTCCAGTCCTAATTTCTAGCTACAGAAACCCTTATTTTTTAAAAGCTATAAAATAAACGATTGCGTGCCAGAATTACAGTAATAGAATAGCATACATAACGTAAAAATTCCTTCATTTCGGGCTATTTCTCCCTTCTCAGAGAGCTTTTCGCTAAAAGATTGGTTAAAATGGCTCTGAGCACTATTAGACTTAACTTATAAGGTCATCAGTCCCCCAGAACTTAGAACTACTTAAACCTAACTAACCTAAGGACATCACACACATCCATGCCCGAAGCAGGATTCGAGCCTGCTACAGTAGCGGTCGCGCGGTTCCACACTGTAGCTCCTAGAACCGCTCGGCCGCCCTGGCCGGCTCGCAAAAAGACATTCTAACACTATCAGCTGCTTATTCCAGCGAGTATCGTTAGGCTCAGTGATCTATCAAGAGCATTAAGCAGATCACTTTTCTTCACGTAAGTGACGCGTTCTTTCATCGCATTCAAAGACCATGAACTTATGGACAATTGACGTATATATAGTCCGCATCAAAATTATTTCGTAGCCCTGTATTTAGCATATGGCAGGAACAATTCAATCGTAAATAATCGCGCAGTGCAACGAGGATGTTGGTATCTTGATCAGCCGGCCAGAGTGGCCGAGAGGTTCTGGGAGCTACATTCTGTAACCGCACGACCGCTACGGTCGCAGGTTCGAATCCTGCTTCGGGCATGGATGTCTGTGATGTCCCTAGGTTAGTTATGTTTAAGTAGTTCTAAGTTCTAGGGGACTGATGACCTCAGAAGTTGAGTCCCATAGTGCACAGAACCATTTGAACTATTTTTTTATCTTGATCAGTTGTGTGCTGCATGGTTTTCAAAGTAGAGTCGTGGATACCAAGTGATATAAATCGTCTAAACAATTCTCTTGGAATCTTACCACCCGTTTTTGGTTCATCTGGAAACTGAGTTGTAAACAAAATGCGAGATCTGAGAGTCCAGTCAATGAAACAGGAGACAGTACATGTCAGATAATTGTTTCTTCTCGCGCTAGCTGTCCACATGTCTGTAGTTGCTGAGTATTCACCTTCTGTTAAATAAGCAATTACCTCAGTAATAATTATATGTCGTAGGCTTTTCGCACTTTCTGCCATGTACTGCGACACAGTTGTGGGGTGAGATATAATGGCCTTTGCAGTCTCTACTAACGTCTGAACAAGATCCATAAGACCTTCACCACTCTTAGTTCCGTACGAGCTTACCTCTCGTGCTCACATAGCCACGCATTTATTGACAGTTACCTCCTGAGCAGGTGTAGGAAGTCGCTTTCCGTCCACATAAGACCCATGTTTATTAGACTCGCATGGATGGCGAGAAATGTGCGAAGTGCCAATGGCCCTTTGCCGTTCGCTGTGCTGTAAAATTTACTCTCATGAGTAAATTTTACAGCACAGCGAACGGCAAAGAAAATGAACGTTTTTCCTAACACCATCTAATATAGGCCTTAACATGGTCCAAACTGAACTTTTTAGATTCGCTTCAAGCTGAGCGGTTCTCTACTCATCACTGATTAATTTTTCTTTTACCAAACTTTTTCTTGACATGCGCTCCTTCCCCTGCAGACCACGTTTAGTTTCCGCGCTCGTTTTGTGCGTTACGACAGAAATGAAGAATTCCCACCACTCCACTAAACACTGCTCTACTCACCGCTTGTTGCCCGTAGCTCGCCAACAGCACGTAGGCCGCAGCACGCCATTTCTTGTGCACGGCACTGTTGCAGTAACGTCACGGTCTCGTTCAGTGCTGAGCAGTGAGGGGCGGCCCGTGGGCTGCGTCTCCATGAGCAACTTTGCTGAGGCCGTGGCATACAGGTTCTTTCGCAACGGCACTGCTCGCCCTTGGGGTGACGTCAGGGACTCGCTCGGCAAGAGACTTTTGCAGTCCAGTGTGGCCTCTGTGAACGACTGCCTGTCGGACCTCGATGCTGTTGTCCCAGCCGAACCAGCAGCGCGAGGCAAGGCTCGCACGTGTGTCATGGCTACGGTCCTGGACGGACTGTGCCTCGATGCCCACCTCTGTTACAAAGTGCACAACCAGAGCTTGCTCTCAGCCGGTCGTCCCGACCGATTGACATCATAGAAGCCAACTGCGACGTCACTTCAGCAATCGCTGCATCAATTCCCTCGGGCAGACATGTCCCTGAACTGACTTACCTCTTATCCTCAGAACAATGATTCCTCTGAAATTTTAAGTTACTCTATCTTGTAGAAATATCTCTTGTGCCAATGAAAATGATTTGTTTATTTACAACATGTCAAATTGTGTATTGTTTCTTTTTGTATACACCAATCTTGTAATTTCGTTGTACTGACGACTTGAATGTCTACTCATGTAACAGCGGGTATCGTAGTGAAATCGTAGGAAAATGTAAGACACCAACGAAAATTTTCTTTATTTATGTTTATCAAATATGTGTGTACCAGAAAGTCCACAAATGTTAATAAGTACATGTAATTCTTTCTACGACAATGAAGAACAGAGATGCCTTCAAATTTTTCTGCCATCAGCTATGAGATGCCCTCCTGTTTCTTATCATCCTTTGTCCTTCAGCTTTCGATATGTGTGCATCTATCTTGTTAGCAGTTAAGAATTATGAATATACATTTTAAAAGTCCGTGCAAACAAAAAAACTGCTTACATGTTTGGGGTAAACCTTTTTTTATTTCTCTACATAGTCTCCTTTTAGACACTTCGTCCAATGCTGTTCTAATTTGTTGATCCCTTCTGAATGATAGTAATTGTCTAAGTCTGCAAAATAGCTAATAGTTGCTGCAATCACCACCTCGTTTGAATAAAATCTTTGTCCTGCGAGCCATTTCTCCAATTCGGGGAACAAATAGTAGTTCGAGGGAGCCAAGTCTGGACAATAGGTGAGAGGGCGAGGGATAAGAATCGAGTTGGAATCCTATTTCCATTCATTTTGCGACAACAATTGCTGAGGTGTGTGGTCGTCATTGTTGTGGTGGAAAAGGACGGTCCAATAACGATGAATAATATTCACCTGTAATAGTTTTACCCTTTCCCATATAGTCGATGACGATTATCCCTTGCGAATCCCAAAAGACAGTCGCCATATACTTTCCAGCCGAAGGAATGATCTTCGCCTCTTTTGGTGCAGATTCGCCATTGGTAACCCATTGTTTAGATTGTTGTTTGGTCTCAGGAGTATAGTAATGTATCCATGTTTCATCCAAAGTGACGAAACGACGCTTCAAGTCCTGCGGATTCTTCTGAACAGCTGCAAACCATCCTTGCAACACTTCACACGATTCCATTTTTGGTCAAGCGTGAGCAATCGTGCAGCACATCTTGTGGATAGCTTTCTCATGTCCAAATGTTCACGCAAAAACTATGTACCCGTTCATTCGAGATGCCCACAGAACTAGCAGTCTCACGCACCTCAACCCTTCTGTCATCCAATACCATATTATGGATTTTATCAAAGATTTCTAGAGTGGTAACCTCGACAAGGCGTCCAGAGAGTTTAGCATCAATTGTGCCCATATGGCCACTACTAAAATTTTGAAATCACTTACAAACTGCTCTAATCGAAGGCGCAGAGTTACCGTAAACTTTATCAACCTTCTCTTTAGTCTCCTGAGGTGTTTTGCTTTTCATAAAGTAATTTTTAATCTGTTGTGAATTGGCAGGAGCCAATTCACGGAGTTTGAAGGAAGCCGAAAGGCACGCGTTAAAGCTCACGCAAACTGGCGTGAGGTCTGGAACAGGACAATGTAATTAACATAGCCAATAAGGTACGTTGCTGCTGGAATACTTAACTTTAATCCATAATTGGTGTACATCGCTCTTGACGGTACATAATTATAATCTCAATATAAACTGGTAATGGCGCCTTGCTAGGTCGTAGCAAATGACGTAGCTGAAGGCTATGCTAACTATCGTCTCGGCAAATGAGAGCGTATTTGTCAGTGTAGCATCGCTAGCAAAGTCTGATGTACAACTGGGGCGAGTGCTAGGACGTCTCTTTAGACCTGCCGTGTGGTGGCGCTCGGTCTGCAATCACTGACAGTGGAGACACGCGGGTCCGACGTATACTACCGGACCGCGGCCGATTTAAAGGCTACCACCTAGCAAGTGTGGTGTCTGGCGGTGACACCACATAATCACCACACGAAATTCTTTTTCGTCCATTTTTTGACAATCACTCGACTTCCTTGATTCACACGAATGCCAAACACAAAGAAATACACCAATATGTTTGAAAGTTGGTGTGCGTTCTTTCCACAAATGCTACTAACTAAACATGACCTCGATAGGCGCCAGTGGTGCCATCTCTCGGGCTTTGCATGGATTTTTCAAAAGCCTCTCGTATTTGAGTATATTTAAATTAATACCCTTCAGATGTATTAATTTAACAAACTAAACATATCTCTTTGTATTAAGGTCTTTATCAGCTTTGTATACAGCTATTCTTGAAAGAAATGCAAAACCGTTGACGTGGAGCCCGTCCGCCATTGGTGTGACCCAAATACTGATTAGCAATTTATCAGATCTTTAATGGTGCACCAAAGAATATACAGTCTTTCAGAAACGAAGTCTGATTCTCAAATTAACTATATAGCATAATTCGATTGACCGATCGCGTTATGCACTTGACTTACGAAAATTACATTAAAGCCAAATCTGTAACTATGCGTTTTTCTCAACACCAAGCTGGAGAAACAGGAAATCACAACAGGAATCAAGAAGCACTGCTCGGTTATTTTCAATTGACATTACTGCTGACTACCTGCTGGAAAATTATAGGTGATATCGACTATTTTCTTTACATTCTGTATCTTCCTTCCACCTTCGGAAGTAGGCGAGGTAACAATTACAGCTCACAACTTCCACTCGCTCATCCACCTTCGAGAGAGGTTGTTGCTATTGTTGGATAGGTTCCAACAGTGTGAGATAAATAGCTTTTCTCATACGAGAAAGAGCAGCGCCGTTAATTTAAAGCAATATAGAAACGTCTTTTGCCATGTCAACAGCCGAGGGCGCTTAATCACAAGAGATCTACCTTACTCATGAGTTTTCCCAGTAAAGAACTTGCAAAATTGTGGACCAGAAGCCTACCTCTCCCTCCCGCCCCCTTCCTCAGTGTTGTTATTGTGGTCTTCAGTCTGCAGACTGGTTTGATTCAGCTGCCAAAGCTAGTCTATTCTGTGCAACTCTCTTCAGCGCTGTACAGTTACAGCAATTTGTATCAGTTTGGATCTGCTAACTGTATTCAAGATTTTGTCTCCCTCTACAATTTTAACAGCCCCACCCCTCCCCAACACACTCATATACACTTAACGCCTCAGGATATGCCGTAGGAAGCGAAGTTGTGCCCTACATTTCTTTAATTCCTCAGTTCGACTCAGTATCTTCTTATCAGGTATTCGATCTGCAGTGCCACCACCACTTTTCGGCGCTACTGAGTAAAATTGTGATGTTGCCATCTCTGTTGCAAACGATCTTGGGAGTGGGCCAGCTCAGAGCCAACCTAACTCCATTACATCAGATTCAGCCATGCCACTGGCAGATTCCCACATTGCGCTCCAGGAAAGGGGCTGGCACCGCCATTATGACGACGCAGCAGAAAGGCGTTGGTAGGCCTGTAACTACACATCTAATCAACAGACTTCTTATGGTCTACATGATTACAAGCTGCGATTTGCAAAGCAAGAAAGCTATGTCCCAACATAAATTACCATTATTTTCAGTCAAAGCTGTCACATTCTTGTAGCTACTAGAGGAGAGTTGTATGCTGCTCGACGAGGAGACATGAGGCTACGAGCAGCCACCATGCGATTAGGCCTCCACTAACTGTGGGCCCCTGTTGCTGGTTTTAAGATCAGTGCTGTGAGCTTAGCATCTTCCAGCCTGTGGGTCAACTATCAGATGCAACCAGCCTTCAGCCATAGAAGGTAGTCGTATGAGACCATGCCCGCCTGTTGCATCAGTTACTTAACACTCGCTGTCTTCAGCACACACTGTGGATGTCATTGCACCACAGAATGTTCTAGCTTGTTCTTTAGTAAAATGTGTGACTAACAGTGAAGGTTTTATGAGCAGCCATGGATCGTCATCCAGACAATAATCCACCACCTCAACTCAGACCTCCACGTGTGGAGTTCCTTCATCCTCGACCTCCACATTTTTATGTCAGAAGTGTGTGTCACGTCTAAATTTCAGTGACAGGGGAACCTTACCCACCACCCTCCCTGGAGACGATGGCTCTCGACTACCTCAGGGTTGCAGTTTCGTGGACACACAGCATCAGTGTGCACTGGGTGAGTGCACTGGCTGCTCTTTTTTTTCCCCTGCGAGTATCACGTCGAGTCAGTGCACCCTTTAGCAGCTTTTCAGTTCTGTTTTCATGTGTGACATGTGTCAAGTAAACTCAGACTGTGTTCTGAGCTCGTGTAAATACGAGTAGTAGAGCTAAGTTCGTGCCACCCCACATTTTATTGTTGCCAAATTTATTCAAGATGGCGGCGACGTCATCCTAAATGGCGGCATGTAGACTTGACAACAGCGCATGACGTCATTCAAGATGGCCTATTTTGCCGGGAAAATAGGCCAATTGTCCTATGTCCACTAACCTAACCTCCAGAAGAAATGGCGGGAATTTTGAATTTTGGCGCCAAATCCAAATTCCAACATGATAAAGCATGCAATACCTTACTTTTCTTTTTTATTATTCATCATCATTTATTAACTTTGATTATCATTTATTATCATTCATTATCCATCATTATCATTTATCATCATTGATTATTATTTATTATTGCTGGCATACCTCCACAAGAAAATTCATGCCAAATGGAAATTCCAAAACCATAATGGATGCAAAAACATGCTTGTCTTTACTATTATTCATTATCATTCATCATTTATTATAATTTACTATCAGTTATTATTTATTATTATTTATTATCATTTATTATTGTTTATTATTATTAGCCTCCGTCCACTAACATAGAAAATCACGCAGTGTTCAAATTCACACTCCATAATCTCTGGAAAGCGTACTTCTATTTATAATATTTATCATTTACAATTATTTATTAGCATTTCTAATGATTTATTATAATTTATTCATGATGGTTGATTTTTGAGGCATGAAAGCGAATTCCCTTACATCCATAACAAAAAGTCTCTCACAAATTCAAATTCAAACACGATAATCTGTCACACCTACGAAAAAGAAGAGACAAATTGGGCCATGTGCACTAACCTAAGTCCACCTCATCCTACGAAGTTTGAATTTTGCGCCCTTATTTATTGTTTCACGCCTAAGCTATGAAAATGGCGTCAAATAGTAATAAAGTGCACTTTTACTAACGTAAGTCACCTCCTGTGAATTCGCGGGAAAAGGACTGAAGTCTTTATTTCAAACAGTGCCGTAATCACTTGATCTCCAACAGAGTTAGTACACATTTTAGAGATCGCAGTCCAGTCGTCACAAGGCCTCCAGTCCTACTGAATTAGTTCATATGGTCACCACAAGTTACGGGCAATTTTAGAACACAGAATGATATGTTATGTCGCAGTCGCATGGATGGATCTGACATAAAATTGCAAGAAATGCGAAAACTGATTACACATACGTATAAATTAACGTCATATACACCAAAATGCGGTGAAAATGAGGATGTGCTTGCTTATCTTCTGGTTCGCAGGGGGCAATTTGTACATGGAGTCAAGTACGCGGCAACGAGAGGAATGTAGGAAAACGATGACATCTAAGCGAGCGGAATCAGGAAGGTAGTCAATTTTTTTCTCGTTGAGTTCGTATTATAGTGTATGTCTACTGAGGTAGCAGTGATATTCGCGAGTTGAATACGGTATCTGATGCTTTTCAGGAAGACAGAGAATCATTCACGCCTAAACTTACTCACATCTGTGTTAAACGATAACATAGAGTGTACGGGATGATCGACTGAGATAGAGGTGTAACTAGGTACGATTTAAAGGTTGACTCATTTATTCTAGAGAAGGACAAGTCAATTTTTTTCAGTGTTCTATCTGGATGCTTTAGTCATGTGATATAGCCTACGTTATAGTCATATGCAGCTACAGTACTTTACACATTATAGGTTGGATGATTTATGAAAAATTTGTCGAACTATGTTGCGTACAAATATCACTCCATTATTGTTCTTCTGAACTGTTTGCTATTAAATTAAGGCGTTTTGAGATCTGTTACTATTGATCGATATGGTGTGCTAAGCTCCAATACTTGGTTACATCTCGAGGAATGTGGTGCACTTGGAGGGGTTAGGGCTAGCAAAGCTCTATTCAGTCAAGAGAGGTGAAGTGTAGCTACATTCGTCTGCTCGGTTGAGGATTAATTGGGTAACGATGTTGCGGGGTAGGCTGGTCAATGCCGGGTAAGGATGGTCAATGCCGGGTAAGGATGGTCTTTTAACGTAAGAGGGCGAGATTGCTCTGTGACCGCCATACGCAGAGAGATTGATCGAGTACTATGCGCGAGGTCTTAGGAATATGTATATCGTTGTCTGGTATGCTTTGATCGTTTTTATGTGTTCGAGAATTAAGCGTGAATAGACGTACTAAGAAGTCATCTATCAATGCTCGCAATGATACTTGCAGAGTAGAGGAGGTATGGTTTAGCTATGATACTGAAATTAGGAAAACATGCTGTCACATGATTGGCCAGTGTTGGACTAACTGTAAAATTTTTCACTATATCAGCTGTGATGGATAATATTACAGTAGATCGGTGGTGTCTTATCCATCCCATCCGTGCATTGGGTACCACATAATGACTGAGTGACAATACTTGTTTGAGTTGGGAGAGAAATTTTGGTTGATAGACCGCAAGTTCTGGTGTTGCTAACACCGAAAACGGTGATCCCGTACTTGTGTGCAAAATGAACAATCACTAGAAATGGAATGCAGAATTATCAACTATTGGGTCATTGTGACGTACGAGTTTAAATGTAGAGGCGGTCAATCACTTTTGGGGGGTAGTTTGGAAAGTCCCAACACCGCCACCAAGCTCTTCTAGTTTCCTTGTGTTTTGGCTGTGCTTTATTAAAAGTCATTCAATGTTATCCTATCGACTAAAAGAATATGATTTACAAGGTGCAAGTTATAGTTTCCTGTGAGAGGCCGTGCATCATTCCATGTTAATGTCTGTGCAGGGCAGGAATTCTAGTTAATCAGAGGTCTATGACACGCTAAAGTCCTAGGACTGTGCTTAATATCCACGAGTACGAGGTGAATTTTATAATATTATACTAAAAATATTTTTGGTCTTCTAATATGTGAGTCTGGAGGTGTCTGTAGAAACGGGAGCAGGCTCTGATCAGAAATGTTGACGCCTTTCTGCGAAGGGGAAAGTGCTCTCAAATTAGCTGAACTGTTCTGAGAGCGACTTTGGTCGACCGAGGGTGCCCTGATATATAATGGTGATTTTGTACGCTATAGGAAAATGAATTCTATCTTTATTAAAAGGACAAGGTGCGTGTCGGAATATTGTTATCACTGGTCTGTGTTTAAGTATATAGTATTAAATGCTCTATCCTGAGTGAGAGGCGTGTGTGTATGTCGGTAAAAGTATTTCTTATTTGACTACATGTATGCATAATTTAGTACGTTTAATTGTTCACCGAATATGACTATCTGTGGAAAAAGGAATTATTGTGTTCTATTGAGCTGGTTTGTATGTGGGGGCGTAAATGCTTGTGCAAATTATTATTATTACAGGGTGGGTGGCATATTTGTAGAACAAGTTCTGCGAAAGCGTGTGTTGCAGAATTGAGCGATGGATGACACAACTAATCTACGACTGTATCATTACGACATGAAAATAAATTTCGGATAATCTAAATTGAGGTCTTTTTTTGTTTTTAATCATATGTATGACTTGTGCTTGGAATTATGTTTGTCTATTTGTTCTAAATGCATACTCATCAATGCTTAGAAAGGGAGAATGCTTTTTTATTATTAAGTGAGTTTTGATAGGAGTGAATAGGCTTTTATATATATGAGTATTTAAGACTTGTGAGTGGAAATTGTCAGCACAGCGTGAATGATGTCAGGTTGGCTCGGTGGAGGAGACAATGTTTACAAGCAAGTCGAGTTGGAGATGAAGGGGAGGATAGAGATCTGCGGTATTCAGGAATCCATTTGTGCAGTGTATGTCATTAGACAATAGCTGGAGAGCAGGTATAGAGAGAGCCCACTTCGGCATGCTCGTCCTGGGGCTGAGCAGACGGCTGTTTAGATGGACAGATCTGTGGCTTTGACATGCCGCCAGCAGCGCTCGCATTTCCGGCGAATGGTCAAGACAAGGTCCTGTTGCACTAACTGAGGTCGTTCTGTTTCTACACAGGCTGCAGAAGGTAATGGATATGTCTTTCTCCGACTTAAATTGCAGATATCAGATGCACAAAGATCTGGAAATGGGATCAGCTGAAAAATGTGTAGGGTGTGACTAAAGCCAAGTTGGAATTTTACTGTAGCATGCATGTTCGGGAAAGGTGACACGTTTCGCAGTGGGTGCAACCATCTTGAATAATGGTAATTGCATAATCAACTGACGTGATGACAGAGTGCTCTGGTGGTTGTAATAGGAGCTAAACACAGTTGAACTTTGAGCCATTTTTGTTAGGTAAACGAATTGTATGATCTTCTGCGAAAATTCAAACTCCCTAAAAAATCAAACATCTCGAATGAGGCCTCCTGCTGGTGACGATGTGTAATAACCCAATTGGACTCAGGACCTTGTGGCGAATACACTCGCATGACATAAATAATAAGTTATAATAAATAATATAAAATGATTACAAATGATAATAAATAATAATAAATAACTGGAGCAGCTGTCCGAATGCAGAGACCTGTAGGAGTCCATCGATCTGTAAGAGTTAACTTTGATGTCCTCTAGACGACCGAATAACTAAGTAATAGTATGTGTTGGGCGGCTTTGGTGATCAAGTCAGAATTTGAGAAGATGATTGATTTGGGTTGGAGTGTTCGATGGGATGAAGATTGTTCGGTTGACTACTTCTGCACATTTTCTTCCTTTATTTAGCTGAGTGAAGATCGATTGTGGTGTGTTGGATACACATTTGTCTGTTCTCTAGACTTGGGACAGACGTTAGTTGACGTGTAGATTATAGCCAAGATCTCGAATATGTTACATGACTGAGAGCGATATTCGAGAATGGAAATATCATTTTGCATATGTCTGTTTCCAGTTAGTCAGTGGTTTACGGCATGCTGCACATAGATAATGTCTGGCGTTTGTAGAGAATTAATGTGAAGTCTATATCTTGGGAATTATGACGAACTATTGATCGGTAGGGTGTAGCCTAGTGCATGATATTGAGAAGTACAGCTACAATGGTGTAATATTATGGAGAAAGTACATGTGTTCCTGCAGTCCATGAGTCCGAGGTGAACAGATAAGGAAGGAGAGACAGTAAGGCGTTTGTGCTGAGGGGGGACGATACCGAATTTGTAAAAAAAGTTCTGAGGGTGACTTGGGTCCACTGATGTAAGAGGGAAGATTAGCTCTGCGTGTCGGGTCTGTAGAGAGTAAGAGCAGGTTGACGGTGCTTTCCTAGGATTGGGGAGCATTGCGGTATTTAGAGGCTGTAGGAATAGGGTATTTCTTTCGCATGCTGTAGAGATATACTGGATAAGTGCACTGTTTTGTGTCAAATGTGTATATACTGTACTGTAAAGTTACTGTGGTTTACATTGTGTGGCGTTTGTATATATTGCATTGTAAAGTTAATATTTTTTATGTTATGTGATGAGTAGAGAGGAAGTAGTAAAGACGGTAGAGATATCTCCAGAGTAACTTCGGACGTGTGACTTAGTGTGGGACTGGTTGATTGAGCGCGTCTGTTGAGTTATTTTGCTATGTGTTATTTGGACAGATTACGAGTACTGATGGTGTTTACAGTTATGTGCACTGCATTATTTAGGAGCAGTCTGATATTGTGCACTGAAATTAGGAGCTGTTTACGTGTCTGCCGACTGTGCAACATGACACCAGATACATCAGGGCGAGTGTTTTTTGTATGAGAGTGATAGATATACTCGATGTCTAACTAAAATGTACGTTAAGTATTTGTGGGGCGAGAGTCCGAGTTGGCTGTTACTTTTTCTACTTGGAAGTTTTGTTAGATGGAATTGCTGAGGCAAGTAGCTACGAGAGCGCGAGGGATGTGATTGCAGCATATCTCCGCCTCTCAGCAGTTAACTACAGGTGGGGCGAGTGATGTTCTCGGCTTAGGTATTGGGGGTGTGCTGAGGCCATGTCCTAGACTGTGTGGATTGAACAACAGTATTCGGCTCACAGTTCGTCTAGAATATTTACGGAGGAGTATGTCCGACGCGAGTATAAAGGTCCAGATTGCAACGTGGACGGTCTCGCGCTCGTGATGTGTTAGAGAGGCAAAGCAGACGATTTTGAGTCATCATAGGTGACTTAGGTTAGTGGTTTCGTTTGCCACAATTTTCTTGTGTTTGTGGCGTAACACGAACTGACCATCAGAATTCAAACTTGGCTTATTAGTATTGACAAAATGTGATATAAGTTAGTGTAGGTTAGCACATGTTAGTGCACGTTAGTAAAAGGAATTACATATTTAGCACATGTTACCCAACGAACATGGGTCGGTAAGGGGGCGTGGTGGTCGGTGGGGACTTTAACTATTTCATTTCAAGTCCTGGTGGGCGTGGCAGTGGCGAAAATTGATTCCAAGTCTAGGTGGACGTGGCACTTTTCCGCATCAGAGAGGTTAATTAATTGATCAGTTTAATTAAGTAGTCATGCAGACTTTGTTACATTCACTTGCGGAGGTACTAAGCTAGGCGCGAGCAATGTTTATGTGTACGGACGTGTGTTTTCCCGACGATCTTGGATTAGGTAAGCGCAGAATGTGGATTAAATAATGAAATTTCGGGAGGACGACGGTTCAATCCCGCGTCCGGCCATCCTGATTTAGGTTTTCCGTGATTTCCCTAAATCGCTCCAGGCAAATGCCGGGATGGTTCTTTTCAAAGGGCACGGCCGACTTCCTTCCCCGTCCTTCCCTAATCCGACGAGACCGATGACCTCGCTGTCTGGTCTCCTTCCCCAAACAACCCAACGCCAACCCCAACCCAAATAATGAGAGTTGGGTGATCAATTAACTTAGCGAGGGACGTCGTGGCGATCACATGTGCTGGACAACCCTTTGTGACGTCGTGGCGGATTTCACTCTCGAGCGAACTTTGGAGCCAAACGTGTGGCAGGGCGTTCTTTGTCAACCAGGTGCTGGATCAACCGACCTACCGTTATGAAACCGGCAGGTTCCAACCTGTCCAGTGAACAACTTTGGCGCCCACTGGTCGGTGGGGGCGGACTCGACAGTCCACGAAAACATGTTTACGTCGCTGGACCAGCGTGCCTGCGACGCGAGTCGGCGCCAATAGGTTGTGACGCGAACGGCCGCTGGACAGGCTGTGGACGCGGACGTATCCGACGGCCGTCACGTGAGGCGACCGCTCGCTTGCCGGTGGCGCGCGGTCTGGCGCGGTTCGGTGGCGACCATGTGAACTAATTCAGTTGGACTGGAGGTCTTGTGGCGACTGGACTGCGATCTCTAAGATGTGTACTATCTATGTTGGAGAACAAGTGACGACGGTACTGTTTGAAATAAAGACTTCAGTCCTCTTCCCACGAATTCACAGGAGGTGGCTCACTATATGACGCGATTTTCATAGCTTAGCAGTGAAACACTAACTGAGGGCGAAAAATTCAAACTTCGTAGGATGAGGTTGACTTAGGTTAGTGCACATGGCCTAATTGGTCTCTTTTTTTTCGTAGGTGTGACAGATTATAGTGTTTGAATTTGAATTTGTTAGAGATTTTTTTGTTATGGATGTAAGGGAATTGGCTTTCTTGCCGCAAAAATCAACCATCTTGAATAAATAATAATTAATGATAATAAATGCTAATAAATAATTGTAAATGATAATAATAATAAATAGAAGTACAGTTTTCCAGAGATTGTTGTTGTTGTAGTCTTCAGTCCTGAGACGGGTTTGATGCAGCTCTCCATGCTACTCTATCTTGTGCAAGTGTGCAAGCTTCTTCATCTCCCAGTACCTACTGCAGCCTACATCCGTTTGAATCTGCTTCCAGAGATTATGGAGTGTGCATCTGAACATGGCGCGATTTTCTATGTTAGTGGAGGTAGGCCAGTAATAATAAATAATAATAAATGATAATAAATAAAAATAAATATTAAATGATAGTAAATAATGATAATAAATTATAATAAATTATGAATGATAATGGATAATAATAAAGACAAGTATGGTTTTTGCAGCCATTATCGTTTTGGAATTTGCATTTGGCACGAATTTTCTCATGGAGGTAGACCAGTAATAATAAATAATAATACATGATAATGAATGACAATGAATGATAATGAACTATAATCAATGTTAATATATGATAATGAATAATAATGAAGAAAAGTAAGGTTTTGCATGCATTATGTTGGAATTTGGATTTGGCGCAAATTTCTTCTGGACGGTTAGCTTAGTTCAAAAATGGTTCAAATAGCTCTGAGCACTATGGGACTTAACATCTAAGGTCATCAGTCCCCTAGAACGTAGAACTACTTAAACCTAATGAACCTAAGGACATCACAGACATCCATGCCCAAGGCAGAATTCGAACCTGCGACCGTATAGGTCACGCGGTTCCAGACTGAACCGCCTAGAACCGTTAGGCCACAGTGGCCGGCGGTTAGGTTAGTGGACGTAGGACAATCCACCACATCAACTCAGACATCCACGTGTGGAGGTCATCCATCCTGGACCTCTACATTTTGATGTCAGAAGTGTGTTTCACGTCTAAATTTCAGTGACGGGGAGCCTTACCAGCCACCCTCCCTGAAGACGATGACTCTCGACTACCTCAGGGTTGACGTTTCGTCGACACACAGCATCAGTGTGCAGTGGGTGAGTGCACTGACTGTTGTTTCCTTTTTCCCTTGCGAGTCTCACGTCGAGTCAGTGCACCTTTTACCAGCATTTCAGTTTTGTTTTCATGTGTGACATGTGTCAAGTAAACTCAGACTGTGTTCTGAGGACGTGTAAATATGAACGTTATTTTTGCCTATCAACAATGAGTGTGGCTCATTGTCTGGAAGTGTATAAAGTGTTAACTAGGCGTAACTTCTTAGGAGGGGAAGATGAATTTTGTCGAGAAGTGGGAGTTTTGTGGTAGTTTTCACAGTTTTTAATGGGCAATGTATTTCATTTTTAGCAATAAATGTGGCTCACTACGTTTAAGCACGTGAAGTAGTAGACATGAGTAGCCGCTCAAGTAGAGAAGTTACAGTAAGTGTTAGGATAGAATTAGATTAAGTGTCCTTGTCGTCATAGTGTTTTGTTCTCCTCGTTTGTTGTTTGCATAATTAATGAGGAATCCACTGGCGGAGAGGTTGCGAATTTCTGCAGCCTGAACCACATGGGTAGGGGAGTGCATGTGCCGATGATTTTTGTGTCTTGCAGAGTGCAACTGCCGACCGTAATTTTGCTGTAGATACTTAGGGGGTGATGCAAAAAGCTATCAATAAGGCTGATTGTATTGCAGATGTTGCGGGTACTGAAATGGTACAGACGCATTTAGTATTTCCGAAGGCCGCGGATTCGGTACCATCTTTGACGGCACTGCCTCCTCAGAGGGTAGGAGGAAAAGAAAGAGGAAATGTGTTTGTAAGGTTTATAATCCGGCCGACTAGGCTTGTGGCAGCGGATCAGGAGATTGACAAAAGTGACAACACTTGCAGTGTAATGCGTGATGCAGGCGAAGCTTGCTGTGCAATTCCAGGGCTAGACTTTCTCGTCAAGCATCATGCCAAAACTGACTTTCGATCACGAGCGGTGGAACTCAGGGGGATAATGATAAAGCTGGGGGAAACTGTTACCATTGAAATACTATTGCAAGGTTCGTTTATCATGATAGAACAAATGCAGGCAAAATCGCTAACGCTTAATTTGCATGTTATGGGGGCACAAGGCACGGGGAAGTTGCTTTAGGTGACCGAAGGTGTTGCTAACTTATACGATTCTGGACTTCGCCTCTGGGTAGGGAGTCGTCGTTGAGTACGCAGCGCTCAGTGATTGAGAGCACTTCAACTGTCTATACTCACGTTGAGACATTATCTGAATTTCGTCCTTCTGGCTGGGAGTTCGCGTTTCTTGTCTGTAGAATACAGAAAGGAGAAGATAGTATTGGATTATACTATTCAGACGACCACCTCCTTTCGTCTTAGTGTTTAATGAGTTTTTTTATTTTGTGGCTGGAGTTCCTCCACCGCCGCAGGCGTGCACCAGAGCCATCACTCCGACGCAGCAGACCCAGTACATACGGTGATATTGTTAATTAATTCGGCTTATTAGGGCTATAAAGCTAAACAGCTGTGATCATTTAAGTTTCATTTCCACTGACGTTCCACACCACTGTAGATCATCTTTGATAGTAGTGTCCTCTAGTGTTTGGGACGTAAATGATATCAGTCACCTCGTGTTATTTATATTAGGTCGCGTAGCCACAAAATCGGCCAAATTGGGCAGTTGATCAATAATATTAGACAGGAAATTTACTTCTACCTCTATGTCCATTGTACTTGGACATATAAACATCTGTAATATATAAAGGTGTTTAAATCTACAATAAATATATGAGCAGAAACAACATTTATTATTTAGTAGTTACTAGATTCCTTAATCATTCAATTATTTTGATGTTGTAATTTATCTGTTAAAGAGCAAGAAGAAGAAAATAATAATACTGTTAAGAGATCCTAAGATGTGCTTCAGGGGGGAGTCAGACAGGACCAAATCTTTATTTCTGCGTTCTGTATTTTCCATTGCGCACATTCAATTTTACACCCACCTGGAGTAGCATCTTGCAAACCACACAAATAATTTCAAGAAATACTTCCTAACACTTAAATTTATATTCGATGTTAGCATATCTATCTATCTAATACTTTTCTCGCAATAGTCAGTCTTCATTTTATATCCTTTCTACTTCGGCCATCATCAGTTATTTTGCTGCCCAATAGTCCTTTTAGCGTCTCATTTCGTAATCAGATTCCCTTAACACTACCTGATATAGCCCTCGCAATACCAAGGGGAAGGAAGGGCTACATCATACGTACCTTTTCAGAACACTGTATTCAAGTCATGTACTATATATTTTAAAAATCATAAAAAAGTATATTTATGGTTTATTATGATTTCTTCCACCAGATTCCGTAATTGTTTTAAATTTTTCAGGATGTGAATTTTCAGAACAGGTGTCATATTCATATTTTCAGGTTTAGGACACTTCTTACACATAAATATATCTTTAAAAAGTATGTTGTGCGAAAAATAAAACGAAAATTACTGAAATCCGTATATCTTTGTGTTGGTCATAAATTACGCCCTCATTTTGTAGTACACGTTATGGAAAATCCGTTGGTACTGCTAGGTTTAATTCGAAAACATTCCATTACTTTTCATTTAGATCCATTGAGGGTTATCTTATAATACCTTTCCAGGGCACTATCTAATCCATTCAACTGTTATTCCAAGTTCTTTACTGTTTCTGACAGAATAGCATTGTCACCGGTAAACTTCAAAATGTTTGTTGCTTCTCCCTGATATTTAATTCTGTTTACAAATTTATCCTTCTATGCTTTACTGCTTGTTCGGTGTAGATGTCGAATGACATCGAGTGTAGGCTACCCGAATGTCTCACTCCCATCTTCATATTGCACAACTAGAAATCCAGCAGCTGGAGTAGCAGAATTTATGTGCTTCAACAAAATTTGTTCTTTGGTGTGGTGGGGCTGTGAAATACATGTCCAGCCCCATGACTCCGTTCTTCTTTTTACCTGAGGATAGCAAAATTCATATTTCAGTGCATATACGACAAAAATCCAAACTTTCATTTAGGACAACATGGATTCCCAAGGATTCACGTGTTAGCAGTCGTAGAGGAACATGTAGGAATGAGCGTCTCTCCTATTTCCGAACATTAAATGTAATTTTTGTAACTTCCAGAAGAGCAGAGTACATTGAGATAACTATTTCGAGATCGGAAGATAAGCCAGTTCCTTTCGAACCCACTAGCGAGAACAAAGAGAAAAGACAGTTGGAGATGCAGTAAAGGGAAATGCCGTTGTAGTGTATTCTGGGATTGGAGAAGTATGAGGAAGGGTAACCATTGTATCCTTTTCACTGAACTGACTTACCCTCCTATCCTCAGAACAATCATACCTCACAAATTTTAAGTTAGTGTATCTTGTACAAATATCTCCTGTGCCAATGAAATGATTTGTCAAACTGTTCACTTAAAACATGTCAATTTGTGTATTGTTTTTTCTTGTATTCACCAATCTTGTAGTTTTGTTGTACTTACTACTTGAATGACTACTTTTGTAACGGCGAGTGTCGTAATCATATGTATCATAGGCAAATATGAGACACCGTGAAATTTTTTTTTTCTTTATGTTTATGAAATGTGTGTAGCAGAGAGTCCACAAATGTTAATAAGTACATGTAATACTTTCTATGACAATAAAGAACAGAGAAGCCTTCACATTTTTTTTCTGCGATCAGCTACGACATGTCTTCCTGATTTTTATCGCCCATTGTTCTTCAGCTTTCGCAATGTAAGCATCCATTTAGCTGTAATTTGTTAGACTTTTCCGGCGATTTGATGACATCTCGTGGAAATCGGGTTTTCTGCCGGATATCAGCGTCTTCCAAACACGATATTTCGACGTCATTACTTGTCGTCTTCATCAAGTGTTCCCTGAGAGTCAGGGAACACCTGATGAAGACGTCAAGTAATGACGTCGAAATATCGTGTTTGGAAGACGCTGATATCCGGCAGAAAACCCGATTTCAACGAGATGTCATCTATTTAGCTTTTAAGAACCATGAATATATTTAAGTCGATAGAAATTAATGCTTTCAGATGTGTTAATTTAACAAACTAAACATACCTCTTTGTATTAATGTCTTTATCAGCTTTGTGTACAGCCATTCATGAAAGAAATGCAAAACTGCTGACATGGAGTCAGTCTGCCATTGGTCTGATCTAGATACTGATTAGCAATTATCAGTTATTTTATGGTGCACCAACGAACTTACGGTCTTTCAGAAACGAAGTCCGATAGTCAATTAACTACACAGCATAATGCGATCGACCGATCACGTTATACACCTGCCTTATGAAAATTACATTGGAGCTACATCTGAAACTTTACGTTTCTCTCGAAGACTAATCTGGAGTAGTAAGAAATCACAACAGGAATCAACAAGCACTGATCGGTTAATTTCAGTTGACATTACTGAGCTGACTACCTGCTGTTAAGTGGTAGGTGATCACGACTATTTTCCTTACATTCTCTATCTTCGCAAGTAGGCAAGCTAACAGTTAGAGCTCACAACTTCCACTCGCTCATCCACCTTCCAGAAAGGTTGCTGCTATTGGTGCTTGTACAGTGGTCACTCCACATGTATATACGATTTAACGTCATACCAGAGACATTTCCGTTTACAACAGCAAAAGAATACAAGAACCGCTACCTCAATTCGTTGCATCGACCAATAGTGTGAGATAAATAGCTTTTCTCATAAGAGAATGAGCAGCGCCGTTAATTTAGAGCAATAGAGAAACGTCTTTTGCGATGTCAACAGCCGAGGATGCTGAATCACACGAGACCTACCTTTTTCATGAGTTTTCCCAGTGAAGAACTTCCAAATTGTGGACCAGAAGCCTACTTTTCCCGCCCCCCGCTTCCGCAGTGTTGTTGTTGTGGTGTTCAGTCTGAAGACTGGTTTGATGCAGCTGCCCAAGCTAGTCTATTCTGCGCAAGCCTCTTCAGCGCTGCACAGCTAATGCAATGTGCCTCAGTTTGAACCTGCTACCTTTATTCAAGACTTTGTCACCTTCTACAATTTTAATACCCCCCTCCCCAAAACCCACATATACACACTTCTCTCCATTACCAAACTGACAATTTCTTGGTGCCTCACGATATACCCTATGAAACGAAGTTGTGCCATAAATTTCTTGTTTTCCCCAGTTCGACTCAGTATCTTCTTATCAGTTATTCGATCTGCAGCGCCACCACTAATTTTCGCCGCTACTGAGAAAAATTGTGATTGTGGTATCGATAGCTACGATGCCACGGCGTAGGTGGAAGTTCTTAAGTTGGCACTACGACAGTTACCGACGACAGCGCCCTCTAGCCGTTGCTGTGGGGTCTACGAGCTCCGCGACAGATTCTGCCCATTTTGATCAAGAACAGACGGCCAGGACACTTCGCTTGCTATTGAGACTATGTACTACTTACGACGGGTCCAAATCTTCGCACGTCAGTGCAAAGTCGTATATCCAGTTAATACTGTGAAATAGTAAAACCATTTCTAAGAGCAGTACCGAGAGATTTTCACCTTTTCCTGCCCCTACTCACTACCTTCATTCAGCCAACCTTTCAGTTTTCAGGAGCAGAACCTCGCGCTGCTTTCCAGGTGGGATACAAAAGTGATATTGCCATGGCTGTTGCAAAAGACGTTGTTAGTGGCCCAGCTCAGACCTGACCAAACACCATTACGTCAGATGCAGCAATGCCACTGGCAGATTCCCATATTGTGCTCCAGAATAGGAGCTTTCACTGCCATTACGAAGACACAGCAGAAAGGCGTTTGTAGGCCAGTTACTACACATCCAATCAAATCTTCTTATGGTCTACATGGTTGCGAGCTGTGATTTGCAAAGCAAGAACGCTCTGTCCAAACATAAATTACTATTACTTTCAGTCACAGATGTCTCAGTCTGGTAGCTACTATTTACGAGGAGAGGTGTATGCCGCTACTCGAGGCGACATGATGCTACAAGCAGCCACCACTAACTGTGAGCCCCTGCTTCTGGTGTTAAAATCAGTGATGTTGCTGAGCATCTTCCTGCCAGTGGGCCACCTTCGGGCCAACTACCAGGTGCAAACAGCCCTCTGCCATAGAAAGCAGTCGCTTGAGACCATGGCCACCTGTTGCGTCAGTTCCTTAACACTCGCTGCCTTCATCAGACACTGTGGAAGACGTTGCGCCACAGAATGTTCTAGTTTGTTCTTCAGTAAAATGTATGACTAACAGTGAACTTTTTATGAGCAGCCAACGATCATCATCCTGGCAACAGTCCACCAATTCAGCTCAGACCTCCACATGTAGATCCACACTACATGGATGAATAAATCACATTTTAGTGCCTGCCAGAGGGTTCATCGAACCACCTTCACAATTCTCTATTATTCCAATCACGTATTTCCCACGGAAAGAATGAATATCTATATATCTCCGTAAGATCTCTGATTTTATTTTATTTTATCGTGGTGATCGTTCCTCCCTATGTAGGTCAGTGTCAACAAAATATTTTCGCATTCGGAGGAGAAAGTTGGTGATTGGAATTTTGTGAGACGATTCGGTCGCAACGAAAAACGCATTTATTTTAATGATTTCCGGCTCAAATGCTGTACATTTCTGTGACACTCTCTCAAGTATTTCGTGATAATACAAAACGTGCTGCCTTTCTTTGAACTTTTTCGATGTACTCAATGAGTCTTATCTGGTAAGGATCCCACACTGCGCAGCAGTATTCTAAAAGAGGACGGACCAGCGTAGTATCAATTTGTACCGTAGTGTCCTCCTTAGTAGGTTTCTTACATTTCTATGTGTCCTGCCAATAAAACACAGCCTTCCTTTAGCCTTCCCCACAACATTTTCTATGTGCTCTATCCAATTTAAGTTGTTTGTAATTCTAATACCTAGGTATTTAGTTGAATACATGGCTTTTAGATTAGACTGATTTATCGTGTAACCGAATTTTAAAGAGTTCCTTTTAGCACTCATGTCGATGACCTCACACTTTTCTTTATTGGAGGTCAACTGCCACTTTTCGCACCATTCAGATATTTCTTCTAAATCGTTTTGCAGTTTGTTTTGATCTTCTGATGACTTCACAAGTCGATAAACGACAGTGTCATCTGCAAACAACCGAAGACGGCTGCTCAGATTGTCTCCCAAATCGTTCATATACATAAGGAACAGCAAAGGGCCTATAACACTACCTTCGGAAACGCACGAAATCACTTCTGCATTACTCGATGACTTTCCGTCAATTACTACGAACTGTGACCTCCCTGACAGGAAATCGCAAATCCAGTCACATAACTGAGACGATATTCCATATGCACGCAATTTCACTACGAGCAGCTGGTGTGGTACAATGTCAAGAGCCTTCCGGACATCTAGGAATACGGAATCGATCTGAAATCCCTTCTCAATAGCACTCAGCAGTTCGTGTGAATAAAGAGCTTGTTGTGTTTCACAGGAACGATGTTTTCTAAACCCATGTTAACTGTGTGTCAATAGACCGTTTCCTTCGAGGTAATTCATAATGTTCGAACAAAATATAAATTCTAAAGTCCCGCTGCATATCGACGTTAACGATATCGGCCTGTAATTTATTGGATTACTCCTACTATCTTTCTTGACTGTTGGTGTGACCCGTGCAACTTTCGAGTCCTTGGGTACAGATCTTTCGTCAAGCGAACAGTTGTATATGATTCTTAAGTATGGAGGTAATGCATCAGCATACTCGGAAAGAAACCTAACTGGTATACAGTCTGGACCAGAAGATTTGCTTTTATTAAGTGATTTGAGTTGCTTCACTAATTCGAGGATATTTACTTCTACGTTACTCGTGTTGGCAGCTATTCTCGATTCGAATTCTGGGGTATTTACTTCGTCTTCTTTGTGAAGGCATTTCGGAAGGCTGTGTTTCGTAACTCTGCTTTGGCAGCACTGTCTTTGATAGTAACTCCATTGTTATCACGCAGAGAAGGCATTGATTGTTTCTTGCCGCTAACGTACTTCACATAGCCGGCCGAAGCGGCCGTGCGGTTCTAGGCGCTGCAGTCTGGAACAGCGAGACCGCTACGGTCGCAGGTTCGAATCCTGCCTCGGGCATGGATGTTTGTGATATACTTCGGTTAGTTAGGTTTAACTAGCGCTAAGTTCTAGGGGACTAACGAACTCAGAAGTTGAGTCCCACAGAGCTCAGAGCCAGAATCCTTTTGGATTCTCTGCCGGGTTTCGAGACAAAGTTGCATTGTGGAAACTGTTATATTCGTCTCGCATTCAACTCCGCGCTACATTTCGAGCTCCTGTAAAGGTTCGCCAATCTTGGGGATTTTGCGTCTGTTTAAATTTGGCATGTTTGTTTCGTTGTTTCTGCAACAGTCTTCTAACAAGTTTTGTGTACCAAGGAGGATCAGCTTGTTTGTTTATTTGGTATAAATCTCTCAATTGCTGCCGATACTATTTCTTTGAATTTAAGCCACATCTGGTCTACACTTATATTATTAATTTGGAATGAGTGGAGATTGTCTCTCAGGAAGGCGTCAAATGAATTGTTATCCGCTTTTTTGAATATGTATAGTTTTCGCTCATTTTTCGAGGATTTGGGGATTTCAATATTCAATGTCGCTACGACAACCGTGTGTTCACCAACCCCTATATCGGTTTTGATACTCGTTATTAACTCAGGATTATGTGTTGCTAACAGGTCAAGTGTGTTTTCACAGCCGTTTACTATTCGTATGGGCTCATGAACTAACTTCTCGAAATGATTTTCAGAGAATGTGTTTAGCAAAATTTCGGATGATATTTTATGCGTACTTCCGGAATTAAACATGTATTTTCGCCAACATATCGAGGGTCAATTAAAGTCACCACCAACTATTATCGTATGAGTCGAGTACGTGTTTGAAATCAACCTCAAGTTTACTTTGAACCTTACAGCAACTGTATCATCTGAAGTGGGAGGTCAATAAATGGATCGAATTACTATTTTATTCCGGTTGCCAACAATGACCTCTGCCCATACTAACTTGCAGGAAGTATCTACTTCAATTTCGCGACAAGTTAAACTACTTCTGACAGCAACTAACTCGCCACCGCCAACGGTGTTTAGCCTATCTTTTCGGAACACCGTTAGGTTCAAAAATGGCTGTGACCACTATGGGACTTAACATCAGTGGTCATCAGTTCCCTAGAACTTAGAACTACTTATACCTAACTAACCTAAGGACATCACACACATCCATCCCCGAGGCAGGATTCGAACCTGCGACCGTAGCAGTATCGCAGTTATGGACTGAAACGCCTAGAACCGCTCGGCCAACGCGGCCGGCACGCCATTAGGTTCTTCGCAAAAATTTCGGCTGAGCTTATATCCGACTTTAGCGAGCTTTCGGTGCCTATAACGATTTGAGAATAAGTGCTTTCTATTAGCGCTTGGAGCTCTGGTACTTTCCCAACGCCATACTGACCCTGCTACCTCCTGCGTATAGTGCACACCTGACCTATTAAGCGGAACCCGAAACCCAACCACCCGTTGGCACAAGTCGAGGAATCTGCAACCTACACGGTCGCAGAACCGTCTGAGGCTCTGATTCAGACCCACCAGTCGGTTCTGTACCAGAGGTCCACAGTCGGTCGTGTCGACTATGCTGCAAATAGTCAGCTCTGCTTTCATCTTGCAAGCAAGACTGTCAGCCTGTACCACTTCTGTTAGCCGCTCGAAACCAGAAACAATCTCTTCTGATACAAAGTGACACACATCACTGGTACTGACGTGAAACACCACCTGCAGTTGGCTTCCCCCTGTGCTCTTCATGGCATCTGGGAGGACCCTTTCCACATCTGGAATGATTTCACCCGGTATGCACACGGAATGGACATTGCTTTTCTTACCCTCCTAGTCAGGAAGAGGCCCCAAAACGCGCCTAACGTTGGAGCTTCCAACTACCAATAATCCCACCCTCCGTTATTGCCCAGATCTTTCAGGCTGAGTGGTCTCCTCTGAAACAGGACAGGCGACAGCATCTGGCTCACCGACAGCGTCAGCCACAGACAGTTCCTGGAACCTGTTTGTCAGGCAAACCGGGGAGGTCTTAGGTGCGCTTGGGAAGTCTTTTGGCGCTTGCTTCGCCCTGGGGCGACCTCTACATTTTGATGTCAGAAGTGTGTGTCACCACTATATTTCAGTGACAGGGGAACCTTACAAGCCACCCTCCCTGGAGACGATGACTCTCGACTACCTCAGGTTGCAGTTTCGTCGTCAGACAGCATCTGTATACAGTGGATGATTGCACTAGCTGTTTTTTTTTCCCCTGCGAGTATCATTTCGAGTCAGTCCAGCTTCTACCGGCTTTTCAGTTCGGTTTTCATGTGTAACATGTGGCAAGTAAATTCAGACTGTGTTCTGAGGATGTGTAAATATGAACGTTATTTTTCCCTATTATCAATGGGTGGGGCACATAGTGTGGAAGGGTATAAGGTGTTAGCCATGTGTAGCTTCTTGGTAGGGGAAGATGAATTTCGTTTAGAAGTCGGAGTTTTGTGGTACATTACGCCGTTTTCAATGGGGAATGTATTTCATTTTGAACAATAAATGTGGCTACTGCGTTTAAGCAAGTAAAGTCGTAGTCATGAGTAGCCGCTCAGGTGGAGAAGTTAAGTAACACTAAGTGTTAGGAAAGAGTTAGATTAAGTGTCCTTGTCGTCGTACTGTTTTGTTCTCATTTGTTATTTGCATAATTACTGAGGTATACCTTGGCGGAGAGGTTGCGAATTTCTGCAGCCTGGACCAGATGTGGAGAGAAGTGCATGTGCCAATGATTTTTGTGTCCTGCAGAGTGCAACTGCCGACAGTAATTTTGTTGTAGATACTTAGGGGTGACGCAGAAAGCTATCAATAAGGCTGGTTGTATAGAAAGATGTTTTGAGTACTGAAATGCTACCGACGCATTTAGTATTTCCGAAGGCCGCAGATTCGGCAGCATCTGTGGCGGCACTGCCTCCTCAGAAAGTGGGAGGGGAGGAAAGTGGAAATGTGTTTGTAAGGTTTATGATCGGGCCGACAAGGCATGTGCCAGTGGATCAGGAGATTGACAAAGTGACAACACTTGCAGTGTAATACATGATGCAGGCGAAGGCTGCTGTGCAGTCCCAGGGCTAGACTTTCTCATCAAGCATCATGCCGAAACTGACTTTCGATGACGCGCGGTGGTACTCAGTGGGATAATGTTCAGCTGGGGGAAGCTGTCACCAGTGAAATACTGTTACAGGGTTCATTTATCATGATAGAACAAATGCGGGCAAAATAAGTAAGGCTTAATTGGCATGATATAGTGCCACAAGGCACTGGGAAGCTGCTTTAGGTGACCGAAGGTGTTGCTAACTTATACAATCCTGGACTTCGCTTACGGGCAGGGAATCGTCGTTGAGGCCGCAGCGTTCAGTGATTGAGAGCACTTCTTCTGTCTATACTCACGTTGACACGTTATCTGAGTGCCGTACTTGTGACTGGGAGTTCGCGTTTCGTGTCTGTACAGTACAGAGAGGAGAAGATAGTATTAGATTATACTTGTCAGAGGACCGCGTTCTGCCGTCCTAGTGTTTGAACGAGATTTTTTATTTTGTGGCAGGAGATCTTCCATCGTCGCAGACGTGTACGAGAACCATCACTCAGTCGCACGCGACGCAGTACATACTGTGATATTGCTAATTGCTTCGGCTTATTAGGGCTATAAAGCTAAACAGCTGTGATCATGTAAGTTTCAATTCTACTGAGGTTGCACACTACTGTAGATCATTTAGAAAGTAGTGGCTTCTAGTGTTTGGGACGTAGATGACGTCTGTCATCTGCCATTATATATATTAGATCGCGTAGACATGAAAAGGGTCACATTTGGGCAGTTGATTAATAACATTAGTCAGGAAATTCATTTTTATATCTTTATGGCGATTGCACATCGACATATAAACATTTGTAATATATAAAGGGGCTTTAATCTAAAATAAATGTATAAGCAGAAAAAACATTAATATTTAGTAGTTACCAGTTCCCTGCCTCTGTGCACGACTCTACACCATGCGGCCCGTCGGACCTCGATGCAGCTGCCCTGGTTGAAACGGCAGCGTGCGGCAAGGCACGCATGGCTTACATGGCTGCGCTCCAGGACAGGCCGCTCCTCGATGCCCACCTCTGCTGCAAATTGCACAACCAGAGCTCGCTCTCACTTGCAGTGTAATGCGTGATGCAGGTGAAGGCTACTGTGCAATCCTAGAGCTAAACTTTATCATCAAGCATCATGCTGAAACTGACTTGCGATGACGAGCGGTGGAAATCAAGGGGATAATGTTCAAGTTAGGGGAAGTAGTCACCAGTAAAGATACTGTCGCAAGGTTCGTATATCATGATAGGACAAATGCGGGCAAAATCAGTAAGGCTCAATTTGCATGATATGGGAGAACTAGGCACTGGGAAGTTGCTTTAGCTGACCGAAGGTGTTATACGATTCTGGACTTCGCCTCCATGTAGAGAATCGTCGTTGAGTACGCAACGTTCAGTGATTGTGTGCACTTCTCCTGCCTATACTCACGTTGAGACGTAATCTGAATTCCGTCCTTGTGGCTCTGAGTTCGCGTTTGTTGTCCGTAGAATACAGAGAGGAGAAGATAGTATTAGATTATACTAGTCAGGGGTCCGCCTTCTGCCGTCCTAGTCTTTAATGAGTTTTTTATTTTGTGGCTGGAGATCTTCCATCAACGCAGACGTGTACGAGAACCATCACTCCCACGCAACCGGACGCAGTACATACAGTGATATTGCTAATTGCTTCAGCTTATTACAGCTATAAAGCTAAACAGCTGTGATCATGTAAGTTTGATTTCCACTGATGTTGCCCACTGCTGTAGATCAGTTTGAAAGTAGTGTCTTGTAGTGTTTGGGACGTAGATGACGTGAGTCATCACGCGTTATTTATATTAGATAGCGTAGCCATAAAAAGGGGCACAATTGGACAGTAGATCAATGATATTAGTCAGCAAATTATTTTGTATCTCTTTATGTCCGTTGCACATCGTTATATAACATTTCTAGTTAAGAAAGGCGTTTTAATCTACAATAAAAGGATAAGATAAAACAACATTTATTATTTAGTAGTTACTAGTTCCCTTAATCATTCATTTATTTTTATGTTGTAATTCATATGTTAAAGAGCCAGAAGGAGGAAATAATATCAACGTTAAGAGATCCTAATATCTGCTTCAGGGGGTACTCAGACAGAGCCAAATCTTCATTTTCGCGTTCAGTAATTTCCATAGCGCACATTCATTTTTACTCCCGCCTCGAGCAGCATCTTGGAAACCATACAAATACCTTTAAGAAATACTTCCTAACACTTAATGTTATATTCGATGTTAGCAAATCCCTCTTTTTCATTAATACTGTTCTTGTTATAGTCAGTATTCATTTTGTATCCTCTCTGCTTCGGCCTTCATCAGATATTTTACTACCCAGTAGTCCTTTTAGTGTCTCATTTCGTAATCAGATCCCTTAACACTATCTGATGTAACCCTCGCAATACCAAGGGAGAGGGAAGGTGTGCTTTATGCCTACCTTTTCAGAATACTGTAATCTAGTCAAGTACTTTATATTTTAAAATTCCGAAAAAAATACATTTCTGATGTATAAACGATTTCTTCTACCAGATTCCGTAATTGTTTCAAATTTTCAGTAAAACTTAACGGAAAAATTTAGGTCTTGTCAGTGGCTGTGAATTTTCAGAACATGTGTCATATTCATATTTTAAGGTTAAGGACCATTCTTACACATAAATACATCTTTAAAAAGAATGTTGTGCATAAAAGACAACGAAAATTAACGAAATCCGTATATCTTTGTGTTGGTCATATATTACGCCCCTGTTTTGTAGTACATGTTATGGAAAATCCGTTGGTACTGCTAAGTTTAATTCGAATACGTACCATTACCTTTCATTTAGTTTCATTCAGGGGTATTTTATATTCCTTTTTCAGGGCACTATCTGTTCCATTCAACTGTTATTCCAAGTTCTTTGCTGTCTCTGACAGAACTGCAGTGTCACTGGTAAACTTCAAAATGTTTATTGCTTCTCCCTTATATTTAATTCTATTTACAAATTTATCATTGTATGCTTTACTGCTTGTTCAGTGTAGATGTTGAATAACACCCAGTGTAGCCTACCCGAATGTATCACTCCCATCTTCCCATTGCACAACTAGAAATTCATCGGATGGAGTAGCAGAATTTGTGCTTCAACAAGATTTGTTCTTTGATGGGATGGGGCTGTGAAATACATGTCCAGTCCCATTATACCTCTCTTCGTTTTACCTGAGGACAGCAAAATTCATATTTCAGTGCATACACGGCAAAAATTCAAACTTTCATTTAGGACAACATGGATTCCCAAGGATTCACGTGTTACCAGTTGTGGAGGGACATATAGGAAATAGCGTCTCCCCTATTTCAGAACATTAAACTTTATTTTTGAAACTTCCAGAAGAGCAGAGTACATTGAGATAACTATATCTAGATCGAAAGGTAAGCCAGTTCCTTTCGAACCCACTAGCGAGAACAAAGACAGAAGATGGTTGGAGATGCAGTAAAGGGAAATGTCGTTAGAGTATATTGTGGGATTAGAGAAGTGTGAGGAAGGAAAACTTTTGTATTGTATTCATGACTTTACATCTCTTATCTTCAGATATAATTTTTAAATGACGAATGGTGGCCAGAGGAAAGTTGCTACCTCACAGCATCCCTGGACAATAGCTTTTCATCTAAGTATAATTCGAGGCGTTTATGTAAAAGTGCAATTTCAGAAGCTTCTTTGTCCTGCGGCGCCTGACTCAAATCCTTTAACATTGTCATTGTCCATGTCAAAAGCAGGTGCCGTGCAGGTGATTTCTCCAGTTCTAATTCCTTGGACGCCGGTTTGAAGAGCTACAAAAATCCTTATGTTTTAAAAGCTATAAAATAAACGATTCCGTATAAGAATTACAGTAATAGAATTGCAAACACACCGTGAAAAGTTCTTTCATCAGCGTGATATCAGTTCCTTCATTTCTGGCTATTTCTCCCTTCTCAGACAGCTTTTCCCACAAAGACATTCTAATATTGTCAGCTGCTTATTCCAGCGACTATCGTTAGACTGGCACATTTATCTATCAAGAGCATTAAGAAAACAACTTCTCTTTACGTAAGTCAAGCTTTCTTTCGCCGCTTCAAAAGACCACGAACCTATGGACAATTGACGCGTATACAGGGTGAGTCACCTAAAGTTACCGCTGGATATATTTCGTAAACCACATCAAATACTGACGAATCGATTCCACAGACCGAACGTGTGGAGAGGGGCTAGTGTAATTGGTTAATACAAACCATAAAAAAATGCACGGAAGTATGTTTTTTAACACAAACCTAGGTTTTTTTTAAACAGAACCCCGTTAGTTTTGTTAGCACATCTGAACATATAAACAAATACGTAATCAGTGCCGTTTGTTGCATTGTAAAATGTTAATTACATCCGGAGATATTGTAACCTAAAGTTGACGCTTGAGTACCACTCCTTCGCTGTTCGATCGTGTGTATCGGAGAGCAACGAGTTACGTAGGAATCCAAAGGAAACGGTGATGGACCTTAGGTACAGAAGAGACTGGAACAGCACATTACGTCCACATGCTAACACCTTTTTATTGGTCTTTTTCACTGACGCACATGTACATTACCATGAGGGGTGAGGTACACGTACACACGTGGTTTCTGCGGCAGTACTGCGGCGTGTACGACATTCATTACGCCAGAGATTGCAATTGTGTGCAGCAAATGATGTCCACCACATTGAACATCTATTGGCCTGACATGTCAGGACACACTCAATTCCACTCCGTAATTGAAAACGGAAACCATAGCATATGGCTGGAACCATTCAATCGTGAATAATCATGCAGTGCAAAGGCAATGTAGTTACCGTGATCAGCCGTGTGCTGCATGTCTTTCAAAGTAGAGTGTTGGATACCTAGAGACATAAATCGTCTAAACAATTCTCTTAGAATATTACCGCACGTTTTTGGTTTATCTGAAAACTGAGTTGTAAAAAAATGCGAAATCTGAGAGTCCAGTCAATGAGACAGGAGACAGTAGATGTCAGATAATTGTTGCTTCTCGCATTGGATGTCCACATGTCTGTGTTTGCTGAGTATTCACCTTCTGTTATATGAGCAATTACCTCAGGCATAATTATATGTCGTAGGCTTTTAGCACTTTCTGCTACGTACCACCACACAGTTGTGGGGTGAGACATAATTGCCCTTGCAGTGTTGATAAACGTCTGAACAAGATCCATAAGACCTTCACATGTTATAGCTCCGTACGACCTTACGTCTCGTGCACATATAGCCGCGCATTTATCGACAGTTATCTCCCGAACAGGTTTAGGAAGACGTTTCTCGTCCACACAAGACCCTTGTTTATTAGACACACATGGATGGCGAGCAATGTGCGGAGTGCCACTTGACCCTTCAGCATGAGAGTAAATTTCATTGCACAGCGAACAGCACACAAAATGAACGCTTTTCCTAACGCCATCCACGACAAGCATTAAAAGGGTCCAAACCGAACATTTAAAATTTGCTTCAGGCTGTATGGTTCTCCACTCACCACTGATTATTTTTCCTTTTACTTCCCTCTTATTGACATGCGCACCTTCTTCTGCAAACCACGTTTAGTTTCCAAGCTCATTTTGTGCGTTACGAAAAAATGAAGAAATCCTACCACTCCACTAAACAATGGCTGTCTAAGGCGCAGCTGTCATGGACTGTGCGGATAGTCCAAGTGGAGCTTCGAGTCCTCCCTCGTTGGGTGTGTGTGTTTGTCCTTAGGATAATTTAGGTTAAGTAGTGTGTAAGCTTAGGGTCTGATGACCTTAGCAATAAAGTACCGTAAGATTTCTCACACTTTTGAACATTTGAACTAAACTCTGCTCTACTCACCGCTCGCAGCCCGTAGCTCACAACTGCGGTCAGTGCTTCTAACAGCCCGTAGGTAGCAGCACGCCAGCGTTTGCACACGGCACTGGCGCAGTGACGTCACGCGTTCGCTTAGTACGGAGCAGTGAGGCTGCAGCCCGTGGGCTGCATCTCCATGCGCGACTCTGCCGAGCCCGTGGCATACAGCTGTTTCGCAACAGCACTGCTCGGCCCCTGGGGTGACGTCAGGGACTCGCTCGGTCCGAGGCTGCTGTAGCCCAGTGCGGCCAGACGACTCTCCTGCGTGCGGCCCGTCAGACCTCAATGCGACTGCACCGGCTGAAACGGCAGCGCTAGGCAAGACTCGCACGGCTGTCCTGGCTGCGCTCCTCGACGGGCCACGCCTCGATGTCCACCTCAGCTGCAAACTGCACAACCAGAGCTCGCTTCCAACCGGTTGTCACCGTCCAATTCACATCATACAAGCCAACTGCGACGTCACTCCAGCAGTGGCTGCATCAATTTCCACGGGCAGACACGCCCCTGAACTGACTTAACCTTGTGCACGACTTGATGACTAATCATTTAACAGCCAGTATCGTAGTCCAATATACCGTAGGAAAATGTAAGACACCGAGAAAATTTTTCTTTCTTTATGTTTATGAAATATTTGTGTACCAGAAAGTCCACAAATGTTAATAAGTACATGTAATACTCTCTATGATAATGAAGAACGTAGAAGCCTTCACATTTTTTTCTGCGACCAGCTAGGAGATGCCTTCCTGTTTCGTATCGTCCTTTGTTCTTCAGATTTCGCTATGTATGCATCTATCTTGTTAGCTCTTGTTGTTCTTGTTGTTGTGGCCTTCAGCCGAGAGACTGGTTATAAGCAGCTCTCCATGCTACTCTGGCTCTGAGCACTATGGGACTTAACACTCATGGTCATCAGTCCCCTAGAACTTAGAACTACTTAAACCTAACTAACCTAAGGACGTCACACAACATCCAGTCATCACGAGGCAGAGAAAATCCCTGACACCGCCGGGAATCGAACCCGAGATCACGGGCGTGGGAAGCAAGAACGGTACCGCACAACCACGAGCTGCGGACTATGCTACTCTATCTTGTGCAAGCTTCCTCATCTCCCAGTACCTATTGCAACCTACATCCTTCTGAATCTGTTTAGTGTATTCATCTCTTCGTCTCCGTCTACGATTTTTACCCTCCACGCTGCCCTCCAGTACTAAATTGGCGATCCCTTGATGCCTCAGAATATGCCCTACCAACCGATCCCTTCTTCTAGTCAAGTTGTGCCACAAATTTCTCTTCTCTTTAATTCTACTCAGTACCTCCTCATTAGTTATGTGATCTACCCATCTAATCTTCGGCATTCTTCTGTAGCAGCACATTTCGAAAGCTTCTATTCTCGTCTTGTCTAAACTATTTATCGTTCACGTTTCACTTCCATACATAACTACACTCCATACAAATACTTTCAGAAACGACTTCCTGACACTTAAACTTTACTCGATGTTAGCAAATTTCTCTTCTTCATAAACGCTTTCCTTGCTACTGCCATTCTACATTTTATATCCTCTTTACTTCGACCATCATCAGTTATTTTGCACCCCTAATAACAAAATTCCTTTACTACTTTAAGTGTCTCATTTCCTAATCTAATTCCCTCAGCATCACCCGAATTAATTCGACTACATTCCATTATCCTCGTTTTGCTTTTGTTGATGTTCATCTTTTATCCTCCTTTCAAGACACTGTCCATTCCGTTCAACTGCTCTTGCAAGTCCTTTGCTGTCTCTGGCAGAATTACAATGTCATCGGCGAACCTCAAAGTTTTTATTTCTTCTCTATGGATATTAATTCCTGCTCCGAATTTTTCTTTTATTTCCTTTACTGCTTGCTCGATATACAGATTGAATAACATCGGGGATAGGCTACAACCCTGTCTCACTCCCTTTCCAACCACTGCTTCCCTTTCATGCCCCTCGACTCTTATAACTTCTATCTGGTTTCTGTACAAACTGTAAATAGCCTTTCGCTCCCTGTATTTCATCCCTGCCACCTTCAGAATTTGAAAGAGAGTATTCCAGTGGACATTGTAAAAAACTTTCTCTAAGTCTACAAATGCTAGAATCGTAGGTTTGCCTTTCCTTAATCTATTTTCTAAGATAAGTCGTAGGGTCAGTATTGCCTCACGTGTTGCAACATTTCTACGGAATCCAAACTAATTTTCCCCGAGGTGGGCTTCTGCCAGTTTTCCATTCGTCTGTAAAGAATTTGTTTTAGTATTTTGCAGCCGTGGTTTATTAAACTGATAGTTCGGTAATTTTCACATCTGTCAACACCTGCTTTCTTTGGGATTCGAATTATTATATTCTTCTTGAAGTCTGAGGGTATTCCGCCAGTGACTTACATCTTGCTCACTAGACGTTAAAGTTTTGTTAGACCTGGCCCACCCAAGGCTGTTATTAGTTCTAATGGGATGTTGTCTACTCCCGGGGCTTGTTTCGACTTACGTCATTCAGTGCTCTGTCAAACTGTTCACGCAGTATCATATCTCCTATTACATCTTCCATTACTATAATATCGTCCTCAAGAACATTGCCCTTGTATAGATCCTCTATATACTCCTTGCACCTTTCTGATTTCCCTTCTTTGCTTATTACTGGATTTCCATCTGAGCTCTTGATATTCATGCTAGTCGTTCTCTTTTCTCCTAAGATCTCTTTCATTTTCCAGTAGGCAGTATCTAACTTACCCCTAGTGATGTGTGCCTCTACATCCTTACATTTATTCTCTAGCCATCCCCGCTTAGCAGTTTGGCCCCTCCTGTCGATCTCATTTTTGAGACGTTTGTATCCTTTTTTGCCTGCTTCATTTACTGCATTTTTGTATTTTTTCCTTTCATCAATTATATGAGGGGAGTTTCAAAAGTCCGTGCAAAAATAAATACTGCTTACATGTTTGGGGTAAACCTTTTTTATTTTTCTACATAGTTTCCTTTTAGACTTATAGACTTCGTCTACAGCTGTTCTAATTTGTTGATCCCTTCCGAATAATAGGAATTCTATAAGTCTGCAAAATAGCTAACAGTTGCTGAAATCACCTCCTCGTTTGAATAAAATCTTTGTCCCGCCAGGCATTTCTTCAAATTGGGGAACAAATAGTAGTTCGAGGGAGCCAAGTCTGAAGAAAAGGGGGGGGGGGGGTCGGATGCGAAACTAGTCGAATCCGTTTTCCACTAATTTTGCGACCACAACTGCTGAGGTGTGTGCTGGTGCATTGTCGTGATGGAAAAGGAAGGTCCAATAACGATGAATAATATTCACCTGTAATAGTTTTACCGTTTTCCAGATGGTCGATAATAATTATTCCTTGCGATTCTCAAAAGACAGTCGCCATAACCTTTCCGGCCGAAGGAATGGTCTTCGCCTTTTTTGGTGCAGAGTCTCCCTTGGTAACATATCGTTTAGATTGTTGTTTGGTCTCAGGAGTATAGCAATGTATCCATGTTTTATCCACATTGACGAAACGACGCTCAAAGTTCTGCGGATTCTTCTGAACACCTGCAAAACATCCTTGCAACACTTCGCACAATTCCGTTTTTGGTCAAGCGTGAGCAATCGCGGAACACATCTTGCGGATAGCTTTCACATGTCCAAATGTTAGTGCAAAATATTATGTACCCGTTCATTCGAGATGCCCACAGCACTAGCAATCTCACGCACCTCAACTCTTCTGTCATCCAGCACCATATTATGGATTTTATCAATGGTTTCTGGAGTGGTAACCTCCACAGGGCGTCCAGAACGTTCAGCATACTTGTGCCCATATGGCCACTCCTAAAATTTTGAAATTACTTATAAATTGTTCCGATCTAAGGCGCAGAGTCACCGTAATGTTTATCTAGTTTCTCGTTAGTCTCCTGAGGCGTTTTGCCTTTCATAAAGTAATGTTTAATCACAACATGAAATTCTTTTTCGTCCATTTTTGACAGTCACTCGACTTCCTTGATTCACGCGAATGCCAAACACAAAGGAATAGACTAATATTACTGAAACTTGGTATGCGTTCTTCCCAAAGATGCTACTAACTAAACATGACCTCGATAGGTGCCGGTGGTGGCATGTCTCGGACTTTGCACGGACCTTTCAGACGCCTCTAGTATTCGAGTACATTTAAATTAATACCTTTCAAATGTATTAATTTAACAAACTAAACATATCTCTTTGTATTAATGTCTTTATCAGCTTTGTATACAGCTATTCCTGAAAGAAATGCAAAAGTGCTGACGTGGAGCCCGTCCGCCACTGGTGTGATCCAAACACTGATTAGCAATTTATCAGATTTTTTATGGTGCACCAAAGAACCTACAGTCTTTATGAAACGAAGTCCGATACTCAATTAACTACACAGCATAATTCGATTGACCGATCGCGTTATGCACTTGCCTTATGAAAATTACATTGGAGCCACATCTGTAACTGCGTTTCTCTCGAACACCAACCTGGAGTAATAGGAAACCCCAACAGGAATCATCGAGCACTGCTCGGTTATTTTCAATTGACATTACTAAGCTGACTACCTGCTGGTAAGTGATAGGTGATCACGACTATTTTCTTTGCATTGTCCGCAGCTCGTGGTTGTGCGGTAGCGTTCTCGCTTCCCACGGCCGGGTTACCGGGTTCGATTCCCGGCGGGGTCAGGGATTTTCTCTGCCTCGTGATGACTGGGTATTGTGTGCTGTCCTTGGGTTAGTTAGGTTTAAGTGGTTCTAAGTTCTAGGGGACTGATAACCATATCTGTAATGTCCCATAGTGCTCAGAGCCATTTGAACCATTTTTCTTTACATTCTCTATCTTCCTTCCACCTTCGCAAGCAGGCAAAGTAACAGTTACAGCTCAGAACTTCCACTTGCTCATCCACCTTCGAGAGAGCTTGTTTCCATTGACACTCCATGTATGGTGGCAGTTTAACGTCATTCCAGAGACACTTCTGTTTACATCAACAAAATAATACATGATCTCTTACATAAGTTGTTTGAATCGGCCAACAATGTGAGATAAATAACTCCCCAACACCCACATGCACACCCTTCTCTTCATTACCCAATTGACAATTCCTTGTTGCCTCAGGATATGCCCTATGAAACGAAGTCATGCATTAAGTTTCTTGTTTTTCCCGAGTTCGACTCGGTATCTTCTTATCAGTTATTCGATCTGCAGCGCCAGCACTAATTTTCAGCGCTACTGAGAAAATTGTGATTGTGATATCGATATAGCTATGATGCCACGGCGTAGGTGGAAGTTTTTAAGTTGGCACTACGACAGACAACGACGAAGCACCCTCTAACCGGTGCTGTGCAGGTCTACGAGCTCCGCGACAGATTCTGCCGATTTTGATCAAGAGCAGACGGCCAGGACATTTCGCTTGCTATTGAGACTATTTACTACTTACGACGGGTCTAAGGATTCGCAGCTCAGTGCAAAGTTATGTGTTCAGTTAATATTGTGATATAGTAAAACCATTTCTAAGAGCGGTACCGAGAGGGTTTCACCTTTTCCTGCTCCTACTCACTTCCGTCATTCGGCCAACCTTTAGTTTACAGGAGCAGACCCACCCGCCGCCTTCGAGGCGGGATACAAAACTTGGACACGAACTGGGATAAAAAATTTTATTTTCCTCTCCTCTCATTTCGTTTTTTGCTCGGTAATGCTTTAGCTTTTTTGTGATGTCCCCGTGTGGCTGATCGGGCATGATGTGTGTGATGTCCGTAGGATAGTTAGGTTTAATTAGTTCTAAGTTCTGGCGACTGATGACCTCAGAAGTTAAGTCGCATAGTGCTCAGAGCCATTTGAACCGTGTGGCTGAGTGACTGCCTATAAGTGTTCCCACCATTCGCTACAAGACTTTCATTTGTGGAAACCATGGCTCAGCAAATGACGCAGCTGCTTGCTGCCATAAATGGACTGGTCACACTACAAACTGCAGCTACTTCGGTGCCTCCGACGCCACCGCCTGTACCGACGCCGTCGCCAACGGAGTCGCCATTTCGTGCCTTCAATCCTGACGTTGAACGCTGGCCAGAATACATCCCACAGCTCGAGGCACACTGCGCAGCTTACAACATACCAGGTACAGAGGGGCTTACGTTTTTCATTGCCAATGCGGGTATTGTGTTGTACCGTGTGCTCGTGAAATTGTTTCCCACTAGCTGCCCAGAAACTAAAACTTACGGTGAAGTGCCGGCCGGAGTGGCCGAGTGGTTCTAGGCGCTATAGTCTGGAACCGCGCGACCGCTAGGGTCGCAGGCTCGAATCCTGCCTCGCGCATGGATGTGTGTGATGTCCTTAGGTTAGTTAGGTTTAAGTAGTTCTAATTTCTAGGGGACTGATGACCTCAGAATTTAAGTCCCATAGTGCTCAGGGCCTCTTGAACCATTTTTTTACGATGAAGTGATTGATGCTTTGAACTCCCACTTTCGTGATAGTGTAAATGTGGTTGCTGCACGCTACAAATTCCTTCGCCTCACTCGTGGCTCTAATCAGTCGAATAAAGCTTGGTTAGCGGGCCTTCAGGGAGTAACTTCTGATTGTGACTTAAATTGCTCTTGTGGACGCTCATATGCGGATGTAATGATTACAGATGCTATTGCGCAGATTGTGGCGGATCACCGCATCCGCGAACAATTCCTCAGATTTAAAAACCCGTCTTTGTAGGAAGTAGTGGACTTGCTAAACAGACAAGATACATTAGACATGGCTACATCCGCGTTTGACGTGACTCCGGGTGTGTGTACTGTTAGCGCGGCACAACACGTGCCCTCCCACCCGCCAGCACGGCCAGCCACGCCGCGCCCTCGCGCGCAAGTATACAAATTTCAAACCAGGCACCCACTAGGAAACTGAAATCATGTCCGAACTGCTTTCGTGCCCACCCACGGCACAGTTGCCCATCCCGTCAGGCACTGTGTAATTTTTCTAGTAAGAAATGACATGTGCAAGCAATGTGTAGTAAGAGAAACTTTAATTCTCCAATTCTCTCCCGTTCGCGTGACTCGCGTGGGACTCACCGCAACGCCAACCGCCATGACCATGATTCACATCAGCCTATGGATATTAAAGCCATTAATTCAAAGCCTTCTACTTCACGTTCTTCGACAGCTCGTCGTGTGAATCAGGTTTTACCAGACACTTCCTCTCACATTCAGGAAACTTTTGTCACTTTGCTCATTTGTGAATGTTCTGTTCGCATGCAGCTGGACACTGGTGCGTCAGTTTCTTTACTGAACAAATCGACGTATGACTTGCTTTATTCACTCCCGCATCTTCGTTCACATTCCACGCTGACTGCACTTACTGGACAGGAGATCACTGCTTCGCGTGTGTAGTTTGCTAGCCACATATTGTGCCACGATCCGTACAGTGTCTTTCCATGTGCTCTGCTCTAGTGATGCTACGAATATATTTGGCATGGACGCATTTGAACTTTCTGGTCTCGCAATTCAGGACAATGTACCTTGCATTAACACTACTGACCATGCAGAAACTGTTACCACACTATGCGATGATTTTGCTGAACTCTTTTCTAATGGCCTTGGTTGCGCCACAGACTTTGCAGCGCATGTTGTAGTTAAAGACAATGCCATGCCTATTTTCCGGCGTGCACGCCTGGTACTGCACGCTTGCGCGACGCCGTAGCTTCTGAATGTAAGCATTTTCAAGACATTGGTGTTACTGCACTTGTTTCTACTTCGCCATGGGCTTCGCCTATAGTGTGTGTGAAGAAACTAAACGGTCGTCCCCGTATTTGTGCTGACCTTAAGTCTACAGTAAAACCCTGGACAGTGGTAGCTACATTTCCCTTACTGCGTTCTGATTTTTGATAAGCTTGGTGTGGGAAAATTCTTTTCCACTTCCGGGACGCATACTTTCAGATTCCGCTTTAACAACAGTCGCAGCGTTATTTTGTGATACACACCCACCTTGGATTGCTGAAGTTTCGCCTCCGTCCGTTCGGTTGTGCTTCGCCTCCTGCTATTTTCCAGTCTTATTTGCAGCAGTTGTGGACCAGTGTCCCAGGTTGCTCAAATTATCTGGACGATATAGAGGTATAAGGCCGCACCCCTCACGAACATTTGCAGAATGTACGTGCCTTAGTTATTGTACTTTTGCAGGCAGGACTAAAGTGTAAAAGAGGAAGTGCAAATTTTTGCAAACTGAGATTCAGTATTTAGGACATATGATAAACGAACAGGGTATCCACCCTCGCCCTCAAACGTCAGTGCAATTAGAGACTTGCCAGCACCCAGGAACTTGAAAGAACTTCAGTCTGCGTTGAGAAAAATTTCATATTATTTTCAGTTTATAACAAATGCAGCGCAGATTGTAGCTCCTTTGCATAGCCTTTGGCGTAAGAACGTTTCTTTCGTTTGGTCTTCGGTATGAGAGTCTGCTTTCCACGAGATCAAATCTGCATTGTTGAGTGATCGCTGTTTGATTCCTTTCGATCCCTCTAAACTCGTTGTTTTAGCTGTCGATGCATCTTCTCACGCCATCGGAGCGGTTCACTCACACCGCATGTCTGTCGATCGCCCGATAGCTTTTGCGTCTAAGTTGCTCAATTGTGCCCACCAAAACTATTCTCAAATCGAGAAAGAAGCTTTAACTATTGAATATGGCGTGACAAAGTTTCATGATTCTTTGTGCGGTCGCAAGTTCTATTTGGTCACCGACCATAAGCCTTTGATGTCGTTGTTCCACCCGTCAAAGCCAGTTCTGACCCGTACTGTACAAAAGTTCCAACGCTGGTCTTTGTTTCCGTCTAACTACAATTACGAAATCTTGTTTCGGCCCACGGCCCGGCATGGCGATGCTGATGCATTGTCTCGTCTACCTGTCGGTCCTGACGAAGTGTCTGATTCTGCCGGATTGTCCCGCATGTTTATTGATTCACAAGATAAGGAATCAGCTGATGGTTTACCGGTGTTTCGGCACACGGTCCAGCATGTCAATGCGGATGCTTTGTCTCGTCTGCCTATCGGTCCTCACGAAGTGTTTGATTCTTGCGAATTGTCCTGCATGTTTATTGATTCACAAGATAAGGAATTAGCTGATGGTTTACCGGTGGATTTTAGTCGCATTGCTTCCGCGACAGCAGCCGATGCTTCTTTGCAGATTATTTTGCAGTATAATCGTACTCAATGGCCTCCATCTGCTATGCTGATTCTCCGCTTGCTGTACGCTGGTCATTGGGGTATAGTGCGGATGAAGCAACTAACGCATCGTCACTGCACTTGGGTCGGCATTGATAAACATATTAAGAATTTGCTTGATAACTGTTGCTCTTGCATGGAGCATCAATGTGCTCCTCGCCAGCGCTTCTTTGCGTGGCTGACTCCTACTGCGCCTTGGCAGCGCGTTCATATTGATTTTGCGGGTCCTTTCTAGGACACCTGCTGGTTAATAGTCATTGATGAGTACAGCAACTTTCCCTTTGTTGTACCTCTGTCTTCTTCTACATCTGCCAGTACTATCAAGGCTTTGACGTCTGTTTTCTGTATTGAGGGCCTCCCTGAAGATATTGTCTCCGACAATGGCCCCCAATTCACGTCCTCAGAGTTTGAAGTGTTCTGTGCTGCTAATGGCATTCGCCATCTGACCTCAGCCCCATTCCACCCTCAGGCAAATGGCGAGGCTGAACGCTTTGTGCGTATGTTTAAGTCACAGATGAGCAAATTGCGCGCCACGCACTCTCGCGAGCATGCGCTCTGGACTTTCCTTGCTTCGTATTGCTGGCAGCTGCTCGGCACCCGTTCCCCAGCGGAATTGCTACATGGCCACGCCCATCGGTCGCTCCTGCAGCCGTTGCACCCGCCGCCGCGCGTTCCCGCTGCTTCGTGTCGTTCTGGCTTGGCGCCACATGATTTAGTGATCTATTGCGTTTTCTCTGGCAGGCAGCACTGGGAGCAGGGACGAATTCTTCGCCAGCTTGGCCGCGCCTTATGTGTCATTTCTGGTCTTTCAGGCACTGATAAACGACACCGGAACCAGATCCGTTTGTGCCATCCTCGGTTTTCTGCCGCTGGTTGGTTTCCGCCAGAACTGGAAGCTTCACGGATTCCGCCGCCTCAGCCCACGACTCCACCGAGGGCCCCTCCGCCACTCGCGGCCCCGCCGCGGGCGTGCCTGCCGTTGTCGAAGTCGCCGCTGCCAGTCCGGTTCCCCGCACGGGACGGCCGCCTCTCGCCGCCACCACGGCCCCATCTCCGGCCGCCGCCGCCGCCGCCGAGTTCCTCCGTAGTGCCGGTTCTGATGGACGCTGAGGCTGCCTCGTCACACACAAAATCATGTAGGTCTTTGCTCCGCCTCCTCATCCGAGCATACCCAGTGGCGGAGCGTGAACTGGGCAGGTTTTCCATGGGGCGTTTTCCTCGTCCCTGTCGTGAGCAATTCTTGTTCGCGGGTGGACAGCAAGCATCAGCAGTTCCGCAGTCCGCCCCCTCAGCTGCGCCCCTCTGGCTGCCTCCACCTGTCGCCGGAAGCCACCCTCAATGACAGTGCATCGTTTCCGGGGGGAGAGATGTGGTACCGATAGGTACGATGCCACGGCGTAGGTGAAAGTTCTTAAGTTGGTACTACAACAGACACCGACGACAGCGCCTTCTAGCCGGTACTGTGAAGGTCTAAGAGCTCCGTGACAGATTCTGACCATCTTGATCAAGAGCAGATGGCCGAGAGACTTCGCTTGTTATTGACACTATGTACTACTTACGATGGGTCTAAGGTTTCGCACCTCAGTGCAAAGTTATGTATTAAGTTAATATTGTGATATAGTAAAACCAAGAGATGTTCACCTTTTCCTGCTCCTACTCACTTCCTTCATTCAGTCAACCTTTCTGTTTACAGGAACAGACCCACGCGCTGCATTCCAGGTGGGATACAAAAGTGATATTGCCATGGCTGTTGCAAAAGACTTAGTTAGTGGGCCAGCTCAGGGCCGACTAAACACCATTTCGTCAGATGCACCAATGCCATTGGCACATTCCCACACATTGCGCTCCAGGAAAGGGTCTGGCACTGCCATAACAACGACACAGCAGAAAGGCGTTTGTAGGCCAGTTGCTACACATCCAATCAACAGACTTCTTATGGTCTATATGGTTGCGAGCTGTGATTTGCAAAGCAAGAACGGTCTGACCCAACATAAATTACAATTATTTTCAGTCAAAAGTGTCTCAGTCTGGTAGCTACTATTTACCAGGAGAGGTGTATGCAGCTCCACGAGGTGACATGATACTACAAGCAGCCACCACGAGATTTGGCGTCCAGTAACTGTGGGCCCCTGCTTCTGGTCTTAAGATCAGTGCTGTGGCTTAGCATCTTCCAGCCAGTGGGCCACCTTCAGGCCAACTGCCAGGTGCAAACATCCCTCCGCCATAGAAGGCAGTCACTTGAGACCATGACCACCTGTTTCATCAGTTCCTTAACACTCGCTGTCTTCAGCACACATTATGGAGTACGTTGCACCACAGAATGTTCTATTTTGTTCTTCAGTAAAATGTATGACTAATAGTGAAGTCTTTATGAGTAGCCATCTATCATCAACCCGACAACAGTCCACCACCTCAACTCAGGCCTCCACATGTACATCTACATCAACATGGATACTCTGCAATTCACATTAAAGGGCCTGGCAGAGGGTCCATCGAACAACCTTCACAATTCTCTATTATTCCAATGTCGTATAGCGTGCGGAAAGAATGAACACATATATCTTTCTGTACGAGCTCTGATTTCCCTTATTTTATCGTGATGATCGTTCCTCCCTATCTAGGTCGATGTCAACAAAATATTTTCGCATTCAGGGGAGAAAGTTGGTGATTGGAATGTCGTGCGAAGATTCCGTCTTAAATAGAAACGCCTTTCTTTTAATGATTTCCAGCCCATATCCTGCATCATTTCTGTGACAATCTCTCCCATATTTCGTGATAATACAGAACTTGCTGCCTTTCTTTGAACTTTTTCGATGTACTCAGTCAGTCCTATCTGTTAAGGATCCCACACTGCGCAGCTATATTCCTAAAGAGGACGGACAAGCATAGTATCCTCTTGTGGCGTAGTGTCCTCCTTAGTAGGTTTGTTACATTTTCTAAGTGTCCTGCCAATAAAACGCAGCCTTTCTTGAGCCTCCCCACAACAGCTCCTATGTGCTCCTTCCAGTTTAGGCTGTTCGTAATTGTGATGCCCAGGTATTTAGTTGAACATACGGCTTTTAGATTAGACTGATTTATCGTGTAACTGAAGTTTAAAGAGATCATTTTAGCACTCATGTCGATGACCTCACACTTTTCTTTATTGAAGGTCAACTGCCACTTTTCCCACAATTCAGATATTTCTTCAAAATCGTTTTGAATTTTGTTTTGATCTTCTGACGACTTTATTAGTCAAAAACGACAGTGTTACCTGGAAACAACCGAAGACGGCTGCTCAGATTGTCTCCCAAATCGTTTATATAGATAACGAACAGCCAAGGGCCTATAAAACTACCTTGGGGAACGTCTGAAATCACTTCTGTATTACTCGAGGTCTTTCCGTCAATTACTAAGAACTGTGACCTGTCTGACAGGAAATTGCAAATCCAGTCACATAACTGAGACGATATTCCATAAGCACGCAATTTCACTACGAGCAGCTTGTGCGGTACAGTGTCAAAAGCCTTATGGAAATCCAGGAATACGGAATCGATCTGAAAGCCCTTGTCAATAGCACTCAGCACTTCGTGTGAATAAAGAGCTTGTTGTGTTTCACAGGAACGATGTTTTCAAATACCGGGTTGACTGTGTGTCAATAGACCGTTTCCTTCGAGACAATACATAATTTTCAAACACAATATGTGTTCTACAATCCTGCAGCATATCGACGTTAATCATATGAGTCTGTAATTTAGTGGATTACTCCTACTACCTTTCTTGGATATTGGTGTGACGGGTGCAACTTTCCAGTCTTTGCGTACGGATCTCTCTTGGAGGGAACGGTTGTATATGATTGTTAAGTAAGGAGCTAATGCGTCAGCATACTCGGAAAGGAATCTAATTGGTATACAGTCTGGACCAGAAGACTTGCTTTTATTAAGTGATTTGAGTTGCTTCACTAGTTCGAGGATATTTACTTCTACATTACTCATATTGGCAGCTGTTCTCGATTCGAATTCTGGGATATTTACTTCGTCTTCTTTGTGAAGGCATTTCGGAAGGTTGTGTTTAGTAACTATGCTTTGGCAGCACCGTCTTCGATAGTAGCTCCGTTGTTATCGCGCAGAGAGGGGCATTGATTGTTTCTTGCCGCTTACGTACTTCACATACGACCAGAATCATTTTGCATTTTCTGCCAGGTTTCGAGACAAAGTTTCGATGTGGCAACTGTTGTAGGCGTCTCGCGCTATAGAGCGACCTTCTGTATAAGATCGCCAATCGTGGGGATTTTGCGTCTGTTTACGTTTGGCATGTTTGTTTCGTTGTTTCTGCAACAGTGTCCTCACCCGTTTTTGTACCAAGGAGGATCAGCTCCGTCGTTTGTTTCAAATGGTTCTGAGCCCTATGGGACTTAACTTCTGGGTCACCAGTCCCCTAGAACTTAGAACTACTTCAACCTAACTAACCTAAGGACATCAGACACATCCATGCCCGAGGCAGGATTCGAACCTGGGACCGTAGCAGTCTCGCAGTTCTGGACGGTAACGCCTAGCACCGCTCCGCCAACCCGGCCGGCACAACGTTAGGTTCTTCGCAAAAATTTCGGCTGAGCTTATATCCGATTTTAGCGAGTTTTCAGTGCCTATAACGATTTGAACATCAGTGCTTTCTATTAGCACTTGGAGCTCTGGTACATTCCCAACACAGTTACGACAATTTACAACTGTTATACCAATGATTCATGTATCTACTTTCTTCCTGTGTTCAGCTTGCACCCTTTGTGACTGAAGCCCTTCTTGTGTTTTCCCGTGACCCTCTAACCTAAAAAACACAATCCACGCCACACTGCCCCTGCTACCCGTGTAGCCGCCTCCTGCGTATAGTGGACACCTGACCTATTCAGCGGAACCTGAAACCCAACCACCCGTTGGCAGAAGTCGAGGAATCTGCAACCTACACGGTCGCAGAGCCGTGTGAGCCTCTGATTCAGACCCACCACACGGCTCTGTACCAGAGGTCCGCAATCGGTCTTGTCGACTATGCTGCAAATGGTCTGCTCTGCTTTCATCTTGCAAGCAAGAAGGCAGCCTTTACCACTTCTGTTAGCCGCTCGAAACCAGAGAGAATCTCTTCTGGTCCAAAGTGTCACACATCACTGGCACCGACGTGAGCAACCACCTGCAGTTGGCTGCACCCCGTGCTCTTCATGGCATCCGGGAGTACCCTTTCCACATCTGGAATGACTCCACCCGGCATGCACACGGAGTGCACATTGGATTTCTTACCCTTCTTGTCCCTAAGGGGCCATATAACGCGCCTAACGTTGGAGCTCCCAACTACCAATTATTCCACCCTCTGCGATTGCCCGGATCTTTCAGGCTGAGCGGTTTAAGCACCTAAAGTAGTAGTCATGAGTAGACGCTCAAGCGAAGAAGTTAAGTTACAGTAAGTGTTAGGATAGAATTAAATTAAGTGTCCTTGCCATCGTACTGTTTTGTTCTCCTCCTTTGTTGTTTGCATTATTAGTGGGGGATACCATGGCGGAGAGGTTGCGAATTTCTGCTCCCTGGACCAGATGTTCAGGGAAGTGCATGTGCCGATGATTTTTGTGTCCTGCAGAGTGCAACTGCCGACAGTAATTTTGTTGTAGCTACTTAGGAGATTACTCAGAAAGCTATCAATAAGGCTGATTGTATAGCAGATGTTGCGGGTACAGAAATGGTACAACGCATTTAGTATTTCCGAAGGACGCAGATTCAGCTCCATCTGTGACGGCACTGCCTCCTCAGAACGTGGGAGGAGAAGAAAGAGGAAATGTATTTGTAAGGTTAAGGATCGAGCCGACAAGGCTTGTGCCAGTGGATCAGGAGATTGACAAAAGTGACAACACTTGCAGTGTAATGCGTGATGCAGGCGAAGGCTGCTGCGCAATTCTAGGGTTAGACTTTCTGATCAAGCATCATGCCGAAACTGATTTTCGATGAAGCGCCTTGGAACTCTGGGGGAAAATGTTCAAGCTGGATGAAGTTGTCACCAGTGAAATACTGTCGCAAGGTTCGTTTTTCATGAAGGACAAACGCGGGCAAAATCACTGAGGCTTAATTTGCATGATATAGTGCCACAATGCACTGGGCAGTTTCTTTAGGTGACAGAATGTGTTGCTAACTTATACGATTTTGGTCTTCGCCTCCGATTCGGGAGTCGTCGCTGATTCCTCATCGTTCAGTGATTGAGAGCACTTCTCCTGTCTATACGCACGTTGAGAAGTTATCTGAATACCGACGTGTGGCTTGGATTTCGAGTTTGTTTTCTGTAGAATACAGAGAGGACAAGATAGTATTAGATTATACTAGTCAGAGGACCGCCTTCTTCCGTCCTAGTGTTTAATGAGTTTTTTATTTTGTGGCTGGAGTTCTTCCATCGTCGCAGACGTGTACGAGAACCATCACTCAGTCGCACGCGACGCAGTACTTTCGGTGATATTGCTAATTGCTTCGGCTTATTAGGGTTACAAAGCTTAACAGCTGTGATCACGTAAGTTTCATTTCCACTGACGTTGCACACTACTGTAAATCTTTTTTGATAGTAGTGTCTTCTAGTGTTTGGGACATAGATGATGTCAGTCATGTCGCGTTATTTGTAATTGATGGTGTAGCC